>NC_142011.1:18439360-19639360 GCF_049901735.1 Notechis scutatus | reverse complement strand
AGTCACCTGTGTTATCAGGGTCACCTGAGTAGTGCAAATGGATGTGGAGCCTTTTTGAAACTGTTGAAAGGACTGTGTTGTAGACTGAAGATAGATCATGTCTTTTCCCTCCCCTCTCTGTTGAGAGGGGGTCCTTCAATTTTGACCCACTTTCAAAGCAGCCAAACTCTTAGTCCAAAATGTGGACTTTGCTGTCTTCAAAAGAGTGGCCTTTGTCTTTTAAATGCAGATGGACTGCTGAATCTTGTCCTGATGGGTTTGTTCTCCTATTTCATTTCCCGTCATCCAGCCAGAGCTGAAGAAGCTTTTTGGATGAGAAGTGAAACATCTTCAAATAAAAACCAGAAAGTCCAGTTGCCCTTGACAAAGCATCTTTGGCACAACCATGACCTGAATGACTGAGAAACTCCATAAACCATTCTCATCAGATATAACTATTTTACCCTTTATTATTTCCAAACCTTGTGATTCTGACACGCCTTTATTCCAAGGGCCTCAAAGTAGAATAGATTTATTTAATATTCCCACCCTAAGCCATCATTTTACTTTAAAGTAGTAAACATTGAGAACGTTTGTGCTAACAGACTGATATGAAATTGGTCAGTAAACCTTAAAGCTGATTTAAGATAAGTTTGGTCTCTCTATACCTGATCCTTAGAGATATATAGTATATAGTGCAGTAAGCCATAATATTTTATTCATTTACATTTATATTCAATTAGAGCAGTGCATGAACCCAGTCTTTTATCATTTGTAAACCAATTTATTGTGTGCTGCAATACAATCTATTAACCAACTATGGTTTATTCAATAACATCATGGTAAAAGCAATTGTGTAAATACAGTACATAAAACAGGCCTGATCCTTTGATAATTAGACTAGACTAATTCTTGAACAAACAATCTCCATTATCAACAGCATTGTCTGTTAAATATTAGAAATCTATTATCTTTTGAGGTCTACTATTTTCTAAGTTTTTAGTCTCTCCTGTCTCTCTCTCTGTATGTGTGTGTGTGTTATGCAATTAAAATTTTTGTGACAGACAGATCAATGGGTATTGTGATGGTTTAAAGTTACTCCTCTGCAATCCAAGATAATCCTACTAAATGTATAAGCACACCACAAATTTTGAGTGGATTGAAATCCAAAGCTTCTAATTACTACTGAATTAGCAGCCAAAGTACTCAATGTGAATTTCATTCTAATATACAATTTCACTAAGGCCATTTACAAATAAACTGCCCAGATTTCCCAAATGCAGTGCAAGAGAATTTCAAGAAGTTTAGGACATATCTGTTGTGTGTGGGGTTTTTCTCTCTCTCTTCAAATCAATGTAAAGTTAAGCCCCTTAAAATCAAATCACTGCTTTCAAAATAATATCTCAAACATTTTTACAAGGGGAGATGACAATTATATTAAAAGGGTGTATGTGTAAAGTCCAAAAATGAAGTAGCCTTAATGCCTTTCTCACACATTTCTCATAAATCCTTTAGAGGCAGGAGCTAAACTTTTTATGTAGAGGTAAAACTTCAGTATATCAAATCAGAATAGAGCTGGAAGCAATCTTCCTGCTCAAGCAGGAAATCCTATACCATTTCAGACAAATGACTGCCCAGTCTCTTCTTTAAAATCTCAAGTGATCAAGCACCCTCAACTTCTGAAGGCAACCTTTATCACAGACTATTGACAACTGAGACTATGCTGTAATTCAACTTATTTTTGCACTTTCAGGAGTGAACTTTGTATTTACAACATTTATATTCTATGATCTGCATGAATTCAGATTTTAAAAATATGTGTAATATACTTTAGTACTCAGAGAAATAAAGATACCGCGGACTCTCTTGCAGCCGCCATCAATCTCTCTTCCAAAAGGACAAGCAAATTACATGTCTTTTAAAAAATACATCGTCATAATAATTTTGGCAGGCTTTTTTTTTTTTTTTAAAAGCTGAGATTTTCAAGAAGCTTAATTATATGTTCAATGCTTTTCAGAACTATGGCAGATATCCACGTGTATCTCCTTAAAATGACAAACTTACTGGGGGAATTTAATTCCAATATGAAACTTGTAAAGGACATCGGCAACAGATAGCAGGGAAAACAATGGTGAAAAACTTTTTTTTCTGAGCTAGACTTTTAGACAATGTGAAATTGTGCAGCTATGATTTTTTTTTAATGGCATGGCTTTAAAATTATCATATTATGTGCTCTTTTTTAAAAAAAACTATGCTGATAACAAAGAAAATAATATTCATTCTATGTTAAATAACATTTCAAACATAACATTTTATTTTACTCAGACTTAGAGTCTCTTGTTTTTCAAAATAGCGCTTAATATCAGTAATTCTTCAGTATTCAGTTCCTGCTGTGTTCATGCATTTTGGTAAGCATCAGCCTTAATCACAGAGATAGGCAATCTAATCCTCTGAAAAAGTTTTGGACTTCAACCCCTATCAGCCTCCAGCAAGAGAGATAATGACAGGCAATTGTGGAAGTGATACTGAAAAAAATATATGCAGGGGAATGGATTGCTTAATCCTGATTAATAGTTATTTTCCTTTCTCATCATATTGACCATTTGTCATTGAAGAATTGTTAGAAGTTGATACAAACCACTCCTGCCTCCCCCAAATCATACAATTCTACTTTCTACCCCCCATTTTGAGGGTAAAGGATAGGGCTTCATCCTGAATGACACTAAATTTGTGTATAGCCGTCTACCTCCTTCTCTTTTTAATATTTTAAAGTTGATTCACTGCTGCTGAGTTTTGGGAAGCTGGGGATCACAATTCTAGATGCTTCCAAAAAAAAGTCATATGCTATACAAACCTATCAGTTTAGATTTTAGATATACATTCTATTTTTAGGTATTTTGCTTACTAAGCATTGGAGAATATGGAGCAATTCATCCAAATAAGAAGAGGCCAGGCTGAGAAAGCCAATGTTTCTGAAACCCAAAATTATACTGATCCTTTTAAATTGTGTGGCTGTGGACTGCATTTCAATAGACGAGTGGGACATCACATAAATATGGAGCTGGGATAAAAACTTAAGTTTAATTATTTTTGTTTTTGTTTATTGGTGAACAACCAAAAACAAATTTGTGAGCAGTTGGTGGTTTTTTTTAACATTCTTTACAAACTTACATATGCTGAAGATTCTTCTTTATGTAGTTTTCATTAAAGAACTGTTCCCTCTGCTTTATATATTACCAATTTGGCTTGTTTTTGGACTTTTATGTTTATCCTGCATAACTTCAAATAAAACAATCAACTATGATAAAAGGTATTTTATAAGATACTATTGAAAAATATCAGTCTAACAAGGAAGGCAATAGTCATTTCTGTTTTTTGTGTTTCAAAGTTTAGGTAAATGGCAGGCCAAAGTACAGCAAGATTTTGCCATTTCTTTTCAGTTTCCTAATCTAGCCTAAAGTCAAGTTCCTTTCAAGTTAATCTCAATTCCTGATATTTGCAAATACAACATTGAATCTTTTGAAATAGAGATTTATTACTCTTACTTCCCTACATAGAAGGAAGTTTTATGCTACAATATAATTATATACTCAGAGGTCATCCTAGAAGCTGTTCACATCAGGCCCTCAAAACTGTTCTTGCATTTCTATTATATATTTTCATCTGCTATCTATTTGGTAAAATTTTGGAGGAAGAAAGAAGAAATGGTGTGTGTGTGTGTGTGTGTAAACAGAATGCCTTATAAAATTCAGTTTTGTGAAACTGAATCCTGTTGGATATTGAAGATTGAAAATAATTAGATTTATTCTTCAGTTCTATAAATGAGAATTGTTCTGATACAAAAAGCTACTTTACACATTTTGAAAAATTGAAGAGCCTGGAAATTTCAACCACAAAAACATTGGAAAGCTACCTACTTCACAATTTCATTTAATGTAATCTCTTTTCAGAGCTGCTAGACGTGCACATTGTTTTAAAAGGAACGTTACAGCCTTCTATACAGAAAAAACTGCATTTCCATTGCTTAATTTTGACCTTACATCCCTTTCTAAGATTTGACCTGGCACTGCAATATCTCAAACTTCCCAACTGAAACTTGAGACTTGAAATATTTGCTTTAGGCTGCAAACAATATGAAATGGGAGATGGCGAACCTATGGCACTCTAGTTATTGCTGAACTACAATTCCCAGGATTCCTCAGTTATGATCATGCTAGTTGTGACTGATGTGCATATTCAGCAATATCTATGGGGCAGACAGGCAACTGACCTAGCAAGGCCTGCTTTGCTCTTCATATCTTTTTAAGCAATGCTGAAAAATCTCCAGAACTCATTCTGGATGCTAATTCAGAGTCATTCTAAAGGGCCTGACTAGATATCCAACCTTCCTGTAAAGATGAAGAGATACAGGCATTCTCATAGAAACTAACTTCTTTGTTCAAAGAAATTTCTTTTCTTTCTTCCTTTTGTCCTAGCATTTATTAGCAGCTTTCCCTTGCTTTTCACCATACCAACAACCAACACTACTCATGTTAGAGAATAATTCCTCAAAAATAACACCCTTGTCTCTTCTAGAAAGGAGGCTTAGAAGTAGAGTGGAGTTTTACACAGCAGCCATACACCCTTTCTGCAATCAATGTGGCCTTTTGAAGAACCAAGTGTGAACAGCATCTACACCTCATTAATGGCTAATCTTCAGCTCACAATGAAGTACCATTACACTTATATTTTGATCCCAGAATGTACTACAGAACATTTGCAAATATGCCAATTCTCAATAGTATGATTTGTTCAGCTTATAAAACACCTATTTTACATCTAACTCTCTCTTTTCTCCAGAAAAAAACAACCAGTGATATCACAGGAATGTGAATCTTTTAAGCTTCCATTTTTCTAAAAAGGAAAACAACATACAACATTGATATTGATGTCCATGTATATACTGTACAGATAACATAGATTTGCTGTACTGCAGAGTTTAGTTACTAAAACACAGTTCTAACAGCAACTAGGTATTATTTATAAAAATCTAACCTAAATGTATTATTATAATGTGGTTCCTTGTTTATATCCTAGTGTCCCACTCATTATGGTTTATGGTATGTGACTAAGCCACTATGACCTGTTTAGCAAACCATGTTTAAAACACCCAGTTTATCATTTACACATAAAACAAGCCAATCTTTTCCTTCAGTTCATTACAAAAGCTGGTACCATGCCACTAAGAAACCATACCAGATTTTCTGTCCATATTCAAAATTGAAATTCTATCAAATTAGGCACCTCCTAAAAAGGTATACTTGGAATTTTACTCCCATTAGATTTCTGTATATGAGTAACAATACCTAAAAATATTTGCAAAGAAAAAATCTTTAAAGAACATGCTAACTTTCAAGCTGTTTTAGTTGCATTTTTATTTTGAATAATTATTTTAGTAACATTTAGAACAATTTGTTTCTTATGTAGCTGTTACTAAAGAAACAATTATTTCCTTTAATAAGGTATATATTGTTTTCATAATCTAATGTCAGATAGCATATATGTTCATGTCTATATAATACAAATATTAAATATATATGAATACAAAATAAAGTTAAAATAATTGTAATAGACTCTATATTCTAGCTTCAGAACGATTTGCAGAAAAACTAGTCTTACCACTAAGCTACAATATAAATTTATCATTATAAGCACAATATTTAAAATCAACGTGAGCCACATACTACTGAGAAAACTTTTATATTTAGTCTGAATGTACATATCCCAGCTGTCTAAGAAAAGGATAAAAGCCATGGAGAATAGAAAAATCTAGATCTAAACCTAAAGAACCTGGTCAGATTTTTTCTTTTGCACATAATATTTTGAGATTGCATGGACATTTCCACTCATAAGTTTCAGAATAGTAGTGATATTATTAAACAGATTGTATTAGCCTAAAATTCAATCACAGTAATCAATATTCACTCAATGTACTCCTCTATTGGCAATTTTTAAATACCAAGAAAGGAAATATCTAAATGCTCAAGAATTCATCTTTATTTTCTTTCACATTATTCTAGAAGCCATGCTTTGGAGCCAGTGTCAAAAATGACTATAAAAGTCTATAATATCTGTACCAAGTTCTCAAACGGATGTGAAACAACTGTCATTCTTAATTAACTCTGTCCTTGTACTTTTACCAATTTGATTCTTCTAATAAGGAACCAGTCCTCTTGGTTTCAATCAAGTTCAAATTACAGTTGATAAATTTTTCCAAAAACTATTTTTAAACAGGAGTTTTCTTTGAATAATCAGAAAATTTCCATTCAGGCTTAACTATGAATTGGTCACCTTTTGTTCTCAAATTAGATATATTTAAGTGTTGTAACTGTATTGTTGTTCTTGGAATCTATGATATATATACATTTTTGGTCCCATGGTTTACAATATCCTCCCTTCCCTACCCTCAAAGGATATAATCTTGTCTCTGCCAACGGATGCCTCAGACAATGTGTGCTCAAGTTCATGAAAGTTTATAACACAAATATACTAATTTTGTAGAGGTGTCACAAATGAGTCACATACTAAATACAAGATTCATACATATGAATGCAATCACATGCATAATGTCTTTCAATATCAAATGTATATTTGCCTAAACGACAAATAAATTAATTTCTTCCACGAGAAATATTACCTCCATTTAAATTAATTCAACCGAAACAATACTATGGACTGGCCTTGCCTGATCATGTTTTTAATATTCTACTAAGATCTGAAGTAAGGTAAGTATTTGCCATATTCAGAGTTTGGGGAAAGAGGAAGAAATATTTCTTATAGAACAGCCTTCTCATTGCATGGTGGAGTATTTTTGTAATGGATGACTGTTGCAAAACTAGCTTGAAGTAAGTGTTCAGGGACCTGCAACTGGGAAGAGAATGCCCAAATCCCACTAAATCTGAGCTATTCCTGGATATTATTGCTTTTACTGGATATTATTGCTTTTACTTTCTACATCTTTCATATACAAATACCTGCCACTGAATAGTTGGAATATTTTTATGGCCCCAACAAACATTACAATAAAATGTATCCCAAAGTTGGAAGGACATAAGCATTGGAAGTTCTTCAAGATGGAAATTCCAGAATATACCCAGTG
Organism: Notechis scutatus; assembly: GCF_049901735.1. Classification (NCBI taxonomy): domain Eukaryota; kingdom Metazoa; phylum Chordata; class Lepidosauria; order Squamata; family Elapidae; genus Notechis; species Notechis scutatus. The sequence continues at coordinate 19,632,243 of NC_142011.1, read as the reverse complement.
ATCCTGTCCTGAGGCAGAAACAACTTCCTTTCTGCCATTTTTTTTATATTTTCCTTTTTGGGGATATATAGATTAGCTTTCCAATGTTTGCCACAGAACAGGATAACATAAAATGTGCTGTCCGTGAAGACCTAAAAGGCGCACTGTTAGATTAGAATTTCCCTAAACAGTGTATTTCTTTGCATGATACATCCCCCAAATTCAATTATCAATTAATCCATTTAGATATATCATGCAGTTCTCTCTCTGTTTTAAACTTGGTCTGGCAGACAACAGAATAGTTTTACTAAAAGCCAAAAAGGGAATTTGTTGCTGGAATATATAGGGTATCAAATTCAGGAAATGCATCACCTGTTTTATGTGTTTTCAAAGTTGCCTGAATATATTAGCTGATATTTTTAAACTTAGTAAATCTTTTATTTAAAAAAAAATCTACTCAAAGATTTACTTAAAAACTGGTCAAGCCAAAAACCACACCTAATCATAATTATTATATGCTCATCCAGGATCCTCTACTCAAGTGAAAAATTATCTGAAAAGCTGGTAGGAATTTCTACAATAAGTGAATTCAAAATTAATGCATAGAAATATGACTATGTAGTCCAACTTTTAAAGTGAAGAAACTTGTAGGTTCACAAATAAAAAGTGCTTCCCAACAGAATTTTCCTCTGAATGAAAACATAGCTTGTCTTGATATCTGCTGGTACAGCTTGAATTAAAAGAGTTTCAAGAAATTGTCATCCATTATCTAAATAAATACTAAGGCTATAGCTAAAATTTCATGTAGGTGACTCCAGTTACCCAAGCATACAACAGAGCAATAGTACATATTTTTGACCAAATAATCTATTTTAATTTTCTTCTTTCTCTATCTTGCAGAATACTTATATGCCCCCTTTGAATACCAAATATTTTTAGACCATGTAATTACAGTCATCTGGGTTTAAGTAGCATATAAAGCATACTTCATTGAACAATCAAGAACACAATATTTCCCATTATCCTTGATAACAAGGTTAAAAGGCAATTTCCCCTGTTTTCCTTCACTTTTATAGCTGCTGTATGTCCAAATATATTTAAACAGTTCTTTCCAAATAGTGTTCTCCAAGGTATGGACTTCATCTCCCATAATCCTTAAGTGAGATTAAGGCTGCATTTGAGGATCACGTGAAAATATATTGCAACCACTTTGGTTCTGTTCCAAATCTTTTCTAGCTTCCTTCATGACACCTACATAACATATTCAACAAACAAGCAAAGTCATAAAAGGACTCATCTGCATTTGAAAGTAGATAGTTCAGCATAACATAACAGTTGATGAATCCCACATATCTAGAGTTAGGGAGAAGCAATAAAGCAGTTGTTAGCTGTTATCCAACTCCTCTCCCAGATTAAGTAAGTATAATCTCTGGAACAACATTCCATTTTTTTAAATGATACCAATCCCATGCTTGATTTTTAGTGCCGCTTTTTATGCCTACTCCTCATTCACTAACTACAACAATTTATTTAAAATCAAACTAGAAAATGCATTCTTTAATAGCACTATATAGTGTTTTAGATAAAGTTGTGGCATAGAAGACTCAAGTTATATTCCAACCTCAACCATATAAGATCATAGACTGATTTTGGGCTAGTCACTCTTTTTCAGCTGAGTCCACTTCACAACACTGTTGTTATGAAGATTATATACATCATTTTGTGCTCCTAAACAAAAAATAGGTTATTCATCTCATGTATAAATTCAAGACAATTATTCTAAACCCTCAATATATTCAGTTGTGTTAATTGCTATAGAATAGTGCTGCATTAACAGGCCTTGATTACAAATTAAATTATTTTTACATTTGGCTTCTTACTTTGACTATTGACAATTTTTAAAATATTGTGACTAGTCAAATAGGCTATAAAATTATCTGGGTTAAAGTGAAGGAGCAGATGATTTATCTAATACACTGTAATTGCTTCTTAAGGAGCTGAATAACACTATGAGCATGTGTATTTATATAGTGGAAAATAATTAATTCCACTTACAATCTACCTCAACCCAAACAAGAATATTCTTGGCTTCATCTAATGATGCTAACTGATAACTATTAATATGGTTGATGTGAACCCTTCACCAGCTAAACAACAAAAAGTTTCTGTTCTTGGAAATCTTAATTGTTGGACAAAATGAGATCCTTTAACTTTACTGAAAACAAAGCATAAAGCAAGAATTCTCTAACTGCTTATCAACTGTAATACTAACTTGGAGGACAACCACATGTGGCCTTATATTAGAAAGAAGATAAAAATAGAAGTGTTGCTAGCTCACTAACTTTGAACAAGAAAACCTCAATTTACAATAGTTATGCCACTTTTACACATAGTTCTACAGACTGCACATCCCATTTTTAAAATCCAAAACTTCTATTAAGTACATAGTAACAAAAATAAAGCAATAATGACATGCTTTACTTTCCCAATTCAAATCAGCATTCATAAATCTCTGAAACATCATCCACGCCCCCCCCCCCCCAAATATTATTTTATTCTTGATTCTCAATTGCTGGAGGCTTGCACAAGATTCAAGTGTCATTAAAAATGCTAAAAAGTATTCATTATGAATAATTATCTTTGGTGCCAAAGGCGTAGCAAATGTAATTATGTGAAGCAAAAGACAAGAAGGACCAACTGTATTGGACTCCTGATGTTCTAATCAGGCAAAAAGAGAATAAAGGAAGGTCTGAAGCCCATAATGACAGCCCTGCTGTGGGAAAAACTGTGCTCAAACTGCAAAGGATGACATGAGATAAATAACTGGTCATCAGCTACAGTTATTTAATCTTCCTGAATCTCCGTGGAAGCAACTAAATTCAAAGGTCAAGCTTCTTTTTCAAACTTACCTAAAGATAGCAAAACTGGTCATTTTCAACTCTAGATTAAAAAGGGAAGGAAGGAGGGAGAAGTCATTCCCTCCTACAAGAATTAGCAATATGGGTTTTGATTTTGTGGCATGCATTATATTCTTCTATATTATAAGTATATAAAAGCAAGTTCTTTTCTTCCAGATTTTTTAAAAATAAAGTCATGTTACTACTTCCTCAACTAATAGAGCTTACTGACACTGACTGTTTTACATAGTTATCGTAATATTGAAAGCCAAATAAGGTCTGCAATCCTCTTTTCTATTCCTCCCCCCTTCCCCTTGGGCAGGAAATTAATAATTTGAATTTTCATTATTCCTGAACATTTGAGAGTATGCCACACCAAAAGAAAAAGCACTTACTTTCAAGTAACATTATTACTGTGGGATAAAGAAATAAAGTATGCTTCTCACTTTGATCTTATACTTGTAAGAAAGAGATTAATCCTGAAACAATGCCATTCTACAGATGGATACAGGATCTAACAACAAGTAATGCATAAAATGGTTTGGAAAAGTTTGATAAAGAACCCAAGATGAAACAAACCAGTGTAAGAGAAGTAATGAAGTATACCTCCTTTTTCAAGCCCATATATCCCCACCCCCCATCCCTTTCCATTCGTCACCAAAACAAAGGAGATATTTCAACCCATCCATAGCTCTCCATCTGGAATCTAATGTAATTTCCATTAAAGAAGCTAGTAGCCATTTCCTTAAAATCCCCCTGAATACTAGCCTTTCTTTGAAATTTCACCTTTTAGATCACAACTTTGTAAATAATATTTAATTAAAATAGACCCCCCCCCCAGAGATAACACTTCATCCACTTTAACATGGATTAGCATAAAGAATTAACTGTTTAAAAGACGTGCATATATCCACAAAAAATTACAATCTCCAGCATTTATGGGTTATTACAAAACTGTTTACATCAAACCTTTGAAGGAATTCTTACATTATATATACCAGAGACTGAATTTAGGGGGTGGGGATATTTAATGTCTTTAATTCCTTTAAAATGACATGTTTTTTTAAAAAAAGTAACTCAAATTAAGAATCTTTTTTCAAAGGGACTATTCTATATAGCTATTTAGCTCTAAGAGAATTTTCAAAGAAACATATACCCAAAATAAGATTTGTTTCTAAGCAAGAATCATCAGCTGCCATTAAAACCACACCTTAAAAAGTTCCTACCATACAGCAGAGAAGCAAGTACAAACTAGTGGTGGCTCTTTTCAAATAAAATAGCAGTAAACTTAAAGAGTTAGCCAGATTTGATATTTGAACATGAGTTTTTTTTTTAATTAAAAGGATGAAATGCATGCCATCAAATTTTTAAAAGGCTCTAAATACAAATGTTTTGTTTTGCCTTTTTAAAAAACATAAGTGGAGTCAAACAACCTTTCACAGGAATATAAATATTTAACATTTAAACCTGACAACACAACACTAAAAGATAAAATGCCTTCCTGCTAAGCGCAATAGTGCCTCAGAACTGGAAGGCAGCTGTTGTTCCCTCGGCCTTCTCTTTTGTTGCACCTAATCTCATGTCAAGTCATTCAACCAGTTCCAAAGAGATGAAGACATAATTGAATCAACCTCATACAAAAAAAAACTGTTCTTAAATAGCAATATGGAGACATTAATTATTCTATACAAGCCAACAACAGTATTTTTCTTCCTCCATCTCCCATCAAAACACACATACACATACACAAAACGCCCTTGTATAAATACATGCATGTACAGACAATGAAACTGAAAACAACTCTCAGATTTGGCAAAGACACTAAATAGTCAGCTCAATCAAAAGGCTATAGGAATAGATCCTTAACAGCAGTTTTTGTAATGCAATAACATAACTTGAAATAAAGCTTCAGGAGCCCAATCCAATTTCAAGAAAACCAGGATAATTCTCACTTCCCATTCACAAGCAGCTAAGTATTATTAGTAATTAATAGGAGTCATATTGAATTATCTGGAGTTGAATGAAGTTCACATTTAAGAAGTTACAGATGACCTATTACAAGCTGGCATTCCAACTGCAGATCTTAAATACTGACTCATCAATTCACATAAAAATAGAAGAGGGAAATCAAACTCCACCCACTTTCCCTCCCCCACCTTTAAAGAAAGCAGTTTAACCTACTTATCTGAGCCATTTCTTCTTGCCCAAGAAAACATCTAATTATGAGCAATCCTCCCTTATTTAAAATGGGTTTTGAAACATCCAAGCGACAAGAAGACCCCAGAATTTAGGCAAAAAAATATTTTCAAGCTCTTGTAAGCAGGATGCTCAAGGTACCTTTGCAGATACCAAAATCAAGCTCTCACCTGCCAACAGAATGTAAACAGTGGTCAGCAAGTTAATGCTTGATATGTTAGTTGGCTGGAAGGCCTTTTATTTCGTAGCCTCCCTGATTGTATCAAGTCAGCTTTTCAAGGCCTAATACTGTGAAGAATGATATGAGTCCTCCCACCACCCCCCTTCACATTTTCGAAAGTGTGTTATTTCCTTCTGCTCCTTCACATTATAGAAACTTCCCTTTTCACATTCTTCTGTAAAAAGAAGCCTGTCTACAGGCTTAAGTTCCTATTTTTTTTTTTTTTTTTTTTGCTTTTCACTCTGTACTATATTCCTCCTGCTCAAATAACACCTTCCCTATTAGAAATGCTGTAAATTGTAAAGGTTCCAAGGTCAATTCAGAAAGGGCATTTTTAAAAAGGGATAGGAAACTAATTTCCTCCCCCTCCTCCTTTTGACAACAGAGCTTCTAGCAAAGAAAAAACCCCAAATTATCTGCAAATTTAGATGGAAACAAGTTAGACCGACAATTTTCCTATAGCTCTTACTTCAAAAACTCTTAAACTTCAATCCAGATACTATACTCACAAGGGGATTCACATGGGGGGGGGGGGGTAATAGGGAGCAGGGACTTATGGGATTGCATATCGAAAGGCTGCTTTTGGCGACCAATTTCTGCAAGTCAAATAAACAAAAAGCAAGCGCACCCCAAGTGAAGACGCAATCAATTAAGAAATTAATGCAACCCTCCCTGTAGGGAAAGGTATCAACATATGGAAGTGAAATCACTCCGTCAGGCTTTGTGAATTGTTATTTTCCTCCTCTCCCAGCAGAGCTATTGTTAAAGGAGCCAACTAGTTTATTTTATTTTTAAAAGTGCAAGGAGAGGAGGAAGGTGTTGTTTTTTTACAATGATCTCTATAATCGTCAATAAAAAAAAAACACACCACGGGAGCAGATTCAATTCCGCCCAGGAAACCCTGAAAACGAAACTGACAAAATGGATCAATAAACTTCTCATTAGCAAATCTGCCCCCCCCGACCGCCCCCCCATCTGTGCCAAACACACTACAAATCTTGCTTCCAGGAACATCTCTGAGTCACAAAGAGGTCCTCCCTTTCCCTTCTTCCCTCCCCTCCCCCATTCGAGATTAAACATATTGAATATTGAAAACAAAATACCTATATAGAAATGTAATAGAAGTTTCACCAACATCGACTGGGAGAAGGCAGGGAAGGGAGAGAGAGAATTGAGAGGAGTAAGCGAGGCAAAATCGTTTGTTTTGTTTTGTTTTAAATCACGAAACACTAAGAAGTTTAGAGGAAGCAGAGGAGCTAAATGTTTGTCTTCCTCATATATCTTTCTACCTCCCTTCCCTGCCTTGCTTTGCAGGAAGGTGGAAAAAAAGAAGAATAAATGCAGGGTCATAAGGAGAGCTTTTTAAAGGGTAGTTATTTTAGAATATTAAATGCCTTTACCTTTATGATTCTCCGCTGCCAAGTGGCTGTGGTAGTGGCTGGTAGTAGTGGAAGATAAAACTGACACAACAGGAGTTGCTACGTTTGAATGAGAAAGAAGAGAGGAAGGAGGGATTCAGAAGGAGGGAGGGAAAGAGGGAGGCGGCTATTGGGAGTTTTTGAGGCTGGTTCGTGAGACAAGCAAAGACACACACACACACACACACACACACACAAACGGGATACACACCTGATCCTTTTGGTTTCATTCTCCAGATGCCATGGGGGGGCGAGGAAAAGGGGCTTAGCAGGAAAGGGAAAAAGGAAGACAATGCAGAGAATCTGAGCTGCTCTATCACACCATGATTATAATCCAGCTGGGCAGCATCCTTGGCAAAATTAGAAAGCAACATTTGGCTATGTTTGTACCCATCCCTGCCCCCCCCCTCTTTATTGGGGGGGGGGGAGACTGTGTTTCTTGCATTTGTTTTACATAAATGGACAGATCCTGTAGGTATAAAACGGTCTGTGAAGCAATTGCTCAAGGTGGTTTATAAAAGTAATCTGCGAATACACAGGAACATATAAAACGCATACTCTGTAAACGCCTTGGGGCGGGGACCTATTTTTTTATACACGCACACCACACATATAATATGTAAAGTTCTATTAGTTACTCATAATAATGTATATATTTATAAGTGAATTATATACATGTCATGTTTATCTTGGCATGGTATTCACGGCCTTTTAAGCCGCCTTGGAAATTCCTCCTCCTCAGGGACTCTTCAGGAGGAAGCCCCGCTACAATGCACAGGACTTATTCCCCACGCGGGCTTGCATCTTTCGTGGAGCCGTTCCTCTTCGGCAGTTTCACCCACTCCTGAGTAGGGGGATTATCACCCGCCGCGCGCCCCGTCCTGGACCCCCCCCCTCCCCACGAATTGCTCAGGCTGCTGCGTCCCCGTCCTTTGTTTTATAAGGGGAAGGGCTGAACCTCCGTAGAGAGTCACCCTGCAACGGGGGATGGGGGGGGGGGAAAGGGTCCCCCCCCCACCCGATCTCAGCATAGCCCTCTTTTCAGGTTGGGGGTCTTCCACTCCCCCCCCCCTTGCTTTAGGGGCACCCAGGAAGCCCTGTGCCATTGGAGAGGGTAACCTGTCGTTAGGGCGAAGGGAGGCTCTCTGGGAGTCTCCTGGGCGCGGACTTCCCATCAAGAAGAAACCGGGTTTAGCTTGGCCGGTCTGTCCTCCTCTACCCTCGCGTCCTCCCTGCCCAGCCGGGCTCCTCCCCGCGCCCCAGCCATGGTCAGAAGGCGGGAAACGGAACGAGCCCCGCGGCGCTGAAGATATTGGCCCATCCTTCTTGGGCGCGCGTGGTAGTGGCTCAGTCCCGTGGGGTGGGAAGGGGTTGGCGCCAAGAGTGCCGAAGTTTGCCGTGGGGATTGCAGCACTCAAGAGATGCATTTTGCGGGAGGAGGAAGTTTAGAAGGGGGGGGGGACCGTTCCTGGGTCAGGACTCTGCCAGGGTTGCTTCGCCCTCTTGTTTGCTGCACCACGTGGAGAAGGGAGACGTGGAAAAGGGAGAAGGAGGGACAGGAAAGCGGGAGCGTTTCAGCAAAACAAAAATAAAAAAGCCCGGGCTTTCAGCTTGAGGAAAGACTTAGGCTGGGGAGATACGGGGGTGGGGGTGTCTAGTTATGCATATGGATGGGGCTTTTCCCCACGTACACATCTGCCTTGTCGCCAGCATTGCTCCCCGTGGTGTCCGTGGGATTGTTTTATGTAGAGGCTGGAAGAAATGATGGTAAACTTACCTAAGGGCATCCTTAACAATGGATAGGAAATCTGCTAGAGACGGCTTTTGGGCATTCTTAGGTGTTAAGAAGACTGAACGCCAGTGCTAAACTGGTTCAAATAGGTTGCATTATGCAGATCGGCCTTGCAACAATCCTGTGAAATTGCAGAATAAATAAAGTTATACTGGCAACTGGTATCTGAAAAGACTGAGGTGGAATTTAAATCCACTTAACCTCTAATTCTGTATGGAGATACTGAACTGTGAACAATTAGAATAAGGCAAAACTTTATGTAAGATTAACTGTAGACAAGATTAATCTGTAATTGATTTGACTTTTCCTATCAGCCTTACATGAAAGGCTGTTCTCTAGTCTTTTTTCATATGCTGAACACTAAGATAGCTTATACAAAAAAAACCATGACTTTTATAGATCTCTGAGGCATTAATCTTTTACACATTTTCCAAGGATAAAATCAGTAGGCCCTGCTTTTGATTAATGTAAATATAGAATTGTTTTAATGAATATACTTTTATTTTGATTATGTACCATCAAGCTGTTTTTACCCCTAACCACATAACTTCCTTTTCTTTTACTTTACTGTAATTTTACTTTTATTTTGCCTTTATTTTAGAAAAAGAAGGATGAGAAAAACAATTTCAATAAAGGATAACTATGTAACACTGAAAGCATTCATACTTAATCTACAAATAGGAGCAATTTGTTCATAAATGTAAATAGCATCAGATCGTCAACCCTGAGTAACTGGAGTCCTATTAGCAATTTTATATATTTTTTATCCTGCCTTTATTCTTATTTTTACAAATAAGAAAATGAACCTGTTCAATATTCTTTCTCCAACAGCCCTGTGAGGAAGGTTGAGCTGAGAGAATGACTGGCCCAAAATCACCCATTTGGCTTTTATTCCTAAAGTGGGACTGGATCTCACTTTCCTGGTGCCGTAATCACTAGATTAAACTGGCCTCTTCAATTTAGTTAATTATTTCTATCCCACTTTTAGTGTTTTACAGGTAAAACAAGGCAATGAACATATCCAATACACTTTCCTCCTCCTGGTTTCCCTTCCACAATAACCCTGTGAAGTGGATTGAGAGAAACTGACTGGCCCAATCATGAATATATATTTATTGAAGCAGTGGCATTTTAAACCAGGGTTTTCAGTTCTAATTCAACAGCCTAACTCCATGCTTATAATTAGTCCTTGACTTACAACAACACCTGGGACTTTCCACTGCTCACGGTTTAAGTGAGCTGCGTCTGGTTTAATGACCCCCCCTTTTTTTGCTAAGGTTTTAAGCAAGCCACTGGTTGCTAAGTGAATCATGTAAATTTGTCTCTCCCCATTGGCATTGTCATAAAAGCTCAGGGATGGTTGGGAAAAGGCAATCATGTGACCTCAGGACACTGCAACTATTTTAAATACATTTGACTTACAACAGTTCTTTTAGTGATAGTTCAAAGTTACGACGACACTGAAAAAAGTGACTTACAACCATTTTTCACACGACCTTTGCAGCATCCTCATGATCATGTGATCAAAATTCTTGGCAACTGGTTCATTCTTATGACCGCTCCTGTGTCCCAAGGTCATGTGATCGATCACCTTTTATAACCTGAATAAGCAAAGTCAATGGGGAAACCAGATTTACTTATCCACTGCAGTGATTCACTTAACTGTGGAGCAAACTCAATAACAGAAATTTTGGGTTCAATTGTAGTCATACGTCGAGGACTATACATGCCGGATGTCAGGTGCCTGAATTTTTATCATGTGACCACAAAGTTATAAATGTGATGACCAGTTGTAATTAACAAGTAAATGGTTGTAAATTGAAACCTGTATTAATACTAAAATGGGGAGTGTGTTAGATTTTGAGAATGAGTAATACCACCTCTGTATATAGAATGTCTGTGTTTACATAATTTGATTGAGTCAACTATGCATCAGACATTGCATAAATGGCCTGCATCATACACAAGACTAAAATGTGATTTCTACTTTGATATCAAATGTATTACACAAACTCAGCCACTCATACCCTCCCTCTAATAATAAAGTGTACTCTTCTTTTACATAGATAGCAGAGTTTGGTTATAAAGAAAAAAAATAGCAAACAGAAAATGAAGACTTGGGTTTCCACTCAGATAGACTTGAGCAGAATGAGGTGCTCCTCTTAGAATAGCAATAGCACTTAGACTTATACTACTTCATAGTGTTTTACAACCCTCTCTTAAGCAGTTTACAGAATCAGCATATTGCCCCCAACGCTGTGGGTGTTGTGGTTAGCAGGCAGCAGGTGCGGACGGCTGAGGAGAGCGAGGACTCAGATTAGGGGCCAGGACCATTAGGGAGTGGACTGCTGCCTTTAGAGATTGTGGGGGCTGGCAACAGTGATGACGAGGTTCCCAAGGAGCCTGTGCCAAGTCTGCATGCGTGCAGGATTGCTCATAGGAAAGAGCAGTTACATGGGCAACTCGGGAGTAAGGCTGCAAGGTAATGGCTCCTCCTTCAAGAAGATAAAAGTCAGCTGTGAAACTAACCTTTGCAGAAGGCAAAGACGTTTTGAAACCACAGCCTTGTGGACATTCCAGTATCCAGTATGAGTTTGTATTTGAACATTTTTGTCTTGCAAATTATTTCTTGTCTGTTATCTTTTGGCAAGCCTCGCACAGTTTGGCAAGGCTTGTGCTTATTACAGCTAATTATTTTGTAAAAGTATTACAAGGTTTTTGTTCCTTTTGGATTGTGTTTGATTTGTCGGAAAAGGGTGTGGGTCAGAACACTGGGTCTTCATTTTACCGACCTCAGAAGGCTGAGTCAACCTTGAGTCTAATGAGATTCAAACTGCCAAATTGCAGGCAGCTAATAGCAGAGATAGCCTGCAGTACTGTATTCTAACCATTGCGCCACCATGGCTCAGAAGTATCTCTTGCTGGGTTATAACAGAATATAACACAAAAGCCTATGCTGAATACAAAGATACTACAGTATTGAGAGGAAGGGGAATGGAATAATGGAGAACTTAGTCAATAAAACCATCATTTTGTACCCCATAATAGCAATGGACAACAAAAGAGAAAGAAACTATAGGTGAGGGTGGAGATTTCCAATGTATTACACAGTTATGGTAGGTAATGATGATAAACCAGGATTCAGATAGCAACAGATAAATTATTCTACCATCAATTAGCCATCCTCATTTTTGCAACCCAGATCTGCTAGCCCTAGCCACTGTACTTAGTATATGAAAAGGGAGGCAATATCTCTGGGAATCCAAATTATTATCCAAATGTTGCTTGAAATAGGGCCAATAAGCAACACTTGAACCACAAATATGTTCTTGGAGAACTCTTTTAAAATGTTCTTATGCATGTATGGTTAAATCTTTTCTTTCAATACAAAGGTGGCAATAATGAATCCTGTTTCTTCTATTTGATTTTGGCGTATTTCAAGCAGATAATTGCACAAAATAACACCATGTGGTCCTTTAAATCTGAAAAAAGGGAACTGATCTGTTTTGAATAGTCATTTTAGTTAGTAAGAACTAGGCAAAAGATTTCTAAGAAAACAATTATATGATGGAAGACCTAGTACATAATTATTTCTCATTTTTGTCATGCTTGTAAGAGTATAATAATATGTATTTAGAACATATGAACACTTTCTCATATGTTATGGGGGGGAGGGGGGTTAAGCCAGAATTTTCTTGATAACTGGGTAGCCTGGGCACTAAAACTACATGAGATGGGAGATGTTTTGTATAGGTAGTTGGGTAATGCAATAAAGTGATAGTATAATTATCTGGTGATAGTATAATAACCTGGTGGGCATTTATTCTAAGCTGTCCCCTTTTCCTTCAGTAATGCCTTATGTACATTTTAAAAATCATTTCTTTTTATTAGAAGCCAACTGAGAGAAAAAATAATTATAAATCATGCACAGGTAAGAGATAACAGTGCATCTTTTGTACATACAGGTATTTCTATGGTATCATCAGCTATAATTTGAGCCTTGGATTTGTAATAAGAGAAGCTATCAATTCATGGTTTATAATCTCCATAGAAACTGCGGAACTTTAAGAGTTTGTCTTAAATAGGTCTTAAACATTTGTTCAGCAACCTTTGGAGCTCAACTTGGTGAATTCTGCAGATTAATGTATCTAAATTAAATCTCCAAAAACAATGTATTTTAATTTCTCAAAATGCAATTGTAAGTGAAACATTTACTGATATGGTTTCTAGGAATTTTCAGAGAGACAAAACGGAGAGATTAAATTGTCATCAAACTCCTATGGAAAAACTGATTCACCAAGGACAGGCTAAATGCATTATCTGTAAGTTGGATTCTCTTACTTTTTACCTTTTCAGTAGCTGTAGGAAATCTATTTTAATATTGCACATGTTCTGTTCTGAAAAATGAGGGTAAGGATACTGATCTTGCAAAAAATTTTTTAAAAATCCACAAAGACTTTAGATGACAGGTGTCTTCCATTCAAAGATACATTACTGTCATTGGGTGTCCTCACTGTTCTTGGTTCATGCATTCTTTAGTTCCTTTGCTTGAATAGTGAAAAGTTGTGCTCAACTTTAGCACTTAATGATTTCCCCATAAAAAAATAATTTCAGCCATTAATTTCTGTGGGACCAAAGAAAAGGTTTTCTTTACTCATTTAATATGGCCCACAGGATACCACAAGCACTAAATTGTAGCCTCGCTCTTTCATTTTCCTATTTTTGTTCTGCATTTTGCTTCTCAGCAGGGTTTCTTCTAGGTACATGTCCTTTTTTGTTCGTATTGAAAACCAGCTAGATAAGATAGAAAAACCCTTATATTTTCATAGACAAATGAAGAATTTATTCTTTTTACTAATACATTGGCAGAGCAACTGCCATTGTGCCCAGTGAAGGTAGAACAGTGTGCTCAGAAAAATGATTGTGATCAGTGCAACAATTTATGTTTGGGTTATTTTAAGCTGATTAAAAAAAAATTCAAAATGATGGACAATCTTCTAATCGTAGACAGTTTTCCAAAACTATTACATTAAAAAATAATTTGCTTTAAATCAAATCACAAGCTAAATACTATAATCTGTGTTTTCCAAAGATCTTTAGTATGTATTTGAAAAAATTATATTCTGTTTCCTTCAAAAACAGAACACATATATTTGTCATTTCTAGAAGGGAGTGCTTGATGTAATTGTGAAGTTACTATTCAACACACACTTATTTCATAATGACTGGGCAATACTATGGAAGGAATAGAGAATAAAAATGGAATGGAATGGAGAATTTTAAAAGGTTTAACTTTTTTTTTTCTTTGCAAACTATGTGAAAAACAGCACAATTGTTGCGAAGCGGAAGTTCCTACATACACTTATAAATCAAGTTTTATGCCAAAAGCATCTTACTATCGTGCATATAAAAGTGAGAAGTTACAATAAGAAACTAAGATTGAACAGCATCTTCCCTATACTGTGTTCTAAATTGGGATTTCTCAATCTTGATGACTCTTAAGATGTGTGGACTTCAACTTACAGAAATCTTTGTCAATGCTGCCTATGGAATTCTGGGTTTTGAAGTTCACACATCTTAAAGTTGTTGAGGCTGAGAAAAACTGTCTTAAATGAAAGAGAGAATATATGGGCTTTGGGATGAAGAACTATTCTAAACATAATTTCCACTTTGCAGTTCATTCAAACTGGTTAGAAGTATAATTACAGATAGTTCCTTGACTTATGACCACAATTGAGCCCACAATTTATGTTGCTAAGTGAGAAATTTGTTAAGTGAGTTTTGGCCCATTTTATGACTTTTCTTGCCAAGTTTGTTAAATGAATCATTTTTTAAATTAATAGCACAATTAAGTGAACCTGGTTTCCCCATTGACTTAGCTTGTCAGAAGGTCACAAATGAGGATCACATGACCCTGGAATTCTGCAACCGTCGTAAGTATGAGCCACTTGTCAAGCCTCTGAATATAAATAGCATGACCATGGGGATGCTACAATGGTCATAATTGTGAAAAACGGTCATAAGTCACTTTCAGTTCCATTGTAACATCAAATGGTCACTAAACAAACTATTGTAAGTCAAGGATTACCTGTACTGTGTGTTTTCTTTCCTGTCAGTTTGGGGATGCTCAGATTATGAAGCATGCGTGTATAAGCGCACCAATCGTGCCTACCGTCCCTGTCCTATTGTTTCTTTTTATTTTTCTTATACGTATCCATTTTATGTATTCATAACTATGTTTATACTTATACCTATTATCTTGTAAGCAATTGACAAATCAATCAAATAAATAAATAAATGCTCTGCTCTCTTTCCTGTTGAACAATAAAAAAATAAACAGGGCCCAATCTAAGATATTGTTGGTCCAGGAACAACAAAGCAAAACATCCCCTATCCTCCATTCCAAAGCAAAAAGTAGGAACAAAAATTTTACTGCCATGCCACATTCATCTTTTAAGAACGTGTCTGTTTGGTGATTTGCCCACTCAAATCCTGATCATTAATCATTAGTGGAATTGCCTGGTTACTGTCCCATCATTCTTCCTGCAATCTCCATGTCAAGCTGTGAGCCTCAATTTTGCAACCAAGTGTTTTTTCTCAACCTACCCAACCCTGGTTTATTATAAGCTCAAGCTGTATAGCACTTATACTGTTAGCCTCTGCTCCCTCTGAAGTAGAAGAAAGGGGAAATTATCCTAAGCAAAAATTTCTTAGCATCACTTCCACATCGCCAGAGTTTCTGTTTCACTGGCATCATTAAAATCACTTTATCCTCCTGCTCTACACAAAGGACTAAACAAACTTGGTAACTTTAAGACTTGTGGACTTCAATTCCCAGAATTCTGGGAGTTGAAGTTCACCAGTCTTAGAGTTGCCAAGTTTGGAGACCTCTGCTTTACATGTTTACTCCTCCTATACCAAAGAAAAGGAAGAAATGGAACTGTGAAGAATTTTTACCCTAAGTCAAGTCAGCATTTTTCTTAAAAGACCTAGAAGGTCAACTACAAGGAAAAACAACAAGACAATAGTTCCTCCAACAAAGATTCAAACTGTCCGCAAGCTGCAGGTTTTTTGTCATTGCAGAAAGAAAATTCAGAGAGGAAAATTTCATTCTGATTATTTTAGTGGGGCCACAATTGCTTAGATGTTAATTGTTTAGATCTCAAACTCAGCCAGTAGGGAACCCTGCTTTTCACCTGGTTTAAAATCTTGATATAGAATTGCCCTTTCTGTAATATTGAAACAGAATTTTGTACGGTAGTCTTCGACTTTAAGGCTAAAATTAGGACCAGAATCTCCACTGTTAAACAGTTGAGTGAACTGTGCCTGGTTTTGTGACCTTTTTGGCCATGGGTTGTTAAGTGAAGCACTGCGCTTAAGTTAATCATACAGTCATTAAGCAAATCCGGCTTCCCCCATTGACTTCATTTTATTGGAAACTGTCTGGGAAGGCCGCAAATGACAATCACTTAATTCCAGGATACTACAATCATTGTAAATACAGTACATTCTGGTTGCCAAGCACCCAAATTTTAACTGGGGGTGCTGCAATGGTCATAAGTATGAATACTGGTAGTAAGTTCAAATAGTTAACTTCAAATAGTTGCTAAATAAATGGTGGTAAATCAAGGGTTACCTATCATTCAAAAGAGAATGGTGGATACTGATAATGATAGATATGTAGAGCAAGCAATATTTGGGCTGATTTGCTTCTGAATATTGTACCACAAAGGCCGAAACGAGTAGCATCTGTGACTTGATACAAAGAGAATTATTTTATATCCCAAGTTTTGAGATCAGCACAGGAACACTTGTTTTGATCCCTCTACAGTATTTTGATAGGATCCTTATCCTCTTCCTGCAAAAAAATACTTTATTAAAGCATCAGCAATACGTAGTTACAGCTAAATAGTACAAAACATTTCTTGGTTTCCTTTAGCGACTCAAGTTTGACAACAAACATGATTTAAGACAAACTTTAGAAGTTACAGGGTGATTCTTTGTTACAAGGTGTTATGGCTTAGGTTCTCTACAAATTGCATCATGGAAACCTTGTTTATACTTGTTATTTCTATATAGATTTCAAACTTACAGATGTGCATAATTTTGCCCACTTGAGCAGCCTAGTGTAAATGAATGTTGCTTTTGCTAGTACTGTGCGGTATTTTGTTCGCTGCAGGTTAAACCTGACTTACCAGTTCTTGGAAAACCATAATTAGTTCTGAAACTGCACTTGCAAAAGGATCAGTGGGAAATACAGCTTTCAAACAACCCTCACCATTTTATAAAAAAAAAAAAAATTAGTTACACACTTTTTAATTCAAAACAAGTTTTCAAAAATATCTTAAAATTATATAACAATGGTGATTAAATAACACAATAATAACAGTAATGATTAAATAACACCATACATCAGTAATAAAAAATATACTGTAGACAGTAAAAAACTATTAGACATTCTGCACAAGGCTTTCATCCAGAAAGAATATTTAAGTTAACATTTAGTGTGTTCTTATTGATACTACTGATGAGGTTCTATTACATATTTTTTATTCACACATTCTCCACTTGAAACTTTTTCCTCCCTCAAGAGTTCATGAGTTCCTTCACTTTAACAAAAGCTTAGCTTGAAAAGAAAAACTAAACAAAAAATAAATGATAAGTGTAAAACTGGATGCCTGATTGAAATATATTTTAAGTCTGAATAAAATCTTTTTTTTTTCCTGCATGGCTTTCTATTTTGTTTTTCAAGTTCTGAGCAGAAAACATATTGCTTTGTGGTTTGGTGGTGGTAGTTATTTGGGTACAAAATAGAAACTAACTTAATAAATACTTTCCAATACTTAGAAAATAATTTGAAAATCATTACTCCCAAAAGTTGTAGCAAAACATCCACAAAGGTGGGCTTTCATGTACAGATCCCAATTGTCTCAAGAGTGACTCCAGATAAAAGGATTTGGGAGCAAGTGATGAGGAAGATCCTTTTATTGAGGCCAAAGTAAACTACTTTGATGAAAGAAAGGGTTTCAACTGGCATAAAGCAATTTCTTGTGCTGGAACTCAGTTATACTACTTTGATTTAAATAGGATTGAAAAAGAACTAAGGATGAAATAGGATTGCAGCAATCTGTGCTACATTATTCTGTCATTGATTATAATAAGTCTCTTTATTAGCAGGACTTGGCATGGAGCCTTTACAGAGCCTGTAAAGGATTAGATCTGATAAACCAACATATTTTTTTGTTATTTAGAACAGTGGTCCACAACTGGTGGGCCGGGGACCACTGGAGGTCCACAAGAAAATTTTGGTGGTCCACAGAGAAATGTCGTCCCCCCAAAAGCACCCCCCCAAAAGCAATCCAGGCTGTGCAGGAACACAAGACTGTGCCACCCACATGGCCCACCCACCCGCTGGCACCCACCCTTCGGCCGAGCGCAAACCTTACCTTGAGTAGAGCCATATGAGCTGGAACTGGAAGGTAAGACCAATGGCGGGGGAGGGAAATCCGTCCCGGGGTGGCTTGCTGACGTTGGGAGGAAAGTCGACCCCATATCCCAGAGCTGTAGTAGTCACAAGACTGGCCCTTTGGTCATCCCGGAGCAGCTCGTCCAGTCCATGGCAGGCCGGTGCACCCAGTGGAGGAGCAGCTGCTCCGGGATGACAAAAGGGCGAGTCCTGTGACTACTGCAGCTCTGGAATGTGGGACCAACTTTCCCACCAACGTCAGCAAGCCACCGTCAGTCAAAATTCATATTAGTGGTCTGTGGGATTTAAAATTATGAGTTTGGTGATCCCTGAGGTCCAAAAGGTTGGCGACCCCTGAATTAGAATACTGGAAAGGGCCTTATATTGAGTCACTCTAGCCCAGTATTAGTCCATCTAACCCAGGGATGTCAAACTGGCAGCCCGCGGGCCGGATACATCATGCACAGGCCACACTCGCCCCAGTTCTGCGAAAGAAAAAAATGTGATATGTCACATGATAGCAACATGACACAGCGAATTGCATGATCTAACCTAATTAGGGCTATTAAATGAGCTACAAGAATCTGCACAACCATTGGATTTCTGCAACAGATTTCTAGATGTGTAGCACTAAGTGAAAAATTGATGACAGTGACAGTATCCTTAACCAAGGATAGAAATTTGCAGTTTCTACGTCTACAGAATTTGTTCTATCTGTTAGAATCCCTTCCCTTTGGCCAAAGAACTCTGACTTTCACAAGGTACCTTATAGAAATTAAACCCTACACAAAAGTTCATATCTGTTGTCAGATTAGACTCTATTCCCAATTTAACTCACTTTTTCAAAAAGTGGTAACAAATTTAGGAATTTTTTTTTTCTTATGTAGTCCTAGGCTGCATCAACAGGATAGTATCAACATCGTGTAAAATGTAAGTATGCTTTATACTATCTTAGTAAGACCATAAAACTGTGTCCAGTTTTGGTCACTATAATACAAAAAAAAGATGTTGAGACTCTAGAAATGGTACAGAGAAGAGAAACAAAGATGATTAGGGGTCATATGATGAACATTTGCACGAACTGGCTATGTCTACCCTGTTTCTCCAACAATACGGCCTCCCCCAATAGGAAGTCCCAGCATGTTTTATAGGCATGAAATGAAATTAAGCCCCTCCCCCCAAATTAAGGCCTATATTAAAACATGCGAAATGGGGGGGAATGGTGGGGGGGATTGCCATTAGGAAGTACTTTTGTTGCACACCCGGATATGGTGCTGCCTGCGTTGACCCCAATACGAAGTGCCCCACCAAATGCCAAGGTCAACATCCAAGCTGTTGCCGCCCGCCTGCCTGAAGATGCAAGGGGGGGGAATTAAGTCACCCCCGAAAAGACGACCTAGCCATTTTTTCAGGGCTCAAAAAAAAAATAAGACCCGGCCTTATTATATGAGAAACACGGTAAGTCTAGTCTAACAAAGAGAAGGACTAGAGGTGACATTATAGCAATTTTCCAATATCTGAGGAGCTGTCATAGAGAGGGGGGTCAAGCTACAGCTGTGTGAAAAAGTCCTGCATGGTTTACAGTTTATGACATTTTTTGGATAAGCTATTGATTTTATGATATTTTAATCATATTTCACTTAAAAACCACCAGTATTTATTTAAATATAGCAATATTTGCATAGCAGTTAGCATAAAATATAATAAAATCAATGGCCTATCCAAAAAATGTCATAAACAGTAAAACGTAAAGCGTGCAGGGCTTTTTCACACAGCTGTATATTCCAAAGCACCAGAAGGAAGGACATGACAAGAAATAAGAGATGGAAGCTTAATAAAGAACTAAGCAGAAATTTCCTGACAGAACAATTAATCAGTGGAATGGCTATGGCTTGCCTCCAGAAGTGTGGTACTCTATCACTGAAGGTTTTTAAGAAGAGATTGGACAGCCATTTGTCTGGAATGGTGTAGGGTTTTCTGCTTGAGCAGAAGGCTGGACTAGAAGACCTTCAAAGTCCCTTCCAATTCTGTTATGTATTATATAAAGACACTTCCAATTGAAGGGCTAAGGTACAGGTAGTCCTCAATTTATGAACACATTTGAGATCACAGTTTTCTGTTGCTAAACCAAAGTGGTTGTTAAGTAAATCATGTCTGATTTTACCTTTTTTACAACCGCTTTTCAATGAATCACTGCATTTATTAAATGAATTCAGCTTCCCCCAATGACAAAACCAGCTGGGAAAGTCACAAATGGTGATGACGTGACCCCTGGATGCTGCAGTTCCCATAAATACATGCTGGTTGCAAAATGCGCAAAGTTTGATCATGTGACCATGGGACTTCTGTGATGGTTACAAGAGGCTGCAAAGACCAGTCTGAAGTTAATTTTTTGAATGCCAATGCATCTTCAAAAAGTTGCTAAACAAATGGTTGTTAACTCAAAGACTACCTATAATCTTCTCTATCCAGCAGTGGATAATTAAAAATACCATCTCTCTCGCTCTCTCTCTCTCTCTCTCTCTCTCTCTCCCGTGCGCGTGTGTAAAACTGAATTAAAATTTATTGTTTCTAGGAAAAAAAGAGAAAAAAGTTGTTTACAATTTTTAAAGAGCATTTTATGATGTACCCACGTTATGTGTATTAATTTCTGTCCCCAAAGTTCATTTAGATACTGGTACCAATATATGTATTCTTAAATATCTGTTTACGTATAATCTAACACTGTATTTTAGTTGTTGGAGAATACCAGAGAATGCCAAAATAGAATAAATGTATATATAATTAAATGAAGTTAAGCATTCCCCTGAGTGCAATGGGACTTGCTTCCAAGAAAAAATATGGCATATCCTATTGAAAATGACAGGATTTGATACTAAGAAACTATATGTAAGTCCTTGAAAGTACGTCCTGCAAAATACAGGCTTCAGGACAGGCAGGCAGACATACACATACACACACAAAGTTTATTTTTCATGTGTGTGTGTGTGTAAAATAAATTGGCAATATAAATCTGAGCATTATGTCTGAATTTTCCAGACCTATTTTAGAAAGCAGAGGGGAATGGAAGGCTAGTGGTGAACATACCAATTGTCCTTTGGATTTGATTTGAAGATCCATCATCACTGTAACGCAACACTTACTCCACTTCTATGTTATTAAGCTAAATCAATGATATCATTGCCTTCCTAACGTGCATCACATTTAGCTAATTCATGGGAAGAGAGGGTTAGGAGAACTACAGGCAATTTGTGCTGTTGCAAATTGCGAGTCCTCAGTAAACTGTCCCCTCCCCCAGTGCGGTGTACTTTTCTGCTAAACTAACTACAATTCTCAGAGCCATAGTATATAAACTGCCTATAAACTCTACATTTAGTTCATAATTAAGAAAATCCATCTCTTCTTCTGCAAGCTCTATCAAGCATGTTCACTGGAACCCATTTTTTGAACGAAGAAAATTATGTAAGTTCCCGAAGCAGAATCTGCAATGCCTTGAATTCAGTTAATCTTGCATGCCTATCGGTAACAGCAGATGACACACGAACAACTGGTGATCTTCCTTCAGATAGAGACTTGCCTTACGTTTTAATTACTTCTACCCAAAAAGGCCCTTCCTTTACAGAAAAAAAGTGAGCTATTTTATTTAAGATAGCTTCTATGTAGGTTTGACAACAAATAGCATTAGGAAATTTAACAAGTCCTTCCTCTCTCTCTCTTTCTCTCTGTGTTTTTTTTTTTTTCATTTGTCTGACTTTAGCCTGAAGAACTTACTCAGTACGTGTTTACAGGAAGTGCTTGCTAGGCAGACAGTTTGCTATTCTGGATGGAGTAGTTGATTTGAGTAATAGGTTCACATGATTATATTTGCAAAATTGCAAGTGCGAAAGTTGTGAATTCTAGGGTCCTCGTTTAACTATCTTCTTTAACCACCAAAGTATATAATTGCATGTTACTTTCTCCTCTACTTTTTCAGTTCAGTAACTAGTACATTTATATAACTGTATATAAACATTCACTCTCTATAAAATTGACTGTATTTTTTTTTATTTCTCTATCCACTCTCCACGCCTGGGAAAAACTAGGAGCTAGCAGTTTAGATATGTTTGCCACTTCGATTTGAACAAATATTTTGTAAAAGACAAATGGATAAACATATACTTTTTTTAAAAAAAAAACAACAGCTTTAAACTCATTATTCAGAAAGTTTCACAGATCTTGGGTTTTAGACTTGTGAAGGAAATTGCAGGCAGCAAACAAAGGAAAATGCACTGATAAAAGGGATGCTTATAATAATAAAAGATGGAATACAAATAAATATTGTTTATAAATAACTCAAGACGACGAACATACCTAATACTCCTTTCTCCTCCTATTTTCCCCACAACAACCCTGTGGGTAGGGCTAAGAGAGAATGACTAGTCCAAAGTTACCCAGCTGGCTTTCATGGCTAAGGCAGGATTTGAACTCATACTCTCCCAATTTCCAGCCTGGTGCTTTAACCACTAGATAAAACTGGTTCCAATTAAATTCAAATATTTAGGTACAGATTTGGAAGTAGCTGTAATTTGCTTATTTAAAAATACACTATTATAAAATATCAGCCTTGTTAACACTCTTATTCTCCGTTCTCATGTAATTGTATCCTGTCTGTCTGTCTACTTACCCTTGTACAGCCTTTTAAATGAGAAGACACTAGGAAGTAAAGGACTGTCTTCATTAGCATTTCAGATGCAGATTGTTGGACTATTTGCCCACTGCAAAATCATGGGTCGACAGTTTGGTAACTTCCAAATATTTAGACTAAAACTCTCATAATCCCACATCACTGGTCATGTTGGCTGGGATGAATAAGGGATTCAACCCTTCTGGAATATTCCAAACTAAGTATCTCTGCTTCAGGTAAATTTCAGTTGGACTTTATGACCAGCCAGTCTATTTAGGCTGTACCTACCCAACAGGGTTGTTCCGAAAGAAATTTGGAGTATTTATGCTACCTTAAAGTCCTAGAGAATCTAACAGTTGTATAATGAACAAACACATTTAGCTTCTTCTTTGCCTCCTGTGGCAGGAAGAGGACTAGTTTAACTTTTCTGCTCATTGTTTACGATATTTTACAAAATGTGTAGACTGCTTTAATGTGGGCAAATGGTTTCTGTATGCCTGCAGCCTAATGCTTTACTCCAAACTGAATTATTGTCACGTGATATGATTCCTTTTTGTAGCTGACTAAAGGCTGTTTGCTTATCACAAAAGGCTAAATGCAAAGGTGGTGATAAAGACATTTTCCTGCCAGGCAGCGACTGAAAAAGGAAGGCTTTTGAAAATATCCTGCCCTTTCATTGCCCCCAAAGTTCAAAACTTTGTTGACTATGCCAGCCTCAGCAAAAGTATTTTTGTATATTTTTCAGTTGCAATATTATTTTAAAAGACAATAGCATCAGGGAAGTTCATTTCAGAAGTTCATTTCTTTAAGAAGTATATTTTTTATATACATTGTCAAAAATGTTGCCTGTGTAGGCTATGAATTTAATGAAAATGTTGTTCCAAGTATTTATTTTGCTGAAATGACAATACACTTGCTTAGTAGATTTTTAAAAAGGAAGTACCATGATATGTATTTTGTCACTGTCTTTGATCAAGGAAAAAAAAAAAAACAAGAGTACACGCCTCATAGTTGTAACCTCCATTATTCCTCCAAGCATTTAAAATACTTATTTTCCCATAATTAAGCACTCTACAGTGGTGGCTGTGGAATTCTGGGAGTTAAAGTCCATACAATTTAAAGTTACTAAGGTTGACAAACACTGATTTAAACCAGTCCTCCAGTTGATTTATGGGGAAGTCCATGGAAAGTTAAAAGATTGAATCTTTTAAAATTGCTATTGGGCAAAATGGTTTTGTTAGAAGATGCACTATTTTCTACAGTAAAATTATTAATTTCATAATAGCCAATCAAGGTGAACAGTCACCCTTCCAATTTATCTACTATATGCCCAAGAGGCCAGGCCAGAGATTATATGCCAATATCCTTGTACTGGCAGTGATTAGGATAGGCTGACATAACTGATTGCATGTATAAATTAACATTAAGCCAAAAAGAGAATTATTTGCTTGTTGAATCCACACAATGCATGAATCCAAACTTTGTGATCTGTAAACTATGTTTTATGGTTTAATGTATCGATCAGTTGTCTTTTATTTAATAAATCAGTTAAAGAAACCATTGTTTAAGAAATGTTTAAACCTGGTCTGAATCTACATCAGAACTGAAGCAAAGCTTCTGGATAGGACAATAATGCATTGTTATAAATAGTTGAAAGAGGCAAGTGAAAGTCTTTTAAAAATGATTCTGAATTACACTTGAATTCAAGATTAGTCCTTAGAGTAAACCCACTGAAATTATAGGGATTTACATGAGTCACAAACTCTAGTCATACTAATTTAAAATCATTTACTTGAAGTGTGACTAAGTCTAGATTCAGTCCATAATTTTGAAATTTATATGTGAACCACCAATCCTTAGAGTGATTAAAAACTTCCCACATGTTTCATTTTACAAAATAAAATGTGTGGTAACAATGTTTTATTCTTTTTTTATTCCTCCATTGTGTTCTAATGAAGCAGGAAATAGCTTCATGTTTACCTAGAAATAGTCATGGAAGAACATTTTGCATTAGAAAGAGAGACAACAAAAGAAAATTTTGATAACTGATGGCTTCATGCAAAAACTTATTTTATTTATTATGGAAGAGTGCCTAATGCTGGAGCCTAGAATTTAAAGTAAAGAACTGGTAATATGAAAAAGATAGTGATTACATAATAGCACATAAACAGTTAATTCCAGAGAATTTCCAAGCATAACAGCTGGTATTTCAAAGTTTTAGCAACTAATACCCTCCTTCAAAAAATATTTTTATTTGAAATGCAAATAAGCCCCATTTAATACAATAATACAAAATATCTGAATGTAATTAATTAATCCCCCATACAGAATGATTTATTTACTTTAAAATTGTGCAATAAATGCAGAAGATCACTCAAAATGATTCTTTCTCATGGGAACTTGCAATTAATGATTACAGTAAGAAATTTTCATGTTTACAGTTTTAGTCAGCCTGAGATATTCTGTTCCAGGGTTTCTTGAAGATTTTGCTCTAGGGATCCTCCCCATTTTTACAAATTATGGAGGACCGCAAAGAGCTTTTGTTTATATTCATCGATAATTAGCATATCAAAAATTAAAATGGACACATTCGCTGCCACTTCTCACAATTGTTTGATGTGATTTTAATATGGTTTTATTTTCAACATAGGCTGGCAAATAATTTGGATTTCAAGAAACTGAGGGACTCTTTGGGGACCCACAGGGATTTTAGGGTCACCCACTTTAAGAAATGCCACTTTCTTCCACTGCTTCTGAAACCTGGTGACTTTAAGAAGAGTGGGCTTCAATTCCCATGCTGACTGGAGAATTCTGGGAGTATGTGTATTTATTAATTCATTCCTCACCTTTATTATTTCAAAGTGGGAAACATATGCAATGCTATTTTCTTTTCCTATTTTCCCTACAACAACCCTCTGAGGGAAAGTGACTGGTCCAAAGTCACCCAGCTGCTTTCCATGCCAAATAAGGAACTAGAATACCCATACATCTTTAAAGTTGCCAATCCCTACTCTTTTCTATTCCCACTGGGTCTGGCCTTGTATTTTCTAGTCCTCAATGACAATCCCTGAGCATTCTTAGGTGCTCTTGGTTTATTTTTCTTCCATCTATCTCTCTTTCCCCAATATCCCCGAATTCTGCAAATTCTGATCCTCTTGATAACCTTGATGACTGACCACATGGTTTCAAAGAGTTGTTTATTACCAAATGTTGGTCACAATAGCTAGCAGCAGCTGAGCAACCCAGGCTGATCATGGAAAAAAGCTAAGCAGGATCAGCTGTGTTTAAGAGAGCTGTGCAGTGCTACAGTAATAATTGGTGCATTAGAGGGATGGATCTGAATATGTAGCTCCTACCTGCAAATATTTAAAGTGCCCCTCTTCTCTTGAGATGGAAGGGCTGCTGTTTGCAGCCACCACATAATCCTTGAAAAAACGTGTAGGTAGTTGATATATTCACACTCTACAGAATCCAAAGCACCTTTCTGGAATTAACTGCACTGATTAACACTTGGACCAAGAACTCTGGGAGTAAAGGCTGGGGACAGGCAGTGGAACTATCAATGGTGAATGCCTTCTGCAATTTTTCAAGATGACTATGTGAATATGTACAGTTAGATTTATTTAAAGTTCTTATCAAATTTATATTATAGTTAAGCTCAACTTAAGAATGTATTTACCTTTTCACCATGTGTAGAAATAGTGTGGAAAGGTTTGCCTTCAAAATTAGTGAGTGTTCCATCATTGGAGGTTTTTAAGAAGGCAGTCATTTGCCTGAAATGGTATAGGGTCTCCTGCTTGGCTGGACTCCCCCAAGACCCTTTCCAACTCTGTATATTGTATATAATGTTAGCCTAAGATGGCCAGCTATTCAAAGGAATTTGTATCTTTCTCCAACAAACAAATGTATTAGTTGGCTTGTACCTTTTAATAAAATTGGTTAGAGAAATTTCTCCTAGAGACTTTCTGATTGTTGTCTGTTTTACCAAATAGGTAAAACCATTTCTTAGACTTATAATAAATCATGACCACTACTGACTTGGATTCCAATTTTCTATGTTAGTAAGGACTTGATGTGGCAGACAATTTGAAAAAGGAACATATAATACAGAAAAATTACAAATACTAATAATAATCAAAAGTACTAAAATTTGTATTTAATTGAACTGGTCTGGTGATTGACCTTTTTTGACCGTTGTTCTAATTTCTGAGCCTGGGCTCAAGCTTGGGAGCACTAGAGTTAGAAACGTATTTCCTGCCAATGAAACAGGTTTTTTTTTTAAAGGGCCACTTTTAAAAAGGTCTCTCCTTCAGATCTTAATACCCTTGCAGGTTCTTGATGAGAGAAGTGCATTAGGAAGTTAGGATTAAGATATTTAGAATTTAAAATGTCAATGTCAACACCTTAAATTGCATCCAGTAAACAAACTAGCCATCAAGAAGATCCTTCAGTTACAGATATTTGTATGATTTCCTGCCTGATTATTCATTCTGTATCTGTTGCAACTTCCAGATAGCAATAGCACTTAAACTTATATACCACTTCTGCCCACTCTAAGCTGTTTACAAAGTCAGCATATTGCCCCTAACAGTCTGGGTCCTCATTTTACTGATCTTAGAAAGACGGAAGGATGCCAAGGTGAGTCAACCTTGAGCCTGGTGAGATTTGAACTGCCAATTTGCAGGTAGCCGGCAGTCAGCAGAAGTAGCCTACAGTACTGCACTCTAACAACTGTTCCACGGTGACTCATGATGCTTTTCAAAGGTAGCCTCTCCCATAGCAGGTGCAGTAATCAGCAGGGATTTTCTACTATAAAACCTAGGTCAATACATAATCCCTAAAGCCATTAAGAATTTCAGTATCCATCATTTCCACTAGGTATGTTTCACAAGTCTGAACAGCATACAATTGGGAGAAAAAAGTTATTGTAGGAATACTGAATGACAATCCTAAGATACCTCATGATGATACCTATAAAGGAGAAGATTTGTAGCTCAGGATTGAAAGGAGGCATCCTTGGTGCTCTCTGAGCTTGGTTGTTTTCTTGCAGATGTTTCATTACCCAAACTACCGTAGATAACATCATCAGTGCTCTGATGTAGCACTGATGCTTCTCTAGCTGCAGCACTGATGATGATACCTAGTTTGGTTAATGAAACACCTGCAAGGAAACAGCCAAATCAGAGAGCACCAAGGATCTCTTACCTCATTGTGGACCCATGATACCTCATATGGGCCAAGTGGATTTGAGTTGCTTGATTTGTTCAACAATATCAGGAGTCTAGAAGTTCTTATTCTTGACCTGTCCCTTTTCCCTCTTGCTTTCAGCACGAGGCAAAGAATCAAAATGTTCCACGTGCTTCAATACATGCAAAAAAAATAAAACAGGGACAATACAAAATTAGAATCTTTCAGAAATCTGCAGAGAATATCTCAGCACGTGACCCTGTAGGTTTAAGTTGTTTTTTGGTTTGCGGATCAAATGCAGCACTGCAATAAAGCAAGTGGAGCCAAATTTAAAAAGTATATATTTTAAAAATAAACTAAAAATAAAACTTTAAAAATGAAAATAATTTGATGGAATTGTTCCCTTAATAATTTTCATAATTTTTGTTGACATACTAAATATTGTAGCCGGGCAACTTGCAGAATAGAATACAGAATAACAGAGTTGGAAGAGACATTGCAAGTCTTCTAGTCCAATCACCTGTTCAAACAGGAGACCATATACCACAGGTGTCAGACTCGGTTTTTTGCCTTTGCGGAGCCAGGGTGGCCAGCATGGGATGCATCTGGCCCACGGGCCGCCAGTTTAACACCCCTGCCCATTCTGGACCAATAGACATGCCATCTCTTCTTAAAATCCTCCAGTTCCTGCAATCATTCCTGATATGTTTTAGCAAATGTTTCATGAGCCAACTAGGGAGTATCATTAGGGCTGAAAGAGGGATTCGCTCTCTGTTTATATTTAGCAATTTGTCCTGCTAGTGTTGGTAGGAGAGAATTTCTCATCCATCCATCTATCCAACTGCTTTGCAGCTTGGTGGCCCAGCTGGGGAGGGGGAGATGGGAACTGGGCCAACACATGTGCATGTGCACCGGCCTGCCTCTCATGTAAGTCAAGGGCCGCTGGGCCCAATTTCTAATAGGCCATGGTAGGGTAGTGGGCCATGGCTCAGGGGTTGGGAAGCCGTGCACTATGGGATCCATAAAGTAGAAGAAGCAGTATTAGAGCTGCTTATTGTGTACTGTTCTACAATTAAAGAGTAAATCCTCTGTCAGCCTGAAGGCCACATTAGATCTTGCGTAGTGGTGTGTTGAAGATTATACTCCAAAATGAATGGTGCCAGGTTCCATTTAATAAGGATGGTTCAGGTATTTTAAGAGGTGGAAAGGGTACTTTCAAGATCTGCAAGGTTAAAGGAATCCACATAGCCACATAAAAGGGGAGGGAGGGGCTATAGAAAAGGTATTGGGGGTCACCCATCATCCATACCAGACAAGTTGAAAGTAAATATTAAGCATTTCTTGCAAATGTGGTTGCCATGCTTTATTACCAAGTGTGTTGTGAATGTGAAACAGTTTTTAAATTAAAAAACAACAACACCAAGACGCATATATTAAATATGTGCATAGGTATTCCTGGATGCACATGACATACTATTCAAGAGCTATTACCAGGAGCAAAGGAAATGGGCAAAAGTTACATCTTGCAAGAAATGTACTACACTGCAACTGCTACTGCATTGATTACAGCTGCATCTGCCAAGCTTTGAAAAAAAAATAGGCAATATATGTAGCCAGGTTGAATTCTGCTTTTGTTTACCCCAGGGAAATTCTGACTTAATTGAATGCAAGGAGATGAAATATATACTGGAGTAACTCATCATCCATTGATTTCCTCTTTCCCTTTTGTTAGATTGCTTACTGGCCCTTTAAAACAGAAGGAAATGCACACACAAAGATTGAAAGTGATATTATCAGGGCATCTCTGCTGCCAATTTTCCAGTGACTAAGTAGGATACTAGACAGGAATCTATTACTGTTTATTTCTCCTGCTGGAGTCATGTGTGAAGGAACCTGTACTTCTTTGGGGTAGTAGTAATTACAATGGGGTAACAGTTTGAGTGCAAGAGTGGGGAATCCTGGATCAAATCCCTTTTTCTGACTTTGGCCAATTACTTTCTCTTAGCCCAAGCTGTTTCATAGGATTTTAGAAAAAAGAAGCGGACTAATCCATGGACCCCATTTTGAGCCTCATATAGGAAAATAAGGAAGCAATGTATAGGTAGTCCACAGCTTACGACCACAGTCGACCCCAAAATTTCTGTTGCTCAGCGAGATACATAGTTGCTAAGTGAGTTTTGCCCCATGTTGCCCCTTTCTTTCCACAGTTGTTAAGTGAATCACTGCAGCTGTTAAGTTAGTAACAATTGTTAAGTGAATCTGGCTTCCCCATTGACTTTTTCTTGTCAGAAAGTCAGAAAACGTAATCACGTGACCGTGGGACTTTGCAACTGTCAAATGTGAGTCAGCATCTAAATTTTGATCACATGACCATGGGAACGCTGTAAGTGTGAACAACAATCACAAGTCACTATTTTAAGTGCCATTGCAACTTTGAACGGTAACTGAACAAGTAGTTGTAAGTCTAGGACTACTCTCATGAATGAAGGCGAAAATAAGTGTCCTGGGATGAAGTTGCAGGATCCAATCTGGATTGGTTACTGGGACCAGAGGTTTAGTCTTCCAAGCTTTCGGACTCGTGCTGGAGCAAATTGTTAGGGAACTTCTCTCTAGCTTTGAAGTTCCCTGAAGATGGGCTCCAGCACGAGTCCGAAAACTCAGAAGACAAAACCTCTGATCCCTGTAACTCAGGGGTGGGATTCTACCAGTTTGCACCTATTCGCTAGAACTGGTTGTTAACATTCTAAGCAGTTTGGAGAACCGGTTGTTAGAAGAAATTACTGGCCTAATCCTGTAAGGAAGGCAGGTAGGAAACATTCTGGTGTTGCTTACAGAAACTGCCTCTCCATTAACCCTTATTACATTCTTGGCAGGATTAGACTTCCTGTCTCAGGAACCTCTCTGGAGTTTTTTTCCCCTCCTTTGCTGGTACTTTGCTTGTGTGGAGTGACCATTCAAAGTTACAATGGCACTGAAAAAAGTGACTTATGACCATTTTTTCACACTTACGACTGTTGCAGCATCCCCACAGTCATTAGAGGCCAGGCGACGAGATGTGTGTCTCGATGTGAGTGATATTGAGTTGGCCATGCCCAGCCAATAACATGACCACCAAGGCATGTCCACCTAGTCATATGACTACCAAGCCACGCCCATCACCTAAGCCATGCCCACAGAACCGGTTGTTAAAAAAGTTGAATCCCATCCCTGCTGTGACTGACCCAGGCTGGATATCTGTTACTCCACCAGTTGCCTCATTTAAAAATTTAATTAATTGTCCAGTTTGTCCCTGAACTCCATAATGAGGTGCTGGAAGGCATCTAGAGCAGTGATGGCTAACCTTTTTGGCACTGAGTGCCCAAAGCATGCAACCTCCCCCAAATTCAATGCATGCACATCCCCGTGCATGTACCCCGCACACATATGCCCCACTCCCATGCATGCGCGGTAGAGACCCGAAGGCCATCTGACCAGTGGGAGGTGTGCGTGTATGCATGGCAGAGCTGAGCTGCAGTGACAGTTCACATGCGCGCAGAGAGGGTTCTGTGTGCCACCTTTGGCAAGTGTGCCATAGGTTTGCCATCACGGATCTAGAGCAAAAAGGCAGAGAAAGATTGGATAGGAAAGAGAGACCAGGGATCAGGCCAAATTATAATATACTTTTTATTAATCAAGAGAAATAGGGAGCAGTTTTATTACAACCTATAGGCAACAGGAATCATTGTATATGTATGTCCAAAGGTGTAGCCAAAGAAAGAGAGAAAAATCCTGACTATTTTCAGATTTTGAATCATCAGCTTATGTGGCTATATTTTATCTACTATAACTGTATAAACAATGAGCATCTAAAAATACTTCCTGTTGCAGTCTTCCGGTACTTTTGGAGACGAAGTCTAGCACATTTCCCACAAATATTTACCACGGTCCGACTGTGCCATTACAGGATCATTCGTGAAGATTGGAGCTAGGAGATTAATTCTTGGTGTAAATCAAAAGCTGGACTTTAGAACTGTGCTCCAGCTGTATATTTCTCTTCCTTACTCATTTTCCTTCTGTAACTTTTTAAAAAAAATGTTTTTGGGAGGTCTCAGTCTAGAAATATTGATACAAAGAGAGACGCTTAATATGTTCTTCCTAAGTAAATAGTTGTACTTCTGCCAGTTCTGATTATTTGGAAAAGAGTAGCTAAATTCAGATATCGCCACCATAAAACAGCTGATTTACAGTGAAAGCAGGAACAACACTCTGCCTGATTTGGCAGTCTTTTATGTGTATGCTTCTGTTATTTACCTAACATGTTTTTGCCCTGATCTTCAGCTCTCATAAGAACCTTGGAAGCAGATTTCAAAATGCAATAAAATATGGTGAACAGTTCCAATTCCAATCAAAGCCTTAAAATAAAAAAAAAAAGACAGCTAGTTCTTGACTTACAACCATTTATATAGTGATCGTTGAAAGTTACAACATTACTAAAAAAAAGTGACATTCTTCACATTTATGACCATTACAGCATTTTCATGGTCATATGATCAAAATCACTTGGCAACTGGCTCATCTTTATGACAGTTGCAGTGTCCTGGGGTCATTTGATCACCTTTTGTAACGTTCTGATAAGCAAAAAAAAATGGGAAGCCAGATTCACTTAACAACTGTGTTGTTACTCATTTAACAATTGCAGTGGTTCAGTTAACAACTGTGGCAAGAAAAATGGTTGTAAAATGGAACAAAACTCACTCAATTTGTCTTACTTAACAATGGAAATATTGGGCTCAATTGTGGTTGTAAGTCAAGGACTACTGTATAATGAAAATTCTTCAAGCGTAAAAAAGCAACCACAAAGAATAATGTTTTATTGCTTACTTTGGTGCCACAAGGGTAAAGTTCACACGAACCATGTGACATCACAGAAAACTCATTATTTGTTTTTCCATCCACGGAAGTTCTTTTGTGAGTTCATCAATACGGGTTTGGATGATCTTGAATACAGATCCATCTATAAAAAGATTTTTTTTGTGGAGAGTGGGCTGTGAGCATCCTAGACAGTTGATTCTAAACCACTTAGGATTTTATAAGAAGTTTCAAAGGTATTTTTCAAGAGCAATCTGGCTGCCATATTTAATTTACAACCTGCTTTTATTTTGTACAGAAGGCAACATGCATAATGTTCTTTCCCTTTTTTTCCCACACAACAATCCTGTGAGGTGGGTTTGGGCTAAGAGAGACATACAGACTGGTCCAAAGTCATTAAGCCAGTTTAAGGTGGACTAGAACTCACAGTTTCCCAGTTTGTAGTCTGACATTTTAACTTCTGTGCCAAATTATCTACTCATGGTAGAATAACATTATGTGATTGAAGAATAATATTTTTATTACCTTACAGTGGTGGATTTTTGAAGCACTATTCAAAAGCATTCCCCCAATCTTGCTTCATATGTCCATAATTAGTTTTAACATTGTTTATTGAAGAAACCATAGTAGTTTGGTTTATACATGAGCTCATGAGAGAGGTGTAAAGAATAACCTGGAAAGTGTTGTAATGTAACGAAGGAGCGCCCATATGCTTTTGATATACAAATTCTGCCTAAGCACAGCTTTGTTCTTCCAGATCTATAAGCCCTCATGTGATAGGAAAATACATTTTATTATGATTAACTAAACTGTTGCAGAACAGTGTATAAACATACAGGTTTCCTAGTTAAAGTACAAGGTAAATGAGTAGATGTATTGAGGGAAGAGAAAGGAAGGAATAAAACACAGGCTCTGTGGGTGGCTTGGGGTATTTTTTTTTCCTGTCTGCATTCCAATTTTTAATACATGTAATGCATTAAAAAAAGCAATTTACTTTTCATCAGAGGTAAGAGTCACTTCTTGTTTCCTGAATGTAAAATGTCTGTATTGGGAACGTGGATAAAGCAACTACAGGAGTGGTAATTAGATTAGATGACAATCAGAGCTAATTGCTTCAGATCACAGTAGGTGTAAATAAGTTTCAGGTGGTTCCATGGACCACAGAAATCTGCTTCCATATATACAGATCATCCTGAGTTTTGCAGGAATATACATACATACATACATACATACATACATACATACATACACACACACACACACACACACACACTATATATATATATATATATATATATATATATATATATATATATATATATATATATATATATATATATATTTTCTTAAGTTTTCATGGTACTTACATGTATGGCCTTCAGCTTTGTTGGGTATTTTCCACGTCATTATAGTTGTGCTTTTAAAGTTGTAGCAACGTTTCAGCAGAATCTCATCTGCCATCATCAGGCTTCTGTATT
This sequence comes from Notechis scutatus, assembly GCF_049901735.1. Classification (NCBI taxonomy): domain Eukaryota; kingdom Metazoa; phylum Chordata; class Lepidosauria; order Squamata; family Elapidae; genus Notechis; species Notechis scutatus. The sequence continues at coordinate 19,598,099 of NC_142011.1, read as the reverse complement.
GTGTCCGTCTGTGAGTCAGACTTTTACAGTGGTTTCAGATTTAAATTTGGGGCAGCCTATTGCTGTGCCAGAATGGTTTTTTCTTCATCCTGATTGGTTGGGAGTCTTGGTCTGTGTTTATTGGTCTCGGAGTTTGCTGTGTTCTGCTTGATTGGTGTCTCTAATATCTTCTGTCTGGTTTTTTTGGCTCTTTTTGTATCTTGATTGGCTGGCAGCATTGTGTTACTTTATTGGAGGCCTTTAGTGCAGCTTGGCTTCGGGTAAATGGACGGCTATCATTAGTTAGGAAGCTGGGTTTCATCTGGGTGCCTGGTTGGGATGTGTTTGAGCTGGAGGTATCAGGGGGGATCTGTTTGTGCCCAGGTGTTTGCCTGGCTTGTGGTGTGGAGATTTTTTTGTTTGTGAGTGCAGGCTTCCAAATGATTGACAGCCTGGTGGAATCATCTCTTCTGTTCATGCTTTCTGGTCTTTTTTCAATCTCTATGGCTTCTCTGATGATACTGTGGCTGGAGTTTTCTATAGTGGCTAGGGTTTTGGTGCCATTGAAGTTGATGCTATGACCTGTGGCTTCCATGTGTTGGACTAGTGAGGAAGTGTGTTCCAGCTTTTTGACTGCATTTTTGTGTTCATCCAGGTGGGTGCTTATTCTTCTATTGGTCTGTCCAATGTATGTGGCCGGGCATGATGCACAGGGGACTTCGTATATGCCTTGGTTTTCCAGGTCAATTTTGTCTTTGGGGTTTCTGAGGATGGCTGCTATTTTTCTGTCTGTTTTGAAGGCAGTCTTGATGTGGTGTCTGTATAGTATCTTACTAATTTTGTCTGTAGTGCCTCTTATGTAGGGCAGGACAGCTGTTCCATGGGTCTGTTCATCTTCTGGGTCTCTATTATGTCTCAGTGTGTTTTTGTGGATCAAGTTTGTGATTTTGCTTTTGTGGAAGCCGTTGGCTGTCAATATTTTAGTCAGGGTGCATAGTTCAGTCTTAATGTGTGTCTTGTCTGCCGGGCGTTTGGTTCTAGTAATTAGTGTTTTAGCCACGGAGTTTATCTGTGCTGGGTGGTGGTGGGATTGGGCGTTAACCGCTACCTCAACGCCCAATCCCACCACCACCCAGCACAGATAAACTCCATGGCTAAAACACTAATTACTAGAACCAAACGCCTGGCAGACAAGACACACATTAAGACTGAACTATGCACCCTGACTAAAGTACTGACAGCCAACGGCTTCCACAAAAGCAAAATCACCGGCTTGATCCACAAAAACACACTGAGACATAATAGAGACCCAGAAGATGAACAGACCCATGGAACAGCTGTCCTGCCCTACATAAGAGGCACTACAGAAGCCATAGAGATTGAAAAAAGACCAGAAAGCATGAATAGAAGAGATGATTCCACCAGACTGTCAATCATTTGGAAGCCTGCACTCACAAACAAAAAAATCTCCACACCACAAGCCAGGCAAACACCTGGGCACAAACAGATCCCCCCTGATACCTCCAGCTCAAACACATCCCAACCAGGCACCCAGATGAAACCCAGCTTCCTAACTAATGATAGCCGTCCATTTACCCGAAGCCAAGCTGCACTAAAGGCCTCCAATAAAGTAACACAATGCTGCCAGCCAATCAAGATACAAAAAGAGCCAAAAAACAGACAGAAAATATTAGAGACACCAATCAAGCAAAACACAGCAAACTCCGAGACCAATAAACACAGACCAAGACTCCCAACCAATCAGGATGAAGAAAAAACCATTCTGGCACAGCAATAGGCTGCCCCAAATTTAAATCTGAAACCACTGTAAAAGTCTGACTCACAGACGGACACAATACAGAAGCCTGATGATGGCAGATGAGATTCTGCTGAAACGTTGCTACAACTTTAAAAGAACAACTACAATTACGTGGGAAAATACCCGAACAAAGCCGAAGGCCATACATGTAAGTACCCGCGAAAACTTAAGAAAACAAATAAACTCAGAATCAGATATGTACTCTTGGCTATGGAGAAACCCATGAACCCGTCAACAATACATTCTACTTAATAGGACATTACCTCTGATTTTTCCCTGTATACCTGGATTTTATACCTTTATAGAAAATAAAGATTATGCAGTAGTATTGCACCACCACCACCACAGTTCTTAAGAATTCCTTTCTATATTGGAGATGTGTTTTGGTTTGCCTCAGTTCTGCAACATGTGGTGATAATACCAATTCTAAGCATTTTTAACTCTTAAAATAAAACATGATTAGGGTTATAAATTTATTGATTCATTCAATTCCTGCTCCAAAGAAAATTTGTTGAAAGTTTTACGGCAGAATACAAACTGTAAAATAGAGATAAAATTATTATTTTTTAAATGAAGACTTCTCCCCTCCCAAACATACACAAACCCAAGGGAAAAAGACACGACAACATTGGGGAAATACCATGACATCATTGGGGAAATGATGTAGATTATGCATTGCATCAGTTGTTAATTGTATCATGAAGTAGGTGACATCACTCACCTCTTGTCATCCCTCTGGATCAGGGGTTTCAAATTCACATCACGGGATGTATCGGGACTTTTTTCCCCTTCGCTAAACCAGGTGTGGGCATGGCCAGCCCATGATGCATCCAGCCCACGGGCCGGGAGTTTGACAGACCTGCTCTGGATGAACAAACCATCCATTTTGATAACTGCTTCTTCCATTGTAGTAGTCAGATCCTCTTCGGACCAAACTTCTGAGTTTGACTTCCTTCCCTTTTATGTTTTGCTTTCTTTCTTTCATGCTTTCAAATATCAAACCTACTTTACACATAGCAGATTATGTGGAATGTTTTCCTGCATGGGTGTAAGGTGAAATATTTTAAAATATACTTTAGTTAACCTTACAGCAAGTAATAGGTACTGCCTATTTTTTAACATTTCATTTCATTCCTACTGTTTTGAGTGTTTACAGAGCGTGTAAGGTCAGGCTTATAGCATCTCAGAGCCCCCCCTCCCTCCCTTTCTCTTTGAGGGCATTTCCATAGAAGACATTAGAATACCTGCAGTTGGTCAATGTGTCCATGGGTGGACAATCAGTGGTTTAATTACTGATCAATGTTTATTCTGCCTTTATTAATGGTTTCTTCCAGGCAGCATCCATACCTAATGCTCCTGTCTCCTTATTTCCCTTAGACTAAGAATCCTGTGACTGAGAGTCTGGCCCAATCACCCAGCTGACTTTCATTCAAAGTCACCTGGTTTCTAGTCTGGTGTCCTAACCACTAAACAAAAACTGGCTCTTTCAATTCATAAGGATATTTATTGAATGAGTGAAATTTTGAATCTGGGTTTCCAGTTCTAATCCAACAATCTAACTTCATCATGCTTTCTGGTTCTGGTTCTTTGATTTATGACCTAATTGGGATGAAGAGGGCTATTTGTTGAAACAGTCTACCTTCAGATTATCTTGGCTAGATCTTCTACTCTTTTGCCCATCTGTTGGGGCACGGTGGTTTTGGAAAAGATACATATGTATGAAGCAGACAGTGGGCTAGAATAGAAAAGATATGAGAAAAAGGAACTCATTTTCCTGACTTTTCCCCCCCACATCATGAGCTGCAAGCTGGTGGACAGGCAACATGGAGAAAAAATAAAGCAGTCTCAACAGTTTGCTTAAGTCTTCTCCTATCATTTGCATAGGGAGAGGACCTGTGGTCCTTCCGATATTGCTTGACTTAATTCTCCATCCCAACTACAGGTCCTTAGCTTCCAAATGCCAAACTCAACACTTAATAATAATTAGAGTTGGAAGGGACTTTGGAGGTCTCCTAGTCCAGCCCCCTGCTCAAGCAGGAAGCCCTATACCAGGCCTGTAAAACTGTCATCCCGTGGGCCAGATGTGTCATAAGCAGGCCACGCCCATCCTGCAAAGGCAAAAAAGCATGATATGTCACAATACATCATGTGACATAATCGAGTTTCACACCCATGCTCTATATCATTTCATACAGGTGGCTTAAAAACTAACATTTGATAAAAGTCATAATATCTGACCATTCGGCTATTCAGAATATCTGAATGATACAGAGCCCTTGCTTGATTGTCATTCTAAACCAGTGTTTTTCAATCTCAACAACTTTTAAGATGTGTGGAACTTCAATATTTTCACTTACACTCCACATTCTATGAAACAGTGAATAATTGGGTAGAAAAAGCAAGCAAACAAACATTTGCAGTAGTATGGGCCTGCCTGTTAACATCCAACAGGACACTCAGATTATTCTCTCCCTGGTGAATTTTGAACATGTGGTGAAGTGACCTGTTACACAAGCAGTAATTAATAATTGATTTAGTTAAGTTGACTAACTTTGTTATTATTATTATTGTAATTCTCCATGTGTGATTGTTGTCTTCTCTCTTCTCCTTTATTCCCATCTGCCCACTGCATTCCTTTTACATCTAGGATTTGGGTTCAGTTGGTTTAAGAAGAGATTTTTCCCATTAAAGCCTTCCCAATACGCAAGACTGCATGATTGCACAGCTATTCTGCCCCGCCCCCGTGCCATTTGCACAAGTTTTGTTACATTCCTAGCTTTCAGCAAGAGGATGCAAATTACCTTCCTCCTTTCTATTTTCCTAGAACGGGGCTGAAGCAAAACTTGCCTTGGTAGAACACCTAAGAAAGCTAGAAAGGCAAAGCTTCAGCTTGATTGACGGAACTACAACTTATTAATTACGAAAACCTTGGAAAAAGAGATCTGCCAGTTATCCTTTATCTCGCTTTGTCACACCCTGTGTTAAGATTAGCTGGGGAGGGACCCGCTCATGGTCCCACCAGTGGTCCCATTTCACAGAAACAAGGTCTTCTCCATGGCAGTGCCCCATACTGGGACATTCTGTTGGTACAGAATAGTAAACCTCACATCGTCTTGCTTCAAAGGTCAACTTGATTTCATTTGTGAGGAATGAGGCATCTATAATGAAACCTCAGTCCAGCTCTGCTTTTTATATGAAATTATTTCCATTCTGTATGTTCAATTACCTTTATTATTTTGTGGCTGACTACTTTAACCAAACTTTTTTTTCCCTTTAATGGAAGAGGCTTGCAACTTATTATTTTATCTTTATTTAGCTCCAGGCTCTGTTTGGAGGAAGAATGGCATTAAAAATAAATAAATATAGAACAATACAATTTGCTACAGTTTAGCAGATTTCCATGCATGAAAAATCCCATATTGGGGATGGCATCGTCAGGTAGGGCTGAGAAAGACCTGAAAAAAGATTTAAAACCTGAAGCAGCTGCTACATGTGACTTATATGTAAATCAATGGACCAAAATTTTCTGAAATGGGAAGCAGCTTCCTGTGTTCTCAAACTTTTTCATTTCAAGGAAGTTTATCTTACCAGATCTGTCCCGGGAGTTTCTGGTGTTCTAAGAAAGAGAACCAGGAACAAGTCAGTACAGATTTCTGCAAATTTCAAACTTGTTGGGATGATCTCTGCCTTTTTATCACTGCGATTTGATGCCAAATATTATTGCTGAAGATAAAGGAAATGTCTGCATTTGCACTGGTGAAAATAAAAATCCAGGGAATTGTGTGACTTATACTTCAAAAGCCAATGAATCACTTTGAAAGTATAACTGAAACTTCTCTTAACAGCTGGGTGCACATGCAACAGAAGGGAACTTAGTTGTTGAGAGCTTCCTCAAGACATATAACTCATGAATTTAAAAGTAAAACAAAACTCTACATGAAGAAAGCTTGACCTTTTGCCACTGAAATCATTCTGTATCTTAGATTAATTCATGTATAATTACTTGAACTTTGTGTCTGTATGTTAAGGATTCTGCATCTCAATTTTATAAACATTGCAAGAAAAATAATGCAGAAAAGCTTCATCTATTAGTGCTCAAGTCCTGCAGAATAGATTTTGATGGGACTTTTCCCTTGGATCAAGTGCTCTCCATAAAAAAAAAAAAAAGATTAAATTCCCATTGTTAAAGGAATGCAACAGTGTACTGTATTTCCTTTCAGAGATTAAGAGGAAACATAAAAAATGAGGAAACAGTTTTCTAAGCTAATAAGCATTACTAAACAAAGAATAATCATGGAGATAAAGAGAATGGGAAAGCCATTGCTCAAAAGGTAGATGTGTTTCTGCAATGGTAAAATAAATAAATACTTGCAGCCTACAAAAAGGTGAGGAGCAGAAAACAGCAAATGAGGTGACCATGCAAGTAAAACAGGAACTGATAAAGGAGAATATTTATAGCTCAGAGTTGAAATGAGGGGACCTTGGTACTCTCTCAGCTTGCTTTCTTGCAGACATTTTATGCAAGAAAGGTAACATTTCAAAAAGAGGGGGCGTGCATAAGCGCACCAACGTGCCTACCGTCCCTGTCCTATTGTTTCTCTTATTCTTTTATTTTTCTTATATGTACCCATTTCATGTATTCACAACTATGTATACACTTATACTTATTATCTTGTAAACAATTGGCAAATCAAATAAATAAATAAAATAAAATAAATAAATAACATCATCAGCAACAATGATGTTACTTGATTTGGGTAATGCAACGTCTGCAAGAAAACAGCCAAGCTCAGAGAACACCAAGAACCTCTGAAACCAGGAACACACTGCAAACTCTTTAGCCAAAGAGACTTTGCTTTGTGTTTGCTTTGGTTTTATTGTATTGCGAACAGTTGCTGGGGTGCATCCACAGTTTCGTTGTACTTGTACAATGACAATAAAGTTCTTCTAATTTAAGGAAACTCCTTGAAGTCACCTGTTTTTTAACACACTTCTCCAGAACATCTTTGGGTGAACTAGTTCAAAGACCTGAATTGAGAGCTTATCAGCAAATTGAGATGCCAGTTTTTATTATTATTATTATTATTATTACTATTATTATTATTATTATTATTATTATTATTATTATTATTATTATTATTATTATTATTATTATTATTATTCACAAAAAATGACAATGTACACAGCCAATGAGATAACTATGCTGGGTTTCGTATCACAAATCACTAGTCGAACACTTCTCGAGCATTTAGGACTGCATGATGTATCGGCAGATTATACGAGCAGATCCCAGTAAGGTGGCCTTCTGCAGCTGATCAATGGTGATTTTGTCAGCGCCAATTGTTTTCAAATGCTTGCCTAGGTCTTTAGGCCCAGACAGCACCCAGTGTGTCGAGTACCACTGGAACCACCTGCACTGGTTTATGCCAGAGTCTCTGCAGTTCGATTCTCAAGTCCTGAGTGATACCTGGTGATTTTTTCAAGTTGTTTCTCGTCGATTCTGCTGTCACCAGGTATGGCAATGTCGACGATCCACACTTTTTTCTTCTCCACAATCGTGATATCCAGGATATTGTGTTCCAGAACTTTGTCAGTCTGTATTCAGAAGTCCCACAGTAGTTTTGCATGCTCATTTTCAACCACTTTTTCAGGCTTATGATCCCACCAGTTCTTTGCTACAGGCATATGGTAGTTGTGACACAGGTTCCAGTGGACCATCTAAGCTACCTGTGTTGTGACGTTGTTTGTAGTCAGTCTGAGCGATTGTCTTGCAACAGGTCAGTATGTGATCGATGGTTTCATCTGCTTCTTTGCAGAGTCTGCATTTGGGGTCATCAGCAGGGGGGCTTAACTGCTCCAGTGAAACTGAGAGCTGTGCTGTCGGTAGTGCAAACTACCAGCAGGGCCAACCATGTCAGAGAGGTCTAAGCCGAGGAGCAGAACTGAGTGCACCCAACAACCCATGCAATGAATCATGGTTAAACACAACCGAACGAAGCCTATACCGGCTCAGTCGTCGCCCGGGTTAATAAGGACCACGTCGGGTGTTGGGGAACCTGGGCATGCGTCGACAAGTGGGCTACAGGCCACGGGTCCCACAGCTGAGCAACCAGGGCATAGGCCTGCAGGGCTACTGGAAGCTGAACAACCTCAGAAGCGGCAGAAATACACCATGCCAGAGAACCACACTGTAATGAAATGCCACTACAAAGCAGAACCGTTGTTGTTGTTGTTGTTGTTGTTATTATTATTATTATTATTTTCAGATTATTGTGGAGATAGCAGAAATCTTTTAACTCGAGGGAGTAAAAAAAAACCAAACCCAAATGAATTACAGTCCAACATGATTTTTGAATTGCCTACTTATAGAAAGCCTCTTTTGCATAGGAGCTGTCCTCCATTAACAATCAGATTTAAACTTCCAAGCCTGGACAGCTAGCAGTTCAACTCCCTCAAATTCACCAGATTCTGTCAGTGAATATGAGGCATATGCATCTAGCTCTAAATTTCTTTGGTCTTTGGTAAGTCAGTCAGGTCCGGTCTCTAGGTGGGGTCCCAGGGGAAGGGGAAGGAGGAGAAGAAAGGGTGTCCAACAAAGAGAGGAAAAGGGTATTAGGAAGAGAATGGTTCTAGCACCATTAGCTTGGTTGCTTCAATTTTGCTAGTTACTGATAGTCTTTCAATAGAATATTCTTATCCAAAAATGGAGAACAAATTCAAGCCAATCAGGGGACACACTTCTTGAGCAACAGCAGCAGCATACAAGTTATGCTGACTTCATTGAATGGATGGGTCCTGGTCATCCTTAGCTCTTTTAAAATCTTTTCCAGAGTTGGAATTACTGAACTGGTCATATCTTGCTAAGGCTTTACTGCACCTGCTTCAAGCTGTAAATCAACTACGGCATTCTTGGTGCTCTCTCAGCTTGTTTGCTTGCAGGCATTTCATTACCTATATAAGTAAGACCAAGCAAATGCTAAGCTCAGGGAGCACCAAGAACTTCAATCCTGAGCTACAGATCTTTTTATTTATTTTATTTATTTGCATCCCACCTTTTATTATTTTTGCAACTAACTCAAGTTGGTGAACATATCCAACATACCCTCCTCTTCCTATTTTCCCCACAACAACAACTCTGTGAGGTAAATTGGGCCGAGAGAGTGTGACTGGCCCATGATCACCCAGCTGGCTTTCATGGCTAAGGCAGGATAAGAACTCGTGGCAGTGATGGGATTCAAAATTTTTTTTACTGCCGGTTCTATAGGCATGACTTGGTGGGCATGGCAGGGGAAGGATACTGCAAAATCCCTATTCCCACCCCACTCCAGTGGAAGGTTACTGCAAAATCCCCATTCCCCCCCAATCCCACTAACCTGCTATCCAGCTCTGTTCTGCTGTGCAGGGCAACCAAAGAAGACCCAACCTATCAGCTGGGACTTGGGAAGCAGAGAATAGATGGGGGCAGGGGCAGTCAGAGGTGGTATTTGCCGGTTCTCTGAACTACTCAAAATTTCTGCTACCGGTTCTCCAGAACTGGTCAGAACCTCCTGAATATCATCTCTGACTCATGGTATCTCGCTTTCTAGCCTGGTGCCTTAACCACTAGAAACATATTTTATTGTCACTCAAAAACAATGATTGCAATGAACTATCCCTGGTAGAGATATAGGGAGGTAAAATCCCAAGCCAATCTAATTTGTGCATTCAGCAAATGAATGAACTCTTAACAACAGGTCTATGTACCATATTAAAGGAGTCTTATTGTACCATATCTATTGTCACATCTATTTTTAAATGACTGTTGTATTGCCAAGTGCATGTCAACTGGTTTGCCAAGTTTTTTTTTAAAAAAAACTATGCTGTAACCAAGATCCTTCAAAAGAAAGGAGTTACTTTTATTTAAACCAGCCACTTCATTTCAAAAGTGAAAGCCAATCCAGTTATAACTTTTTCTCTTTTGATCTTTGAAACATTTATTAAGGGCTGTAGTTCAGCTTATGAACAGTGAGTTGCTCACCTCACAGCAAGGTGACAAGGTGAGAGTTTTATAGATCAGCAGATGTTTAGAGTCCCCCACCTGTCACCAGCTACAGCAACCGAGGCGGTCTGGTGATTTTTAACTTAGGCTACTAATATCCCAAATATTGGCACAACCAGATGAACTGGAAAAATATTTTATTTGCACTGAAACCCTAAAAGCAAAACAAAAAAACAAAACAAAAAACAAACCATGGGGTGTGGAAATATCTTGCAATATATTGGTTAAAAAAAAGATGCTAGTTGTGCTTTAATGCTATGTGAATTACAGCTATGCAAGGCATTTGAAAGAAGTAATTTGTCCTTAAGACTTCTGCATCATACAGATACAGATTAATAACAGAGTTGGAAGGGACCTTGTAGGTCATCTAGTCCAACCTCCCCACCCAAGCAGACCCTACACCATTTCTGACAAGTGGCAGTCCAAACTCTTCTTGAAAGCTTCCAGTGATGAAGCTCCCACAACTTCCGAGGGCAAGCTGTTCCATTGGTTGATTGTTCTCACAGTCAGAAACTTTCTCTTAAAAAAGAGCTTGACCCCTTCCTCTCTGTGGCAGCCCCTCAAATATTGGAACACTGCTATCATGTCTCCCCTGGTCCCTTTCTTCACTAGACTAGCCATGCCCAGTTCCTGTAATTGTTCTTCATATGTTTTAGCCTCCAGTCCCCTAATCATCTTGGTTGCTCTTGTCTGCATTCTTTTTAGAGTCTCACGTCTTTTTTATAGTGTGGTGACCAAAACTGGATTTGGAAAGCCCACCCGTATGAACTAAGCGTTTCTCAATATGGCAGTAAAGCAAGTGTGTCCTTTGCAAGCTTTGTCCCTGGTTGTTTATCTGCAACATGTGCACAAATAGACAACACTGCAGGAATTGCCAGTACAACAAAGTTATTGCTTTATTTAGGATTGGTGAAAAAGACTATTCCCAAACAAAGGATTTTAAGACATAAATGGTTTGAAATATGCAGCTTCTTTGATTCACTGGTCATCCCAAGGAAAGCATTGTTTGTGCATGCACACATACATGATGACAGTGAGCTAATGCTTCAAGGATGGGTAGCTCACTTGCATCAGTGTACTTTGGAAAGTGCCTTTTTCAAATGCTTTGCAACAACACTACAAGTAGTCCTTGATTTGCCTGCTCATCAGGGTTGTAGGTCGTGACTGTTGTAAAATGAGTCGGTCATGTGATAGATTTTATTTGACTACCTTTTTGTAGCAGTTAAGCAAATCGGTGATTGTTAAGCAGATTTGAAGTTGTTAAGCAAATGTCACGATCATTAAGAGAACCAACGGTTTGATATGGGCACAGATTTACTGAAAACCATGAGTTTTGTTTTCAGCAAAACTTGTAAAGTATGGTCACATGAATGCGGACTGCTGCAAACAGTTGTAATTGTGGCTATGTTGCCCCGCATCCAAAATTTGGTCATATGACTGGGGAGGGGGGATGAGCATTGGAACTTCAAATCCAGTGTGTAAGTAGTAGCCCAAGGTAGTCAGTCACAACTGAGAACTGTTTCTAAGGAATCAGTTGTAAGTCAAGGACTATCTGAATTTATTAACCCTTTGGAAGGGCCAACTGTCTCTAGTAATTAATGGTACAAGCAGAAACAGAAGAGGAGTTATTTACAGGTGGGACACATAGTAGATGAACTCTTATTTTCATCAATGTCTATCAAGCTTTGCAAAGTGTGAGACACAACAGGAGTTGCAATCCACAATATCTAAAGGGCCACAGTTTGCAATACTATGAACTGCCCTTGCGTGGTTCTGTATAATGACCTTATTTTCTTGGAAAAAAATAAAGGACAAACTTGAAAAAGAGGCAAATCTGACAGGTTTCTGAGGCATAAAAAATTGTTTGTATTTGCAACTTTGCTTTGTGAACCAAAATTCTCAAGAACAAAACAATAAAATGAATAATTAAACTCACTTTCTGAAATAAAGAACTGTCCTTACGAAGGATGTAATGATTTTGAGAGAGCGACTGGCTGGGTGTCGCTCAGTGTGTTTCCATGGCGTGAGGTTGGATCAGTCTTAATTCTATATCTTAACCACTATATCATACTGCCTCTTTATTTAATGAACAGTAATCACCAGATTTCCAGTTCAATTTTGAAAAAGCTAATCCTTCTTAAAGCCAGAGAGATATGTGGTAGACTCAAAAACCACACATCTGTTCATTTGTTTTTTAAGAAGTGATTCTATCCTCACTTTTTGGTGCCTTTAGCCCATTCTCAAGCACTATTGTCTGATGAAGCAACTTCCTGGTTCATTATGATAACCATCATATGAACAGTGTTCCATAATATGGAAAGTGAAATTGTGCTGAGAGATTGCCTTAAACCAGGCCTGAAATCTCATTATATTATTCATGATATATTATGATGGCAGAATTGAAGAGGTGCAGGATAATTTTGCTAAGGTAGCCAATGCTGCATTCAGAATTCAGAATTTTGTGGAAGAGAAATAAGATGGTCCCAGGGGTACTGGTGAAACAAATTTAGCTGTAAAACGATGTATTGAAGATGGGTGGAGAAACTTTGATATAAATATATGGGTGTTTATAGAGTGTTTATAGAGACTGAGTGTTTATAGAGTGTTTATAGAGACTGAGACTAAACCTGTTCACTCAAGGTTGCCTCAGCCTTCCATCGTTCTGAGGTCAGTAAAATGAGGACCCAGATTATTGGGGGCAATATGCTGACTGTCAACCCTTAGAGTAAGGCACCGTGAAGCAGTATATAAGTCTAAATACTATTGCTATTTCTGCTTTGTTTTCTCCCTCTTTCTTAATTTTAAGCATATGCTACCCAATGCCACCAATTTTACTGTTTTCTCTTCTTCCGCAGTAATAAAGAACACAGTTATGAAGATACCTAGGTATGCTACCTGGAAAACCCAGTCCATATATGGGTTGCTTTTAAGAGAAATGGGTAAACTTTCCCAATCCACTCGGCAATAACCACATGCATACAAAAATGAAAGTAAACAAGGGGACGAAGCCAGACAGAGGTGAAAAATATCTAGAGGCACGGTTTATCTGCAGAAAAACAACACCATGCATGCTTTCTGGTGCCAGCTCTTCCTGTGTTTTCTGTGCTTAGTCATCACATCTTCCTGAAGGCCTTTTCTCTAACGCAGTCAGGTGTGTGCTATTGTGCAATAACGTTGGTGCTGTAGTTAAAAAACGGTAGCTTGGTTTTCAGCAAAATAGGAAATGCAACCTGGTTATCAAAAATATCCTGAATCTGCGTTGTTAATTCACCCAATATAGATTTCTCCAGAATGCCAAGGTGAATTCATTTCCTAGCTTCTTTTTGTGACTCACAGACTGAAAACGTCTCGTAAAGAGTTCTCCTTCACTTGCTCCCAGACACAGCACAAATATGCCCCAGCAACTTTTTGTTCAACTGTGTCCTCATGACAACCCATACCTGAGGTACTTTAAGGTTGTCCCTAGGTGTTCCAATAATTTTTGTCCTCTTCTGACATAATGAAGGATGACTTGTTTTTGTTTTTTTAAATCTTCTATTTTAATTTGGGTTAGACATCATTCTGAAAGAGCACTATTCATGTGCTGCACTGGCCAATTTAAAGCAAAAAAGTGAGATCAGCCAGTAGTGTGTTGCTATCTATTCTAGATTTTTCATTGCTTCGGCCAACAAGAAGTTTCATATGGCTATACTTTTTGCTGTTTTTATTTGTTTTATTAGTTCTGATAGGTTATGCAAAAGCACGACAACCGTCACGTAGAGAGGCAATGCTCCCAACCTCTGGAAGGAGTACTTATAATAGGTGTAATAGGCAGAAAAGAATAACCTTGAATCATAGGGTTGGGACATTGCAGGTCGTCTAGTCAAACCCCCTACTCAAGGCAGGAGTCCTTATACCATCCCAAGTAAATGATACGTAAGCGTCCAGTCTTTTCTTGAAAACCCCCAGCGATGAAGCACCCACAACTCAGGGAGACAAAGCTATTTCATTGATTGTTTTGACTGTCAGAAAATCTCTCCTTTGTTCTAGGTTGGATCTTTTTGTAATGAGCTTCCATCCATTGTTTCTTGTCCTGCCCTCAGGTGCTTTGGAAAATAAGTCAATCCTCTTATTCTGTGACTGCCCCTCAACTATTGGAAGACAGCTGTCATATCACCCCAATCCTTTTCTTCATTAGACTAGTCAAAGCAAGGTTCCCTTAGCTGCTCATCCTACCGTTTAGCCTCCTGACCCCTTTATCATCTTTGTTGCTCTTCCTTGCACTCTTTCTAGAGCAGGGGTGTCAAACTTGCATCGTCATGGCGGTGTCACGTGACGTATTGCAACTTTTTCCCCCTTCATTAAACTGGGCATGGGCCCTGGACAGCGCATGACGCATCTGGGGCCACGGGCCGCGAGTTTGACACCCCTGTTCTAGAATCCCAGCATCTTTTTTGAATTATGATCACAATAATTGGATGCAGTATTCCAAGTGTAACCTCACCAATAGTATAGAGCAGCATTATCATTTCTTGTAATCTTGATGCTATTCCTCTGTTGATGCAGAAAGGAGGAGGAAGAGCCACTACCAAGACTATATATATAACAGCAAAAAAGCACTCATGCATCACACAAAATTTCCAAAACTATAAAGTCTACAAACTTGAAATTTGGCACATATGTTCATCTTGGCTTCTAGATGCTCACTAAGAAAGGATTTCTCAAAATGACCATTAGAGCATTACTATTTTGTATATTATTATTAACTCTGATGTTAAGGAGTTCTATCCCCCTCCCCACCTGAAAAGAAATCTGTTCCAAATGCAAAACACAAGCAGAGGGGAGGAGTTTCAGTTTCAGTTTTACTTTCACAACAGCAAGCAGATTTAGTACAGAACAGTTGAGCTAAGCCACGCCCAAGCTCCTTGCTGTCTCCTTGCTTTCACAGCAAATACTGTTTCAGTTTCCAAACAGACCCTCAACTCCCTCATTAGCCAGATGAATACCATGGATGCTGGTCGGCAGAGGCACAGTTTTTCCCCTTATTTTCTTCCCAAAAACTAAGCCCAATCACATAGTTTCATAGTGAAGCACGGGTATAGAGCTAGTGGTCAGATAAAAGAAACCTGAATCTGAGGCAGAACCTGAGCAATTGTCTCAGACAAGACCCTCCTGGTTCTTATGAAAATAAAGGCAAGGAGGGGGGAAACATATTCAGACTAGCAAGATTCTGACACCATAACCGTACAACTGCATGACTTTTGCTTTCTAGTTTGGTTTACCTTCAGCAGTTGACAATAAGTTATGTAATTTATTTATTCAGTAATTTATTCAAGGCACTGTGATTATTTATGTAACTCTGAGATGTGGAGTGGAAGCTATTTTGCACATTCCATTCTGGCTTTGGTGTTGCATTAATTCTTATTGCATGCAGACTGATCACAAAGGTACGAATCTCAGTGGTCTGTTGTACCATACATATTCTGCATGGCCATTTCTCAGTGGCTTCCAGGAATTGCTACACACAAGATCAGAAAGGGGTTCCTTGGTCTCTCTCTATGACATCTTCTATTCTTTTGAAGCCCCGGTCCAAACTGGAGTTTGCTCATTGTAGATCGCTCCTTCCTGTTTTACTCCATACCTCCCTGCAGAAGAATATGGAGGTGATCTTGAAGGAAAAAAATTCAAAAACCATTATGTAAACATCAGCTTTGTCTGGATAAACAGAAGAGGCATGTGGAAAAAGTATCAAGAGATCTTCATCTTGATTCTCTTCAGTATAAGAGGAGATAGAAATGTCCTGTTATTAAACCCTATAACAATAAAGAGGAGGTCCAAGAATTCTTGTGATATATGTTTCCTAATCTTGTTTAGCTTCAGGATTGACACATTATCTCTGGCTTTTATTTGTGTGTTTATTTATATGTTTGCTGGCTTTATTATTTTTACAAATAACTCGAGGCAGCAAATATATCCAACACTACTACTTCCTCCTTTTTTCCCTGTGAGGTGTGTTGGGTTGAGAGAGAATGACTGGCCTAAAGTCACCCAGCTGCCTTTCATAGCTAATGTAGGACTTGAACTTATGGTTTCCTGCTTTCTAGCCTGGTGCCTTTACCTGGCTCTACCTGTCAGTGTAGGTAAGGGGTCTGCAATCTTTAAGACTCAAAGAGCCATTTGGACCTGTTTCCCACAGAAAAGAAAACACCAGGAGCCAATAATTTAACAACCGGTGTGACTGGGTGGGCGGGACCAACTCAATATCACTCACTCCCACTTAGTCACATGAACCCCCAGCCATGCGTACCCAGGCGGTCATTAGGGCAGAGAACCAGTTCCTGCCTGGCCCTGCCTCCCCTCTCCCCTCCCAGCCACCTCTTGCCACACCTGGCCTTGGGTGTGTTGTTCCTCTCTTCCCCCCCTCAGGAACTTCAACCACATTCTTTCTGTCTCTGGAAAGTTACAAAAATAAACCCTGTGTTGCAAATGGAGTGACTCTCAGACTGTTACATCACAGCGCTATGAGGTTGTCACCTTAAATCGCCGCACACAATTCAGAGAAGCATCATCCCAAGCAGCAGCACACACAGGCACGCATACACATCCTGCAACTTGGTCCAAAGTGGCTGGAAAATATAGTCCCTGGGTGCCCCTGAAGATGCTTGGCAGTCAAAGTATGGGACGACCCCCTCATCACCAAGGCAGCGTCCACTGAATCCTTGCAAAGCAGAGAGAGAGGAGCAGACAGAGTCGAATCGAGCTGAATCTGTTTCTCTCTTGCTGCCCAACAGTCTGCAGCAGGAAATGGAGGGCTACTTCCTGCCTTTGTTGGTGCTGGACATGTGACCTCCTCTCCACCCCAAGACACTGGCCTATCCTGCACTGCAGCCAATGCCGCTACTGTTAATGGGCAAGTGGGGCAGGGTCGCATTGTGGCTCTGTGTCATAATGGGCTCCAGGAGGAGGAGGGAACCTTGTTTCTCCCATTGTGAAGTGCGTTAAATTTCATTGTGCTGCCCAAGGTGCTGCGAGAGCAGTGGGCAGGTTATGATGTCAGCCGCTTCTCTCCGCAGCAGAGGGATGAAAGGAGGGAGCCTCAGCAGAGGGTTAAAAGAGCTACATGTGGCTCCAGAGCCACAGGTTGCTGACCCCTGGTGTAGATTCAACACTTTTTTGAAAGGGTGTTTTGTTCAGAAAGAGTCCAATTTATAAGCCACGGGTATGGAATATCTATCGTGAGGGATATAGGAAGAAGAACACTGCTGCTATATTCCCACATCTTTATTGCTTGCCACCTGTTAGTCAGATAATGTGACAGGTGTCTAAATCTGGCTTTCTTCAAACCCATCTAAATTCACCCCACTCTCCTTAGGAAAAGTGACAGGTAGTTATTTTCCTGCTGGCAGGTGGTCCAGTAACCAAGCCAGAAAAATTTACTGATTTTCTTAACTTGACCTGCGATAAAAAAAAAAGAGAGAGAGAGAGATAGCCCCAATAAGCCTGTACTTTTAAAGTTCCATTTTTCTTCCATGCCTCTTCTCATTTTTTAAAAAAATTAGGGTTTTAATGAGTCAACTTTACAAATGTTAGGGAGCTCTGGGAATATGAAAGCAATCCACAGGTAAATAATTAACTGGAAATGGTGAAGCTAAACTGGAAGTTAATTCTTTTGAAATGTGTCTGCCTGATTGCAGTAAAGAACTGCTTTTGAAGACCAAGGAAAGTGTTTATTTTAGGACAATGGGATATTGAAAATTGTAGTTGAAAAAAAAATTCAAGAGCCACCAAGTATTATTATTTTGGCAAGTAAATTGTCGGACATAGTAATACAATGTAATGCTTGGTTTAGGAGATAAAGCAGTACTGTTTTATTTTAAAGATACCACATTAAAGATTGAGCACTTTAGTTTAAAACATCAGAGTCCTTTCTTTATGCCCACCTGGCCTATTTAAAACAATAGAAGAAAAGGCAGATTTGGGTCCAGTATAGTCAGCTTTCCTGCTGTACATGCATTCCTATTTCCTGAAAATATGTTTCAGCATTTTCAAGTGGTTAAAGCTAACTTCTTGTGCATGGAAGGAACTATTATTGTGCAGTATGTCTTTGGGAGCTTTCCTAGATAAGAATGTTTGGATATTTCTATCAAGGCAGTGAAAGTAGAAAAGAAGCTACATTTTGTAAGTACTTGCATGAAGACCAAAACTTGGGATGTGGGAGGGAGAAGCAGAGAAAACGCTGTTATTATATTTAGTTATACAACTTTGCTCCATAGATTTCTGTTAGAGCACTGCTGTAATTACCTCTGAGTAAGCAAAGTAACTTCTAAAAGATCTAGAAAGTAAGTGGAGAAGACTTTTAAATGCTTGGTTTGTCTCTTGGTGAATGTGCTAATTCACTATCAATGGTTTTGGAGTGCAAAGCAAAGAGAACAGACTTAAGTCCATCCTTTCCTATGGAAGTTTTCTGGCTGACTTTGGGCCAGACTCCATACAGTGGTATTTCACAGGTTGTTCTGATGTCAAAATTGGAGAAGGCAAGGCAACATGCAAGGAAGAGGGAATATGCACGTAAATGAAAATAATACATAATGGAAAGCTTGGCTCTTTATTAGGTTTCTATGCCATATCACAAATGGCTTTTAAAACTGCCTTGCTAAAAGATCCACAAGGCTGTTTGCCAGATCTCCTGGAATCTGGAGGTAATTTGCCTGCTCTACAATATTTAGCTTCCAACATACTCACTATAAAACATTTTCTCTTTTTTTCCAAGAAAATGTTTAGGTTTTGTTTATATGTTTGCTGTTGTTAGATAAATCCAGAATAACATTCTCTTGAGATCTGCAAGATCCAGATCCCAAGGGAGTCGAGGTAGTGCAGTTAGCAAGTAGCATTATTTTGTTATAGATTTGAGAAGACAGAATCAGCAAAAGTTTTGATTCCTAAATAAACGCTCACACCCACGCATCCCAAACTTTTATGCAGTCTTGCACATAACAAAATCGAGCAAGCCCTACCAGTTGGAGCACTTTGGCATATCAGACCAACCCTTCCTAATGCAATTCCATGTATACCTTACACACTATTTCCCTTTAAGCTACTCACACCCATCAATTTGCTTTTCTCAACAAAAGTAAAAATCTCACTTTACCAAGGATGTGATCCTGTGCATACCATACAGAAGAACAGGCTGTATTCAACTAGCCAATGCACAAACACACACAAACTGTATTTAATCTACCACTGAAGGAAAAGTTTACTGCAGAGGCTTAAACTGTAAGATCCATTTTACAAATACTGTAAAACATTTCCTTCAGTGGCAGATTCAGGCAAAGCCAGCAGCACGTTTACAGCGCTATTTTTGAGGAAGGCAAGTAATTTCCCACTTTTCATTGAAAGCCTGTTTTTGCCATAGGAAAGAAACCTGTGACCCAGGCTTCAGATGGGATACTGTATACTCCCTTTTCAATGCCTGCAGATGTGCTGTGGAAAATTGTTGAGAATTCTTTGGATTGCAAGTAGAGATAATCAACTGCAGCTAAATGGAAACAGGAGAAAAGAAGTTGAAAGAGGAATAGATACTGTCTTCTGATGCTTAAACACTCACAAAGACGGTGACTGTAACCATGAAATAAAGCGATGTCTGTGGAGGCAGACAATGGAAGATGTAGACAAAATATTAAGGTGCAGAGACCTTCTAATAACTACAAAGATATTTAATGTCACGATTATGGATTTCCCCAGTTGTAATATGTGACTGGAAGCTGAATCATTGGAAAGGCTGAATAAAGGTTAAAAGATGCCTTTAAATTGTGCTGCTGAAAAAACAAATCAAAAGTGTGAGGTTACCTTGGACTGCAAAAGAAGAACAAGTCATTCAGTACTAGAGGAAGTCAAACCAGTCTGTTTGTTAAGGAAGTGTTAAATAAATAAGTTAGCACTATTTTGAATACGTAATTCACAGGCATAATGCACAAAGAAACACTGATGCACTGGAAAAAGTAAAGGCAATAAAAAAAGACTGGGTGAGAGAAGAGAAAGTGGCTTGATGCTATCACTGATAACATGAGCAAGAGCTCACAAGAAGTTCAAGCAGGGTTACTGACAACCCTAGTAAACAGATGTCCAAAGATCATGAAGAGGTGAAAGTGATTGAAGTACCACCACCAAAGCTGAGCTTGAACTTAATCATATAACATTGCATGATAATTTTCAGAAGTGGGTTTTCATAGTTTGTTCCTGCCTGGTGATAGATGAGCTTTTGCAGTTCATGTTGGTGGAATCGTAAAAGGGAAATTCAGAAGGAAGTAAATACATCAGGTTCAGAAACAACTATTTCTGAATGGTGGCCGTTCACAAAAGTAGTTGTGTGTCAGGTATTATTGCAAGTTACACCTGTGGATCAAAGAAGGGTCTTGCTCCTTTCACTCCAAGGTGAATAACATTTTACTTAATAAATCCCAGTTGTGCCATTTCTTGATGAAATTGGTTGTGTCACTTCTCAGCTTAAGAGTAACTCCTGAAGCCATAGAGGAGTTGAAATCTTCCCTCACGAATTTCTTCTTTAAATTTTGCAACCTTAATCTCATAATTGTATTTGTTTATTTTCTATAGGAAGTGGCTCATTTGTCCACTATAAAGTGTTGTGGAGGAAAATAATTGCTGTCAGAAAGCAACACATACTGGAAAATCAGATGCATGAACCATATTATGTACCTTAACAAGTACATAAGCAGACATGAAAACTAAATTGGCACGTTAGTGCCCATCTGTGCCACTATGATTAAGTAAGATGTTACTGATTTATTGCTGTTTTAGACTTAGAGTCCGGTTGATAAAGTAATCCTTGACTGAGGACCAGTTGGGGCAAAAAAAAATTGTCATTAAGCAATGTGGTCCTTAAGTAAGGCATGATGTGGCCACAGTCAATTTTATAGCTTTTTTTGCTCCAGTCATTAGGTGAGACTTCACATGATTGTGCCATTTTTTCCCTGCTGCTTCCCCATTAGCTTTGCTTGTTGGAAGTCAGCTAGGACAGTCACAAATGACATTCATGTGATACTGGGATGCTGCAACCATTGTAAATATAAGTCCATTGCCAAGTGCCTGGATTGTGGTCACAAGGCTGCAGGGATGGTTGTAAGTAGAAGGACCTCTCACAAGTCACTTTGTCAGTGTCATCACAACTTCAAACAATTTCTAAATGAATGGTCATAATTCAAGGATTACCTGTATTTTGCAAGATGTCAGGTAAGGAAGCCTCAATATGCTAGAAATGAATAGTGCTATGTTTTATGGCTTTGTTGGGAACCATAATCACAGAACATAGCAGAACATAGCCAATTTTGGCTGATTTTATAAGTATCTGCTAGCCCACATTTATCCACCTTGCCTATCAAGCTATAATGGGAGACCTTGCCAAATGCTTTGGTGAGATTATAGGAAGTTAGCACTCACCCCTCTCCTAGAAAAATGAAATATCCTAGGAAATATTAAAAAGGCAGAATATTTCCCCCCAAAAGGAAGTAGAAACTCAGAGAGGCAGAAGTTCATCCCCCGTGCCTTTGTTAATGGGCGGGCCATTAAGGTCTGGGCCAGAGTATTCTACATAATAAAGGCCTCTACCCGTCTCACCACCTGGCCTGAGAAGATTGCATCAGCCAGCACTCAGGTGAACCCATGTGGTCTAATTAAGCCCTCGCCCCTGGGAGTCTGACAGCCAATGGGACACATTTCTTACACAGGAACAGGAAACACTAAGGTGGGTATATAGCTAAGGGTGTCTCAGCATCTTGGTTCTTCTTTTCCTTCACCCAACATCTTGAAGCATGTGATCGTCCTTTTGACTTTGGAGCTCCATGCCAGGTGGTCCTGTCCACCATTAAAACCATCTTTCCAAACAGCCTCCATTTTTCCAGTGTCTTTTTCCCCACTTGGAACTGAACCCAGAAGGATAATTCTTCCAACAAGATCAAGGTATATTAATTATTATTAATTATTAATTCCTGATTTCCTACCGGTAATAGTGAACTTTTTCCAAGCATGATTCCGGTTTAGTCAAGCTCCACAGAAGGAAGCAACATTTGCCAAGTGCGAAAAGCTTTTGGAGGAAAGACTAGAAAACCTTCTCACAAACCTATCTGAATGAGCAGAGTAAGGTGAGCCTATGTATTAAGAAAAAGGAAATGCTGGAAAAGAAACTGGAATGGGATATACTGGGGAAAAGGTTCTAACTAGTTAGCTGGGTCTCTGAACAGAAGCATTGTTCCTTGCTGCAACATTCATGATGGGTTGTTATACTTGTTTACAAGATCATTATTTCTCACTTCTGCTTGAAAACAATGTAGCATGTCATATGCAGCTTTTCTGAAAACCACAATCGTTCAGAACCAGAATTCTGAAACTACAACGTAAGACTGATTCTTAATTTATATTATTTCACATTTTGCCAATGTGTATGCTCTTGCAATAAAGCCAGGCTTGTTGAAAAACAAAGTCCATTTAATTCTCTTTTAGAAGAGAGACTGGCAACTAGAGAAATCTTAGTCAAAGCAGATTGACTGTTGAACATGTTGATGGAAATTTTGGATAAATAGGTGAACCAGAGAGTTAATAGCCAAAGGCAAGGAATCAAAGTAATTACCAGGTAAAGATGGATTTATTAATGGGTATCCAATTCAGTTCTGTACATCCCTCTAAAGTGCATGTCCTTTGTCACCAAGTGAATCATACTTTTCAATTACAGTTTAAACAATGGGCAGAAAAGAAAAGAGGTTTAACCCAAGTAATTTGTGACTTGCCATGCAAAACACAGTCCATCAATAAAGGCCTTTCCATCAACCTGGAACTACCAAAACAGGGACGTTGTAAAGTGCTAACAGGTTTTAAAATAGTAGAGGGGGATCTGCATTTGTGCCATTTTTTTGGGGGGGGGGGGTGTAATATCCAAATTGGTTACTGCTAACATCTTCCACCTGGATCTTGCAAATATTTTGAAGAACAATTCCAATTTCCTCTTACTAATATGGTTGGGGATGAAAGGTAATTGTAATTCCATACCTCTGCATGCTCTCATGTTGGCTAGACTACAGGTAGTCTCGACTTACGATCACAACTGAGCCCAACAGTTCCATTGCTGAGACATTTGCTAAGTACTTTTGGCCCCATTTTATGACCTTTCTTGCCGGTTAAGTGAATCATTGCAATTGTTAATAACAAGGTTGTTAAGTGAATCTGGCTTCCCCATTGACTTTGTTTACGAGAAGATCGTAAAAGGTGATCCTATGATCCTGGGACATTGCAACGGTCATAAAGATGAGTCAGTTGCCAAGCAACTGAATTTTGATCACGTGACTATGGGAATGCTGCAACGGCCATAAGTGTGAAAATGGTTGTAAGTCACTTTTTTTCAGAGCTGTTGTAACTTCAGTCACTCAAGAAACTGTTGTAAGATGAGGACTACTTGTGCTATAATGGGATTGTGGAGTCTTAATACTCTAATTCCTAATAGGCCACCCCTCCCCATAGCTTTGAGGCTCTAGAAAAAGTACAGAGAAGAGCAACCAGGATGATTAGGGGACTGGAGACTAAAACATATGAAGAATGGCTGCAGGAACTGGGCCTGGCTAGTCTAGTGAAGAGAAGGACCAGGGGAGACATGATAGCAGTCTTCCAATATTTGAGGGGCTGCCACAGGGAGGAAGGAATCAAGCTATTTTCTAAAGCACCTGTAGGCCAGACAAGGAATAATGGATGGAAGCTGAACAAGGAGAGATTTAACCTGGACATGAGGAGAAACTTTCTGACAGTGAGAACAATCAAACCAATGGATCAGCTTGCCCTCAGAAGTTGTGGGAGCACCATCACTTGAGACTTTCAAGGAGAGATTGGACTGCCATTTGTCCGAAAGGGTGTAGGGTCTCCCGCTTGGGCAGGGAGTTGGACTAGATGACCTACAAGGTCCCTTCCAACTCTGATGATCTGTTATCTTTATCCTGTGGCTTACCTTAAAGAATTAAAGACATGACACTGGCAGGAAGGATTTGTGTGTGGGAGGATAGAAAGACCACTCAAATGAAGCCTGAAAAGGAATTAGGATAAAATGTGAAAGTGCAAAAGCATAATTTTCAACTCAGAGTTGAAAGAAAATAAAGTGAGTAGACAATGAGCCTGTGGGAAGAATCTCTTTTAATTTTTTACAAAATTAAAGTTTTTTTAAAAAAAATAGCGAGATCCACCAGCTGGAACCTTATGCAAAAAACACAACACAACATATGTTTAGAGTTAAAAGAATCTACACACCATGAATTTATTTCAAATTACTGAATTGAATGAAACACAAGTAGCTCCATTACAAAATTCACTTCTATTTAGGGTTTTCTCCATTTCCGCAGTCTAATTTATGGCATCTATATTAAAGTGTCAATAATCTGTGAGTTCATACAAATTAGCCAGAAATCTCCTAGCAGGTCCAATTTCAATCCATCTGTTAAGTAGCTCTTTGTTAGCTGTTGTCCAACAAAGATACCTTGGGGATAGTTGCTATAAACCTTCTAAATTCTTCACAAAGGACAGCTAGGAAATATTAGTGGTTGGGTTTTTGAAAATACATTACAGCATAAGTTTTAAATGGATTTTTATGATTCACACACTAAGAATTTGTTTCAAATTACTGAACTGAATGAAACAAGTTGCTCCCTTGCAACTTGTGACAAACTTTTTGCAGATGTCATACAACACAAATACACAAAAAATACATCTGACAAGGGAAACCTTTATCACTTATTCTGAGTAATTAATAGCTACAGCATGTAAACTATGAAGGTAAAGCAAGCTAACCATATTTTCCGCAAATTTCTACTAAGTTTGCTACTGATTCTCCCCTCCTCCTAGCAAATCTCTCTTGAAAGTTCAGGGATGTAAAAAGTGGTAAAAAGTTGACCAAGTGGTTCAGCCAAGTTTTGGATTCAATGCTTTTCAGATACATGCTCACATTTTCCTAGTTGTTCATTATTAACACCCTGTTGGAACTTTACTAGATAAGATGGTAGTTGTTCCATGTAATGTTCTTTGTACTTGCTTCCAACCCTGTTCACAGAACCGCAATGATGATTTTATACTCCAACCAGGGATGGGCTTCAAAATTTTTAGCAAAGGGTTCTCTACCTGGTGGCTGTATGGGCGTGGCCATGGTGGGCATGGCCTAGTTGGCCTCCTGCACCACGGTGTGTGTGTGGGGGGTTTGCCCTCCCCAGATTCCAGAGGTTTTCCTTGAGCGTCCGCGAAAACAGCCTCCCCGGGCTCTGGAGGCTCTCTGGAAGCCAGAAACGGGACCATTTCCGGCCTTCCCGAACTTCCAGGAGGCCCGTTTTTCCCCTCCCCAAGCCTCCACGCACACCCTGCACTTACCTGCATCCAAAACAAACCACATGGGGACTCCTGGGAGGGTTGGGGTGGGCGGGGCCAGGCAGGAGTGGGATTTGGGGGTTCTCCGAACTGCACAGAATCTTAGGGGCTCTCCTGAACTCTAGTGTAGTTTTAATGATGATCAGAATTCCTGGTGGTACAAATGGCCTTCCTAGCCCTGCTTTTTTTTTTAATTTTAAAATAAACTTTATTAAAGATTAAAAAGAAATATATATATAGTGTATAAAATACCACATTTTGTTACAAACGAAACCAATATTTAAATACAAATATTGACATAAAACATATATTTCTCATCAGCTAAGACTGTGTGATCAATTATTGAAAACAATTTTACTAATATTCATTTTCTATTTTAGAATAGAATAGAATAGAATACTTTATTGGCCAAGTGTGATTGGACTCACTAGGAATTTGTCTTGGTGTAAATACTCTCAGTATACATAAAGAAAAGATACATTTGTTAAGAATCAAGAATCATAACGTACAACACTTAATGATAGTCATAGGGTATTTTTGGTATATGCTCTTAGTTTAACCATTTCATTTTTCAAATCCTTCTCTTTTAATTTCCTGGTTTTTCTCCTTCATCCAGTTGTACCACTTTTCCCAAGCTGTAGTATATTTTGAGTCTACCTTATCTCTAAGTTTTTGTGTAAGTAGGTCCATTTTAGCGCAGTTAAGAACTTTCTGAATTATCCAATTATTTGTTGGCATTGGTCACCCTTCTAGCCCTGCGTTTTAGCTTGACCTCTAAGTGGCTGGTTAATCAGCAAAAACAAAGCTGAGTTTTGTGTCTGGCCAGATAAGGGGGGAAGGGGCAGAAGGTGAGGGGCAAGATTAAATCAACTAGGAGGAGGATGTTTCCATTCTCCACCTTATACAGTTTGGTGTAGTGGTTAAGGCAGCAAGCTAGAAACCAAGAATCTGTGAGTTTTAGTCCTGCCTTAGTCATGAAAGCCAGTTGGATGACCTTGAGACAATCACTCTCTTTCAGCTCTATCAACTTGCCTTGTTGTGGTGAAGAAGAGGAGGAAGAAGGAATATTTTGTATGTTTGCTGCCTTGAGTTACTTGTAAACAATAATAAAGGCAGGATAAAAATCTAATAAACATGCTATCTAAGGAGGACTTTTGAAAATTAGAAGTCAAAAAGATGTCAGGAAAACATGTAGATCTTAAACCTGAACTTTTTTAAAATTAGGTATAGTACCAGAAAAAATTTGATAAACGAAGTGTATATTGCCTGTATTAACAGCAGCGAGGATTGTATTTGTGCAGCATTGGAAAAATGAAGAACTATCATTAGATGAAGAGATAATTAAGAAGATATTAGACTGTACAGAAATGGACAGACTTACATTGAAGATTAAACAGAAAGAAGATACAGAATACTATCAAACATTGAATTTATTTTATCAATGGCTGAAAAAAGGAGTAAAGATTAGGAATATAATTTGTATTGTTAAGCAAACAAAATAATCCAACGCAATGTTTATTGAGCACCAATTAAATGTAGAAAATTAATAAAATTTTATAAAAAAAAGAAAAAGAAAATTAGAAGTCATTTCTGAATCCTTTCCTCACAAACACACTTAACGTTTCATTTCTTTTTTCCCCTATTGAAATCAATGGCCTATGTCTAGGTTCTGTATTCCAATTTTATGATAAATTGTAATGCTAGTACCAATCTTATTTATTATAGCCTATCAAGTTTAATTTGTGGTTTAAACCAGTGGTGTGTAGCAGTACTTGTGGTGGACCAGAAAATTATTCTTAGATCTGTCTGTCTGTCTGTCTGTCTGTCTGTCTGTCTGTCTGTCTGTCTGTCGGTCTCCCTAATTTGGCCATCCATCTGATCACAGGATAATATATGCATTTTTAATGTATCTTTTATGTAAGATATGGTATGGGGGGAGAGTTGTACAACTTTTATTACATTATTCACTTAGGATTTAGGAAATAAAACACAAATTCTGTGGCACATTAGAAAAAAGCCTTTGGCTCCCCTGTGTAACATTTCATGCCAATTGAGAATCACTGATTTACACAGAGTGAACCAGCTACTCTTAAAGTTTATTAGTGATATTTAGTTGTTTTTTTTCTCCTTTAAAAAGCAATACAACACATTCCATCCCTTTGTAGGGATACAATGAACAACTTGCAATCTACATGATATTTTTGATCCCTTAGTTGTATCTCACTAATTGCACTTTATTCTTTCCTCCTTTGTGTGTGCCTTTCACTTTTGAGAGAGAGAGAGAGAGTTCAATAGTCCAATCAATCACTATGTAGGGAAACCCCAAATGGGATTATATTTTAACCGATTGTCAAAATCCAATGCAAAATATTGATCCTTCTGCTAGCTCCCCTTGTCCTCTTGGGTTTTTGCATTCCCACTGCAGCAACCTCCTTGCCCTGCCAGGGTTCTTGCTCCTTTGATTTCCGGGTGCCTTCTTCTGCTTGTTGCCCTCTAAGCGGACCACCTACCTCCTAGCCCCCCCACCCCTTCAAAGCCTTGCAAACCCGAAATGTTCATAGTGCCGGCTGGGGAATTCTGGGAGTTGAAGTACACATCTTAAAGCTGCTGAGGTTGAGAAAATCTGCCCTGGCATTACAGGGCATGTTTTCTTCTCCGGAAGGCAGACAAATCCTCATCTTTCAGCTGTCCATCACCTTCACTCTCTGGTCCTCTGTCTCATAAAGCCACAGGCCATAACTTTCCATTGCTAGGCAAAGCAATTGGCAAAGGACCCCATGAGGATGACCAAATTGCCGGCCGGACTGAGGAGAGTTGATGAGTCACCATTCCCACAGCATCCAGCAAAAGCGAAGCCTTCAAGGCAAGAAGCTGACGGGCTGGCTCATTTCCTAAGCTGGGAAAGGAAAGTTGATTTTTGGCCAGCAAAAGTTGGCTTTTCCAGGGTTGCCTTTGCTCGCACATGCTGCTCCAGTGCCAGGCCACCTCAAACAGGAGCCAGCCTGGGATAAAAGTGAGGAAAACAGCCAGGCGATAGCTGTAATGAAAAAATGGACGAGAAAGAGAAACAGCATCCTTGCTTGTAAAGTTAACTGCTGCATTAAGGAAACTGATCTCCTGGATGTGTGCATTTGACAACACTACACAACTATGATATTTTTCAACTTCCTGGTTTGAGTACGGTCATGAGATTTCTTGGTGGTGTCCCATCCAAGCATTAATCACTTCAACCCTCTTAAGCTACCTGTGTATAGACATCAAATCTGGGTCATGAAATATATGTACAACAACAATATAGTATTGATTATTTAAAAATTATGGATGGATGGATGGAGAGTTAGAGACAGAATGAGATTAGATAAAATAAGCTTTATATTTAATAATACACGTATTGACTGCAGCAAGAATGGTTTACGCACAGTAGTGGAAAAATCAAAATATACCACCGAAAGAATAAGGAAAATAATGGCATGTACAGAATCTGATAGACTAACTTTAGAAATGAATAATAAGGGGGATTCAGAATATTACAATATTTGGAACAAGTTTTATATGTGGCTGCAAAAAAGAAGGGAAGGTCGGAACAAAAACAGCTAGGAGGGTTGGAAGCAAAATGTAAATATTGTACCAATAATAGAAATGTCAATGGGTTTGACTATATCTTTGGGATAGATAGATAGAAGATAGATAGATGATAGATAGATAGATAGATAGATAGATAGATAGATAGATAGATAGATAGATAGATAGATAGATAGATAGATATAGATAGATGATAGATAGATAGATAGATAGATAGATAGATAGATAGATAGATAGATAGATAGATAGATAGATAGATAGATAGAGATAGATAGATAGATAGATAGATAGATAGATAGATAGATAGATAGATAGATAGATAGATAGATAGATGATAGATAGACAGAGGGGAGTGAGAAGCTTTATCGTCATCTTTTTTGGTAGGAAGTCTGGTACACATTAAAAATGAAATTCTGTTGCCTGCTTGCAAAAGTTTGTGCATATGTGCACAAAACACACATATGGATATGCTATATACATATGTCTATACCTACACCCTAACATATAAGTACTACATATAAATATTAATCACTGTCCATCTTGAATACATAGAGAGATAGAATATGCTATAGTTACAATTGTGTTCTTTGTATTTCCATCCATTTTTTCTCCCTGTTGTTACTTTTAAGATTTGCATTTGTTTTGTTTTTAAAGGGGGGGGGGGACAAATCAGACTGGTCGAAGTAACATAGGTGCAGATAGGTAACTTAACTATCTGGATTGAATGTTTCTATGGAGAAAGTTTTAATAGCTTTATTTTTGTTGTGACTGTACAGAACAATACTACATATTTCTACCACCCACTAATACTTGTTAGTTGTTGCCATATTCCCAAGATTCATAAGATTATGGCTAAAATAATAATAGTGGTGTTGGGCGCACTGTTCGAAGACTTGAAGGACCAGGTTAGGGATAGATTGCCATGTAGTCATCGCTGTCTTGATGGCACATAATCAAAAACAAAGTCTGACGAAATGGTAAATCTATTTTGTTACGAATAAAATTTTGTTGTATAAAAGTAATAAAAGCAACAAAAAATAGAGGTTAAAGATTTTGGAGAAGTCTTCAAACACACATAAATATAGTCATACACAGTTATTAACTTTTATTTAATTTTTTAATCCATTCATCACCCCAGTTAGGCGACTCTGGGCTTACTAACTTCCACTCAGCATGTATTGGATCAAAGACATAGAATCTGGGATTAAATTGCACACAGAAATAAAGCTTTTTGGGTAGCTGTGAGCTCTAGTCCTCCTTTACAAGTCAGATTAAAGTGGTGTGGATATATGGATCTTGCCTTGTATACTTTAGAGCACTGTTTTTTTTTAATTTTGGCAATTTTAAGATGCATGGACCTAAACTCCCAGAATTCTCCAGCTGGCATAGTTGTTGAAGACTGCCAGTCTTAAAGTTGCCACGGTTGAGAATCATTGCTTTAGAGCAGGGCTGTCAAACTTGATTTCACTGAGGGTGCGATGCTGCATCAGGGTTGTGTTTGACCTCAAGGGGGAAGAGGCATGTCCAGGTGGGCATGGCCAGCTCGATGTCACTCATGTCGGGGGTACCTGTGGTGGCCCGGACGGGGCTGGGGGGATCCACTTTTGCTAGTAGTTTGTTTTGCTAGCACTCTGCCAGTGAAAATGGAGCTTGGGGGGGGCCCACATGCCCCCCGGGCTCCATTTTCATCTGTGATGGCATCCTGCAGCCCTCTGCCAGGAAAAAGGACTATCATGTGCGGCCCTCCCGAGCTCTCTTTTCTCCGGCAGAGTCACTATGGGCCAGTCCTTTGCTGTTTCCAGGGCAGCCCTGCAGACCAAATCTAAG
Source organism: Notechis scutatus (assembly GCF_049901735.1). NCBI lineage: Eukaryota > Metazoa > Chordata > Lepidosauria > Squamata > Elapidae > Notechis > Notechis scutatus. The sequence continues at coordinate 19,567,473 of NC_142011.1, read as the reverse complement.
CATCCCGCGGGTTGGATACAGCCTCCGGGCCTTGAGTTTGACACCCTTGCTTTGTGGAAACAATGGGCAAAGGATACTTGTATTAACATTGAGACAGTATTCCTATACACATAAATGTTATAAAAGTAAAATAGCTTTGATTCTAGAGGGGAAACCAGTTACCCAAGTGATTTAAGATGATGACAAAGTTCAAAAATGTTTTTCAGATCTTTAGGGATGGTGAATGTCTGACCCAGTTTAGTCTACATCACCCGATCTAACTGGCTATCCTAGTTAGATCTATATTGTAAGTGATAGTTCAGCATAAGAACATAAACGATGCCTTGCTGGATTGGATCCTTGCTCATGAAGTATAGCAGCCTACTACAGATACTCAGCTTATGACCACAGTTGAGCCCAAAATTTATGTTACTAAACAAGGCTGTTCTTGAGTTTTGCCCCATTTTAGGACCTTTTTGTCACAGTCATTAAATGAATCACTGCAGTTGTTCAGTTAGCAACCGGTTATTAAGTGAATTTAGCTTCCCGATTGACTTTGCTAATTAGACGGTCACAAAAGGTGATCTCATGACCCCGGGACACTGCAACCGTCATAAGTATGAACCAGTAGCCAAGTGTTGGAATTTTGAACAAATGACCATGGGGATGCTACAACGGTCATAACTGTGAAAAAGTCGTCAGTTACTTTTTTTTTACTTTGACCAGTCACTAAACAAACTGTCATAAGTTGAGGACTACCTATAATCTTTGACCTATGAACATAACTAAGCCCAGAATTACAGTTGTAACTCATGCTGGATGTTAAGTGATTCATTTTTTGTTTTGTTCATTAAGTGAGTCCTCATACGTGAGTGTATGGTCATTACCCATTGTATGCAACTTTTTCCCTTTTCCCTGGAAACATTGTAAACCATAACCATGTGACCTCTGGTTCTGATATTTTGAGGAAGAGAAACTAGTTTTCCCTTGTCCACTTATCCATACCAGACATAATTTTTTAAATCTCTTAGGTCCCTTCTCATTCACCAACTTTCTGAAGTACTATAAAAAGCCCCAAGTGTGGCCTCTAAATATATATATAGAGAGAGAAGCCTGATACAGAATACAGAAGCCTGATGATGGCAGATGAGATTCTGCCGAAACGTTGCTACAACTTTAAAAGCACAACTACTATGACGTGGGAAAATACCCTAACAAAGCCGAATGCCATATATATGAGTGCCAGGGTTAGAATAAGAGGAATCACAAATTATCATTAAATACTTCTTTGTTGAGAGATTAGGCATAATGAATGAAATCTGGTTACATACAAAAGGTTGATAAACATGACCACATGAATATCTAAGAAGACAACACCTTCTCCCAACAGTTTTGTGGCAAGTTTAGGAATGTTGCAGGGTGAGAAAAATTAAAATTGTGATACTATTATCATCAGACTTCAGAGATAGTAGAAGTAAGTATCTATTCAAATACACCCTTTAACTTTCTGTTTAGTATTGAATTTGACACGGGAGTCTCTATGGTTAAACTGGGAGAAGGTTAAAAGACAATGTTATTTGAAAATTCCAGTCTGGTTATCGACTATTGAAGCATTCTCGTATCCTATAATATACAAAAAGGAATAAACGGTTAGATATGGTGAAATACTGAATGAAAAGGGTGAACTTAAATCTATGCAAAAATTAGAGGAACAAGGTATAAAGATGAATTGGTTTTCATATGCGCAAATACATTCAAGGTATGATAAAGATTCTAAAACAGAAGGTTTCTATGATAAACTGACTGACTTAGAGAAGATTTTGACAGGTACTGATGAAAAGGTGATTAAAAAATTGTATGGATATCTATTAGAAATTAAACTAGAAGAAGAACAAGTTAAAGAAACTATGATTGCTTGGGGGAAGAATTTTGGATATGGGATTGATTTAGAGAAATGGCAAAAATTGCGGTCTCAAAATTATAAAATGACAATGTCAACAACATATAAAGGAAATTTGTATAAGATGTTTTACAGGTGGCATTTCCCCCGACAAGAATAGCAAGAATGTTCAAGAATAAATCTGAAAAATGTTGGAAATGTCATCAAACACCTGGCTCATATTACCATATGTGGTGGACTTGTGCGGATGCTAAAAAATACTGGACTAAAATCCACACGTAGTTGGAAAAAATGACAAAAAAACATATAGACTTGAAACCAGAGATATTTTTATTGGGAATTTTACCTGAAATATATAGTAAAGACTTGAAATACCTGATTGTAAATGTATTAACAGCAGCTAGGATTGTATTTGCTAAAAACTGGAAAAATGAGAAAATACCATCACAGGAGGAAATCATTAAGAAAATATTGGAATGTGCTGAAATGAGTAGATTGACATTTGAAATTAGAGAACAAGAGGATAAACAATTTTATAAAATTTGGGATCTTTTCTATCAATGGTTAGACAACAAAGTACAGTAATGAAATATGTAGATTTTTAGAAAATAATAAATATATAAAGATGTACTTCTTTCTTATTATAACTACAAAATGATTTTAGGATAGATTTGGGATGATAATATGAACTGTTATAAAATAAATTAAGTAAATTATGGTTATCTTGTAAAACATGAATGAATAAAAGTATAGTCAAATGATTGATTAATAGTGATACTAAGGTATTTAATTTTTGATTGACAATATGAGATTATATGTAATGTAATTGTAATTGAAGACTACGAAATGGAAGCACAAAACAATTTGTAAACCAACCGGCACACTGTATGTACACCTATGGAAGATAGCTTGATGTTTTTATGCTTTGTTTGTTTATGTTTGTTTTTAAAAACCAATAATTTTTTTAAAAAAGTATTGAATTTGATACTGTTTCATGGGCATTCATATACTTGACACAGAGCTGGAAGAGCTGGCCTAATTCCTAACTGGTGACAGTGGTAGATATGGTCAGTCACAAAATACTCATTTATTAGATAGCAAACAAATGCAGATATTCCTTTGCAATCTTCCTGCTCCCATGTTCCTTATTACCGGCTCCATTTTTCTTTTTCCTAAACAAATAAACAGACTGCCAGATGAAGTATTGGATGTCCATTTTCTCAGAATGTCTTTTTGAGATCCAGAGAGTTGTTTTATCCCTCAGAATTTTTTTAAAAAAGTGATGGGTGCTGTCAATCTTCTCTGAGATTTTGGTTCCTTTTCTTCTTCTTAATAGTCAGATTTTTTTTAAAGAAGTTAAATGTTAGATAGACCAATTAAGAACTGTACAAAAGCTCTGATGTCAATAAATAGCACATCATTTACTATGATTTATGTGCTGTGATTCCACCATATTAAACATTTCTCAAATTCCTGTGTCATTAAACATGCATATACACAAGTATGCATGCACACACAACTATTTGAAAGTAGATGTGGATAAATGAATGACTTGCAATATATCTATACAGCAGTAATTTAACAAGGAAAGCAAAAATGACATTTTCTCCTTCTCAACTTGGTTGAAAAATTAAGACAGCTTGGTATAATGAAGGTTCTTTTCTCTAATTTATGCTATACATTGCTTTCTGTGGTTTACCTTGGCAGCACAACCCTCTGGCAACTCAATGTTCCTCTTCCTGGTTTGGAAAATAACCAGTTTTTCATGCTTAATCTTATAGCAAGCCAAACTTGTTGGTATTGCACTTTCTTCGAGCCCATCTCTAAGGAAGGTGTGCTTGTATGTCCAATAACAATCTAGATCGTCATAAGATTCCAAAGGAAGATGTCCATCACAGCCATACAATGGATGGATTTCAACACTTCATATTTAAAGCATTATTTGTTTAACCATAGTTTATTGATTGCAACTTAATTGAGTTCATGCATTGCTCCATAAATGATAACACACCTTTTTCCTGATACTCAGCTGAAAGCTACTTCCTGTTCAACTTAATGCTTCTTAGTGCTTCTTGTTTTCTGAAACTATTGTTTCCCTAATCTAAATTGAATATGTAATTCTACACCCAGATACTATGAATGTAAGTGATAGTTGTCACACATGATATAATCAACTGGGATAAGAGTTGTGCCCGCTATTTGAAATAGTTATAAATCTGTGTTAAGAAACAAAGAGGGCATTGATTCAGCTGTCAAGGTGACATGTGGAAAGCCTATTAAATCCAGTGTGAGAATTCAGCATGACTTTAAGTCTCCCCTTCATAAAATCAGTAAAATCAGATCTCCACAACATTCTCATCACAACAATTCCCTGTTCGTCTTTAATAAGCATGCATCCATTATTCCTTCCTCAAATACTGTCTAGTACTGCTTTTAATTTAATTGTAGACAGTAAAGTTAAAATCCTAGACAGAGTACCTAATTCTTAATAAAATGATATTGTTTTTCTAGACAGCTGAACAGGATGCATGTTATTTGCTATTTTACGCCAAAAACTGTTTTAGATTAAACATTTGGACTACATTCTGCTTTGCATCACTACATCTGCATGGGTTTATTAATACAGGAAGAGTACATTGGGGTCTTCACTGAAAGCAAAACATTATAGAATGACACATAGGGACACAAAACAGTCTCTTCCATAGTGATTCACCTCTATAGCCTGTTAGAAACTTTGAGGAGAGAAAACTTCTATCTATGCTAGGGGATATTTTTCTTTGTTTAGACTGGGAAAATATCATTTGATTTGAATTTGACTAACCAATGTCTTTTGCAGTTGTGTTTCATTTTGGAAGCTGTTTCAAAGCCAATAGGTATTTAAAATATGCTGTAGAAAATATACAACTGATTACACATACAGAAGCATTTTCAGATGGCTCGGGTGAGTGAACATGCCAGTAGTTACTCAAACAAACAAATGAGCTATTGAGCAAGACATTTCCTTCAACAACAACAAAAGTGAAATCACCTGAAACTATCCATAAGACAGTGGTAGACTCTGATTCCCAGAATTCCTAAGCCAATATGGCCCTGGCTTGCTAAGAATCACTTAAATCAATGTTTCTCAACCTTGGCAATATTAAAACCTGTGGAATTCTGAGAGTTGAAGTCCACATCTCTTAACTTACTAAGAATGACTTAAATTATTCTTTTCCAGCCTGATTACCTCCACATGGGCCATTCCTATGCCCCAGTATGTTGACTTGGATTAATGGGAACAAAATGCTTCTGGAATGTACCAGGTTTCAGAAAACTTTCCTTAAAATTGCTAGACTTTTTGGCAATAGGCATCCTGGCTGGATAATTCTGGGAGCTGAAGCCCACAGACTGGAAATTGTGCAAGTCTGATACATAGCTTGTGATCAGAATATGGTTGTCATTGTCAATTCACATACTATATGAATATTTGTTATTAGTTGTAAAGTCGTGTCCGACCCATTGCAACAATGTTCCTCCAGGCCTTCCGATCCTCTACCATCTCCTGGAGTCCATTTAAGCTCACACCTGCTGCTTCAGTGACTCCATCCAGCCACCTCATTCTCTGCTGTCCCCTTCTTCTTTTGCCCTCAATCATTCCGAGCATTAAGCTCTTCTCCAGTGAGTCCTTCCTTCTCATTAGGTGGCCAAAGTATTTGAGTTTCATCTTCAGGATCTGACCTTCTGAAGAGCAGTCAGGGTTGATCTCCTCTAGGACTGACCAATTTGATGAATTTGCAGTCTTCTCCTGCACCACAGCTCAAAGGCCTCAATTCTTTGGTGCTCAGCATTCCTTATGGTCCAACTTTCACAGCCATACATTGCAACTGGGAAAACATAGCCTTGACTATGCACACTTTTGTTGGCAGGGTGATGTCTCTGCTTTTTAGTATGCTGTCTAGATTTGCCATAGCTTTCCTCCCCAGGAACAAAGCTCCTAAAAGGAGTCTTTTAATTTCTTGTCTGCAGTCCCCATCTGCGGTGATCTTGGAGCCCAAGAAAATAAAATCTGTCACTACCTCCATTTCTTCCCCATCTATTTGCCAGGAATTGAGAAGGCCGAATGCCATGATCTTAGTTTTCTTAATGTTGAGTTTTAAGCCAACTTATGAATATATGACATGCAAATATATAGCTAAAAGAGATAACTGGAAACTGTTCCCAAGATCATACAGGTCTTTGCAGCATGTGTTAAAACACCGACAACTTCAAATTCATAGGTGATATCATCAAAGGAGTCAGTGCTCTTTTTTCATGAGGTAGAGAGGACACTTTGCCCTATTAGTAACATTTTTAGTATGCAGTATTTGAGGAAATGATGCTGTTTTCTACTACAAGCATCTTCTTCAACTTATGAGCATTTGTTTAACAATTGAAGTTACAATGATGCTGAAAAAATGATGTACACCAATGCTCATACTTATGGTATGTCTCTAACAGTGTCCCTATAATGCCGTGATGGAACCCATGCCAGAAGTGGCACACAGAGCCATCTTCACTGGCATGTGAACTGTCGCCCTGGAGCATGTCCACTGCGCATGCACGCCCTCTGTCCGCCCACTAGCTGATCGTCAGGTAGCTGCCGCACGTGCGGGGGGCAGGGGGCATGCAGGAGACACACACATGTGCAGAAATGTGCGGGGCATGCAAAAGGGTCACGTGTGCATGCACAGAAACATGCAGCACACATGAGGGTGAATGTGCAGAGACAAACATTGTGCACATGGGAGTCATATGCGCATGTGCAGGGGGCGTGGGGGGCCCTGTGTGCATTGCCTTGCAGGTGTTGGCGCGCGTGGACTTTTGGCACATGAGGACGAAAAGGTTAGCTATCACTGCTATAATGTGATAAGAACTTGAGTGAATGACAACTAGCATGTATTTGTGATAGTTGCAGCATCCTTGGGACATGTGATCATCATTTTCAATCTTTCCAAGAGGCTTCTGATAAGCAAAGTTAATAGGGGAGGCCAGATTCACTTAATGACTGTATTCTTTAGTGACAGAAGTTGTGGTCCCAATTATGGTTGTAAATCGAGGACCAACTGCAAAACAGAACTGGAGACTGTTTTGACCAAGGGCCACAGTGAACATTTTTTGAGAGGCTGAATAGAGGTGTCCATGGATGTGGGTTGTGGTTAAAAAAAAAAAAAAGCAAGATAGTGGCTGTGATTATGAAATCCCACCCCCTTTTAATGTGTGCCGTATCTAAGAAAATGGCAAAGCTTCCATTGAGTGAGCACCATCTTGTCTTTTGGAACCTCCGGCCAATCCCTACATTATGGATAGAGGCTTATCCCATAGATGTCTATGGAGACTCTCTGTCATCCAGGTCATGGTTGTCCCAAAGGTGCTTTTTCAAGAGGCAACTGTACTTTCTGGTTTTTCTTTGAAGACGTTTCGCTTTTCCTCCAAGAAGCTTCTTCAGCTCTGACTGTCATCCAAGAAGCTTCTTCAGCTCTGACAGTCAGAGCTGAAGAAGCTTCTTGGATGAGAAGTGAAACGTCTTCAAAGAAAAACCAGGAAGTCCAGTTGCCTTTGGGGACTTATCCCATAGACTGGTCAGAACTTGATTTTGCAGAGTATTTGAAAGTTTCTCTTTTTAATTATGATATATAGAACTTGGTTTCATGGGTTAAGCTAGTTTGAATGGCCTCCCACCTTCAAATGACCTCATAGTGATGTTCAGAAACAGTTCTGAGGGCTACTAGGAGAGGGCTTGGGACAACAAGGTGCTCTGGGCCTGAAGGTCACCCATCGTAGTGTTCCCATACTTGAAACCAAGAAGAAATAAGGGTTCTATCCTAAGGAACCAGAGGGCATGACAAGAAGTAATGTGTGGAAGCTTGTTAAAGAGAAATCCAACCTAGAAGAAATTTTCTGACAAGGAGAAGAGTTAACCCAGGGCTGTCAAACTCCTGGCCTGCAGGCCGAATGCGTCACGTGCTGCTGGTCATACCCATGCCCGGTTTAGCGAAGGGGGGGGGGGAAGTCCTGATATGTCACGTGACGCTGCCACGACAACATGAGTTTGACACCCCTGAGTTAACCCCTCCTGAGGTTGTGGCTGCTCCATCACTATTTTAAAAATAGACTTATTGGAAGTTAAAACCCACCCCTCTCCTACAAAAATGAAATATTTTAGGATATATTAAAAAGGCAGAATATTTCCCCTCAAAGAGAAGTAGAAACTCAGAGACGCAGAAACTCACCCCTCCCCCCCCACACCTTTGTTAACAGGCCATTAAGGCCTGGACCAGTCTATTCTATATGACAAAGATCTACCTCCTTTAGGCAGAGCCATTTGATTGCCCTTCATTGCACCACCCACCAAGTTTCAACCCAACTTTTTATTTTTTATTTTTTTCTTTAGTTTGTCAATTGCTTACAAGATGATAGGTATAAATAAAAACATAGTTATGAATACATGGATACATATAAGAAAAATAAAAGAAACAATAGGATAGGGACGGTAGGCACGTTGGTGCGCTTATGCACGCAACTTAGCACACAAACAACCTACAAAGTTACCCCTGCATGGCCCCATGGGAGTCTGACAACCAATCAGGATACATTTCTTGCTACAGGAACAGGAAGCAAGTTCAAAGGCCAACAGAGGTTATAAATCTCTCTCCCTCTCTCACCCATGTGCTTTTTTTTGCCCAGGATCCATGTGGTCCTGTCCACCATTAAGCCATCTTTCAAAATAGCCTCCATGTTTCTTTCTTCCCACTTGGAATTGAACCCGATGGACATTTCTTCCAACAGACTGAACAACCATTTGACTGGGATGGTATAAGGCATGGGTGTCACATTGTCATCACATGATGTATCGTGACTTCCCCCCTTCCCTAAACGAGGGGTGGGCGTGGCCAGCACGTGACGCATCCGATCTGTGGGCCATGAGTTTGACACCGCCTGGTAGAAGGTCTTCTGCCTTGAGCAGGATGTTGAAGACCTCTTAAATCCCTTCAGTTCTATGATTCTATGAAAAGAAAACACTTGAGAGAGGAGGAGAGGCCTAGGTGAATTGGCCAGAACTGAACTGTGATGGTTTCCCTCCCCAATGGTTTTCCCTTTGAAATTGGGGCAGGGGTTGTTTAACATGATTAGAATAGTGTGTATTTAAACATATGTTTCTGCCAGCGAATCTTTCTCTCTCTAGTCCCAAGGACTGATAAGGGCTTCTAATCTTGCCCAGGAAAACACGTAACTCCCTTGCTACCCTTCCATAAGTGGGGGAGCGGGGGGGGAAAGTATTTTTGGAAAAATCCTTTGGCAAGAAATTTTCCAAAGAGCCAGGAAAGAGTAAGCTTTTGTTGGGATTAAATGGGATGGAATAAGAACCAGGAACTTCCAAGCATCTCATTGAAATGCTAAGCAGGAATGGTTCACCTTGCAACAGATGTAATTGCACACCTTATTTTTTAACATTAAGAAGAACCCTAAAGTATTACACAATAGCACAGGGCACACCCTGTTCTATAATGTTTTTGGAGGAGAAGTGTTGTTGTTTTTAAAATTATTATTATACAATAGAGACATAGACGCCATTCGGAAATTTTTAATACTTGTGCTTTTTAACTTGCTGTTTTGCAGAGTTGTTTTCCCAGAAAGGCAACTTTTATTGATTTTCCTGCCTTCCTTCTTTGGAATTGGAGACAGCTTGTTCTGTTTGCTCCAGACAGTTTGCCCATCTCACAGTCCTGGGCAGGTTAGACTGCTTTTTCAGTCTCAACCTTTGCTCTTCTTCTAAGGTTCCAGTTATTTGCAGCTGATATTTCTTTCTCTCTGCCCCCTCCCACCTTTTAGCATTGAGTCATTGTATGATATGAGCAATGCTTTCGTACCAGGAGCAGAGAGTTGGGCATATGTGTGATTAAACGTGACCCAAAATTTACAATATATTTCCTTCTGTTGGGTAAATAAATATGCATCTGATTTCCTCAACTGCCCAAGTTAGGATTGTGTAGCATGTACATGAAGCTGTTTGGCTAACTGCCTAGACAACGAGGGCTACCTTAATCCTTTTGTGAAATAGATTCAGGGATAGGCATAATAGAATTGAGATCTAAGTTTTAGGACCAATTTGAAGCGATGTGGGGCAATCATCTTATCATTCATCTGCCTTGTTTGGGTGTAACAGGCATAGACCTGCTGTTAGAAAGGGAAAAATAAAGGAGGAGGAAAGGGAAGGAGATCTTAGACAAAGGGAAAAAAAGAGAGAAAGTATGCAGAGCAGAGCATACTTTCTGGAATTCTTTCCAACCCCTTCAGTAGCACCAGACTTGAAGGAATCTACATTTTCTTCTGTGTAATGAAATAATATGTTGTATCTGTGCATATACATGTATACTTCTGGGTTTCTCTTCTCCCTCATGAAGCATCTGTATATGTTTTTGTGCATTCATTCATTCATTCATTCATTCATTCATTCATTCGTTCAATTTATCCACTACTTAAAACCTATTCAGGTCTAAGCAGCTTATAACAGGGCTCCCCAACCACTGGGGCCACAGCCCGTTTCGAACCAGGCCATTCAAGCACCCACCGCTTGCACAAATGCAGCTGCATGCACTCGCACACTGGCTGGCTCGCCACTCACACGGAACCTTCTATAAGACTGCTGGCTTATAGAACTTAAATTATATGCAGCAGAAAATCAAAAGCAGGCTGCATTTGCACTGCTCTGGGTCACATAACTAGAAAAGAGGAAGGAGGGAAGCTTAGATTGAAGCAGCCACAAATATTCCAAGGCCCTGCCCAGCAGCTGCCTTTCCCACAGAGATACACTAGGAATTATTTTTTTTTTCTGGATTTTTTTAACCCTATTCCCAGAATTTAGAGAATTATTGCTGATGGACGCACAGAATCCTGACCCCCTTTTCAATGTTAGGTTGGGTTAGACCAGGGGTGTGGTGTCAAACTCGCATCGTCATGACGTCACGTGATGTACCACGACTTTTTCTCCCTTCGCTAAAGCGGGCATGGCCAGTGTGTGATGCATCTGGCCCATGGGCTGTGAGTTTGACAGCCCTGGGTTAGACAAAATAAAAATTCTATAAAGAGATACAAATAGTCCTCATTTAGCAATCACTCATTCAACAATTGTTCAAAGTTATCCCGGTGTTGACAAAGGAGAATTTAAAGGGGGTTGTTGAAGTTTGGTTGTCACAACGTTCCCAGAGTCATGGGATTGCTATTTGTGACCTTCACTGCTGGCTTCTGAAATTGTAAGTCCCAATCATGTGATGTCACACTTAACAACCGTGTATAATTCAGTTAATGGCTATAACCAGAATTAACATTGTAAACTGGCATGGCCACATATATTTTTTTTGCTGCACAATCGTGTCGCTTAGTGACAGAGTTGTTGGTCCCAATTATGGTCATTAACTGAGGACTGCCTACAACATCAATTCAACACTTGCTTCAGCTCCATCCAATTGCCTGCATGTGACAAAAACCACAACTGAACTTCGTATATGTCTTAACTCTTATATCAGAAAGACTTTATAGGTGAGAACGGCTCTAGTGAAAAACTCCTAATACTCTATTGAGTTTTATTTTAAGATATTCCATATGAATCAGAATAAAGTTTCACATATCACCGATGTAGTTAATGTTAATTTAATTCTAATAGAAGAAAATATATGTATGATCAGGGTTGATCTGTGGAGTCCTTGGTGTTCTTTGAGCTTGGGTGTTTGTTGGCAGACATTTCATTACCCAACTAGGGGGCGTGCATAAGCGCACCAACGTGCCTACCGTCCCTGTCCTATTGTTTCTCTTATTCTTCTTTTATTTTTCTTATATGTACCCATTTCATGTATTCACAACTATGTATACACTTATACTTATTATCTTGTAAACAATTGGCAAATCAAATAAATAAATAAATAAAATAAATAAACTACAGTATGTGGGAGCCACAATTTAATCTCTACCAGCATTACCATCTTTCCGAGGTTGGTAAAATGACCCAGGTTGTTGGGAGCTATATGCTGACACTGTAAACTGCTTAGAGAGGGCTGTAAAGCACTGTGAAGCAGTATATAAGTTTAAGTGCTATGGCTATTAAGCATTACAAATTCATCTGAAATTCTAGACAAGAGTTAGCAAAATGTTATCACGCACAAAGACAAAAATGTATTCATTTGCATATCACTTTTACTTTGTAGCCCAAGTTATATTTTAAGCAGTATGGATGTTCCAACTTCAAACACAGAAAAAGATATTTATGCCAACAGCTGTTTAAAATCAAAATCTGTGCATTTCAGTGGCCAGACATTGCTTGTGATTTAATCTTTGCAGCATTGTGTTATGTGATTGATTATTCATTGATCCAACAAATTAGGTATTGCTTTTCTTCTCTCCCCCCCCCCCACTCTTCTGATCTTATCCAGTTCTAAAGGATAATTACTGGTGGAATTGTTCGCCAAGTTGTTATGAGGATTGTAAAGCTTTTTTAGTTAATGCATGGCATATGTCCATGGCATTCATTTAATTCACATATCTCTCTGCACTATTAATAGAGAAGGTTACATGCCAATTATCCCAGATTCAATCAACTCTCTTAAGATACAATAGCTGTAGTGTTCACGCACTTGATGACTAGCATTCCAGTCAGATATTATAAACAGCTGGTCTATATAAGATTGCAGCGGCATTACTACTACATACATTTGCCAACAATGTATTTGTCACTAGTATCTCTTCAGTAGGACAAGATTGTTCACTAAATATTCACTGGTAGTAATTAATTACTCGCTATTAGTCTCACTAAGTTCTGTGGGATGAGTTCTGAGATAAACATGTTTACAGCAAGTAGCTAGGGATCATATATTTTTAGATTGAGAAGTGTGAGAATCAGTGTGATGCCTGTTCTTCCATGTAATGGGCTACATTTAATCTATTTTAATCTCTCCCCCTCCCAAAAAACCCCAGAAAGCACATTAAAAAAATGTTGCATCTAAATTTCCAGCTTCCTGCGGTTTGAAATTTTGTTGAAAGCACAGATTATTAATGTTTGTTTTAACCCAGAAAAAAGACTGCTTATTGCAAGATGTGTTTAAAAGCCCTTGCAATGTTCCTTCATCATCTTTCATGTCTGTAAACAAATTAGAGGGACAGTTGTGGATTCTGACACCTGAACATAAGACAATTCCATCTGTTCCCAGGGAGATGCTGTATTCTTTTTCTGAGTTAACTGGTCAATTCAGAAATGCTGTCCTTGCATTTCTCTTTGCAAACCAAACATTCTTATCTGTGTGCTTTGAGTAAAATTAAGAGAGATTGAGACTAAACAAAATGTGCTGGGGCAACCCAGGGTTGGTTGGTTCCATCCTCCAGTTTCCAGCAATGCTGGAATTCCACTAACCATCTTTTCTGAAAGTGCAGGAATACTTCTCAAGATGTAAACAGTAGCTATTATCCACGTACCATAAAAGCAACAAAGGAATCCATCAGGTTTATTTTTTTTTAAAAATGGTATTTAATCAGCTTTTTCTTGGAGAAAAGAAAAGCATGAATGTTTATGGATTTATTCCATTGGCTACTGTAGGCTCCTTGTGATTTTGGTGTCATAGTAACTCTGCAAGGAAATTAAGCTAAGAGGGAGTAATTTGCCAAAAAGAGAACACAATCAGTCGTGGTTTGCTTAATCAGCATTTTTGGCAGAAGGACCATGAAGCATAATCAAACTATAATTAAACAAACCATCATATAACTTCATGTGGAGATATGCAAGGTAAGACACTAAGAATTTTAGAGTGTGACTGTAAGGAGCTAAAAATTGCTATCTATCATCTATCTATCTATCTATCTATCTATCTATCTATCTATCTATCTATCTATCATCTATTTCACATTTCTAAACAATCTCTCTCAGCAAAGCCCTCTTATATTTTTGAAAGGGCAAAAGGAAAAAAATATTAATAATATAGGGCTATATTGGTTAAGTTAAATTAAAATTAAATGTTAATTAACTCAAAGTAAGCCAAAGAAATATCCCCCCCTTTTAATCTTGGTTCTTAGTTCTTCTTATCCAAGATATAGGCTAATACAGGCATACCCAAAACTGCATCCTTTGCTGAACTGGTCTTTTCTAAGGCTGTGTGCATCAACCTTCTTTAACCTGAACTCCCCAAAAGTATTAGTGTTCCTTTAAAATGACGGGCACCACAGCCTCCGTGTGTAAGAAAGGGCAGCAGGGTAGAACATTAACATTTCCAATCTTTGAAATAAAGGACAGGACAGGAAGCTCAACATGGCATACAGAGTTTGGGGACCAGTGCTTTTCCTCTTAATGAAGTTGTTCTAGCTGCATATCTAGCAGTAGAACAAATCAGCCAAATAAAGCTTTACATTCTCTGGGCTTAGGCTGAAACCCGCCTGGCTGGTTTTACAACTTCTCACTAAATTGCATTCACATCCTTCCATGGGGGAGGTTTCACTGCTTCCAACTGTTAGGCCAGAACAAAGAAACCTGATATCTTGGAATCTTCCTAGGGAGGAGAGAGAACAGCCACTATCAAAGGATGAAGCGAGCAGGACCATTAGATTAGAAGGACAGAGAAGGTGGTTCAGTTCCTGGATGTCTCTGCCATACATCATTCTATTTATTCATTTCTATGTTTTATTGATAATGGCTAAATTAACTCAAGAGCACTATAGTTCTCCCACAGTACAGGAAAACACATTATACCAGTGTCTCTTTGCCTTGGAAAAAAAGAAAATGCAACAGGTTCTGTGGCCGTGGCTTGGTGGCCATGGCAGGGGAAGGATACTATAAAATCTCCATTCCCTCCCCACTCCTGGGGGAAGGTTACTGCAAATCCCATTCCCTCCCCACCCCACTAACCTGCTTTCCAGCTCCGTTCTCCTGTACAGGGCATCAAAAGAAGACTCAGCTGATCAACTGGGACTTGGGAGCCAGAGAATAGATGGGGGCGGGGCCAGTCAGAGGTTGTATTTGCTAGTTCTCCGAACTACTCAAAAATTCTGCTACCAGTTCTCCAGGTTCTGCTCAGAACCTGCTGAATGCCACCTCTGCCATAAGCCACTTCTTGGGAAGAGCTGAGAATTGCATAGTAATAGAATAGAATTCTCTATTGGCCAAGTGTGATTGGATACACAAGGAATTTGTCTTGATGCATATGCTCTCAGTGTACATAAAAGAAAAAATACATTAGTCAAGAATCATAAGGTACAACACTTAATAATAGTCATAGGGTACAATAAACAATCAAATCATACTAGGTTAATAATTTATTTTAGAATACAAGCAACAATAATAGCAGTAATAGCAGGTAGGTGGCTCATATCATGATCAAAGGCAAGGCTGGCATCATTTTGATGTGGCCTTCCTTATATTTGGGGAAATAGGTTTGTACAAACATTTTTTACATTGCCATGTTCATGGATTTCCTGTTTGAAAACAGCCAGAAATAACACTGGTGAGTTTTGACAATTGCAGAAAGAATTCTGTGGGCTGCGGAAAAAGAAGATTAGAGATCATGTGCAGACCTGGGGCTGAAGTCATTCATCCTTGCAATAAGTCATTTTAAAAATAATACTTTTACGACACACTAAGACCCTCAGAGCAGAGGAAGGACAAGATACAGTATTGTAACAAATTTTTTTCTGGAAGTTTCTTTTTTTCCTTTGTGAAAAGACCTGTCTGTTTTCTAACCTAATTGTGTCAGATTTCTTTTGGGGTTCTTTGGGTTTTTATTATCAGAGAAAGTAATTTAGATATGCCAGGTCGGTTTTTATTTTTCTTCTTCATCACTCTCTAGCCTCCCTAGTTGTCTACACTTCTTTGTTCTGAAGATCTTGTGATCTTTTTTTGGGGGGGGGGATTTGGATGGAACTAGTGAGGCAACAGATCTCTGAGGAGAATATTATAGAGCAGAAGACAGAATACTTACACATACCACCCTGCTATGGCTCCCACATTTATGTCATTCAGGAAATTAACGAAGATGTCATTGTTCTTCCAAACTTTGGAGACAAACTGTGGAGCCCCTTCCTTTCCTTTCCTTTCCTTTCCTTTCCTTTCCTTTCCTTTCCTTTCCTTTCCTTTCCTTTCCTTTCCTTTCCTTTCCTTTCCTTTCCTTTCCTTTCCTCTTTTCTTTTTTGTTTTGAATACTTGGCTCTTCCAGTTGTATCTTTTATATGCTTTTATATTGGTTCTTAGTTTTTAGTCACTCAGAATCGTATGGGAGTCCGTTGGCCTATAAAAGAAACAAATAAATAGCCCTATGATACATACGATATGATAAATATAAGAACAAAAATTGAACTTGGAAAAAATGTAGAATTTGAGATCTTGAATTCAAAAATAGCTCTCAGAAAGAAGGGAGCCATATCTCAAGCTGTATGGCTTGCTGACCTGCATTAAGACTTTCCAGCTAGTCTTGCAAAGAAATACAAATCCCTGTTACCTTTTCTGCCCATCTGAAAGGGCTCTCGGTCAGTGGTGGGATTAAAATTTTTTTTACTACCGGTTCTGTGAGCGTGGCTTGGTGGGCATGGCATGGCTTGGTGAGCGTGGCTTGGTGGGTGTAGCAGAGGAAGGATACTGTAAAATCCCCATTCCCTCCCCACTCCTGGGGGAAGGATACTGCAAAATCCCCAATCCCAGCCCCCAGCCCACTAACCTGCTTTCCAGCTCCATTCTCCTGTGCAGGGCAACAAAAGACCCAGCCAATCAGCTGGGACTCAGCAGGAAGAGAATAGATGGGGGCGGGGCCAGTCAGAGGTGGTATTTGCTGGTTCTCCGAATTGCTCAAAATTTCCACTACTGGTTCTCCAGAACGGGTCAGAACCTGCTGAATACCACCTCTGCTCTCATTTCTTTTCTTCCTTCATAACAATCTCAGATTAGTCTTAGTAAAAATGTCACCTTCATTTTCTCTGGTGGGCTGTCAGGTCAATATCATGGCCATAATATCTGAGAAAGAAATTTACATAGCTAAATTTTGCTCCCTAATCATGTTTATAAAGAAATGCAATAGAAATTACTGCTTCCTTTGAATTGAGAGGCGATTCTTTCCTCCTGCAATTCATCGGCTAGGGTGCAAATGAATCCCCCCTCCCCCCCGCTTTAGATCTAAATGACATCTGAGATGAAAGAAAATATGTCAAAATAGATTGTGGTGCAGAGTCTTATAGTCCAACCACAGCAAAGTCCTTTTGGTTAGTGCCTTTAAAAATGTACCCGAGAAACCAATCTGAATAAAATATTTGATGACGGAGGAAGAAGGTGCTCTGCTTTAGCTGCGCTTGCTTCAACATGCTCACAGAACTATTTGCCTTGATTACTGAAGGTGGAATACAGAATCACATGGAATGAAATGGAGGGATTTCAAGGGCTGAAAGGAAAGGGGATTTTTCTTCTCTCCTTGATTTATATTCTATCTGGTGTTTTTAATTCTGAAAGAGCCCTGTGAGAAAGTGATTAGGGGTGGAGAATTGCATAGGGAAGAGGGACCTTTTACTTGGTTGCAAAACCTGATTGTCTCCAACAAACTATTTTGTTCATGGAAGTCCAACCTGGATATAATCCATTCTTTATTTATTATAGGCTGGCTGACCCCATAAGAACCTCACCCTGGCCTGTATTAGCAATTGCTAATAACTCCTTCCCCCAGCCTTGGAATTTTTCACCTTTTGAAATTTTCTAATGTTATTTTTATAATTTTAAACTTTTTAATCTTAAATTATTCTGATTTTATTGTTGATTTTATTGATTATATTGTATATTGCCCAGATCCCCTCTCAGAGGGAGATAGGCAGTTAAGAAATACGAAACATAAATAAATAAAATAAATAAAAGTGTTGGCATCAGAAAAGCAAGCAGTGGATTTGGTTGGAACATTTTCCTTTGCTTTCTTGAACTGAAATATAATTCCCCCCCCCCTCTCTCTCTCCCTCTCTCCCCCTCCTCTGTGTGTGTCCATCCTTCCCTTCAAAACTTTTTATATTACTGCTTAAATCCTCATCCACTATGTTCATCCATCTTGAAATGCAGTTGTCCATGTTGATTTGTTCTTCCAAATTCTTGTTTTCTCTTCCTTTCTTTTTCTTTCAATAGCTTGTTTTAGATTGCAAGCTCTTTAACACAAAGGACTATTTTCGTCCATGTAATTTAAACATACAGTTCTGTATATACTTGCTAGTGTGCATTCTTTTACTCTGGCTATGGATAAGACTGTGTTTTGATGAATTTGTTGCTAATATTGCCACTTTTTAAATGAAATATTATGCCTGGGTTACACTTTTAAACTGTTCAATAAAATTAAAGTGACTACAAATTACCAAGAGAGCTAATAGATTGGATTTGACTTATATGAATGATAACATAAAAATGAGATTATTGATTATTATCATAAATAAAAAAGAATTAGACTTAATAGTTTTTTTCCTCATTGTTCTGTCGATATTTTATTTCATTGCTGCATCTTAATTTCTAAGCGGCAATGCAATCATCTGAATTGATGGTTACAAATATTGCAGCTTGACCTAATTCGTCTTCATGTGATAATATATAGCTTTACTGTACTTTTCCAGGAGTTAACAATGTCAATTCTTAAATATTAAATTACACATTTTTGTATTATTTATTTATTTATTTGCATATTTTAATATTGCATTGTTTTATTAAAACAAGTCCTCCCCATCTTTATTTTATTTTTAGTCTATATGTGCTCTATCATAGAAAACATTCAATTCACAGAATTATCTCCCCACTTGAAAATTCTACAATATAGAAACTACAAGCCTTGGTCTGGAAAAATTTACAAAGCATTCCTGCCCCCACCAATATTAGCATATCAATAGCACTTGCTCTCCAGGGGTTAAGAAAGGAAGACAACATTTGCATCTGCATTTTTTTTAACAGTAGAAAAAAACTGATGAATCTACAATTTCTCCAAAAATTTATGCAAACTACAATGATTGTTGTTGATTGTCTGCTGCAACAGAGAGAGTTGGAAGTCAATGGCTTCTATTTCTTTTCTTTTCCTCACTTTCTTCACTTCTCTTTCCCCTTTCCCTTCTCTCCTCACTGCTTTTATTTACTTTTGGATTTTATAATATTTAATAACTTAATAAAATGTTGCTGTTAATAGAATGAAAATTAAAACTGAGAATGTATTAGATCATATATGTGTGTGTGTTCTCCCTCCCTCCCTCTACACACACACACACACACACACACACACACACACACACATTTTATGCACTTAATCCTGCAGTCAAAAGAAAGCAAGTTATCTCCCCATCCTCTTTCCTGGTATCCTGAAAATGAGGGAGCACAAAATATACCCCTGCCACTTTCTGTTGTTATTCATATAATCCCTATTGGAGAGAAACTGGGATTACTCGAGCCACAACCATAGACTTGATGAATAGGATCCTGGTGACGGATTCATCATTGCTGGATCCAGTGTCTACACGTAGGGGAATCAGCCTTCCCAATATTTTATTGATTATCTGAAGAGAGAATGGCTCAGACTAGAGACCTTTCTGGCTGTTCTTGTTATGATACTTTTTGATAAGGTACTATACCATGTATTTTCCCCAATTTTAAAGAACTCTTTGAAATAATTTTTGCAAGATGTCCTTTTAATTTAAAAAGTGTTACATTTATTAAATAGCCTTGTTGCAACTTAAAAAACAGCACATTTATTTTTTTATATGAACTTTTGTGGGTAATCTTAATCAGATGCTAGATGTTTTTATTCCTTTTGATTTCTCTTTATTTCATGTTATTATTTTAGCTGTTTGTGGTTGTATTTAATTTCTTATGTACCTTATATTAATTTACAAATTGGGGAAGATGTAATTTAATACCTCACTAGCAGACCTTTATAATAGGCTACTGTTTAAACTGAACTTTTTTGACATCCTTAGTTTTACCAAATGGGAAGTTCTTTGTCTCCTTCCTAGGACTTCTGTCCTTGTTTCCAGGAAAAACAGAAAATGTTTGCAAACTTCCTGCCCAAAACCACAAAGGCAGAATTCAATAAACCTGATACCAATCCTAAAAAGTAGGGGACTATATAACCTTCCACATGGGTAATTTTTAATGATAAAAGTTGCTAAACAAAATGAAACTAGACTTAATGATAGACTCAAGATTCAGAAGGTTCTTGACAGATATCCCAAAGGAGGCAGCTGGAATTTGCTTCTTTGAAGATGTTTTCCTTCTCATCCAAGAAGTTTAGCTTCTCATCCAAGAAACTTCTATCTAGAAGACATTTTGCTTCCCATCCAGAAGTTTCTTGGATGAGAAGCGAAATGTCTTCAAAGAAAAAGCAAGAAAGTCCAGTTCCCTCCTGAAAAAGCACCTTTGGGAGAACCATGACCTGGACGACTGAGAATCTTCATAGTCTCAGATTGGAGCATTGGGCCCTACCCAACAAGAAGCAGTCTGCTGGTAAGAAAAATAAGGCCCTGCATTTAGCCAAGAAAACAAGCAAATGCACAGTTGTAGAATAGGTGGTACCTGGCTCAGCAGTAGTAATTTAGAGAGATTTTTGAGTCCTAATGGATCATCACTTAAATATGAGCCAGCTGTGTGCTGCAGCAGTCAAAAGAGCCAACGTAGTCCTAGCCTGCCTCAACAGAGGGATAGCATCATGATCACAAGAAGTGATAGTACTACTCTATATTTCATTTCCATATTTGGTGAATACTGAGTCCAGTTCTGGTCCCCATGGTGCAAAAAGATGCTAAGGCACTAGAAAGAATGCAAAGAAGAACAACAAAGATGACAAGAAGTCTGGAGGCAAAACCATATGATGAATGGCTAAGGAAATTGGTATGTGTTGCCTAACAAAGATGAAGGTGCTGTCACAGAAACTTGGGACTTCCGGTTTGAACTTCTTTGGCGACAGACCGAAACTGCGTCTCTGCGCAGTTTCGATCCCTGCTCGCCGCTGAAGCGCCCTGAGCTGGCTGGTTTCGGGGCTAAGCCACCCCATAGAGGTGGTGAAGAAGGGGGAGACTGCCTGCAGGGTTGAGGAGAGCCGCATCCCTCCTCTCCAGCTGGCCATTACTCCCTTTCCCAATAGAGGTTTTTGAGAATAAACTGACTTGGATGGTATAAGGTCTCCAGCCTTGGGTGAGGGATTGGATTAGAAGACGTCCAGGGTTTCTTCCAGCCCTATAATTCTATGAACTTCTAAATTATGACCCACAAAATAGTTTATTGGGGTGGGGGGGGGGAAAGTAAATATAGGAAAAATAAAAGAAAGCAATATGTCTGGAGGCAGAATTTGAACACTTGGTTTACTTGTTACTTATTGGCTATCTCAAGATTTTTTCCCCTAGCATTCTAGAGAGGATAGTCAAGAGATCTCATCTGGATCTCTTTTGGAGATGTTGTTAGGCAGGCTTCCTTGGTTTTGTCCATTCCTACCCTTAGGGTTTATTTAGGTTGGGTTGGGTTTTTTTAGCTCTAGCATCCTTGGAGAAACTGTTGTTTTCCAAAGCCCTCCTCAATTTTCTGTCTCTGATGTTCTGGGTCTGGTTAGCAAACCAGAAATTATTTATTAGTCAAATCCACCTTCTTAATGATTTCTGGGAGAACAATAAAGGCACAAACTAGTTTTTTCCAGTTGTGCTATTGTATAAGAAAGATTATACAGGACAAGCTTTTTTGGGGGAGAGGACAAACAAAAGATGAATTCCATCTATTTAGCATGGGGTCAATTTACAAATGCATCAGGAAGAACAGTTGTGTCATATCAGAAACCAAGATTTGTCAGCCTATTGTTATTTGTCAGCTGCCTTACATCTGATTCGGTAATATGGATTATGAATGCTGAATTGAACAAATAAATATGAATTTTAAATGACAACAGCTGTTTAAAATCTCTTCTTTCTTAGCATACAATATGTCCCACCTGGCTAACATTCTGCTAGGAGTAAATTGCTGATTATTTTACTTTGGACATGTGAGACATAATTTAATATTCTCACATTCTAGTATCTTCTGCAGAGTCATCGGCATAATTCCATATTTAGTGATCTGGCTTTTATTTATATAAATTTGTTAATTTATATCTCTTCTTTCTCTGGGATCATCAGAGAGCTTAAATGGGGATCTGTCCTGATCTTATTCCAGAAGTAGAACCCTTTCCTGTTGCAGAACAACCCTGAGCATGGATGATGTTATCCAGTTGGGTAATTAAACATCTGATTTGTTCCTCCAAAACAGATCTACATTCACTGAAGGATGGATCCCTTTAAAGAGGTAGCTAAGCTTACCTTTTCTTCTCTGCAATAGCCCATGTAGACAATTGGCTTCTATAGGTATCTACTATAGGTTTCTTCCATGGGGCTGATGGAAAAATAATGGGCTTAGTGCTCCATTTGTGATCATAACCCTGCATGCTCATAATATTTTATTACTGTTGGAAGAAATCTCCATCTTGTTCAGTTTCAAGTGGGGAGAAAGACACTGGAAACATGGAGGCTGATTGGAAAGATGGTTTAATGGTGAAGCAGAACCACCAAGCACATGTGATTCTGGGTAGCTGACCACATGGAGTGGAGAGTGAGGGTTATATATACCCTCTCTTGCACCTTGCCCTTGAGCTTCTTGTTCCTGTGCAAGCTATTGGTTAACTTTATTAGCTAACTTTGTAGGTTTTCTGAGTCAAGCTTGGTTGAAGCTTGGGCTGATGCAATGAAGGGGCTTGTTGTGTAGTTCCTATTGTGGCTGAATGGCTTTTCCCTGAAGGATAATCCCATCATTGTGGAGCGGAAAGTCTTTTGTTTTATAGATAGGCTGTCCCAATCTTTCTTAATGGGCACCAAATAACTGTTGGGGCCAGGGAGCTGAAGCTTCTGTCTCCCTTAAGATTTCCGTTTCTCTTTTAGGAGAAATATAATATTCTGCCTTTTTAAATATTTCTCAAAATATTTCATTTTTCTAGGAGGGGTGACTTCCCTCATTACATACATACATAAGTAGTTCCCACCTTTGAAATATCTCCCTCTGATCCTTAAACAGCAGGAGATAAACAAAATCTTCTGGTGTTAATTGCATTAGGGTCACAGATTATAGAACTACAGTTCATACCATGCTTTACCAGCATGGTCAATATGAGACATCTAAGGAGTTGCAGTCCAGTAACATCTGGATATCTACCTGTTGCTCATTCCTGCATTAAAGGATAATGTCTTCTCTTAAAGTTTCTTCCAGAGAGATCTGAAGCTATGACAATAGAGTTGATTTCTGGCACTCCTGTGAAGAGCTTATGTTCATTAACCTCTTAAAAATTCTATTTAACACTGATGTATTTTTTATTATATTTAAAGCTTTAATTTACTCTATTCATTACTGTGTTAAGAGTGTTAACAGTTTCCAGTTTCCATTGTATAAGTACCACTGTAATCAGTTATTATCTATGTTCTATAGTATATGATTAATATGCAGGGGTGGGATTCTACCAGTTCGCACCTATTCACTAGAACTGGTTGTTAACATTCTAAGTAGTTCGGAGAACCGGTTGTTAGAAGAAATTACTGGCCTAATCCTGTAACGAAGGCAGGAAGGAAACATTCTGGTGTTGCTTACAGAAACTGCCCTTCCGTTAACCCTTATTACGTTCTTGGCAGGACTAGACTTCCTGTCTCAGGAACTTCTCTGGAGCTTTTCCCCACTCCTTTGCTGGTACTTTGCTTGTGTGGAGTGACCATTCAAAGTTACAATGGCACTGAAAAAAGTGACTTATGACCATTTTTCACACTTATGACTGTTGCAGCATCCCCACAGTCATGAGAGGCCAGGAGAGGAGATGTGTGCCTCAATGTGAGTGATATTGAGTTGGCCACACCCAGCCAATAACATGGCCATGTCCACCCAGTCACATGACCAGCAAGCCATGCCCACCACCTAAACCACACCCACAGAACCAGTTGTTAAAAATTTGAATCTCACCCCTGTTAATATGTTATAATGTAATAAAACAACTTAGAAATAAAATACAAGTAGTCCATGGATTATGACCACAATTGAGTCAGAGAATTTTGCCATCATGAGAAGCAGGAAGTTTTAAAATTCTTTCAATCTTACAGTTACTTCCATGCATAGTAATTAAATCTAAAGCTGCAGAGTTTGTGGGCAAGATTCATTTGTGTTGACCACAGGTTGCCATTAATTTTTTGGCCCTCATTAAAAAGAAAGAAAGAAAGAATAAATCCAATGCAATACAGTGTCTTTACACCAAAACCAAAACTCTTCAACAAGTGCATTTCTATAGCATAAAACTGGAGGTTGTGTTTGTACTAGATAAGGGCTCTCCCATTCTACTGCCTGATTCACTTAACAACCGTATTGAGAACCATAATGCTTCACTTAACAACTGTGCCGAGAAAGGTCATAAAACGGGACAAAACTCACTTAACAAATGTCTCAGCAACAGAAATGTTGGGCTGAATTTTGGTCGTAAGTCGAGGACTACCTGTATTTTAACAATTGCTTTACTCTTTGCCATGTTTTCCAACTAACACATTTTATTAAAAGGCATAAACTTTTGGGAGCTTCTACTCGCAAAAGCTTATGTCTTTTAATAAAATGTTTGAGTCACAAAAGGTGTCATCAGATTCCCATTTTTTTGCCACTATAGATTAAGATGACTTTTTCTTAGTCTTTTTCCTTGGTGTAATTATTGACTTTTCAAACAGGCCATGGAAGTGTGAATGCCAGTGTTTTTCTGAAAAAAATGCTACATTTTTGTCTGGCCGCATGTAAGATTATTAATTCTATCTGGTAAATGTAAAACTGTCAGTCAGCAAATTTTTATGGACGTGGGGGAGGAAGAAATACAAACACAGGACAGTATCTTGTTCTTAAAATAAACTTTTGGGAACTGCTTTAAAATGTCTTATTTTTCCCCAAACTGTGTTATTATTAAAATTTATAGCCAATCTTTCTGATGAAAAATAAAAATTTGTCTAGCTTTGTTTCTGTTTAGAAACCACTTTTGGACTTCTTGCTTGAAAAAGATAGAAATGAGATTTTGATTTTTTTGATGACTAAATTTGTTTTTACTATAGAAATACTGTCTTTTGTTTGCTATGTATGTTTTGCTAAGTATGCCTTTATTATTGTTTAAACTTGGAGTATGAATAAAGTTATTTTATTATATGCTTGTATCTGAACTGAAGGAAGTTGGAAATTATTCTTAATCTATATTTAAAAAAATATTTTATCCATTTTTTAAATTCAATAAAGTCTAATTTTTTTCACAGAAATCACACCCCGTTTTTCTGCTTCTATAAGCACTCTAGGAGATTGACAACAATTAAAGCACAATGCAATATATAGAATACGACAGCAAAATCAATACGCTGAAAATAAAAACTGTATCGTTAAAACAATTTAACAGTTAAAGGCTTAGGGAAGGACATGCTCTGTAGCTATTTCCTGAATACTGGACTCCAAATGAATCTGAACATGTAATGACTCAGCAATTCTATTTGCCTTCTAGCCTGTTATAGCAGTGTAAATATCTTGAACATTACGCAGAACAATGGATATTCATCTATATTGGCCTTTTTGCTATGCTACCTAAATGGCTAAAAAAAAGAAAAGAAAAACCAAAAACAATTTACGAAGCCACATATACACAGGATGAAATAAAGAATGACTTCCAACAATGTAAATTTCTTGAGAATGGTGTCGATGTAAGCTAATAAAAGCTACATTTCTTTTTCTTATCTAATGAATTTATTTACTTTGGGTTGCTGTTTCTGTGCTTTGCAGAAGTTTGCTCACCCCAACCAGATAATAGTGCAATGCCTGTCATCCTTATCCTAGTTGCTCTTTTAAAAAATCCTAACCTTGTTAAGTATATTACATATTTATTTGTTTACTTATCAGATTTTATAGGATGGCAACTACCTAAGTCTCTCTCTACTTTACAATATTAAAGATAAAGGAGGAAAACCACCTTAAAAGCAACAATATCAAAAAAGATATAATCAAATGGTCGATGTTAAAAGTCTGCCCCAAAAAAAAAAAAAAAGTATTTGAAAAGCAAAGGAAGAAGCATGGGGCTTCAACTCAGTAGGGAATGCATTTCAAAGAATTGGGGCATCAGAATGAAAGCTGTTTTCTAGTTGCCAGAAGGAAACCATGACAATTGTAAGCAACGCTTTTCGCTTTTCGGTTAAACTTGGGGCGAAGGAAGAGCAGACAAGAATCTTAAGAGAAGATAAGGCTTCCTCTCTAGGTAAAAATTATCCTGCGTGAGAGACAGACAGTGCATGCTGCATAAGCAGATTTCTATATGCCCGAGGATGAGAAGCCATGGAGTTGTATGACCGCAATCGTTGCTAAGTGACAAATTCATTAAGTGAGCATTGCCCCATTTTACGATTTTTCTTGCTACATTTATTAAGTGAACTGTAGCAGTGGTAAAGTTAGTAACACGGTTGTTAAGTGAATCTGGCTTCCCCATTGACTTTGCTTGTCAGAAGGTCACATGAGGGGATCACAGCTCAGGACACCCACCATCATAAATATGAACCAGTTGTCAAGCATCTGAACGTAAATCACATGACTATGGGGATGCTGCAATGGTCATAAGCATGAAAAATGAATAGAATAGAATAGAATAGAATAGAATAGAATAGAATAGAATAGAATAGAATAGAACAGAACAGAACATAATAGAATTCTTTATTGGCCAAGTGTGATTGGACACACAAGGAATTTATCTTGGTGCAAATGCTCTCAGTATACATAATAGAAAAGATCAAGAGTTAAGAATCATAAGATACAACATTTAATAATAGTCATAGGGTACAATAAGCAATCAAATCATACTAGGAAACAGTCAATATAGATCGTAAGGATACAAGCAACAAAGTTACAGTGGGAGGGGATGGGCGATAAGGAGTGATGAGAAGATTAACAGTAATAGTAGTGCAGACTTTGTAAATAGTTGAACAGTGTTGAGGGAATTATTTGTTTAGCAGAGTGATGGCGTTTGGGAAAAAATGTTCTTGTGTCTAGTTGTTCTGGTGTGCAGTGCTCTATAGCGTCGTTTTGAGGGTAGGAGTTGAAACAGTTTATGTCTGGGATGTGAGGGGTCTGTAAATATTTTCACAGCCCTCTTTTGGTCATAAATGGTCATAAATCCTTTTTTCAGTGGAGTTGTAACTTCAAATTGTAACTAAAATGAACTGTTATAAGTCTCGAGGACTACCTATATTGTATGATTGCTTTTCATAATTTGCAAGGTGTGGTTATACGAGTACTCCTCACTTACTGACAATAATTGGAACCAGGAACTCTCTCACTAAGCCACATGATCATAAGGTGTGACATCCATCCAACTAACAAGAGCAGTTGAAGTGTCACAGTTGTCATAATTTTGGCAAATCCTGTTTTAGTTGCAGCATTCTAGGGTCCCATGATGGCCATTTGTGATCTCCTGCTGGCTTCCCCAATGACTTTGCTTATTGGAAGTCAACAGCGAAAGTGTTTGAATTGTGATTCCAAATTGGGCTCATATGGCCATGGACTACAACCAAAAGGACCCATGAGGGTCTAATTCCTGCTTGTTATAAACGGGCAAAGAAAGTGCAGCTTCTTTGATGTAAGTATTTGTGACAGTATTCTAGAATTAGCCTACAATGCAACATCATGTCTACTAATCCTGAGTTACCAGTGGATGGCAGCAAAGAATCAAAGGATTTTCCTGTATCCTTTGCTGCCATCTAGTGATAACTAGGTTATTAGCAGTCTATATCTGGTAGGCTTTTGACAATGCTCTTCCTTATTCTGCAATTTTGTATTTAATGCTCCAGCCATTTCTCCTTTTTAAAAAAAGTTTCAGTACTTCTGTTATGCTTCCAATTCCAACACTAGATGATTTAGAATAAGTATCTCATATAAATCTGCCTGAATATTAAGTTAGCAAGAATACTCTGACCACATTACCAAGGACTGCTGGTCCTGTGATCTCAGAAAAAGCAGTCTCAGGATAAATGCTTGATTGTTGAATCCTTTTTTCTTGTTTTTTTTTTCAGTTAAAGTTGTTGGCACATCTTTAAATGTTTAGTACCAACTGAAGATATAGCTGATCCTCTAGTCTAGTCCAAAGCTGCGGAATGATTATCCTTTTACGACTTGTGGACTTCAACTCCCAGAATTCCTGAGCCGGGAATAAAAGGGCCATCGTTCCCCACCCCTGTCTAGTCCTTCTGTTAAATTTGTGCTGCTGGCTTTCATGCTTCCTACCAATGTCTAGTCGTTCCATGATGAGATATGAGTTTTTAAACCAGGATGAGATTTTTAGCTTCCCAGCCTTTCTTCTCCAAAATTTGCTTGTAACCACATTCTGGTGGCAAAACTGTGGATTTTACACTATTTTTCTCCCTCCACACAGCAAGATGAAAAACAACTTTAAAAGACAGGAAATGGGAAGGGGAAGGAGAATTGAAAATACAACTGAAATATGTAAGCTCATATGTTCCCATGAAATTCATTGTGTGAACAGGGCTAGAGTTTTCAGATTAATAGTTATGGACTTTTTAAATAAAAAAAAATAGATATCACAAAGAACAACAACATAAAACAAGCAGGTAAAGTTACACAAGTATCAAGCCCATCATCGTTATTTACCCAGCTCTTGAACAAGGTGTGGCTCTAGAGGAAAAGAACAACCAAGACGAATCTTGAAGGCGGAACAAGGGCATTTGAGTTTTATTCATGTCATGCAGAATATTACTCATGTCTGTCAGCATTTCAAAATCCTGCCATTCTAATTTAAGTCATTCTTCTCTCCTAAATTTCTCTGCCTACTGTCAGCACTCCATAGCAGACCATACCTTTAAGCATGTGAAAAACAAACCAAGAGATCTAGACCAGGATTCTCAATATTTGTACATTTGTTCACAGTTTAATCCTATGTATGTGCCTGAAATTGAAAAGTACTGAAGGATGCAGAGGCTAAAACATATTAAAAACGGTTTCTGGAATTAGGTATGTCTAGTTTAATTAAAAGAAAGACTAGAAATGACATGATAGCAGTGTTCCAATATCTAAGAGGCTGCCACAAAGAAGAGGGGGTTAACCTATTTTCCAAAGCACCTGAGGGTAGGATAAGAAGCAATGGGTGAGAACTAATCAAGGAGAGGAGCAACCTAGAACTAAGGAGAAATTTCCTGATCGTTAGAACAATTAATCAGTGGAACAACTTGCCTCCAGAAGTTGTAAATGCTCCAACTCTGGAGGTTTTTAAGAAGAGATTGGACAACTATTTGTCTGAAATGGTATAGGATTTCCTGTCTGAGCAGGGGGTTGGACTAGACAACCTCTATGGTTCCTTCAAACTCTGTTATTCTGTTATTTTATTCTGTGCTATGAGATACAATATATTTTGTTATTGATCAATTCATCCATTTTCAATAGATCTCTTGCTAAGTTGATCTTAATGATATCTTTTCCCCAATGTGGTCTGCCCAATATCACTGTGAATGACTTTCTTTAACCCTGGCCAAACTTGCTTAATATTACTTAGAAATTATAGGAAAGAGCTAAACAAGAAGATGTGAAATAACTGGAACAGAAACAAAGCGAGGGTAAAACTGGTAGTTCTGCTTTTTTTTTCATCAGCAGTTATTGGATGAGTCTCAATTACAAATACACAGATGGCATTGCCAAATGGCCTAGGTATGTGTGAGAGAAAGAGAGGGAGG
Organism: Notechis scutatus; assembly: GCF_049901735.1. Lineage (NCBI taxonomy): Eukaryota > Metazoa > Chordata > Lepidosauria > Squamata > Elapidae > Notechis > Notechis scutatus. The sequence goes on along the minus strand of NC_142011.1, from coordinate 19,537,829 downwards.
AAAGGAATGAGAGAGAGAGAAAGAGACAAAAGAAGACAAGGAAGTAAGATACCATGAAGTGAATTCAGGGAAGGAAGCTCTAGGATCCATTGAGTGATAGATCATCAAACTAGAAAATTCTTTGTATTTCTACTTTTACCCCATTAAAATCCATTCTACTCTTACGAAATTATACTATCATTCCATCAGAACATCTTGTCCTTATTTATGAACCCAGCCCATCAACCCAGCTTTCTGAAATTTGGCATATGTGTTCCTCAAAGAATTGGTTCACTGACTACAAAAGTCCTCATATCCAGCCTGAAAAGTAGAGGCACATAATTTAAAAAAAAATCCAACTGTAAAGATAGTTGGAAAGGCCCTGTGCCAATTTCAATAAAATTTTAACTTCATTCTTGCTTAAGCAATACTTGGCTGAAGTGACTCAAAGTACAACATGCTTACTATTGTAAAAAACATTGCTACTATATCTATTGGAAATCACCGACAAATGGGAGGAAAACCAAGCTTTGTTAATCAATTTCTTCTCTTATTCCAGGCAATTAACTTGGTTAGAGAAACTTGCTTCAGAGAAACTCATGCTTGAATATATTCAGAGCTTGGATTGAATCCACAGAATGGACCACGTGGAATTTGCATATTTTTTAATCTCTAGCTTGTTTTCACTGAGTTATCCACAACTTGACACCTCCTTTAGTTGTCTGCAAACTAAAAACTCCTTTAAGTCTGAAAAAATCTTAAATATTTTCAGCAAACTACACCGCTTACCTGTAACTAAATCCTTTTAATAATACAATACAACACAACACAACACAACACAATACAATATAACAATTCAATGCTGTGCTGTGCTGTGCTAAGCTATATGATGCCACACCACACCACACCACACTATAGCACAGTGCAATGCAATGCAGTGCAGTACAGTGTAATGCAATGCAGTGCAATGCAGTGCAGTGCAATGCAATGCCATGCAGTACAATGCAATGCGATGCAATGCGATACGATACGATACGATACAATACGATACGATACAATACAATACAATACAATACAATACAATACAATACAATACAATACAATACAATATAAATATTAATGGAAGACCCTGAAGTTTACATCTTTGGGGAAACTACACATATATTCCTGCTTTCTTATCTTAGCTATTCTCCCAAAAGGACATCACTAATCTCATGAATGTTATATTTGCTCAGAAGCCTTAGATGAAGAAATTTGTTGCAAACATTTTGAAAGTCCAAGCATACTGCATCTTCTCGAATACCCTTGTCTGTATGCTTCAAAGAACTCTTAATATTTGAAAGGTCTCTAGAATTTTACCACCATTTGCCTCTGTTTCTTAGACTCTGTCTTCATAAGATTGGAGATGGCTATTCTATATCTACAGTGGAGAAGTTTCCCAGCTTCCTCAAAGTCCCCTCATCTTTTAATATTCCTTTACTTCCCATGATCTCTAATGGTCTAACCACTTTCCTTGCCAGCTTCCTATTTCTACGGCCTTTTAAATTCATCTTAACGTGATCGATGACATGCCCTTCAACATTTTACATTTACTTTGTGCAGTGCTGTATTCTGTTCTGGTTTTTTGGTTTGGCAAGATTTCCAGTTTTGAAAGAAGCCTTGTCTTCCCCCATACAGCATCTAGTTTGAATACTGCTCCCCCATGTGGGTGAACTCTTGGATTGACTCTAGATGAGCTTCTATTGTTTTGTTTGTTTGTTTATTAAAGTCATAAGGCCAGATATTTCAGAAGGTGCCTGTGTGATGAAAGGGAACACATCAGAATACTAAATATAATGCAGCCAACACTTTTAGTTTTGGAGAGATGCAACCTGTTCAACTTTCTCTTTCAACTTTTGGTACATTGATCCACTAATTTTTAGAAGTTTTAAAGTTCAGTGGAATTATATTTTGATGCCTTTGCAAGCTTTCAGTTAAATACAAATTGTAGCTGATGGCACCGGCACTCAATCTCTAATCCATTCAACAACATCCATATCTTCTACTAAGCAATTTAGGGAAAAGTCAAATCATAGGTTCTATCATCATGGTTTTAGGGTATAATCATTCAGGTATATAAAACTATATTTCTTTGTGAGTGGATAAGAGTATTATATCTATTTAGTATAACAATAAGGCCTAATTCCAAGAAGACTTGCATCCTTATCAATCTTTGCAAACTTTTGGAATCATGTGGCCCCGAAATATTCTGAAAATGTCACTAAAATTGTTTCACCCTTAACATTTACCATTTAAAGAAGGCCGCTAGCCCTTATACAATATTGAATCCACAGTCTAAAACTGCACCGCTACGTATTATTTACAAGTATGAACGTTTTTTTTCTCGCGCATAATTGAGAAAAACCCTTCATATAACATAGAAAGCAGAATTCCATTTGTACTTACTAGGAATAGTATAGGTAGTCTTCGACTTAGGACTACAATTGAACCCAAAATTTCCATTGCTAGGCAGTTGTTAAGTGAGTCATGCCCCATTTCATGACCTTTTTGCCAAGGTTGTTAAACAAATCACTGCAGTTGTTAAGTGACTCATGTGGTTGTTAAGCGAATTTGGCTTCCCCCTTTGACTTTGCTTGTCAGAAGTTCCCTAGGAAGGTTCCAAGGACAATCCCAGGACCGCAGGAGGCTGCAACTATCATAAATATAGCCGGTTGCCAAGGGCCTGAATTTTGATCATGTGAATGTAGGGATCAGGGCAGGGGTGGGATTCTACCAGTTCAGACTGGTTTGAACTCCATGCTCTGGTTTTTGCCTCCTGGGAGCAAAAACGTCTTTCCAGGAGGCTTCCCTGAGGCCCAGGAGGCAAAAAATAAAATAAAAATGGAGCATTGGGGGTGCTGCAATAAAATAAAAGCCATGTCCACCCAGTCACATGGCCATTCCCACTTAGCTACTCCCACCTAGTCACACCCGCAGAACCAGTAGTAAAAATATTTGCATCTCACCCCTGGATCAGGGGTGTCAAACTCAATTTCATTGAGGGCTGAATCAGGTCTGTGGTTGACCTCAAGGAGCTGGGTGGGTGTGGCCAGTTTGACACCACTCCCCAAACTTCTGGCATGTTTCCTCTTTGAATTGGGTAGACCGGGCTGAAGCCACACTGGCCCGATGGTTCCTCTTCACATTGGGTAGACTGGGCCGAAGCGATGCGGGCTGGCCCCTTACATTTTCCAGGACAGCCCCATGGGCCAGATCCAATCACATTGTGGGCTGGATCCAGCATATAGGCCTTGTGTTTCAGACCCCTGGTAGGGATGGTGCAATGGTCAGAAGTGTGAGGACCAATCATAAGCCTGTGTTTTCAGTGTTGTGGTAACATTCAGACTGTCATTAAACGAATGGTTGTAAATCAAGAAGTACCTATATTTTTACAGCTAGTCCTTGACTTATAATAGTTCATTTAGTGACCATTCAAAGTTGCAAAGGCTCTGAAAAAAGTGACTTGGTTTTTCACACTTATGACCGTTGCAGCATCCTTTTTAAAAACATTTTTTAAATTAGATTATAGAATAAAATACAAAAACACGAAAGCAAATAATAGGACACAGTGGGGAGGAAGAGGGGAAAGAAAAGTGAAGAGGAGAGGAAGCAAAGCAAAGAAAATCCTGATTTCTGACTCTCTCTGTTGCAGTAGAATAAAACATTAACATCGAATCTCAACTTTTTACTTTTCCAAAATAATATAAACTAGCCATTTCTATAACAACAAATGCAGCATCCCTATGGTCATGTGATCAAAATTAAGATGCTTGACAACTGACTCATATTTATGATGGTTGCAGTGTTCCAGGGTCATGTGATAATGGGTATGCCTTAATAACTACAGTGTTTCACTTAACAACTGTGATGAGAAAGGTGGTAAAATTGGGCAAAACTCAATAAATGTCTTGCTTAGCAACAGAAATATTGGGCTCAATCATGGTCATAAGTTTAGGACTACCTGTACAAATAGATTTTAGTCAGACAGCCAAGAAGGGTAAGTAGTTGAATTTCTCTTACAAATTGTTCGATCAATTTTTCGGAAGTGTGGCATAAAGTGGGATACTTCCAAAATCCAAGACACATTCTTCATTTTAGCATTGCAATTTGTTAAATAACCTCAATGCGGTCCTTAATACATTTGTGCCAGAGCCACTGAGAATACATTGTCAATTTTCCACATCAGCTTTTCTTAACTTGGCATGCTTTCCATATGTAGAGACATGTTGGAGAATTTAAGCAATTACAGCCACAAAACATCTGGAGGATAGGAGATTAAGAAAAGCAGTCTTAAAGGAAAGGTCATCCTTTACAAACATCTAGTACAATGAAATGTTTAAGCAAACTTGAAAAACTGGATGTCCTAAGCTAACAGCAATCAAAATTGCTGATGTGTATTTTATAGAAACGCCCAAGAAAGACGGATGCCTTATTTCACTCTCTTTCCTGACAGGTATCCAAATAAGAGAGTGATAAAAATAAAAGCTCCAGAGGCATTGATATACATATACTGCATAATCTGACATTAACATTTAAAGGACAAAATAAATGTTCTCCTCATCAACAGGTTCCCTTTTCTTTCCCTGGTTCTCTAGAGATGAATGAAAGAAAATATTTTGTGTTTTCATGCAGTTCAAATGTCTTTATGTATTGGAGAAGCTGAATAACCTATGATTTAATACCAGTATCTGCTGATCAAAGAGATAAACTGTCTCCAGTCTGTCTGGTACATTTCTTAAGTTCTACACCTTCAATTATGTTTTTTTTCTTCCCTCCAACTCTTCCTAATGCATGCAGATGAGTCGTTAGGGAGTCCAGCTTTTGCATTTTAAAATGTGCTTCGAAATTGGCTTGTTGAGGGAAGGTTTGTTTTCCTATTGAGGAGCAGCTGGTGAGAATGGCATAGAGGGGATAATCCAGAACAAAGCTGAATTCTTGAGAAATTCCAGCATGACAAAAAAAAAGCTCACATAGCTTCTTGCTTAAATAAAAGATGGGGGAAATTAGAAACCTCCCAAAGTAATTAAAGGAATGCAATTAAAATGTCTTCCCTCAGAGTTTGAACACTACTACTGTTACATTGATCTATATTTTATTCTTAATCTTAATATGCAGAGGAAATTTTGAGCCTTTTGACTCAACTTCCTTTTTGCATCTGTATAGGTATATTTATATACACTTAAAAGAAAGTCTACATGGCAGCCCACTTCCTGAACTAAGAAGACATCCGCACTGAGGCAAAATGAAACGGGATCACAGAGAGCTGTTAGCAGCCCAACTTTCCTTGAAGAGTAAGTAGGATAGTTGTATCATGGGCTGCTCCAATTCAATCTGTCAATTAAATCCTCTTTTGGAATATCTCCTTCTATTCTTTGCCCTGCTTTTTCTTCTACCTTCAAAGAAACACTGCAGCTTTTTTTAAAAAATAACAACAATGGATCTTTTTATACCTGTAAAATTTGGAATTTGTTTTAATGAATGTATGTTATTCCCCCACCCCCACCCCCCAAGTCAGGCTTTTAAGTGGGCTGCCACAAAGAAGAAGGGGTCAAGTTATTCTCCAAAGCACCTGAAGGCAGGACAAGAAGTAATGGATGGAAACTAATCAAGGGAAGAAGCAACCTAGAACTAAGTAGAAATCTCCTGACAATTAGAACAATTAACCGGTGGAACAACTTGCCTCCAGAAGTTGTGGATGCTCCAACACTGGAGGTTTTTAAGAAGAGATTGGACAACCATTTGTCTGAAATGGTATAGAATATCCTGCTTGTGCAGGGTGTTGGATTAGAACAAGGCTGTCAAATTTGTGGCCTGTGGGCCGGATGCGTCATGCACTGGCCACACCATGCCCAGTTTAATGAAGGGGAAAATAGTTGTGATACGTCACATGAGGATGTGAGTTTGACACCCCCGGACTAGAAAAACTCCAAGGTCTTTTCCAATGCTGTTATACTGTTATTCATTTAGCTTAACACAACCCTGTTGGGTTTGCATCGTTTTATTTACAATTGTTAGGTCCCAAATTAAACAATGCCCATTCCTTTAACATTTTTGGATGGATAGAGAAAGCAAGTCTCCTTCAAGAAGAACTCAAACCCTGGTAACTTCATGGACACATCTGTGATATACAAGGGTTCAACCAAGGTTCAGACATGGTTTGCCATTGTCTTCTTCTGGAATGATTTTTCAACCTCTCCATCTGCCCTACACTTCTGCATTTCTTACAGCTTTCCCATTCAAGTGCAAACTAGGTCGTTCTTTTGAGATCAGCTCAAATGGGCTGTCTAAGATGGGCTCTTTGCAGCTAATAAAAATGCTATGGAACCATAAAATGATAGAAATATGATTAGAACAAGAAAATTCTAAAACTAGAACTGAAAATAGTTGAATATTAAAAGGTCTGAGAAAGTAAACTCCCTCCTGAGTTTGTATGGCAATTTGTTCCATAACCTGGGTCCTGTCCTAGAGAAAGAAAAATCAGTAATTCTTGTCAAACATGTTCATGCTGAGATCCACAAAAATTGTCTGATTCATGATATAAGATATAAGAATTAGATTATACAGAAATAGCCTGGGCTAAGCCATGTAATACTTAATGCTTTATCATCAGCATCACAGATTAGATTCAGAAGTCAACGTGGCCAAGTCTGAAATTATTTCACAAGTAGAATAATGTAGAGCTTTTAAGAGGTTTCACTCGCCCCATGCTGCCACAACTGCATTTTTGGCAATGTCTTTAAGGATTACAGTACTGTACATCATTAAAAATACCTTGTGCTATTCCAACTCTAAGAGGACCATTGTGTAAATGATCAAGCCAAAGGTTTTCTTTTCCCGATAGGACAAAATTGTTTATCAGCTGAAAATGACAGGCTGGTTTTGTTACAAACATTATGTGTGTAAGTACTGAGTCTAGACTAGTTTTCTACATTGCAAATCACTTCTTTAAGTGAGAGTACAATCCCATCCAGAACAGAATATATTTTCAAATATTGAAACCAGCCCCTGAAACTGATAACAGCTCAGTTCTAACTAATTTTAGCTTTGGCCTACTGTACTTTCTCACATTGAGTTATTTTTACCCTGGAGCAGGGTTTCTCAACCTGAGCAACTTTAATATGAGTGGGACTCCCAGAATTCCCCAGCCAGCCATGTTGAAGTCCACATGTCTTAAAGTGACCCACATTGGGAAACTCACTCTGTCCTTAAGAATTTGAACCTCAAAAGTTAGGCAGGGGAAACATCAATCCCATCAGCAAATTGATGACAATAACCCCCAAACTTATAAACAATCCTTTCCTTTTATGTTGATGCTAAATAACATGGGAGAAAAAATAGAACTAATGAAAAGAAATTAGCAAGATTGAGGATGATAAAGTGAAGCATTCTAATTGCATTTTCTACTGGCAAAAGGGGCCAGGATGGCCTTAAGTTTAAAGATGCTAGAACTTTAAGAGCATCAATCTGTATTTTGATGTGTATAAATATCTTTACTTTATCTATAGTCATATCATTTAACTGGTTTCCATGGTCTCCATGTAGAACAAAACCACACTGAGTGAAGAAGGGATTTCACATGTAGTACTTAAGATGTTCACCTACACACATAAATAGAAACCTGTTGACAGTTCTCCCAACATATGCTTGTTTATATAGATAGACCATCTTTAAAAGATCCCTAATTTAGAAGTGTGAACAATAAAAGAACAGTGCACTTCTTTAAATAGCTCTTACTTTGGAGAAGGATAAATGAGAGAGTCTTAAATACAAGATGCAAATGTTAAATTCTACATCACAAGTGGGCTTTCTCCAAATTTAAGATTGTATGCATTCCCAGCAACTTATTGAATCAGGCCACTGAATTTCAGCATTGGAACTGCCTGAAATTGATTACATGGCATTTGATTGTTTGGAGATGAGAATCACACAGAAACAATAATGGAATCAAAATTAAGTTGATTTATTTTACCCACTCCAAAGATCTTCTCCACTGAACATTTAAATATCTAAGTATTTTAAGTGATGCATTACCTTATTTAAGGAAATATTTTCTTCTCTGCCATTATTTAAATTCAAAGACAGAGATTTGCAGGTTATTTACATGAATTATTTGATGATGTTGACAAGTCAGATCTAAGTGTTGTTTTATTGTATTAATTTATTTATTTTTTTCATTTCTTAACTGTCTTCTTCAAAGAGAATTTATTTAAGAGAGTTTGAAAAATAAAATTCAATGACTAATTGGGAGAGACCATGGCTGGGAGGGAATTATTTGTTTTCCTTCCAAATAAAGGCTTTTGTATCTATCAATGTGTTGGTTTGGCCGATTGCCACAGCAGCTGAAAAAAAAAAGTCAAGTCCTTCTCTGTTGCTCACATTATCTGTGCATTCATTAGCCAGAATCCTGAAGGATTAATATTTCCTTTTATACTGAGCAACTGGGTAAGAAACCACCTTTGTGATTTCCCTTGAACCTGAACAAATAAAATGTACAGAGATTTAAAGACCAACAGAAGAGTAGGGAAAAAGACACTGGAATCATGGAAGTTGTTTAGAAAGAAGGTTTAATGGTGGATAGGAGGACCACAAGGCAAAAAAAAGGGCAGAGATGCTGAAAGTCCCTGGGTTTTATGTGCTCTGTTGGGATTTGAATTTGAGCTTGTATTCTGATTAATTGTCAGACTCCCATGGGGCCATGCAAGGGCAACTCTGTAGGATGTCCTGGGTCCCAGGCGTGGTTGAGCCTTGCTGGATGATGATGTAATGAAAGGGCTTTGGGCAATTGCTATTATGGCTCTACCTGGAGTAGATCTTTTTGTTATGTAGAATACTCTGGCCCAGGCCTTAATGGCCCATTAGCAAAGGGGGTGGGTGGGTGGGGGGAGGCTCTCTGAGTTTCTACTTCTCTTTTAGGGAAAATATTCTGACTTTTTAATATATCCTAAAATATTTCATTTTTCTGGGAGAGGGATGGGTGCTAGCTTCCTAAAAACCCTTGCACATTACCACTATATACCTTTCTGAATTGGACTCCTTCTTACAGACTGTAAGGAAAAATGTACTAACTTCAGTACTTCCAAATTAAAACTCAAACTGCAGGTATGAGTTCAAGAGGTGAAGAAATAATTACAAATGAAATTAACTGGCTGCGGCAATGAAATGTCAGAAGTACAAGATATTCTGCATCTGGCAATATATGGAATTAAACTCATAAAAGCCAATGTCACAAGGCTTTCAGTTCTATAAAACTTTCAGCAAAACAAATAATGGCTTCCCTTGCTGAGGAATCAGAAATTCCTTCCTTCCTTCCTTCCTTCCTTCCTTCCTTCCTTCCTTCCTTCCTTCCTTCCTTCCTTCCATCCATCCATCCATCCATCCATCCATCCATCCATCCATCCATCCTTCTTGCCTGCCTGCCTGCCTGCCTGCCTCTTTCTTCTCCTTATTACAGGAAGATTTGTACTATTTTTTTGTCACCACAGGGGGTTCAATAGATCTTTTAACACATCACTGTTAATTAGCAGTTTACTAATTGTCTCTCCAATCCAAGGCCTGTAACAATTGGCAATTACCGTTATTATTGGATTTCACTCAGAGAAGAATGATTCCTTACAGGTTTATTTTTAGAAATGCCAGTACAGTATTATTATTAAGTATCAGTTCCATGTTTTCTTGAAGATTAAATGCACACGATCAATTTAAGCTTGAGATCTGTAAGATTGGTTTGGTTGATACTTATTGAATTAATCCGGACCAGCTCTGCTCCATTCTGTTCTTTGGTTCATAGGCTCATGATATACAATAATATACATAGGCTGGTTATCTTCAGCTTTTAGTAAAGAGCTATTATTATTTATTCCTTGTCAATGGATATAATTCCCAAATTCTTTAGTTCCTTGTTGATTTAACCCCACTAGAGGTTATGGTTCATTACTTAAGAAATTTGAAAGATATTTAAAAAATCACTGGGTAGGTGTAAGGAAGTAACCTGATATTTATTCTAGCACAGATAATGGGATTGCCAGCAAAGCTTTTAATTCACCCCCCTCCCCCACTGTCACTTAAGCTGGAAAGATGCATTTTATTTACTTTGTAAAAGTAATCACAGACTCTTGAAAGGAAAACAAGCTGGAGTTGAATCAAACAGAAATGATTAAACATGAACATAATAGAAACAGCATGCCTCTTTCCTTCTAGCTTCTCCCATTCAGGAACAAAATGTTGAGGAAATATACATTGGATTAGGTGAAGAATCTTGAGTAGAAAATTGTAACATTAAAAAAAAAATGGCCAAAAGATTGCAAAATGGTAATATTTGGACATCCAGTTATGGACCAACCCTCCTGTTGTAAATACTTCAGAATATTTTCCATAGAATAGAATACTTTATTGGCCAAGTGTGATTGGACACACAAGGAATTTGTCTTGATGTAAATACTCTCAGTATACCTAAAGAAAAGATACATTCGTTAAGAATCAAGAATCATAAGGTACGACACTTAATGATAGTCATAGGGTACAATAAGCAATCAAACCATACTAGGAAACAGTCAATAAAAATTGTAAGTATACAAGTGACAAAGTTACAGTCATACAGTCACAAGTGGAAGGGATGCAGAGGTGGTATTCTGACCAGTTCTGGAGAACCGGTAGCTGAAATTTTGAATAGTTCAGAGAATCAGCAAATACCACATCTGGTGATAATGATAAACGTTTATAAACAATATACTAAAATAGATGCTCAGGTGTGTAGAGACATATGGAATAAGGAATCTGAATGCTCAATACATGAATCTCAACTTAACTTATTAATTGAACAAAACATCTTTCTGTTGGATGAAATATAATTTCAAGGAAGGAATTGATGAGTTCTGTTAGCCGTGAACTTGATATTTGTGGGTGGTTAAGTTCTTCTAAATCACAAATCAAATCACTGAAAGTTAATGCAAGTCAATACTGCACATTCTATGATCACAAAAACCCTAATATTACAAGTTTGGAAAGATACCTCTTCTCCATCGAGTATCCCATATCCTAAAGAACATAATTTCTCTTTCTATATTTGAACAAGCATGAGAGTGCCTGGAATTTTTCCTTACTTCAAGGGTGTGTGCAAAAGCGCACCAGCGTGCGTACCATCCCTGTCCCACTGTTCCCATTTATTTGTACTCATTTATTAAGTATATACTTAGACCCAGGGGTGATATACAGCAGGTTCGGATCAGTTCTGGAGAACTGGTAGTGGAAATTGTAAGTAATTTGGAGACCCAGCAAATCCCACTTCTGACTGGCCCCGCCCCCATCTATTCTCTGCTTCCTGAGTCTGGATCTTCTTTTGTTGCTCTGCACAGGAGAATGGAGCTGGAAAGTAAGTTAGTCGGGTGGGGAGCTGAGGTGGTATTCAGTTCTGAAGAACCAGTGGAGGAAATTTTGAGTAGTTTGGAGAACCAGCCAAAACCACCTCTGACTGGCCCCACCCACATATATTCTCTGCCTCCCTTTGAGTCCCAGGGATCGGCTGGGTCTTCTTTTGTTGCCCTGCACAGGAGAATGGAGCTGGAAAGCAGGTTAGTGGGGTGGGGATTTTGCAGTAATCTTCCCCTGCCACGCCCACCAAGCCACGCCTACAGAACCAGTAGTAAAAAAATTTGAATCCCACCACTGCTTATACCTGTTTATACTTATATATTTATATGTTACGTTCATACTTATACTTGTTTTCTCATACATGCTTGACAAACTAAACTTTTTTTTTTAAAAAAAGCTTCCTTTGGCATCAATGGAAGCCATTTACAGCAGTGGTCCCCAACCTTTTTTGTACCAGGGACCAGTTTCATGCAGGAACACTTTTTCAAGGACCGGTTAGGTTTTTGTTTTTTTTTAAAAAAAATATTTATTTATTTATTTATTTATTTGTTTGTTTGTTTGTTTATTTTTATTATTTATTTATTTATTTTTATTTTTTATTTTATTTACTATTACACTATCAACTCACCAAAATTAACCAATGTTGGAGGATTACTAAAAATGTGTATAAATGCAAGACTAGACTCCAATAAAGTCATCATGATGCAGTTGATCATGATCAAACAAAAATATATGTTTGGCAAAAATATATGTTTTCTCCAAAAGCGTTTTGTAAGGTAATAATCCGCAATTCATATTTTATATTTAGGATGGGTTTGATCTCCCATATGGTCTTCAGCTTTCCACAATCTCAACAATTGTAAAGTGTGTGGGGAATTCAGAGAGTCCAAGTCCACACATTTTAAAGTTGTTGAGGTTCAGAAATCCAGGCATATAAGGAATTCCGGGGATTCATTCCAAATACCTGAAGAGCCCACTTCTTTCCGGATCTGTCTCGCGCCATTTCACTGCAACCCCTTGGCAAGCAGAGCATTGTCTAGAATTCTTCCAGCTGAAATAAGACTTTCAATCACCTGGGAATAAATCCATATTAAACCAGTCAAACTTTTAGTAGATATTCACTGTAGCTTGGCTAAAGCAACATTCTGCCCTGTGTGTTTTAGGATTCTCGTCTCTTTTGCTCTCTTCTCTTCTCCTCTCCCGGTTGTTTCGGGCGGCGACTGCCTTCGCCTCTGCCCGGCGCCTTTCGTCGCGCACCCTTGTCCTCCCCCGGCTGACAGCTCCGCCGCCGCCGCCGAGCCATGGCCCCGGTGCCCCTCCGGCACCCCGGAGAAGCACAGGGCTGCTTTCGGGGGCTCCCGCGAGGGATCTGGATCGGGATCTGAGCTCCTTCATTCCACCCCACTCCAGCTTTTGGCTCACACGCCTCTCTCTCGCTTTCGCTCTCGCTCCCTTTCCCCAGGTGGAAAGAGGCGTTTCGTGGCGGAGCCGCTGAGGCAAGCTTTCTGCCCACCCTGCATTCCTTTCTCCCTCAGGCCGCCGACTGGCGCTGCGGAGGGCAGACTTTGAAACAAGATGGCGCCCAAGCAAAGTAGGCGGCCCGGTCCAAAATGATCTACGGACCGGTACCGGTCTGGGGACCGGCGGTTGGGAACCCCTGATTTACAGCATCACATTTTTCCATGGAAGGTTGCAACCAGGGTGCTTCAGCTCACCCCTCCTCTCCCTTTCCCCATTTGAAAAACTATTCCCTTGCGGGGGGGGCAGTGCATGTGTTTGTGCATTTGTGTGTGTGAATAAAATGAGAGACAGTGAATAGACAGCGTGGCTATCTTTAGGCTCAGAGAATGTAGACTATGACCCACCCTGATTGGTTGGTGTGTTCCTCATCCTTGTTGTGCCAATTGGCAGTTTTTCCTCAAGAAACAATTGTTTGTGGGAAGACATAACACTTGCCAGAAATCATTGATTTATTATTCTTCCTTGTGGATGTCCACATGATTTTAAGAGTGGCTTTTTCCTCTAGTTTGCACAGGATGTTTTTCTCTTCCAAGAGATCGTCCAGGGCAGCACCTTAGGCTATTCTCAGATATCAATCAAACAGAACAGAGCTGGAATGGATGTTGGAGGTCATCTAGTCCAGCCCCCTACTCAAGCAGGAGACCCTATACCATTTCAGGCAGACAAGTGACTGTCCAGTCTCTTTGTAAAAACCTCCAGTGATGAAGCATGCACAACTTCTGAAGGCAATCTGTTCCACTGATTAATTGTCCTTGCTGTTATGAAGTTTCTCCTTAATTCTAGGTTTCTCCTTAATTCTAGGTTGCTTCTTTCCTTGGTTAGTTCATATCCATCCATATATTTTATTTCTATTCTATTTAAATTGCAGTATTTTCTTCTGTGTACACATTTACGCAAAAAACAAGCAAACATATAAGTAGTCATTAAGCAAATCCAGTCTACAAGGGTGGGATGTGGAACATAAAATAAAATAAAACAATCAAAATGGTGGTTCCAACTGTGTTACTGAAAACCGACTGTTTCCTGCTTGTGTCTTGATATATGAGAAAAGGAAATGGGGCTTCCATCTTGGCCTTTCCTATTCTCTCCACCCCCTTGATTGCATGTGTGGGTCCAAAAAGTACAGCCCATATATTAAACTTTAATTGCTGAACTATGGCTGAAGGCGAAATACCATTGACCGCTGTGAAACTTAAAATGCATTTTCAGCTGGCAAGAATGATAATTAATTGAAAAGACAAGACCCGAGGTGTAAGGCGGAAGAAAGAAAGAGGAACTTCTCCAGTGCTGATTTTCAGAACTGTAGCTGGTGACGGATCTCTTTTTCCCCCCTCTTTAATCTTCCAAATTCTTCTCCAAATGGCAGCTCCAAGCCAAAGACAAACTTCCTGTCAGTCGAATAGATAACAGACTGTTTGAGACCATAGGGGCTCTTTCCACAAAGCACGACTATTTTTACTAAGCCATGAGAGAGTAAATCAGTCATTTATAAACACATACCCAGGAGAACTTCTTCAGACTTTCTTACATTGGTGGTTGACAGAAGTGGTGAAACATTTAGATATGGTGTGCTAGTAAGATACTTTTATCCAGAACAGGTAAACGCTAATTCCAGAAAATGGAAATAATCATGCAATGCATCTATTGTTGGAAGTTAAAACCTACCCCTGTCCTAGGAAAATGAAATATTTTAGGATATATTAAAAAGGCAGAATATTTCCCCTAAAAAGAAAAGTAGAAACTCAGAAGCAGAAACTCAGCCCCATATTTTTGCTAATGGGCCATTACTCTGGCCTAGGCCAGCCTATTTTATATAACAAAGATCTACTCCAGGTAGAGTCCCAATAGGAATTTCCCAAAGCCCTTTCATTACATCATCATCCAGCAAGGCTCAATCAAGCCTGGGACTCAGGACAGCCTACAGAGTTGTCCCTGCATGGCCCCATGGGAGTCTGACAACCAATCAGAATACAAGGTCAAATTCAAATCCCAACAGGGGGCATAAAACCCAGGGACTCTCAGCATCTCTGCCCTTTTTTCTTCACCCAAGGCATGTGATCCTGACCACCATTAAACCATCTTTCCAAGCAGTCACCATGTTTCCAGTGTCTTTCTTCCCCACTTGGAACTGAACCCAGAAGGATATTTCTTCCAACACTACAGTATGAATCATGTATGATCTTTGGGGGCAGGGTGGAATATCAACATCCAGGAAGCAGAGGGGAAAAAAAAATATCTGCTTTAACCACACTTTGCTTGATCAACCATTTATTTTGATGGTAGGTGGGTCTCAAGCCAATCACCCTGGAGAAGTACTGTCAAAAATGATTCCCAAATGTAACAATATGCAACCTACTATTCGGAAGCAAATACAAAACAATGTCATGGTTCTAAATTTCAAGAGGATGAAGAAGAAATATTGTGGACTAGAGGAAGCTTTTTTTTTATCATGCTGAATGGCATGATGAAAGACTAAACTGTTAATTATAGTGGCTGTCTGTCCTATTTTGTAGAGTTGTTCAGTGCAACTGTGACTTAAAGGGTGTTATTTTGTGAAAACACACTAATCCATCCTCTTTGGTACTCTTTCTTTTTGTTACTGATGAATATTTATTCTGCATAAGTCAGATTGCATTTGTAAACCTTAATATCATAATCTAAGAAGGATATCAAGGATGGCAAGAAAGGTATTTAATTTTCTTTATGGCTGTAATTTATAGGCCATTCAATCCCCAAAATGGTTCTTACAAGCAATACCTAAAGGACAAAGTAAGATCAATAATCCAGAAATCAACATCCCCACGGTCATATGTTCAAAATTTGGACACTTGTGATCCCCTTTTGCAGCCTTCTGACAAGCCAAGTCAATGGAGCAGCCAGATTCATTTAACAACTGTGTTACTAACTTAAGAGTGTAGTGTTTCGTTTAACAACTGTCAACTCATAAAACATTTTGTATACATGTTTTATAGTTGACAACAGAAAGAATGGGGGAGGGGGGGAGTTTCATAGAGCAGGAAACAGTGTGGAATCGAAAGTACATTCCATTCATATTTTCTTCAAAGACTGATTAGATGGCTGAAGCTTCTGCTGCAAAAAAATCTAATTGGAGAGCATGATTGATGACTCTTGGCTATGGATGTTTTTTTCATTGGATGATACACCCAGAGGGGTGGGGGGGGAAAGCAGGATCAAGGGTGACAGTGAATTACATATCTCAGGTTAGTGTCGGACGTAGAATGTTAACTTCAAATAAGCCTTCTTTAGTTTTGGGAATGTGGCTTGAGGCTCATGATTTAATTGGAATAACTGCCGGAATCCTGACAACAATGGTGAGAAAGGTCATAAAATGGGGCAAAACTCACTTAACAATTGTCTCGCTTAGCAACAGAAATTTTGGGCTCCATTGTGGTCATAAGTCAAGGATTACCTGTATACAGAGAGAAAAAGGAAAACGAGCCCTTATAGGGCAGGTTAAAAAATTGGATATATTTAGCCTGGAGAAAAGAATAAATGGTGGAGACCAGAAAATAGAAGACATCTAGAAGGGCTGAGGGCAGGATTAGATCAAATGTGATTAGAATAGATTTTGGTTGAATCACAGCAGAATTTTGGTAATTGGGTCAGGCCTAGAGGTGGAGCCCTCACCTCACAATCAGGAGTCTGTGAGTTCAATCCTAGGTATATTTCTGGGCACAATGGGAACATATCTGCTGAACAAAGCTCCACATTGGTGACAGGAAGGGCATCCGGCCATTAAACACTCTGCTAGCTCCATTCAGTTGCCCAGACTCTACCCCACAAAGGATTATGGGGTCGTTCAATGATGATGATGAACAATAGAACCAATTACAAGTAGACCTTTGTTTATTACTGTTCTGTTTAATGACCATTCAAAATTATGATGGCGCTGAAAAAGTAATTTTGCAACCATCTCCCAAATCCCAGCATTGGCATTCAGGTGCTCTGCAACCAGTACACCTTTACAACGATCACTGCATCTCACGATAACAGGATTGTTGTTTGTGAGTTTCACAGTCAGCTACTGACAAGCAAAGCCAATGAAGAAGCCAGCAGTAAAATTACAAGTCATGGTCACCATGGGCAATTTTTTTCTTCATCACCACAGTAGAACTGATGTCGAGCACGGTTACTTAACAATCGTATCACTTAGTGATGAAATCACTGGTTCTACATTGGAGCATTAAATTAAGACTACCCGTAGAGGAGCTGGGGAGGAGTTAAATCCCTTGCTGGAAAATCAGTGCTCTGAATCCAGTCATTCATCTAGTCTGAATCTAGTCATTCATCATTCAATTCATCTGTTCAGTCATTCTACTAATGGATTTTCTGCATTAAGTTCTAAGTTGGCCTTGCCAGCCTACATGTTTCTCTCTCTCTGCTGCTGGCTCTCTCTGCCCTTTGCTGGACATGACCTGCTTTAAGAAGCACCTTAATGATTGTGAAAGAACCACAATAAGCTCTCTTTAATATACTTACACCAGTAGTGGGATTCAAATATTTTTACTACAGGTTCTGTGGGCATGGCTTGGTAGGTGTGGCAAGGGAAGGATACTGTAAAATCTTCAGTTAGAGGTGATATTTGCCGGTTGTCCAGACTGCTCAAAATTTCCACTACCGGTTCTCCAGAACTGGTCAGAACCTGCTGAATACCACCTCTGGCTTACACCAAAGAAAAGACCTTTGTATTTTGCTCTAAATGAGAAGTCATTTTGGTCTGGTTTAGAATGGCATTGTGAGCTCTTGTATAAAGGCCCAAGTAACTAATAAGAATAATAGTTTCTTTTTTAATGGCTTCCTTTTCATAAAAAGTTTGAGAACTGAAACCTGAACTAAACTCCTATGGTTTTGCTTTAGATCTTGCTTGGCAACACCCAAATCCTCATATGTTGGGGCTACTTTTTAAAAGAATAGGAGGTTTTTTTGGGGTGGGTGGGAAGGGAGGTGACCTGGTTGCTACTGGGTTAGTTCCTGATCTTTGCTCTGAAGCCACTCTTCAAAATTTATTTACTTCCCCTTTCAATCAGGAAATATGGTTTCAACTATATGCTCATTGCAGTAAAATTCTATGAAGCAAAATAATAAATACTGGAAACTAAGGGATAAAAAAGAATTTGCCCTTTGCTGGACATGCATGCATCCACTTCAACACTGCAATGCTTCCTATTTCCCTTTCAGATCCATCAAATTTCTCACCTTCAGCAAACTAAATGGAATAACTATGCATTTAAGTGGCCAAAGGCTGCTGTGATACACCTACTTGAGTTATTTCAAATGCCCCGAAAGAGTGATAGCTATATAGCTAGAGAGATTTCCTCTGAAAGCAGAGTACAAATTAGAGCTGTAAGATAAAGCAGAGATATAATAACTAAACAAGTATATAAGGACTGCCTATAAGTTTAAGAATGTTCATATGCAAGAAGGGGGAGAGTACAAGTAGTTCTTGACTTAAGAGCACAGTTGAGCCCAAAATTTCTTTTGTTAAAGAAATATTCAGTTTTTAAGTGAGTTTTGCTCCATTTTACAATCTGTCTTGCCCATATGAACCAGTTGCCAAGCCTCTCAATTTTTGATCACATGACCCTGGGGATGCTGCAAAGGTCATAAGTGTGAAAAATGGTCACTTTTTCTGTTGTGGAGCGGCGGAATAACCTGAGGCGAACACGGAGCGAACTTCAGCTTTTGCTTTATTGTAACAATAAAGGGTTGCCTCAGCTGCAGTGCTAACAAGGCAGCCAGCTGGCGGACAACAGCTGATGCCGTTTGACAGCTCCCTTTTATAGCCGGCTGTCAAACTGCATCAGCCAATAGGAACGGTCCGTGTTCCCACTGGAAACATGGACCGGAGTGAAAACTTCAGCTCAGTCTTTTCCAAACGCCACACTCCTTTCCCCCAGAACAGAGCATGCGTAGTCCTTCAGATAACTCGGGCGCTTGCGCAGGCAGCCAGATCTTCTAGGTTCTGATGAAGCTGCTGCTGGAAGGAACTTTTCTGCTTGTTGGGCAACTTCTGGTGCCGACGAAGCTGACGTCTCAGCTTCCGGCATCTCTGGGTGAGGGACAGATGGCTGCTCAGGTAGGCTTGCATTCCTGTCAGATTCGCGGGAAGTTCCTTCGGGCACCGGCGGTTTCTCTGTCACAGGAACGTCTTGAGGGCCATCTGCAGACGAACTCCAACGCCTTCTAAGTTGATCGATATGGCGGCGCCAGATGCGCCTGTCTTGCAGTTGGACCCTGTAAGACTTAGGACCAGTTACCGCCACATTCTGCCCAGGTATCCACAAAGGGTGTCCCGCATAATTCCGGGCATAGACCTGGTCATTTTCAGAGAACTCCCTTGCCTGGCTATTTGATCCTAGGGGCGTGACTGGGGCATAATATGGATGGAAGTAGTCCTCTGTCTAAAGTAGTCCTCAGACATCTATCCATGAGAAGTTCAGCCGGGGACCTATTAGTGGTGGCACAGGGAGTCGTGTGCTGGGTTAGAAGATACTTAGCAAGCCTAGAGTGCCAATCTATGGGCCCAAGCCTTTCCAGGACCTCCTTAGCAGATCTGATTGCTCTTTCAGCCAGGCCATTACTGGCAAGATGGAAAGGAGCTGTAAGTGCGTGCCTGATTCCCAGGTTAGCTAGGAAGACCTCAAACTCACAGGAAGTAAACTGGGGGCTGTTATCAGACACGATAGTGTCAGGGAGGCCATGGGTAACGAATATCCTTGATAGAGCTTTAGTGACAGCTTCTGAAGTTGTGGTGGTCATCAAAGTCAGTTTTTCTACCCATTTAGAAAAAGAATCAACCATCACCAGGAATGTACACCCATGAAAGGGGCCAGCCAGATCAATATGCACCCGGGACCAAGGGGTCCCAGAATCTTCCCACCTTCCTGGAGTGGATGTGGGTGGAGCAGGTCTGGTAACTTGGCATGGCTGACAAGCATTCACCCAACTTGTAATCTGAGCATCCATGCCCGGCCACCATACATAACTGCGAGCTAGGGCTTTCATTCTGACAATGCCGGGATGCCCTTCATCCAGGACCTTTAAAACTGAGGTTTGCAACTTGGAAGGGATAACTACTGTTAGGGATACAACACCCTAGCAGAACGTGCAACGGCAGTCTAGCAGACAGAGAGTGTGTGTGAGATAAAGCGTTGTAGCTTTACAATCAGTAAGACAGATACACTGTGTAATTAAATAGTTTTTTATTCCAGCAAGAGTTATAGCATAGTCAAAGCAGTCCATATGTCATACACTAAGTTCAGACAGTCCGAGGGTTATTCAGTTTGCAAAGTCCAGTGTAGAAAATAGGTCGTTCAACTCACAAACAATCAGTCCAATGATGTATCTCTTTTGCAGTCAGAGATATGAAGCAAATTCAAACCTCTTTTCTTCTCTCAGCAAACGTACACAGTAATCACCATCAATCCTTCTCTGTCAGCATTCCAGTAAAAGCCGGAGAACAGTGAGCTCTCTTGCTCCCTCTTATGGTGATTTACAACCACACCCAAATACTTGGCTTACAGTTTAAAGTGACACACACATTTAAACTAACAAACATATATTATATTTAGCCAAACTAAGTTAGGTAACCAATGTTATCCCTAACATTCTCCCCTTTTGGGTAACATCATAATATATATCTTTATTTACAATTTCAACCCATAATTTTCACAATTCTCCTTGTGCCTCACTGCACCTTGGGCTTTTGTAAATTCATCTGCAATATTCTCTTCAGTTATGCAGTATTCCAATCTTATCAGACTATTTTTCACAGATTGTCTAACATTCAAATATCTAAGGTCAGTGTGCTTAGATCTAGTCTTTACAGCAATATTTGTAGCCAACCGTATGGCTGCTTGGTTGTCCTCATACACAACAATGGCATTCTTAACAGTTACTCCCATATCTAATAATAACTGTTTATACAGAATTATATCAGTACATAGTAATGATAAACATGAAAATTCTGCCTCCGTTGTGGACATACTAATATGTTGCTGTCTAATAGACCTCCAACCAATCAGTGTTTTACCTAATAGTATAGCCATACCAGAAGTTGATTTTCTTGTTTTTATATCTGTTGCAAAACTTGCATCAGCATATGCACTCAAAATCAAATCATCTTTTGGCTCTAAATACAATGCATAATTCATTGTCTTCTTAAGATATCTTAATATACGCTTTAGCGCTTGCCAGTGACGTTCATTTGGTTCAGCACTAAATCATGCCAGTTGATTAACTCCATATGCAATATCTGGCCTTGACCAATTACTTATATATGATAAGCTTCCTATTAATGACTGATAAATAGTCTTATCAAATTTTGATCTCTGAGCATCAGTACGACAAAATTCCTGACTCATTGGAGTCTTTGCCGGTTTACACAGTTCCATTTTATACATTTTGAGCAATTGGTATATTTTATCCACTTGTGATATCTTAAATCCACTATTGGTTTTGTCTATTTTCAATCCTAAATATTGTCTGATGTCTCCTAAATGCTTTAATTTTATTCTCTTACTTAATAATGATATTATCTCACTAGCTTCATTATTAGTCTTAGTTATTAAAGCAATATCATCTGTAAACAACAATAATAATGATACCTTTCCATTTGTCTCTTTCTTAAATAAACATGGATCAGCTAAACCTGCCTTAAATCCAATATTGTTTAGCTCTTTTACAATATATTGGTTCCATTCATAACCAGATTGTTTCAATCTATAGAGACTTTTATTCAGTTTCCAATAGTCATTATTATTTTTACCATCCTTAATACCTACTGGTTTTCTTAAATATATAGTGTGCTGCAATGGTGCATGCAGATAGGCAGTTTCCACATCTAAATGGTTAACTATATAATTCTTCTTAGCTGCCCACACTAATGCTGCTCTTAAAGTTGTAGCTTTTAAATTTGGTGCAAATACCTCATCATAATCAGATGCCGTTTGATTATATCCTTGAGCTACCAACCTTGCCTTATGGGTAACAGTCCCATTCTTACCAGTTTTTAACTTAAATATCCATTTGCAACCAATGGACTTTTCACCTGGAGGTAATTTGGTTTCTTCATAAACCTTCATTTCCTTTAATGAATTTAACTCCTTTTTCATTGCCTTTTGCCAATTCTCCTGATCCTTTGCAGGATACATCCTAAGTTCTTCTATACTAGTAGGAACTTTACTCACTTGGCAAACTATACTGGCTTGATACCTATCAGGTGGTCTGGTTACACATGTAGAATGTCTAGGTATTACAGGGCTTACAGGTGGACTTACATATTCTACCTGCTCCTGATTATCTACTTCTTCCTGTTCTGGTATTTCTTCCTGCTCTGGTCCTATATGCTCTTCCTTTACTTCCTCTTTAATTGCTCTCTTCTTATTACTGGTTTTCTCTGGCCTTTTGTAGGATTCTATAATTACTTCCTTATTTGAATCTTGTTTCAGTTTCTCCCATCCTACATGTTCTAGGAATTGTGCACTAGCGCTACAGTAAACTCTAGATGTACCTTGTTCCCAGAATCTGTATGATCTATGGTTAGATTCATATCCTACAAAAATCAATCTTTTTGCCCTATGTTGCCCTTTCTTTCTCAGTTGTGTAGGGATATGCACCCATGCTGGTGCTCCAAATGTGTGCAAGTAGCTTAGGTCAGGTTTTCTGCCATGCCACCATGTGAATGGTAATTCACCAGTAGTAGAATTAACCACATTATTCAGTATATGATTCCCACACATTATTGCTTCTCCCCACAAATTATCAGGTAATCCTGAATCTGAGATCATCGTACGAGCCATTGCCTGTAATGTTTGGCCTCGTCTCTCTATAAAGGCATTATGTTGTGGCCTATATGGTGCAGACTTCTTATGTTCTACACCTGCCAACTTCAGCTTATCTTGGAATTTATTGTTTGTAAATTCCGTACCGTTATCAGTAACAAGTGTAACTAACTTCCCTTTAGTTTTTCTTTCAGTGAATTTAAGCCAATTAAAGAAATTTTGATAAGTTTCAGTTTTACTTTTCATTAGATAACAGAAACCATATCTAGAATAATGGTCCATTATACTAAGAATATATCGAGCACCTCCCACACTTGGTTTTTTAGGACCTATAATATCAGCAAATACTACCTCTAAAGGCTCCTTTGTTTTAAATCCATTTACTCTATTTGCTGATATCACCTTGCTTTTCTCTTCACTACATACATTGCATTGCAAATACTTGCTGCAAGGTTTCAGTTTTATACCCTTAGATTGTTCTACAGTTTGTTTAAGCATTTTAAAATTTATATGCCCCAAACGTCTGTGTAACAGATGTATGCACTCATTGTGAGGTTTAACATTATCATAAACTGTGTTAGCCACCTCTAAACTATCATTTAACACATACAATTCACCTCTTAAAGTTGCAGTTACTTTCTTATCATCTTTTTCAATTATGCAATTGTCTCCCCTAAAGGTAATTACATAACCTAGTTTAACCAAAACTCTCACCGAAAGCAAATTAAACTTAAGTTGTGGTACATATAACATTTTTACATTTTCTCTTATGCTATTGCAATATGTTATACCTTCACTTTTAGCCTTAAGTTTCCATCCATTAGCTAACGATATTCGCTGTGAACTTGTGGACATCTTAACAAATTTTTTCTTATCGTTTGTTATGCAGTGAGATGCTCCACTATCTATCACCCATAAATTACTATTCACAGTTTCGTTGCTATACATGGCTAACTCTATGCTTTCTTTATTCTTTTGATGCTTTTTAGCATTCTGGCTGGCTCTTTGGCTTTTTGCTTTCTTGCAGAATCTAGCCAAATGTCCTTTTGCTCCACAATTAAAACATTTTCTAATTGTATACGCTGACGGAGATATTTTCTCTTCTTCACATTGTGATGGTTCACTTCTGAGTTGATCCCTTTCATGCCGTCTCCTGGCTTCTTCAATTAATCTGCCAGTAATGTCAGTTAAAGATAAACTATCTTTTGGCAACACTTCAAGCAAAGTTACGTAATCATCGTAGCTCTGGTCTAATGAAGACAAAATAATATAAACTTGGTGCAGTTCAGTGAAGATAAGTTCCTTTTCATGCAGTTCTTGAAAAATTCTCTTCATTGAGTTTATATGATTTAGCATGTCTCCATTCTTCTGAAGATGTGTTTTGAACAGTTTCTGTGTAAGATTTATATGTGCTCCTACACTGTCCCGAACATAAATCTTCCTTAGGTTCTCCCAACATTTCGCAGCTGTCTCTTCCCCACGTATATGGACAAGCTGTTGGTCAGAGAGAGTCAGTCCTATTATGCAAAGAGCTTGCTCATTCTTCACTTGATATTCTTTTATCTTCTGGGCATCATCCTCATCCTCCGGATCCCATGCATCTACTTCTGGTGGGTTTTGTATTAAATCCCACAAACCTTCTCTTCGTAGAAGTAGGCTACATTTCATAGACCATGAAACATAGTTTGTTCCATCCAGCTTGGATATGAGAGACAAACTTTGTACATTGACTCCTGCCATCATTTATCTGGATATTAAAAACTATATTAATGAAAACACAGCTTTCTGTTTACAATATTGTGTTGCTACACAAACTCTCACTCACAAGCCTGTTATACTGGTTAGACTGACTGTGCACCTGGGCCCATAACCAGTGTTAGGGATACAACACCCTAGCAGAATGTGCAACGGCAGTCTAGCAGACAGAGAGTGTGTGTGAGATAAAGCGTTGTTGTAGCTTTACAATCAGTAAGACAGATACACTGTGTAATTAAATAGTTTTTTATTCCAGCAAGAGTTATAGCATAGTCAAAGCAGTCCATATGTCATACACTAAGTTCAGACAGTCCGAGGGTTATTCAGTTTGCAAAGTCCAGTGTAGAAAATAGGTCGTTCAACTCACAAACAATCAGTCCAATGATGTATCTCTTTTGCAGTCAGAGATATGAAGCAAATTCAAACCTTCTTTTCTTCTCTCAGCAAACGCACACAGTAATCACCATCAATCCTTCTCTGTCAGCATTCCAGTAAAAGCCGGCGAACAGTGAGCTCTCTTGCTCCCTCTTATGGTGATTTACAACCGCACCCAAATACTTGGCTTACAGTTTAAAGTGACACACACATTTAAACTAACAAACATATATTATATTTAGCCAAACTAAGTTAGGTAACCAATGTTATCCCTAACAACTACCCTAGTTCCCCAAAGTAAACAGCCTTGCAAAGAAGACAGTTCTTGCTGGCGAGTTTTGAAAGGCATGAATTCGGGGGCATAAGGAATTGCAGGCCACCCCCTTCCCACCCAGTCAAGGACTTGGGCGATTACCTTTTCCCTGGCAGAGTGGGCAGTGATATCAAGGGCGGTGATGGGAAGTTTGAGATCGTTGATCAGTAACACAGCATTAGTTGGTGCAGGATCCTCCACAGGAACAGGCAGGGGGCAGCGACTAAGAGCATCAGCATGGCAGAGACTCTTGCCAGCTTGATGAACCAGTGTATAGGAATAGGCAGCCAGAAATAAAGTCCACCTGGTCATCCTTGGAAACAAAATCTGAGGAGTTTGTCTATCTCCTGACAGAAGGCCTAACAGAGACTTGTGATCCGTAACCAACTCGAAATAGTTTCCATATAGAAACTCATGGAATTTTTTGACAGAAGCAACTGCAGCCAATGCCTCCATGTCAATTTGGCTGTAGTTGTGCTCAGCTGGGGAAAAAGTTCTGGAGAAAAAGGCAATGGGTGCTTCAGAACCATTAGGCAGTCTATGACTTAAAACAGCATCTATGCCAAAAGGAGAAGCATCTGCTACTAAAGCTAAAGGTAAATGCTCATTAAATTGGATCAGAACAGCATCGGATGTGAGCAATGATTTGACTGCACAGAAAGCATGGGCTTCCTTAGGTCCCCAGTGCCAGGGGGATTGCTTATCCAAGAGTCTGTGCAGAGGCTCTGCAACGGAAGCTTTATGTGGCAAAAATGAAGTGTAAAAGTTAAGAAGTCCTAAAAAGGCCTGGAGCTCAGTTTTGTTAGTTGGTGTGGGTCCTTGTGAATAGCCCTTACTTTGGATTCGGTTGGGTGAATACCAGGGGTGTCAATTCTGTATCCCAAAAATTCTACCTGTGGGTTGGCAATAGTGCACTTCTCTTTTTTTAGCTTAAGACCATGCTTCCTGAAACGATCGAGGACTCCTCTGACTCTTTGCAGTAATTGAGACTTGTCAGGGGCAGATATTAAAATGTCGTCAAAATATGGAATTACACCTGGTAATCCTTGAAGAAGTCTTTCCATTAAAGATTGGAAAATTCCTGGGGCCACACTTACACCAAATTGGAGGCACCTACATTTAAAAGCGTCCCTGTGCGTTACAATAGTTTGTAGTTCAGCGGCTGTGTCATCAACAGGAAACTGTTGATAGGCCTGTGACATGTCTAATTTCGCGAAAATGGTTCCTGGCTCAAAAGAATGTAGTAGGTGCTGGATAACAGGGACTGGATAAGCACTGATTTGTAAATATTTATTCAATTATGTCTTGTAATCTGCACAGATTCTTACGCTACCATCTTTCTGCAGGGTGTCACTATTGGGATTTCCCATTTTGCGAAGTCCACAGGCTCTAATACACCCTGTTTAATTAATTTGTCAAGCTCCATGTCTAATTTGGGGTGGATTGCAAAAGGTACCCTTCGAGGCTTTAAACGGATTGGTACTGCCTGAGGGTCCAAGTTGAAAGATATTGGGGTTCCTGAATAACAGCCCAGACCCGCGCTAAACACATCAACATAGTCATTAAACAAGGTGTCCACTTCAGCATTTGTAATAGAGTGGATTCCGCTTATTTGGAGATCAAGGGCAGGGAACCAGTCTAACCCCAACAGGCTAGGGAGGGCACCATCCACTACCACTAAAGGTAAGTGACCTTTAAAATTTTGAAATTGAACAAAAAACTTGCCTTTTCTGATGACTGGGATGGTTCTGCCTTGGTAGTCACGTAGGGTTAACTGGCAGCTGTGAAGCTTCTTCTTAGCCATTCTGGGAAGTAGTTGTTTCAAGGTGCTCCATGAGATGATGGACAGTGCTGAGCCTGTGTCAACCTCCATCCTGCAAGGTTTCCCTTCTATAGAAACAAAAATACTGATTTTGTTAGAGCCTTTGTTAGTCAGCTTGGCTTGATAGCAGGTAAAACAGTCTTCAAATTGTTTTTGGAAATGTTGGGTTGTCTGAGGCTTTTGGGCAAAAGTCTTTCCTGCTTGACAGATCCTGGCTAAATGACCCTTCCTCTGGCATTTTAGACAAATGGCATTCCTGAACTGGCAGGATGCCCTGAGGTGGTTTCCCCCACAGCTTAGACAAATGGGCTGAGGCTGTGGAGGTAGATTGGGGTTTGGCCTATTCTCCCTTTGACTGGTTGTTTGCTTCCTGAGGCGATTTACATCATTAGCCTCTTCATAGCCTTCTTCTGTGGAGGCTTCATCGTAATGGATGGCTGAGCTGCTCTGGCTAATTGGATTTCCCTGAATTTCTGCTGTGGAAAGTGCTGATAGTTCAGCAGCTTGAGACTTTTCAATTGCTAATTTAAGGGTTAAATCCCCTTTAGCTAATAGACGCCCTTGTAGCCTTAAATCCCTGACTCCACAAACTAGTTGGTCTAATAACATGTCTTCCAGATAGTCTCTAAACCCACAATGCAAGGCAGCTGTTCATAGGGCAGCCATGTACCCACTAATAGTCTCTCCCTCAGCCTGAATCCGTCTCCTAAAAGCATGACACCTGGCAATTCAGGATGGCTTAGGGGAATAGTGGTTGGAAAGAATTTCCTGCAATTCTTCCCATGGAACAGTCGTAATTGAATGTGGAGCCAATAATGCCGTAACAGTGTCAAACACTGTGGCTCCGCAAAAACTTAAAAAGTACGACTTTTTCCTATGGTCGGAAATGTCAACGAGGTCTATGGTATCTAGGAAACAGCCAAATTGGTTTCTGTAGGATTCCCATGTTTCTGCTGTCGGTCTGAAAGGCGGGAATGCAGGGTTCGAAGTCATCTCGACTCAGCGGTGCTGGATCTTCCGAGGAAAGTTGAAATTCACACTCGTGAATAGTGACAGTAAGCTCTTAAAGTGACATACAGCTTGGTAGTGACTTCGGCTCTTTTCTGTAGTGACTTCGCTCAGAGATTCTTTGCCTGGTTGCCTCTTATATGTATCCCGCCCTCGTCGCCAGTGTTGTGGAGCAGCGGAATAACCTGACGCGAACACGGAGTGAACTTCAGCTTTTACTTTATTGTAACAATAAAGGGTTGCCGCAGCTGCCGCGTTAACAAGGCAGCCAGCTGGCAGACAACAGCTGATGCCGTTTGACAGCTCCCTTTTATAGCCGGCTGTCAAACGGCATCAGCCAATAGGAACGGTCCGTGTTCCCTCTGGAAACATGGACCAGAGTGAAGACTTCAGCTCAGTCTTTTCCGAACACCACATTTTCAGTGCTGTCGTAACTTTGAACAGTGACTAAATGAATGGTTGTATGTCAAGGATTGCCTTTAATGCACAATGAGAAGAAATCAACCAGAAGATAAACTGGTTTGGTCTGTGCTGTGTTTGATAAAAAGAAGTAGAAGAATCTGAATCGTATAAGATTTCTCAGGCCATTACAGAATTAAACTATTTTAATTTAATTTGATGAACAAGAAATTCCCCCAAAGGAGAACAAAATAATAAGTGAAATTTTCACTAAATGGAATCCTAGTGCTTCCTTAGCAACATGATGGACAAGAAGTGTAGATATAAATGTGTATCTTTTGTGGAAAAACCCTCTCTCAAATAAACTAGTGCTTTCAATTTAATGTCACGAGGAAATACCTGATAAGAACTCCACCATGTGGCACTTTTTTCTGCTCCCAACCATAGTTCCAAGGTATCACCAGAAAGATATACGAAATAAATTCTCAGGCATCCTGAGAATAATATAGAAAAACAGTAGCATATTTTTCTGGACCAGAAAACATTTGAGAAATTTAAAGGCAGATTCTAATCCAGAAGTCTCAACTGGTTTGGGATCCTGTGGCATTTTGGCTCAACCGCTTTGAAAGGCAATATTACCATTTCCACTTCCTGCATACTGGCTTTCTGAAGTTGCTGCGAGTGGCAGGAAATCATGGTGCAGTTATTACTGTTAACTGCTTAAGGATATACTTATATATGAACTAGATAAGCTCCTCTGACATCTACTGGGACTACTGATAGAGATATCATACAAATGGTGCAGTCTTTCTTCTTCCATGTGTTTCTCCCTGAATTTTAGAGGCACAAATGGAACTTTATTTTATATTTCATCAATTAGTGAAGCACAAGGGCACACAAGTCACAACTTCGTTTCTGTAATATAATGTTGGTGGAATTGTTGAATCTACTTTTTTTCATGAAGTCTGTTCCAAATGTAGCTTCCATTTATCCAAAAGTTAAGTCAATTTTAAATGAATATATGTCTTTTTTTAAAAAGTGCATATCAATTATTTTTCTGGAATCATTTTAATTTTAAATGATATGCTTGAAGCAAGCTTCAGCTCTTGTTTGTGTGTGTCACTGTGTATCTGAAGATTGTGCTGGTGCTTTTATGAAATTCTGTTATAATCAAAAGCCTTGCAAAAGTGATATATTTTACTGATGGCTTGAAATTGATTATGTATCATAAGGTTGTTTTCCACTCTTAGTGACCACACACATAGATTTTTTTCGAAACTATCTATCCCTAATCTGTTTTTTCAAGACTCCAAATTGTGTACCCATCACCACTGTTTTCTTAGATTGATCGTTTTAGATTCTGAGTGTCTGGGTATTCCCATGATCAAATAACTTCTTTGACTGCTCTCAACCCCTCTGGAATTCAGCCCTTCCTTTTCCTTACTTTGTGAAAACTGGAGGACAAACACTTGTATACCATAGGCCAGGATCTCCAAACTTGGCAACTTTAAGACTTGTGGACTTCAATTCCCAGAATTCCCCAGCCAGTATGGAAGTTGAAGCCCACAAGTCATAAAGTTGCTAAATTTGGAAGCCCTTGCTATAGACAACCAAGGTGATAAACACTTTGGATTCCAGACACATAGCCATGTACATTTTTTGCAATTAATCTGCTAAAATTTTAAATAGCTAGAGAAAGTACCAAAAGGCAGCAATATTATTAATTAGATAACTTTTTTTTTAATTTAGTAAATTTTATTTAGTTTTCAAAAGTTAAAAACATAAAATAAAACTTTATACATCATTATATCAACGTCAAGACATCTTTTACATTTCCTTGTCATCTTTCTATATACACATTTCTTTCATTATACAATTTCAACTTAATACATAAATAAATATAGATATGAATATAGATATAAGTATTTACATAGTTTCTTATTCTTTACCTAATTGCCATTATTCTTAAACCATTCATTAATTAGATAACTTTAATTTATTTATTTTAATTTAAATAATTTAATAATTTAATTTAATTAATTTAATATTAATTAGATAACGTTCATTGAAAATTTTCTTCTAATATGTACCTGTGCAATTTTACAGCAGATACTTATCTATTGGGGTGGTATAGCAAACCCTGCCATGTGCAGGGTGTTGGACTTGATGGCCTCTTATATTCCTTCTAATTCTAAGATTCTATGAAGGTACAAACAGCTTTTTCAGTATAATCTTAATGTTTTTCTGTTGCACATTTTAAAAAAAATAAAAACAATGTGGTAGAGCCACAAGTAAGGAAATAGAGGTATTTCCTGCCTCTACAGGTTCAAAAGGAAGTTTCTTTTTCTTTCCCCTTCTCTTTTGCTTCTTTCCCTTTTTTCCCCGTTCTCCAGATTCAAAGGACTTGCTTGCTTTGCAAATCAGCTTTCCAAACATTGCAACTCAACATAAGCTTCTGAAGGATTTTAAGGAATATATTTACATAAGGTTG
This sequence comes from Notechis scutatus, assembly GCF_049901735.1. Taxonomy (NCBI): domain Eukaryota; kingdom Metazoa; phylum Chordata; class Lepidosauria; order Squamata; family Elapidae; genus Notechis; species Notechis scutatus. Next base: position 19,506,957 of record NC_142011.1, on the reverse strand, counting down.
CCTCTATTTTTGCTGGCCTCCTCCTGCCTGCTTGACAAGGCAGCACTTAAGTTATTGGTATCTATTTCTCAATTTCTCAGTTCAGCAGTCTTGCCCGCTCACAAAATGGTGGTTCATAATCGGTTATAAACCACCCATCTCCCAGAATGCAATCCTCTCTATTATTTATTGACCAACTGATGGATTAGATTTTCATCCTGCCTTTTTCGCTTTAAAAGTAACACAAGGTGGCAAAAATACTTAATAACCCTTCCTCCTATTTTCCTCACAACAACCCTGTGAGATGGATTAGGCCCAGCTTTCATGCCTAAGGCAGAACTGGGAACTCACAGTCTCCTGGTTTCTAGGCAGCACCTTAATTACTACACTAAACTGACGAGCGGATCCCTCCCGTAGGACACCCCCTAAAGTTATTGTCTCTGTCCTTTTTTGGAGCAGATGGACACATTTTTGGAGAAGCCCTGAGTTGCAACTGACCATCGTTTTTATACTGAAGGAGTTTTTGTAACCTGTATGTATACTTGGGAATAAAAACCTGGAAGGGAATGTTTTATTTGGCCATGTGTCAGCCTTTTTATTTTTATTTTTCAATATATAACAAGATGCAAGGACAGACAGCCTGATAGCTCTAAAAGGGACAGTGCCGTACCTACTTAAATGAAGAGTTCCTGAACATTACTAAACTGATGAAATAATTATTACCAGTATTTCATTTGGAGATTGATTGATTATATGCCATCAAGTCAAGTCATCAAGTTTTGACTCCTAGCTACCATGTAACAAATTTTCTTCTGTATTGTTCCATCCAGAGGTGTGCTGCTACCGGTTCAGATCGGTTCGGGAAAACCAGATGCTGATTTTACATCTGGTTTGCCAAACCGATAGTTGCAATGATTGACTGGCTGGGCCCACCCACGTGGCCCCTCCCCTCCCAGGAGTCTCCATGCAGCTTGTTTTGGATCCCAGGTATGTGCAGGGCACATGTGGAGGCTTGAGGAGGGCAAAAAATAGGCCTCCTGGAAGTTCCAGAAGGCCAGAAACAGGCCCATTTCTGGCCTCCAGAGGGCTTCCAGAGCCCGGGAGGCCATTTTCACCCTTCTAGAGGCTCGAGGAAAGCCTCCAAAGCCTGAAAATGCCCCCACCCACCCTGCCGTGTTGCAGGAGGTTGACTAGGCTATGCCCACCATGGCCATGCCCACCCAGCAACTGGGCACAGAACCAGTTGCTAAAATTTTTGAAGCCCACCCCTGGTTCTATCCCTAACCTAACTCATTTGCATTAGAACTCCAGACAAGTTTTCAAATTATAGACTCCATTCAAATTGCTAGAAGAAGTTGAAACACCTTCAAAGAAAAGGAAACAAGCCTCTACTTTCCAGGTCTATGTCATTGTTCCCTTCTCTCTCGGTCTTCCTAGTTTTCTAATTTCTCCCAATCCCGAAAGCCTCATTACCAACTCATTTGTTTCCCATCCTTCAGACTTCTACAGACGATATTATCATTGTTTCTGTTCTCAAAACAATTCCTCAGCTGTTACTTTATGACACGTCTTGGAGGTAAGTGTACTATTTTTAATTCCCAAATAAATACTGTGCATATAAATGCTTCAGATTAATTGCAATGGCTTCTCTTTCCCATTCCTTCTCTTGGCACCCTCTTGTACATCTGATGTAATTTCCCAGCCTACAGGTTTTTACTTCCTAACAACAGCAGCATTCAGTAAGAACCACTAATTTACAGACATTTAAAATGGGAATTAAATTGCTTACTGCTTGCTCATTTTTTAGCTTTGTCAAAAACAGATCAAGTCAGACTAATCTTATTGCATTCTTTGACAAAGTGACAAAATTAGTGGACCAGAGGAATGCTGTCAATATAACTTACTTGGACTTCAGTAAGACCTTACTGACTATGTAGTTACAGTGAGCTCTAGCACTTAGATCATTAGAGATGAGTACTCCAGGGTCCTTGACAGAGTTTGGATCATCAACAAGGTCTTGACTATTCAGTAACAGTGAGTAACAGTGAGTAACAGTGGCTTATTCCAATACTTCAGGTACTTAAACTTTGAGATGCTCCTGGTTCAGGTTGCCAATTGGTGAGGCTATTGAGAATCCCTTGCAGTTTGCTTGGCAAATGTTTGGAAGTAGTTTGCCACTGGCAGAGAGAGATTGGTCCAGAATGGCTAGCTGATGTTCTTCTGCCAAGAATGTTTCTGCTCTGATCTAGCACCTTAACTGACCAAAGTGACTTTTTCTATGTCTCTACATCAGTCTTTCTCAATCTTGGTGGCTTTAAAATGGGTGGACTTCAACTCCCAGAATTCCCCAGCCCTCCACAACAGTCCCAGTTTTTCAAGTAACCCCTTGGCAAAATTAATTGCCCATTCCTGTTGTAAAAGGTCTTGGTCATTTCTAGATAGGGCAGTAACCAAATTGTTAGTCAATAATTGGATTTTTCTTCCCATGTTCTGGGAATTTTTGCACTCTGAAGACTAAGTTCCCCATGGCCAACTGCTTTTAAAAACAAATAAATAAAGACAAAAAAATTCTAACTGTAGTTTATTCAGCAGGCTTTACCATGCTTTACTCAAGTTGTTTGTCTCTGGATAAAAGACATCATATTTACTTAATTAAATCCAGGGGGATGAAGTATCTCTGCTTTGTAACCTTTGGTGCTCATTCTCAGGAACTTAAAATAAGTCAGCTGGTAGTCACAAACATACAGTCTGATCCTGTACCTTGCTTACATGTCTTACACATCCAATACCTGTAAACAGCTACCATCCTGATGATTTTCACCTCTGCTCCCTCTGACCATAAGGCAGAAAACAAATACCTATATAAATCTCCACAATACTTTCCATAATACTAGGATGAAACAGAAGATCTATCACCAATAGTTTTATTCTTCACCCAAAATTTATTAGGACTGAGACAAGGCATAAATATTGTATAAATACATTGTAAATGAAACATTTGATTACAAGAATGGCAGTGCTAAATCTAAGGCGTAAGAGTATCTATAACTGGAGCTTATAAGAAATGGACAGTGTTTATTGAGTTTGGTTTTGGAAAGGAACCATCTCATAAAGTCAACCCCTCCTTCCCTTTCAGAGCAATCCAATTATCGCAATTCTCTCTAACAAAGCAGGTTGCCTTGATGATACCTGGAGGGAGAGCTGATCTGCCTTGAACAGCCAAAACAGATCACCTATTTCCCCTGCCCCAAAGGCAATTGTGAAGCTGTTCTGACAAGGAGATCTCTTTGCTTTATAGAATAGAATGGAATAGAATAGAATGGAATAGAATGGAATAGAATAGAATAGAATAGAATAGAATAGAATAGAATAGAATAGAATAGAATAGAATAGAATAGAATAGAATAGAATACTTTATTGGCCAAGTGTGATTGGACACACAAGGAATTTGTCTTGGTGCAAATGCTTTCAGTGTACATAAAAGAAAAGATACATTCGTCAAGAGTCAAGAATCATAAAGTGCAACACTTAATAATAGCCATAGAGTACAATAAGCAATCAAATCATACTAGGAAACAGTCAATATAAACTGTAAGGATACAAGCAACAAGGTTACAGTCATATAGTCATAAGTGGGAAGAGATGGGTGAAAGGAAGGATGGGAGGATTAAGAGTAATAGTAATGTAGACTTAGTAAATAGTTTGACAATGTTGAGGGAATTATTTGTTTAGCAGAGTGATAGCATTCGGGGAAAAACTGTTCTTGTGTCTATTTTTTCCTGGTTGTTCTTCAAAGCCATTCCCCTAATTGAAGTCCCAGCTGTGCATAGAATCCCCCTCCAAGATCTTTATGGAACTAATGTTACTTTTTGCACGTCCAGGTGAAAAAGGAAGAAGCTATTCTTGAATGAATGGAACGACCTCAGAAAGTACATTATGGTGCCCTCTGCTGGCTATAGGAGATTAAAACCTCAGCCAGGGAGTTTAAGCAGCGGAGGGGGTTGAGAGTGTACAAAGCAGAAAACAGAGCAAGGAAGTGAAATTAAGCAACAGTCAAGGAACTTTGTCAATAAAACTGGGCAAGGCTTGAAAATTGTAATTGCATACCAGGGAGGACTATCTCATTCTTAGCAGACCTTGCACTAACTGTCAGCCTGCACATGTAACTAGTTCAAGATGGTGAAACAGAAGCTGTTGGGAGGGAGAGGGGAAACCAGGAACCGAGACTTTTCCAAGTTGTTTGATTTCCTCACAACAAGGAAAAAAGGGGTTTGTAGTAGATTTGCATAGGCTGGCAAGTCAAAAACCCTCCCTCTCCATGTTTCATGACAACTAAAGAGAAGAAAGGGAAATGTCCCATGTCCCAAAAGTTTTATTATTTTGATACTGAACATTCTGAAATTCACAGAGAGGGGGAGAGAAAGAAAGAGGGAGAGAAAGAAGTATTTGAGAAGAGGGCACCATGGACTGTGCTGCCCACTTATATTTTGGGCTGATCATGGCTCAGCTGCTTCAAAAGCTTTGATAATAAGGGGATGCAAAGGCATAATTGTTAGGGTTGTGCTGAGCACACTTTTAAAATGATCGGAAAGGAAGAATTTGGAGTTTGCACAACCTACTGATTAAAGCACCTCATCTTTTTCCAAGCTTCTATGCCAGCTACAAACAGTTGACTCATTAAAGTTAGTGCATCTGCAATGCTTTCTCAACTGAAGATTGACAAAAGATGTGTCTGAACAGACTAATCCAGCCGTTTCCTGTGTGTATGTGTGAGAGAGAATGAGTAGGTAGTGTTATGTCTACCAAATGCAGTGTGGTGTTTTATTTTTTTTAAAGAAAACTTTATTTTGTAGGTATGAGAGAGTGGTGCTTTTGTTAGGTTGAGTGGCTGTATTTTTTAATATAATTGTCCCTTTTTTATTCTGTGTTTTTTCGTTTTCTTTCTATAAAACTAGAAAGAAAGAAAAAGAAAAAGGAAAAGGAAAAGGAAAAGGAAAAAAACCATTCAACTTAACAAAAGAACTTCCACACTCACACAAACACACAATTATCAGAAAAGGGGAAAGCTATATATCTCGCAGATTAATCAAATTGCAAAGAATTTTTAAAATTTATTTTAAGGAAATTTTTTTTAAAGTGAATGGTTCTCTAACATTACAAAATATTATAAAAAGTGGCACAAAATTATACTGAGTGATTTGATTAGTGGATAGAATGGCCTTTTCAAAAATGGATGTTACTTATCTCTGGAATTAAATCCTTAACATCAGGAATAGTACTACTTTTCCAATTTTTCAAAATAATTACCTTAGCCATATCCAAGGTCCTAAAACTGTTCTTCCTCAAAAATGGTCATTATCTAAAATTTTGGAATGTAATTTAACATAATACTAACATCTTTAACATTAAAATATTTCTAAAATAAATAAAACATGAAAAAACCTTAAAATATTCCCTATAAATCTAGTTAGTTATCTAAAAGATGCCAATAAACCACAAGACCAAATCACAAGACTTAACAATCCTGTAATGTTTCCCCCCCAAAAAAACCAGTGTTGTGATGGCAGCCAAGCCATTTCTCTACAAGTGTGACACCACACATATGTATGAAGAATAGAACTAGTGGCAAAATAGAATTAGTGACAAAAACAGGAAGATCCTGAAAATACCTACAACATATTTGATCTGTCAACACTAGGGGAAAAAAAACATCAATGCATAATTGCTTAAGAGGTAAAAAGAATATACCAGTAGAAGAAACAAAAACCAAGCCAGATATTCTGAGATTTTGCAGAAGGCAACTCCACCTATGCTTGGGGCAAGCTTATTCTAGCATATACATGATATTAGATATTGCTTAAACAGCAGTGTATGTCTTAGACTCCCAAAATGTACTTGGAGTTTAACATCTGTTTATTATCAAGTAATAAGAGCAATTATTCAAACTTTTATCCTAAAGAATGAAGGGGAAAAATCCATAGGATTTATGGATGTTAACGTAAATGAATAGTTCGGGTATACGGGTACATAATTTATATAGAGCTATATTAGAGAACTGGGTGAAAATTCTTCATCTGACAATAAATGAATTTGAGGCATTATCCTAATGAGGTATCCAAATACATTGGAAGCTGGGTTTTTTAAAATATTTTTTTTCTGTTAAGAAAGAGTGCTTACTTTTAAACACTGGGTATTGATGAAATAATAAATATCTGGGAAAATATGTGGAGTTTCTGCATATGTCACTTTTAGTGTAAATGTTTGGTAATGCTTGGCACCAAACTGACAATATCTTCAGATTTGTTTTAAGGAAGAAGACTTGGAGATCTTTCAAATGCAATGAAGAAAGATAGGGATGAACAGCTGTTTTGACTAAGCTGCATGTAACTGGAACACCACTTCCTTGTGAATCAAAACGTGGGTGAGCCAGAAATACACATTTTAATGATTCACTGGAAAATCAGTTTTGGAGAAATAGGTTTATCTAATTTAGTAATTTCAGCATGCTTGTTCTTTTGGTTTCTAGTTCCTCAACATGGTGTACTTCAAATGTATGGGACCATAATTCCCAAAATTTTGGATGTGGTGATCACCATATATCTAGATTCAGCCTTGGCAACTTTAAGACTTTAACTCTCAGAATTCCCCTGCCAGTCATGTCTTAAAATTTCCAAGGTTAGACACCCCTTATCTGGAGAGTGTCATAAAAGCTGTGGTGGCGCAGTGGTTAGAATGCAGTATTACAGGCTAACTCTGCCCACTGCCAGGAGTTTGATCCTGACTGGCTCAAGGTTGACTCAGTCTTCCATCCTTTCATCCTTCCAAGGTCAGTAAAATGACTCAGATTGTTGGGGGCAATATGCTGACTCTGTATACCAGGAGTGTCAAAATCAAGGCCCCTGGGCTGGATCAGGCCTGCAGGGTGCTTAGATCTATACAAGACTTTTCTGATTCTCTTTGTTGCTAATTTGTGGATTTTGTCTCTCAGATCTGGTACTTATTTCAAGCATTTATTACAGGGGGAAAACACACCTTCCAAAGAGATGGTGCAGGATTTCCTGTTTTTGCATTGAAATTGAGTAGTCTGTAAAGAGCTGTAGTCACTAAAGGAGATACCATGGAAAGGGAGGAGTTGTAGTTTTCCCAAATTCTCTGTTTAAATGTTTTCTTTGCAAATGTACAGATGAGAAAATAAACTATATGCAGTGTATTTTCTCAAAAAAGTGGGTGTGGAGAGGGGTGTGTTAGGGATAGCCAAGGTCATGTACTTCTAAGCCATGATTTAGAAACCAGAGGAGTTAGGTTCATGCTACATGATAAGGTAAAACAAGCACGTCTCATTTTAGTGAAAAGTGTGAAGAGAGAGATTTCCAAGTCAGGCCTTCACTTAACCTGCTTTTCTTTTTCTTTCCTAATTATATATTCAAGCACACAAATGTGCACATATACTCAAAGGATTTGATTGTAGAAGTCCCTGGAAATGACCCAGCCACAATGTAGACTGAAGCAGCTTACTAAAAGACATAAACTGAAGCAATCTAGAATAGTTTCAAAAACTACATAAACCTGTATGCCGGAGAGCTAGGGTACAATAAAATAGTATATCTTCAGCGTTCCAGGTGCCTTCGGCGTTTAGTCATGTTGGCCACATGACCACGGAGACGTCTTTGGGCAACGCTGGGTCTTTGGCTTTGTAATGGAGATGAGCACTGCCCCCTAGAGCCAGAAATGTCTAGCATGTATGTCCAAGGGGAGCCTTTGAATGTTGGCAACCAAAAACTTCCCTTCTCTTTAATGCAAGGTTCAGAAATCTGAACTAGTCAAAATTGATAGTCTTAACATGAGCTTCAGTATATTGCTGAATATTCAATTTCCAATGAGGTTCAAATATATAAAATATGATTTACTGTACTAATTTAAACCTAATAGGTGCTATGTATTCATGAAATGGATTTACAGCAATCTGCCCCAATCGGGTGGCCACCCAAGAGGGAGAAAAAGAAAGATGCATGCGTGCGCACTCACACATACACACACACACCAATCATTTGGCTGGAGAAATGTAGGTTACACTTTTCTGTGTTCATGTTTGTCATTTTGTCATCAAAAATCCAGTGAATATCAAAGAGTCCTTGGGTGTCAAACATCATGTGTGGTCTTAGATCTTAAATACATTTCAGAAAACAGTAAAAAAGCGCCAATATGTAGTATCCAAGTTTTGCAAAATTGGGATCACCAGCCATAGAGAATTAATTAAAATCTTTAATTAAGCAATTAAGAGCAAATAGGTTTTCTTAAATAATGTTTATTGAATCAGAAGGAAATCAAAATATACAAGTATTTAAAATTCAGGTGCTAGTTTAAATTATAACATTAGTCTTACTGTTCCTTACTTTTACAATAATGAATAGAATGTATTTGTATGTGTAGCACAGATGTGCTATAAAAAGTTCCTACCACAGAATGTTTGTAAATCAGTTATAATTTGCATTTGTTCTTTTAATCCATTTTTTAAAAAAATCATGTCATTGTAAACCTAACAATCTCATCTTCCCCTGAATAACAATACACAAATTATATTAATAACACAGAAGTAAATATGTCCTTTAGGTTAGTAATAAAAGGGCCTCCATATTGCCCCCTTGTGTTGGATTCTGGTTAATACTTTAATTATGTACTTTTGAGAAGCAAACTTCTTGCATTTCATTACACGAAGACAGAAATAGATGAGAATTAGTGAGAAATTCTGTAAAGTTCAATAGAATTACAGGTAGACTCACAACCATTGTTTGACAACCATTTGCAGTTACAATGACGCTGAAAAAAAGTGAGTTTTAACCAGTCCTTGCACTTATGACCATCATGTGACAATGCAGTCACATGATCAAAATCCAGACACTTAGCAACTGGCATATAATCACAATGGGTGCAGTGTCCCAGTGTCACATGATCACCATTTGCAACCTTCCGGCAAAATCAAATGGGGAAAGCCAGATTGGCTTAACAACTATGGCAGAAAAGTTCATAAAATCGGGCATGAAACTCACTTAACAAGCAGATCACTTAATGATGGGAATTCTGTCTCAGTTGTAGTTGTAACTTGAGAACTACCTGAAATCACTTGAAAGCCAATTTCAAAAATGCCTTTAAAAAATCATGAATGCAGCCCTGGTATTCAGGATCAACAGTGGGCCATTGGTTTTAACCCACTGTTGTACGTTGGTGTGTTTTGAAAATAGTTTAGTTTACAACTTGCAATGGAAGTTTTTGCGGGGTTTTGTTTTATCCTTTTCCCTGGAAAATGGTACCCTTTAAAGAGGATTTCCCCCTGATTCTATACAGGTAGTCCTAGACTTACAACAGTTCATTTAGTGACTGTTCAAAGTGACAATGGCATTGAAAAAATATGACTTACTCAGCAGTGGGATCCTACCTGTTCTACTGCCAGTTTGGTGATCGCGCGTGTGCACCCGGCTTTCCCCACACCAGCTGAGGCCTGCAGCGTCAATCAGCTGAGAGGATAAAGAAGAGAAAAGCTCAGGGGCGGTTGGAAGGGCTGATCCTGTGCTTTTCTTTATCCTCTCAGCTGATCGGCGGCGGCTTTTTTTCTCTTCTCAGTTGATCGTCAGAGGCTTTTTTTACTACCAGTTCAGCCAAACCAGTAGAAATTTTTGTTACTGGTTCAGCTGAACCGGGCCTAACTGGTAGCATACCACCACTGGACTTACTGTATGATCGTTTTTCACATTTACGACCTTTGCAGCATCCCCACGGTCACATGATCAAAATTCAGATGCCTGACAACTGGTTCATACTTATAACCGTTGTCCCAAGGTCACGTGGTCACCTTTTGCAACCTTCTGACAAGCAAACTCAATGGGGAAGCCAGATTCGCTTAACAACCAGTTTAGTAACTTATCTACTACAGCGATTCACTTAACAACGGTGGCAAGAAAGGTTGTAAAATGGGGAAAAACTCACTTAACAAATGTCTCACTTAACAACGGAAATGTAGGGCTCAGTCGTGGTTGAAAGTCGAGGACTACCTGTAATGTACATCTAACCATAAGCATTTCAATCTCATCCTTTTCTTATTGTCTACTGCAACCCTAAACAAGCCTACTCAGATATAAACCCCCACTGTCCACTGAGTCTTACATTATATTATCTTTATAACTGCAGCCTTAGAAAGCTTTCATACTCTGATCAATTGCTCTCCATACTTGCATTTGCAAACACCACATAATACTGAACAATGGCTCCTCTCGTTATCGACTATCCTGAGCGTGGATTGTTATCTGATAAAACTACCAATAAGGGTGGCCTAGAAAAGGAGATATGAAAGTGTGGCTTGAAATATGCTTTCAAACCATCATTTGCCTTAAGTCTGTGGTGTGATCCATGCCGCTGTCAGACCAATGTAAACAACACTCTTTTGTCTGTATTAACTCATCCATGAAAGCTATTCTTAGCTTGCCAATTAACATCTCATTTTGTTCTCTTTAAGTATCTTTAGGTTTTAATGCCGGTACATGTTACCCAGTTGATTCCCTTTAACATGGTTTGATTGAAGTTGGTTTACTGTCAGCTCTTTGAAGACAGGTTAGAACAGGAAGCCAACTCCACAAGTTTTATTGAAACTTTATTTACTGACCTAGGGCAAAGTCAGAGAATTTTGAATGCCTGACTGAGTTTTCTCCTCTCTCTTTGTTAGACTTTAGTGAATTAAGGAGCCAAACTAAGATTCTTTCTACTATATTCCACTTTTCTTGGGTTTAAAACATGTGTGTTGACATGTTGTAGCCATCTTTGTATATAGTTTCTCCAAGGCTATCGCTGAGAAAGTACATTCGCACTTTCTACAATTTGAGAGAGGCTCATAAGAATATTTATCTCCGCATTAGCACCACTGTTTTATAATAACCCACAATATTCCTATCTAAGATTAAAATTAACCCCAGATTATCCATGTTCTCACAGAGCAGGGAAACTGAATTTATGTTTTGTAAATTACTGCAAAAGAAACGAATTGCAAACATATTAATACAAATGGTGTCCTTTGCATAACTGGGCAAACTAAGACAAATGATTCAAGATTGATATTCTAATTTGAGTAAGAGGACATTGTCAGAATTCATTCATACTCCAAATCGGTTCTGAAATGATTGACTCAGTTGCAGCCAAGAGTAATTGCAAATAATTTTTGATAACCTGAGATCATGAAACTACATTTATTTATTTACTGGGGCTTATATGCTGCTCTAATTATAGAAAGAGAGCTAGTCTCTGGTAACAAAAAAACAAAAACAAAAAACCCCAATCCAGAGGTTTCTGATAGCATCTTTTCTGAATAACCAGTTTTGTGGAAAGATATAAGCTTTCACAAGCTACATTTGCACTCATGAAAGTTTACGTATTTTAATAAAATTCCGTTACTTTCAAAAAGTTCAGTCAGACTTTGTCTGCTGTTCTCATCTAACAGGGCTCTGTTTATCTGTTATCTGGCTCTGAAGTGCTCAATGGACCTGCGATCAGATGTCTTGAGATGATCCTCTCTTAAAATAAGGACATTTGAAGAAAATTGGGATGGAAATTACATTTCATGGAGTTTGGGTTACACATGGAGGGGAAATACGTTTTCTTCAATTTTAAAAATACAAACATACTGTATGCATTTTTTGTGGATTTAAAGATGTTTCTTTTGTATCACACCACACACTTTGCACAGTCCTGTGACATGATTTGTAGCTTAAAAAGATGCCTAGATAATTGCATAAAATGCAGCAAAGTCTAGGAAATATCAGTGTCTAAATGGAACCCATTATGAACTTAGTACAGAAATGCACATATATTAGAAATGCGTAATGCATATAAATTTGTAGGCAGGCTTTCTCCAGTTCTTTTTTTAATTTGGGTTTTTTTGGGGGGGGGGGGATAGATTCAGAAAAAAGAAGGAAACAAATCTTAATCCATTCCCTTATACTGGTAATGTCTATCTGCTTTTGGGTTTTGATGAATCTATATCAGATATCCTGGATGCTGAATTCCCTTTAAATCTTAGTGCCTCTGTAAGCTTTTTTTTTTTATTATTATTTTTAAACTTTTAAGAGAATATGTTCTGCAATAGGTAGTCTCTCAAAGCATATATTAGCCCAGTGGGTGCATTCAGGGCAACAAGAAAGTTTGATAGTGTTTAATTTGGATCTTAGCTGCAGCTCCTAACAGTCCATTTTATGTGTTAGAAAAAGGAATGCCAGGCAGCTAAACCAATCAGATGGCAGGCTTTTTGAGTGCATGACCAATGAGAACACTGGAGTAGATAAATCTACCTTATGGTCATCCCATAGAAGGTATCATGGCAGCAGGAGAGAAGATATACGTGGTGATTCAACAGACTGAACTGCAGTGAGAGTGGGCAAGGCAGTGGGAGAAACCGTGGGTGAATGATAGTGGAAACAGACAGTCCACAAAACATCTTACTTGGAATAACCTTGGATTTGTATATCAGCCCTTAGGACTTAGTTTGCTTAGTCTGCCATGAAAAGAAGGGAAGGAGGGATGGGGGGAAATAAACAATACCAATCATTTCTTTTTTTTCTTTTTGTCCTGAAAGGAAGAAAAGTAAAGGTGATTCAGTGATTCTTCAGAGACTTCCAGTTGTTAATTATTTAGGTTTCACGATAGACACAATAGACACCGGATCTGTTTGTACCCCAGCATCTGACATCCGTTTGGGACTCTGGAGAAAAGGGAGAGAAAAATGTCAACATTGCTGATGCTCAAGAAATTATGTTTTTTATTTATTTCTCTCTTTAGTGGGCTGTTTTCTTAATCCATATGATGGAGGAGTCTGCATCCAGAATTGTGTGCACATTTTACTGTACAAACAAACTTACTGCCAATATGAGGCAAATTCCATGTGAGAAAAAGATGCAACCTACAACAATATTGCCGTCATGATTCACACATTTGCATGATGTTTTACTGTAATTTATTTTGTTCTGAGTGAGAAGAAACAAAAATTATGAAGCTTGTCACTCAGACCAGTGAACCTTTTTAAATTGTCTGTGATAGACAGAACAAATCAAGATGGCAGCCATTATAATACAATCAAAGATCCAGCAGTTTTTTTTAATGTGCATCACAACATAACACCCCCCATAAAGAAAAATCATTTAAAATCTTTGGATTTTTAAGAGTTGGCTTTAATTAAGCATGCATAAGGATTGGGAACATTTTAAAAGACAATATTCTGTCACTAATTATATTTCCTGCACTGTTTCTGCGTTTGTGTATATAATTTCTTCTATCATATTTAAAACACTAACATGTAATACATTTCTTGATTGTGGAAGCAACTCAGAATCTTTGCTCAATCATATCACATTATTCATCAAAACAAATTTATCCTGCCTTATTTTTTCTCTCTTTCCTATGTGCTTTGCATATGCAGAGATACAGGAAGAGGTTGGCTTGGAGGAGCTTCCGTGGTTCTAGCTCATTACTATTTTGATCCTACTTAAAAATAATAATAAATTTTCACTTAACTTTTGTAAGGAAAAATGAAATAAAACATGGATTACTAATAGCTTCCAAAGGGTTCTGGGATGCTTTACATGTTATTTGCAAGTTTCCCATCTGTCAGGACATTGGACAAAATTCATTGAGAATGATTTTAGTGTAATTCTCCTTTTAATGTCCTCTTGGGCCTGCTATTTGAAATAAATATATAAATGCACAGAGCTTGGCTCGAGGACTCAGTCTGAAAGACATACGTAAGAAAAGAGGAGCAGATAAAAATAGGATGAAAGTGTTGAACCCAAATTCTACAATGTGCAGTTGAGTCACAACTCAGGGAATGTTGTTTGCTGCAGCAGAAATTCCAGGAACAATAATAAAAAATCTTCTGGTGATAGAAAGGGATTCAGTCGATGTGTACAACACAACACATTTAACTGATTACTAACAATCTGTTTTTTGGGAGTTACCTCATACATAGGGATATATAAATAAAACCACTATGGAAATTGATCATGATAGTCTATTTCCACACTATAGTATTGTCCATCTTGATTATCAGATTCTCTATTTTGTAGCTGACCATAAGAATCCTACAAAAGTTAAAGTTAAAAAACATTCCCCCCCCCTATTCAGTTTCAAATGCAATGATATCCAATGAGGAAAGAAATGATGATGAATAATATATTAATTCAATACAAAGCACTAAACTTAGCCTTCAATTTAAACCCCAATGTGCTCTGTGAAGAAAGATATATAGTTCTTTAATTCAAGGCATGACTTTGGAAAGAGATTTCTGGGCCTAAAAAAGAAAAATTAGGCAATTAAGTTGATTTATCTGATAGCTTAACCATAGCCCAGATGGAAAACCACTTATTGAATAAAAATCCACATCGATCCATTTTTCAATTGCAGAGTAACTACTTCACAATCTAGCACTCTCTAGATGTACTTAGACCTCAACTCCCAGAATCCCTGTCAGTTTTCAGATATGCTAGTAGGGAATTTGGGGAGCTGGTCCCAATAGAATTAGAGGGCACCAGGCTGGCCAAGGATTCCACTACATCTGATTGCCAAAGCAATCCAGAATAAAGAATTTGCTTTTATAGCTCTGCTTTTGGTAATCTTGGAAGGGCCAGATCTCCCTCCAGCCTGGTGCCCCTTCCTTTCAGATTATTAGTCTCCCGTTCCTGCTTGGGAAAAGAATGAAGGTGCAGGAGCTATTCTCCTCTCCCCAAGAAAGTTTTCTTCCAGAAGTGCTGCCTAAGCAGGGATTGCTAAGGGAAGATGAAGATAACCTACAAGGCCTTTGAAAAACCCTCCAAAGGTTTGTCGCTTCTCCATTCGCTTGAGAGGACTTTGTTGTGCTGCATCCTCTCCATTCTGAAGGGAGTCTGTCTCAGCTGCTTCTTCTTGTCTTGACTCTTCTGGATCCTTGGTTTTCTGGGGAATCTCTTGTGACTTGTTCAGGTTGTCTGTTGAATTCTTGCGGCTCCCTTTGCTTGCAGAGTCTCGATTCTCAGCCTGGGTCAAAGGTCTGTCCGTGAAGTCCAGGGTCTAGAGCAGTTTCAAACAGGGTTACTTGGTCGGTGAGTTTAAAAGAAAAAAAAAAAGGGGGGGGGGGCAGCTTGCTTTGCAAAATGAAAGCCCAAATGGGGAATGATTTGTTTGCTCAGGAGACCTTTGGATGCAATCTTACACCCAACATGCAGGACTAAATGCCAGTTGTAGGGTTGATTCATGATTGTCCATACAGTACATTTTAAAAAGTCAAGGTATCAGACAATTTAAGCAAGTATATATTAATAAAAACTGTAAATCAGTTGGAACATAAAGAATGGAGAAATCAGAAACCAAATACCTATTTATATTATTTTGGTTCTCCCTCCCTTGCTCGCTCGCTTGCTCCCTCCCTCCTTTTCTTCTTTCCTCCCTTCCTAAGGGTAGTGGTGATTTTGGCAGCAGCTCCAAATATTTATACTATTTTTCATATCATAAAAAACAACTATGCTATCAGAATAAGTTTCTTGACATTTTTTTTAAAACCATACCCTGATGAGATCCATGGCACAGGGCAAAAACTGTACAGCAAGCATAATCTGCCATAATCTGATTTTCTTCATCCTGTGTTTATGTGAATAAAATGTCATCACAGGGTTTCTACAATATCTCTCCCTTTCCCTATTTCTAGATTTTTTTTTTAAAAGGATGAAAAAGTGGAAATTTGTTTGGCAAAGAGCTAGGAGCAGATAACACTTCTGGCACTGGCATATGCCATGTCAGCATTCCTCCCTGCCAACTTGTATCACCCTTTACAACAAGGGTAGGCAGGCAACTTCGTGGCCTCCAGATGATAGGATTTTAACATACACATGCTCCAACCAATAAAGCCAGTGGCAAGGAAGGTATCCAGAGTAATCAAAGCATATTATCTCTAATATGGTAGGGTTGGTATTTGTCTCTGTGATTTCAAAACTCAACACAAGGTTTGATAGAATATAATCTATCAAGATCATTAGACATAAAGGAATCCAGAGATGATCTTTGGAAAGAGACACAGAAGGAAGGAAGAAAGAGTTAGCCATTTAGGTGGGATCTGGAAAAGAGACCACACAGTCCAAAGATGGAAAGAAATGTGAGAAAGAAAAAAGTCAAAATAATCCTGCCTTGATTTTATAATTATTATTATGATGTAAGAAGAAATATATATTCCTGTATTTTCCCACCCCAGAATTTATTATTTTCTTTGTTGGGGGAAGGGATTCACAATATTCAGGCAGGGAAAAAATTACTGTTTACACACTGCACAGAGTCACTCTGAGAGTGGTACCTAAATTTGATAAATAAATAAATTAATTAAAATTTTTGATTGGAAGAGCTAAGAACTGCCCCTCTGGGAGAACTTAAGAGGTAAAGCTAGAAACATTATACCTAAACTGTATAGGGAGTTAGATGGAACTTTCCTAATTTTAGTCAAATGAGCCTGTAAAATTCTGCATAGAACCACAAATTGAGAAAAATTGATGTTGTTTCATTTACTTTATTGTTTTTGCAAAGACATCACAAGTACAAGAGAGTGTGTTTCAGACAAAGGAAAAGAGCAGGATACAGTACAGATAAAGAGTAAGGTACAAAATGGCACTGTTGATATGGCTGCAGTTTCAAATTACAAAGTACAAAGAATTTAATATTCATCCATCGCCTTTTGTAGTTGGAAGTCTGGAATAAGGAACTAACTAAACACACAAAACAACACATTCTTTTAAACTGGCTCATTGAGTGAAAGTAGAGTAGTAACCAAACATGTGCTAAAGACTGCAAAACAAAAATGATGCAAAAGGCATCAAATGACAGCTTTGTTTTTAAAGATTCTACATTTAATTAACTTAGGTTCCATGCTCTGGTCTGCAGTCTCTACTTTCAAAACAGTCGCAATTTCTGAAGCTAAAAGAAGTATTAAATCGATCTGAAATAAATTGGCCTAAAATTATCCTATTGTATGTTTTATCTGAAAAGCCAGTTTTCCCATGTCTGTGTCTTTAAATGCTGCAACTACATATTCTACTGACAGTCAGCTGTTTCACCAAAGTGGTCTCTGGAGTTTATATAAATAGTTCATAGGCATATCAATGAATAGTTCTTAAATTTTATAAGGCTGAAACATGTTCTCTAGCCTGAACAACCTTCCTTAACTGGGCTGAAAATACTAGGAGTCACAACCCACCCAACACTTCTGAGGAATATGAGGTAGAGGAGGATGGAAATGCTTCATCTTTTCTATAATAATGACAAGGCTATTGCTCAACCAGTGTTATGCATGTTGGCTGGGGAATTCTGGTAATTGAAATCCAATCCACACAAAGTTGCCAAGATTGTGAAACACAGCCTAAACTGTTGAATTTATATTTCACTGACAAAGAAATAAAGGGAGATTGGTATAGATCTATTTCAAGCTATTTAGCTCTCATCAGCTATCCAGACTGGCTTGAAATAGATCTATACTAGTCTCCCTTTATTTCTTTGTCGGTGAAATATAAATTAAACACAAAAAAAGTGTTTGTCATGAAAGCAACTGCCTGCGAAGGCTCCTGGATTGGGGCTGAAAGGCGAAAGTGGAAGCAGTATGCTCCATCCCATATTTGGGTAGACCAGGTTGCCCTGGTAGACCAGTTTCACCAGAAAAACACTGTCCTAAACTGTTAAACTTTTGTATTACACAGAAATATTCTGACCAGTTGATCCAGCCTTTGAGAACTTATTATAACAATGCCATTTTTCTTCATTTTAGCTTCAGTTTTGAACTGAGTTGAATGGTTTATAGAAGAATTTAAACCAACAGTGCCACTTTCAGTGCCAAAAGTATTGGGAAACAAAGACAGGAGGAAATACATAAAGTTGTATATCAAATATATAAAAGAATCATGTATGTTCTCATTAAACCCGAGAAGAGTTCAGTTGAACCATCACCGAAGGAAAACTAAATGATCCATCCACTTACTTGGTGATCAGATGCTGGCCCATTTATTTCAGGAGGAGTTACCCCTGTGTCACTCCTGACTGACTAAAATAACAAAGGGTGTCATGAATTTCTTCCTACTATGATTATAAATGATTGTACACAGGAGTTTAGCTGAGTCTTCCTGTTTCAGGACTTAAGAACACAATGGCAAATAGAAAAGCATGTGATTTCTTTTCTCATAGGAATGTCCTCTAAGGAACCTCTAGCCAAACTTGGGTGTGTCCCCTCAATATCCATTTAGAATAAATATATGGTCTACCACATCATTTGTCATACCTTTTAATGCCTTTTTTATACAATCTATCAATTGCTCTCCCAGAAATGATTTGTTTCAGTGTGTCAGGGTTTAGACTAGGACTTGTTAGTAGATCATAGAACTAGAGACTCTTCACTCTTAGTTGACTTCCCAACTTGAACGGCAGGAAAGTCTCAGGGGTGACATGGTTAGATTAGAATCTTTACTGTATATGAAAGAATTCATGTGGTAAATGGTTATCCATGTAGTGGAAAAAAATGCCCAGGACTTTTATATATTCTCAAAGGTTTACATTTGAGGTGTTCTTTCCTCCTTTTGAATAAATGGTTGCTTGGTCTGATGCTTGATGGACTTCCACTCAAGTAGCTGTGGTATATTTAGATAATAGCCATTGCTAGTAGAGGAGCTGTTGATTCCCACTTTCCACCCTGAACCCTTTTGTAGTATGAAGGTGGAACTCAAGAGAAGTGGAATTCAATAGGAAAAAGCCCTTTACTCAGGAGCATATCTTTAACTGCTGGAGAGTCATTAAAATCCTGCCTATCATAAAATGTTATAGATGAACTATATAAATATAATGTGAGGCGGACTTATGGGCAACTTTTAACATTCCTTTTATATTCCTTACTAGCCACATATTTTGTGGAATGGAGGCCCAAATATGGGTTCACTGTTGGTCTGGTAAAAATGATCATCCATCCATCCATCCATCCATCCTGATGAACTCAACTCAACATAGGGCTGTTACAAAAATGTTTTAATTAGCTGTCCCATCATATTTACTATTAATTAAACTTTAAACTGTCTGACTGCTCAATGATTGTAATACAGCTGACATACAAAATCAGGAACATCAGTCTTACCAGTTTAAAGAATTTTCTCAAATTTGTTTTGGTAGGTCTCTCTTCTCCTTTGGACTTGGTTTCTGCAACTTCCTGGCTCCTTCTTTCATCTTTCACTGGGACTTCTGGAGATGCTTCAATTCTCTCAGTGTTTATCACCTCTATGTCATCTGTGGGAGTCTGCAATGATTCAAAAGAAGCACTATCAAGGATGGGTGAATTCATCCAAGACATTTAGATCAGTCAAGATGAGATTCAGAAGACCTTCTCTCAGTGAGGCTGAAGAAAGGCTGAAGAAGCAAACTTGGTGTTCTGCTTCAAGAGGAAGCAAATTAATTTATCCCAAGGCTCACACACCTCTCAAAAATCAAAGCTACTAATTTCAGAATCCCTGATCCAATCAGGCACTTAGGACTTAGTGAAGAAAGTAAAATAGATACACCAGTAATAATGTCTTTATGCTAATTAACAGTGGTCAGAAACATTTCTTTGGCACTAAGGACTGCATAGCATTGAGCACATTCTTTTGCCTGCAATCCAGAAGTCATATTTTAAATTTAATTAGGAGAAAACTCTTAGAATGGAATCAGAGGGTTTTGCAGGCAGCCACTTGTCCTTATGATTATATCATAAGATTCAGCAAGTTATTTTCTCTGGATATTTTTTATATTCAAGGAGTTACTGATTTTTTTCCATTAAAAAATAAATAAACTGGACCCCATGCTTCACATACACACCTCTTCAGACTGAAATTTAGTGTAACATAACACAACAGATACAAACTCTATGTAAACTGCTCCAAACTTGATTGCAGAAAGTACAACTTCAGCAACAGAATGGTCAATGCCTGGAATGCACTACCTGACTCTGTTGTTACATCCTCTAACCCCCACTCCTTTAACCACAAACTATCCACTATTAACCTCACCCCATTCCTAAGAGGTCTGAAAGGGCATGCATAAGTGCACAATTGTGCCTACCATCCCTGTCCTGTTGTCCCCATTTATTCGTAGCTATTTCCTGTATTCATACTCATGTTTATACTTATACCTATTATCTTGTAGGCAACTGACAAATCAAATAAAAAAAAATAAAAAAATAAATTAAATGTTATTGCAAATAAGATTCAGATTCAGGAACTGTTCTAAATTATGCTTTACAATAAAGTTCTGCTTTATTGATTAGCATTACTTTTATATGATGTTAAAAGTTTTAAGACACCTGGAGAAGTATAAATGAATTTGAGAAGCAAGGCAGAATGTTCAATAAGAATAAAGATTAAATAGTATAAAAGTAGACTAAGACTCCATAGTGAGAGAAGAAGGAGGAGATGAGAAAAGAAGGAAGAGGAGAAGGCGACATTGTGAAAAATGCTGGCTACTGCCAAAATTAGTGCTCTGATATCAGATTTCTCTTTTCGCTTTCATTAGTTTTATAAATGTTACCATGAATTTGACAATGTTATACCCTAGAGGCTATACTATATTGTGCATTCCACATTAGGGATTAATTTAAGTACCTGTGAGTGTGTATGAAGTAATGGTGTTACCAATAAAGGAGCATATTTATAGCCCAGAATTGAAATGTGGGGTCCTTGATGTTTTCTGAACTTGGCTGTTTTCTTGCAGACATTTCATTACCCAAACTAAGTAATGTCATCAGTGCTAGATTCTATGATTTCTTCCACCTTTTCGTTTAAGAGTTATCAACAGTAATTTAGCTGGTAATTTTGTTAATTAAAAAATTAGAAATAGTCCTAATTAAACTGGTTGAGAAAAGTGGCAGTTAATAGAAGCAGAATTAATTTAATTAAAAATATAATTTATTAAATTTTAAAGAAAACCGGAACACTTATCACTCATTATAATTAACTCATGATAATTCTCATTATGTTATCACGGTGTCTGTTGCTAAAGTCTGTTTTTATTCTTTTATATGCAGTGCACTGTAATAATCCTGTAATACCAACCGATGACAGAAGAAACCGCAATGTCAATTACGATCCAAGATTATATCAAATGCTTATACATGGATAATAATAAAAACATATTATCATATTAAAATATGATCCCACTGAAAGCAAATGTTTAATTTTTTAAAAAAATAACCAGCTTCTCTCTCACACTTTCACTTCAGCAGCTATAATTCTAATATTTCTCACAGTAACTCCATCCGTACACCATTTAGAAATTTTTAAGTTTTCCCCAAAACTGAACACATGCTCTGTAAAGCAGAAAGCTTCTGTTGTGCTTCGCCGGCAGCCAGTGCAGACGGCAGTGGTATCGGACAGTGAGGAAGAAAGGGAACCAGTCAGAGAGTCTGTAGAGAACTTGGATAAGGGTCCTGCGTCTGATGCAGGGATGGGGCCAGGACCACCTTCGGAGCCTTCGGAGTCTGGCAGCAGCGAAGCAGAGGAGGGGAGCCTGTTCCAAGTGCGCATGTGTGCAGAGCTGCTAGAAGGCAAGAGCAGCTGAAGCAGAAGGGGCAACTCGGGAGTAAGGCTGGGAGGTGAGTGCCCCTCCCATAAGGGATAAAAGTCAGACCTCAACGATGAAAGCTTTGCAGGAAGCAAAGCAGTTCAATAGATTCCGAGCCCTTTTTGAAGCCCTGTGTATTCTGGTCGTTGTTGTTTTTTTTGATACTGTTATAATTAATTTGGATACTTCTGTTTTTGGGAGCATTCCACAGCACTGATAGGCATGTGCTTATCTTGGGGGAACTGTTTCAATCTAGTTCTGGCTGTGAATGGAAGTAATTCCCAGCATTGCATTAAAATAGGTTTTGCTTTTAACAGAAGTTTGTGTTTAATAATATTTGACGAAGCCTGGGTCAGAACAGCAGTCATGATTTATTTTTTAAAAATAAAATAGTATATGGGATTCTCTTGAGAATATTGCATTTATTTTTTTCCTGTCTTGTAATGTTCACTCAGCGGGTTTAATGTTACCAGTGATACAGCTATATCCTGGGAGGGACCTTTGTTGATAAAAGAAAACAAGAGATATTCAGGAAATCATTTGCTTTGAGTTCATGCTTGACTTGAAATCCATTCATTGTGAGATGTAGTACTGGCAGGATGGGGCACAAATATTGGTGTTATGATGTCCATGGCTTAGAAGCAATGGTGGAATTCCACATTTTTTCCCCTACTGGTTCTATGAGAGCATGCTTCACACTCAAAAACCACCCTCTGTGGACACTTCCGGTTTGTCGGCTTCGCGAGCGGCAGGATTTGCGGCTGCACGATCCCTGCCGCGCTAGTCGTTTTTGGGGCTCCGACCCAGACGGGCACGGAGCTAGCTGCCACTGCAGGGGCAGCTGAAGGTAGGGGGATCCGGAGAAGGGTTTGGGGTTTTGCAGACCCCTCCCCGGCCGGCAGAACCCCTTTTCCCAGGACGGTGCAGCGGCGGTCCGTAATGCCGCCACAAAGAAGCTGGCAGCCGGGTAAGAATGCGCAGGAGGAAGTGGAGAAAGTGCTTGAAAGGAGAAAGTTTTTCTTGGCTCCTAGGACTCTAAGACATATTTAACAAAATTCCTGAAAAGTATGACTTTCTGAATGATACCTTCGAGAAGAGGAAAAAAGCGGCAGTTTAATGGTGCTGAAAGGATAGCTTACCCTCTTTTCTACGGAATAAAAAGTGAATATTAAGAAATCTATTTTTTTTTTAGGTGAAAACTGGCTTTAAGCGATGAGTGGGAAAAGAGAGGACTAAAAAAATATTTGTATGCTAAGACTTTGTTGGAGGAGATGCCTTAAGGATTGAAAGACTAAAATATATTGCAATAAGATTTTAAGAAACAGATTTGGACTTTCTTTTTTTCTGATTGATACTACCCTAGGAGGAGAGAGTGGGAACTCTGTCTTGGTTTGGACTGACTGATAACTTTGGGATTGTTTTATTTTTCCTTTGGAATATTCTGACTGTTGTAAGAGAAAAGAAAAGAAAAGATTTATAATGGCTCCTTCTATTGAGGAACTGAGAAAAGATTATGAGCAAGCAAAAAAAATGGTAAAGCTGGTTTGAAAGAAGCCTTCCTTTTTTAGAAATGGCGCTTATTAACTATCAACAAACATTGCAGCAGATGAAGACAGCAGAAGAAGAAGAAGGAGAGGAAACCATCTTTAATAAATCTCAGAACTCGACCAAGAGGGAAGGAAGAGGGAAGAGAAGAGAAATAAAGGACTTAAGATTTAAAAAAACATTTAAGAAAGGGAAAAACAAGGTGCAAAATCAATATAAGGATGGTAAACAAAAGGGAAGAGGAATATGACAGAGAAGGGAAGCCAGTAAGGCAGAGGCTAGAAGAAGGGGGTAGAAAGGTTTGTTGGGAGAAGAAAGAAAGGGAAAAGGTGGAGAAAAGCTACAAAGTTTTGAAATTAAATGGGAAAAAGGAATTTTTTTAGGGATAAAGGATAAGTATAATTTCTTCAAAGAGATTTTGCAAGGTACATAAGATGATATGGTAGTATTGTATTAGAAATAGAAAACTTAAATGGCTTAAGAGTTGATAAGAGATTAAAATGTTGAAATGTTAATAATGATTGGTTTTAAAATATAATATGAGGGAGATTTAGAATATTGAGCTTTAATTAAAGAGTTTAATAAGATTATGGGATTGATGTTATTATAAAATTTTCATTATAGTATTTGTTTTTAATATTTAGATCTATTGTTTAACTATGTATTTAATTATTTTGGATGTATTATTCAGTTAGAATGTACCAAGCAAAATCGGATTGGGTATTCTAAAGATTAATTTGATTAATTTAGTCGGGAGATAGAAAGGCATCATACTCTGATTAGTGATTTCAGGAGAAATTTTTTTTTTTTTATAAGGAATGAGACAAAGGTACAATAAAGAATGGACAAAAGATACAAATATAATGACTCAAATTAAGATGATTAATTAAGATAGAATTAAAAAGAGTGAAATATGGGGAGAAGTTAATATAGAAGATTTAGAATGGTAAATAAAATAAGTAATGATATGTAAGATGAGTATGAATACAGTTGAAGTCCATGAAGAAAGAAATACCTGGGTCCAAGTTACTTTCCAAAAAGATCTTTTTATGTTTTGTGTGTTGTGTATATATGTTTTTTTTGGGGGAGAATTAATGAAACCTTGCAGAAATATAGAATGAGAATAATGGTAACTAAGTCAGAAAGAAATAGATGAAATAATAATAATAAAATGGAATAAGAGTAAAGAGAAAGAAAGAGAAAATGGATAAGAGGTTTTTGTATGTTTATATGGAAATGGTTTAAAACAGAATTATAGTTTATCTGACTTGTTAAATTTATAATGGAAAAAGGTTTAAATATGTAATGGATAATGACGACTTGTGTGTTTTGAAAAAAATTAATAAAACTTGTTTAAAAAAAAAAAAACACCCTCTGTGTCAGCACTGGTGAGCTGTGTTGTTGTTGTTTTTTTAACTCAGCTGAGGTGCAGCAATCCACTCTGCCGCGCGAATCAGCTGAGCAAAAAAACAAGGGAATATAGGACAGGAAAGGGCAGGGGGTGGGGCCAGCCAGAGGTGGTATTTGCCGGTTCTCCGAACTACTCAAAATTTCCTCTCCCGGTATGTCAGAAACGGTCCGAACCGGCTGAATACCACCTCTGCTTAGAAGTTGCATCTTTAATAGATGCTGCGGATTTGTGACATTAGAGTGCAATTGCTGAACTTCAGCCTCTAGGTCCAGATATTTTGCTCCATTTTTTATGCAGATTCCAGCCAAATAGCCCTCACATTTCCAGATATCACCTAGGCAGTCATGATGTATCCATGTTACAGGCATGTCTAGACTAGCAAAAGCATGATTGCTAGACTTTATTCTTAGATGTGGCTGCTGATGGCATCTTCGTTAGATGTTCTCATTTTTCCATCAATCATGCAAGGAGATGACCAGGATCTCAGAGATCTCTGTGACTTCATTTCTGATAGGATCTCCTGCTTGAGCAGGGGACTGGACTAGAAGACCACAAGGACCCTTCCAGCTCTATTCTGATTGATTAGTTGATTCCGCTAAGACAGGGGTTCCCAACCTTTTCTATACTCGCAAACCTAGAACGTTTCTGATATAATCTCGCACCCCCTAAAAATAAATAATTATAAGCATATAATTATACATATACACTATAATTCTGAAATTTCTAAAATCAAGTTTTTGTACCCCCCGGAATATCATCTTGTATCCCCAGTTGGGAACCTCTGCTCTAAGAGAACAATAGCAAATGGGGTGTGTTGCATTTGTGATACAACTCTTCCAAGCTACACTGAATTTATGTCAAACCCAGTGTTTCCTCATTATCCAATCTGCCATCACACTGAACCACAGTGGGAATAATACATGAGCAATCTGCTTAGGTAACTCCTGGAAACATGATGGCTACCTGGCTGGAATTGCATAAAAAACATGTATTATCTTTCTTGAAAATGCATCTTTGTTTAAGAAAAATGTAGTTGGAAAAAAAATATTCCCAGCAACTCATGGAAACTAACCAAACATCAGTTGAGAAATTAAATAGGAATACAACAACAACAACAACAACAACAACTACTACTACTACTACTACTACTACTACTACTACTACTACTACTAATCAATTTAATTTTTCTTATATCATCTTATTTACAAACTCTATCACAGAACTTTGTTTTCAGATAATGCCAACAGCCTATTTGGTTGACATATTCTGTATAAGGGATTACCAATTGCACACAGTTTATATATTTGTGATCATTTATAGGTGGAAGATCTCCAATCCAATTATTACATTGTAGATTATATCAGAAATCCAAAGCTACATTTATTCTGCCTTTGTTAACTCAACTAAATCAGTTCAGCATACTGTAGAAGAGAAAAGCTATTTTCTGCTGACTGAGGTAGATGAACCTATACCAAAATGAGTTGTGTTTGTAGTGGCTACAAAAAAGATACAGATGTAGATGTTGACAGTACTGTTAATTTTAGGGGTGGTGGTGGTGGGTTGAATTGAATTGATATAGATTGTTGTAATTTTATACAGGTTTTTCCAAAAACCTTATGGTTGCAAATAAATGCACTACCAATAATAATTGAAACTTCCAAGTGAGTGACTCTAGAATCCAAACATACCTTTTTCCAAAAGAATTTACTTAGGGGTGTGGGAGTAGAAGAAGATCTTTCCTTGGTTATCTCCTTGGGAGCTTCATTGGTAACAACCACAACTGTTGGGGCTGGTGGTGGTACTGGAACTTCTGGAGGTTTCACAATTGGCTTCACTGCTGGACTTTCCTGAGTTGGAGGCACACTTGTTTCCGGTTTTGTAACAGGGACAACAGGGACAGGCTGTTCGGTTGGCTAGAAACAAAGTAAATAAAAAAATTGTTCCAGAGAAGATGAACTTCAAAGACCATCAATGGAAAAACACATTTGGCTACAGGAGAAGACAAAAGAAGCTCAGAAAAACATTGTATACTGGCATCTTTCATTCCAGCACCCCCACACATTCATCTTTATTAATTAGAGGATTACAGGAGATAGGTTATGAAAATAATGTAGACATCAATGTGGCTGATCGAAAACTGTAGAAATACTGTACACAAGTGGAAAATTCAGAATTGTCTGCATTATTACTCACCTTGGTATTTGCTGTCTGTTGAACATCTTTTTTTGCCTAAAAGAATGTAAAATACACAAACACAGAGAGAAATCATGTGGGCATTTTCATTCTCTAAGAATCGAAGTGGCTGTAATGTTATTTAAGGATGGAGGGATCCAGGCACTGCACAGGGTTCGACATGGTGAAGCCATTATAAAGAAGATTTTGCTGGGTATATTTTCAGCATTTCTCTGACATTCTGAAATGTTGAGCTGTGTATCCTGAAATGTCACAGGGGACGAACTGGAGCATAAAACTGAAAACATGACGTAGCTAAACTAAAATCATCTCAGAATGATGGGTGGAGAAAGTTCCTAAGGAGTTTTTCTTCTGTAATCTTATGCAGCCATTAAGCTGAAGGATTGGAAAGTCAAGTCAGAAAACGGAAAGGACTTCATATAATGAACCCTTTCCCAATATATGATATGAATGTCCTTCAATCTCTCCAGAACCATTTATGGAGATCCTCAGTCATCCAGGTCATGGGTGTCCCAAAGGTGTTTTTTTTTCCCCCCAAGAGGCAACTGGACTTTCTTGTTTTTCTTTGAAGACGTTTCGCTTCTCATCCAAGAAGCTTCTTCAGTTCTCATTGAATTCAACTCCAGAATTCCAGCTTAGACAGGTTACTGCTGAGAATTTTGGTAGCTGATATCCAGATGGGTTTAACTGGGATATAGGATAACACAGTTAAGCTTTGCAATTTGATATCACAAAGAGGAATGATAAATGTCAAATAGGAAAGCTTCAAAGGGGAGCAATCTGTGAACAATACAGCAATCAATGTCTTGTCCTCCTGATGGTTAAATGTCTCCAATTGCAGAGATAGTATGATTCTCATGACCAGCTAGAGATCTGGAATGGGATATTATGCTCAGCCAGTTAAGCCTTTGTTCCGATGTTCTTCTGAATCTGTGCGATCTGAACTTACAATGATTTCACCATATCAGCAATTGAAAGGAAACAATATTTAATCAATATTAGTATTTGATATTAGGCAATGTCACTGCTTTCGGGTTCAGATTAGTTTTATGATGTGATCCTGAAAAAAAAATCTTAGGAAGAGGTGAGAGTATCTGAAGCAAATCTGTATGCATTTATTTTGGGATTATGCAATATCTTTTGATTAAGAGAATGCACCAATTCAGGTACTTTGTAAAGATTAGTTGAGGACACCATTGAGTAGAGATAGCCTCATGGTAACTACCTTATATTGTCTTGTGAAGCTAATAGGAATTTGTTGGTTTTGCAACTCCTCTTGGCAACCATAGAAAACTTTTTTCTCCCAAGAACATGTTTTACATGCGCAGGGTTTTGTTATCCTGGTTTTTGTGATGGTGTCCCATCCAAGGACCAAACAGCCCCAACTGGGCTTGCTTTTGAGTCCAGACAAACTCAGCAGTGCTGAGCATGGAAAACTTATTTCCCAGGAAATAAGAATCTATGCCAAGACAATCCATCATGTTTTCATCTTATAAATAGCCTGGTGCCATTATGATGCTGGAATTGAAGGAATTGTGCTTACAACACATTAAATAATGCCAGATTAGGGCAAATTTCCTAAAATCAGCTCTTGTTCTATGATTAGCATAGCTCCTTTTAAATGGAGTTTGAATTAACTGGACCTAATGAATTTTTCATATTGAAGGAATTTATTCAGTTTCCTTTTCTTCAATCCAAGGAATAAGAAGATCGAAAAACAAAGGTACTTGAGCCTTCCTTCCTTCCTTCCTTTTTCCTATCTTCCTCCCTCCCTCCTCTGTAATGATGGGTGAAAAGGGGGGCAGTTATTGCATGATTGACAGTAGATTGGGAGCAGGGCACTGAATTTCATGCTTTGTTTTCAACATTTCAAAGAGAAGGAAAGATAGTCACACAGTTCAGCTTCAAATTGCTTTGTGGAGTGAAACTGATGGCAGTATGGAATTGCACTAAGTTCTGGTTAGGGTGACACAGGTTTTGTTAGTGAGAAAGACTCAATAATAAGACACAGAAAATAGCAACGAATATGCAGTCAGTGGGAACTTCCTTCCACTGAACCCTGAATTCACAGATATTAATGGAGAGGTAAATGTTCAGGAGTATCATGATACTTCCCTGTTGCCAAATTATATCTTTGTCAAAGCCAGCAACAATTCTAAACAATGTCCAACTCAAGCTTTGCTTTTCAGTAAGTCTAGCTGCTGCATGCTTGCATTCAGGATAAGCAGATTTAAAAGTTATCTGTTGTTATTCAGGGTTCTAGATTTTCAGGTTACTCTCCCATACCAACCTTATGTCTAAACAGTTTGCTAAATGTACTATGTCCTAATCGGGGGCTGTCTAGCTTCTTTTTCTTGGTGCTTTTGCCAAGGGAATCAGTCACCGTCTTCTCAGTCCCACCATGGCCTGTTTGAGATCCCTTTGTGTGACATCAATCAAAGTTGAATTTTCATTGCATGCTCTATTTTCCTTTTGCCCATTACAGGCATCAACAATCATACAATGTCTTTATAAAGCTCAATACTCATATCCACCAATCTCACTTTCCCAAAGAGAATTTTATATTTTGTAAGGTACTATATAGCACTGCATAGAATAGAATAGAATATTTTTTTTATTGGCCGAGTGTGATTGAACACACAAGAAATTTGTCTTGGTGCAAATGCTCTCAGTATACATAAAAGAAAAGATACATTCGTCAAGAGGCAAGAATCATAAAGTACAACACTTAATGATAAGTCATAGGGTACAATAAACAATCAAATCATACTAGGAAACAGTCCTAGTTTTTTCAATTACAGGTGGCCCTTGACTTACAACCACAATCGAGCCCAAAATTTTTGTTGTTAAGTGAGAACTTTGTTAAGTGAGTTTTGCCTCATTTTAGGACTTTTCTTGCCACAGTTGCTAAGTGAATCACCACAGTTGATAAGTTAGCAACACAATTATTAAGTGAATCTGGCTTCCCCATTGATTTTGCTTGTCAAAAAATTGCAAAACTTGACTTTGGGACACAGCAGTGGTCATAAGTATGAATCAGTTTCCAAGAATCTGAATTTTTGATCATATGATCAATGATCATGGGGATACTATAAAGGTCGTAAGTGCAAAAAACAGTCGTAAGTCATTTTTTTCAGTGCCTTTGTAACTTTGAATGGTCACTGAAGGAATTGTTGAAAGTTGAGGACTACCTGTATTTGCAACAATATATTATTTGAGCATACATTTATTTAGCAAGGAATCCACACATATCTACCACTGATCTCCAGGGCACACCTTAGATCAGGGGTGTCCAACCTTGGCAACTTTAAGACTTGTGGACTTCAACTCCCAGAATTCAACTCCCAGCTTTGCTGGCTGAGGAATTCTGGGAGTTGAAGTCCACAAGTCTTAAAGTTGCCAAGGTTGGACACCCCTGCCTTAGATGCTGTCATTTGTAGATTATATATAAACTAATGGGGCACTATACTTTCACTATAACCATACATGGATACCTGGCATTCTCCAATGACTCTGTATTGCAACAAAAATCAACAAAACCCCAGGCAAGGACAATTCCACTTAACTATGGAGGTCTTACAAACCATTCACAGTGTTAGTCCTAACAATGAAATATAGAGAGACGTTTATTTGAAAAATTGCCTCAGTGCATACAATCCTGCTTATAGAGCATAAGATCACCTTTGATAATTTCTTAATAAAAAGACAGGCTTATGGCTCTAAATATTTGACTTGAGTTTGGCCTATTGTAAACCTTAAAATAAGGTTTGAAGATTTTCTTCATTGGGGCTTTTCAGTGAGACTGTATTCACCCCAAATTTATAACACCGCTAAATATATGTTGTATACTTTTTGCCTTTACTCTTGTAAGTACATAGCTTTGTCAGAAGACAAAAATATTATGAAAATGATCAGCTGCAAATTTCCAACAGGATAGAAACCAAGTTCCTAGAAACTTCTCTCTCCCTCTCCCTCTTCCTCTCTCTCTCTCCTCTCCCTCTATCTCATCTATCTATCTATCTATCTATCTATCTATCTATCTATCTATCTATCTATCTATCTATCATCTATCTATCTATCTATCTATCTATCTATCTATCTATCTATCTATCTATCTATCTATCTATCTATCTAGGATAGATGAGGAAAGGAACTACCTCATTTCATAGCCTTACCATCTTTTTATTATTTATGTTTTATTGATTTGACTATGATTTCTTTGTTTGATTGTTGCGAGATGCCCAGAGTTGTTGAGATTTGGGTGGCATATCAGTTCAATATATTGTTAAATGAAATAATATTTCCCCCAGAAACTCACAACCTACACACTACCCTGTTCTTCCATTTTATTTTTATTACAACATTGAGATATAGGAAAGGCTGAGATAATGGATGGGGAAAGAAGGCTTCCAATTTGGGGGCATATCTGACTTTCAAACTGATTGCCCCATCCTACTGTACCCTTAGCCTCAAAGTTCTGATGGTTGATGTCAGATGTATCTGTAGAACTACCAACTTCATGCACATCTGGTATTGAACTAGACAACTTGTGACCTGTTTCAGAGATATTTCCTTATTTAAATTAAAAAAAAAAAGAATTGCCCAAAAAACAGTGGGAGTGATTCCTGCTATCTTCCCCATTGACTTTCCTTGTAGGAAGCTGGCAAGAAGTGCTGGAAATGACAATCATGTGACCATGATAACACTGAAGTGGCCACAACTTTGCCAAGTTTCAGTCCCATAAGGCTCGTGGGTTTTGGATTTTGGACATATACCGTTAATTAGTCCCTTGGAGCTAAATTGATTAAAAATTATTGTCCTATGAGTTTTGCATGATTGGAGGTTACAGACAATCAGAAAGACACAAGAGTTTTAGTAGATGAGGCAGTAGCCTTACCAAAAACCTCTTTGGGCATAGAAATAAACCACAAGAGACTCAGTTCTTACAACAATGGAAACCCAAAATGAAACAGATGAGTGATGCTAATCATAATGAGCATCATACTTAATGAGAATTGAACTCAGCTTCTTGACTGACATAATTTACAATAGCTTTCCTCAAGTTAGCAGCATCTACTTGTCCAGTATGGCCTCCAAGAATAATAAGGCAATTCTGAAGGTAAAATAAATGAGGATCATGTATGCAGTTCTGAACATCATAAGAGTAAATCCAATAAGTGAAATGAAATAAGTAAAACAATGCAAATTATATCACACATAAACTTTTAAATCACCCAACTTCCTATCAGATGCCATGCTTTCACACTTAGAATGAGATATGTGTATGAATCAATCTTAAAAGTAGGTAACCGCTCCACCCCCCAAGAAAACCCACAAATGTTGAATTTGCAAAGAGAAAGATACTCACCTTATCCTCAGTGTCACACTTGGAATCAGCTTTGCTTGGTGAAACCTTTTAAGAAAAAAATCATCCTTGAAATGTGCAGTTTTTAAAAACCGTTCCAAACCTTGTCATTGTCTTTGCTTTTAAAAATAAAGGGAATTAGGAGGACATAGATTTAAAATACAGAGATTAAAGACTAAAATGAAGAAGTTTCCAACTATATGTGAAGCAAAGTAATGATCTGGTAAAGGTACATTTTTCCCTCAAATAATCAAGTTGTACAGACATCTATCAGAAAAGAAATTGGTGTTTTTTTCCACAAAAAATTCATCAACACTAGATGGAAGAACAACTGCTGCTTGTGAGGAATAAACTCATTCATGTTTTTGGTTTCACAAGTCATTTGTTAGGCCCAAGAACCAAGAATGACATATGGAGTTACTTCTGAGTAGTTTCTTTATTGTTAGTCATCTTTACCATCTAAAGCAACTGTATGTACAAAATGGATATACTCTGTGACCTGCTCTGGAGTGGCCATCTTAACTCTCTTTCTGCATACAAAACTCTCCAAGCTGTGCTGCCTCTTTGACCTCTGGGAAACAACCCCTCCCTCCTGGGATTCCAGACTACATTCCACCACATCAATGCAGTTATACATATTTTGTTAACTATTGTCCTGCTTTCAGTGAAAGAGAGAGAAAACAAAGAATCCACATTAATACTTAGCAGCCTTGCTTAGCAGGATATGTAATCCTAGCTATTATCTTTTGGCTAACCACTATTGGAAAAAAACATTACCAGTCTTGATCAAATTTAGATTCCTTCCCGCAGTTATTTTATTTTCTTATTTCTCTCCTTCAAACTGCTTAATACATATGCAAAAGGAAATACCCCTCCAAAAAAGAAGCTTGTCTGAATTCATTTGATTTTTAACATTAATCTTAAGTGTCAGTCTGTTTAGAAGTTCTGTGCAGATTGAACTTCATCAGCATTATTTTTGAATAAAAGTGCAGATTTTTTTACTCTTTCATAGATACAGCAATTTTTCATTGTGCCTAATTAAAAACCCTGCTCTCGACAAAGTAAATTTATTTATTTATTTAACACATTTAAATGGCTGCCCAACTTACATACTCTGGGTGGCTTACAGCATAAACGTTCCACAATGTAAAAACCCTTAAACCTTCATCAGAATATATCTGATAATTTTGACTTGATCTTCCTAATTAATGAATAAAAAACACAACCTTTCACACTCAGTTAACTTATGTTCTTCTAGAACAGCCTTCTTCAATTTCACAACCTAACTCGAAATATTTCTGGTTAAGATTACTCTTCCTAAAAACTAGGGGATCCCAGTCCCATATAACTGTTGGGTGCCAGTCTGGGAAAAGTTATTCTACAAATTCATTACTTCTTCTAAAACAGAAGTCTTGCTTTTCACATTTTCTAGCAAGTACAGCTGGCCACATTCTCTTCTTATCTGCCATACATGATTTCACATTCAATCTTTGTGACAGTCACTTTTCTTGCTGCTGTCATTTAAATTTTCCAGGAAGGAAGGAAGGAAGGAAGGAAGGAAGGAAGGAAGGAAGGAAGGAAGGAAGGAAGGAAGGAAGGAAGGAAGGAAGGAAGGAAAAGATTGATATCAAATTTGTGTAACAAATCATCTCAGTTAAATAGGGAAAATCCAATGACATCTTACCAGTGTTTTGAAGAAGCTCATGATGTTATTATCTGTCCTAGTTGCTGTATTAGTATTGTCTGTTTTTTTCTCTTCTTGGGTAAGATCCACAGAGACCAAGCAATTGGAAACTGCTATATCCTGTTGCAGAGTGGTTTGGTTGCATTCATCTACTAAATCCTGCATCAAAAGAAAGCATGTTTCTTTCAGATCCTGACTTATTGAATGCCAAACAGATTTGTAAAAGTAATCTGTTTGCCACTTGTATCATGTTGTTCTACAAAAGAGAGTCATAATTCCATCCATATTTCTTCAGCCTACATATCCAGAACAATCGGTCATTTATGTAGTCAGTGTCGAAAATATGCACGTTTGCTGTTGGTTGGAGGGACATTGTTCGGAATCACAGAGAACAACAAATGCAAGAAACAGGGTTACATATGACCAAATACGGATCCTCATTCCAAGCAACTGAATATTAAATACTAAGCTCCATATGATTGCAGTTTTGAACTCTGAATTCTGAGGATTGTATACTAGCAATCAGAGGTTTTTGGAAAGCTCAGTTTATAAAATTTGATTTGCTTAGCATTGCTTAAACCTAGCTAGAACTTTAACACTGATGAAGCATGGAAATGTTCTCTTGATGATTGTTTACATTTAAATAATTTCTGCAAGGATTTTTGAAAAAAAAATGTTCAAATCTTTGAGTTTGAATTAAATAGTAAAAACCACAAAAATGCCTTATACGGTGAAGACCAATGATAGTTTCTGGGATAACTAAGAGCCTAAGGAGCAAAACTAAATTCCAAACAATCTTGATAAGTCAAAAATGGTCTGAAATAATACCAGAATAGAGAAAATAACATAAATAGAATATAGAAGCGAGGTTTTTCTTTTTCTTTTCATGTCTTCAAGTCAGTGTTGACTCCAGGCAACTGCCTGGACTAATCCTTGTAGAATTGGTTTTCCCTTACCTCTTTCCTAGGGCTGAGGGAGAGTGGCTGGTCCAGCTGATTTTGTGTCTAAGGCGGAATCAGAACTCATGGTCTCCCAATTTCTAGTCTGTTGCCTTTAACCACTATACCAGACTGACTCATCAGAGAGGATACTGGCTTGAAATAGGACATGGAATTGAAGATCTTGGAATTGCAGCTTTACCCAAGCTGAATATGAGTCAGTTATATGACATGGCTGAGAACAAGATAAGTGTCAGGCATGAAAGACCAGATCTACATGTAAAGTGCAATTAAGCAGATTTCTTGCTACAAACCAATGCACAGGAATCTTCTCAACACCTGGTTAGAAAAGGGTCAGCATTCAAGGTCATAAGGATTCTAGGCCATTCCTCCTTTTAACTCCATCCCCGAATTCTGCTATTCCTTCTCCTACAGCAAGTGCCATTTTAGGCAATATCAATGAAAGCATAGCTTCACATAGTAAAAGTGCTCAACTCTATTCTAGCTCTGTCAAGACCCCAACTTCAGTAGAGGTTTACAGAAAGAAAATTAGAGTATGAGTTTCTAATTGCCCAGTGTATTTTTCTGTATTGTATGGTAATCTTCGTCTCTCAGGAAACTGAATGTAGCACAATAACTATATGTTAGCAAGTGGTCCATGTATGTGCATTTGAATACTTGTGTGTGTATGTCTACCTCATCTTTCTCATTTATTCCACCTTGCTTTTCAACAATGCCAGAGATACTGATGTTGGAAGAAAATAAACATTTTTTCTTCTACTTTGCACAGATAAACAAAATAAAATACACTCAGAAACGGACACTCACAAAAGTTCAATTTTTACAACTGCCCACCTACTCTCTTCTTTTTTGTTGCATACAAGCTCAACAATTCCTAATTAATTTCATACTTGCCCAGATTTTACAAATGATGAAAGCAGCATCATTGTCTAGTTATAACACTTTCTGTGTACACGTGCATACACATAAGCAGAGAAAGAGAGAAAAACACAGGGTTACCCAGATTGTTTTTCTGCTGTGCTAATTTACTTGTAGAAAAGTTTCTAAAAGTTTAAAAAACTGGATCAGTTCAGAGCACATTCTTTAGATGGATGGTCCCTAGGATGCTTAAGTTTTAACAAATGCATATCCCACTTTTTTTGGTTAAAAATAATCAAGAAAACTAGTAAAGGAGAAGAATTACAGCATGCAGAGATAATGTTTAAAAATACAATGAATGTACCGTGTGTCTCCGAAAATACAACCCTGTCTTATATATCTTTTGCTACCAAAAAAGGCACCAGGTCTTATTTTCGGGGGATGTCATCCACTGACTAACCTCACTTGCACGTGTTGCCCCTGGCCTCCTTTTCACTATCAGAGGCCTTCAGAAACTTTTTCTTCTGCACCTGCAAGGCTTTCCTGAAGGCCTCTGATGATCTGGAGCTTTGTAATCAGCTATAGGTATATATTTTTTATCTTCCATTCAATCATGTCCAATTCTCAGAGATTGCCCTGATGTATCCCTGCAGTACAAATCGTTTTCAACCTACAATTATTTGTTTAGTGACCATTCAAAGTTACAATGGCACTGAAAAAGGTGACTTAGGGCTATTTTTCACGCTTATGATGGCTGCAGTACCTCACAGTCACGTGATCAAAATTCAGACGCTAGGCATCTGGCATTGTTTATGATGACTGCAGTGTCCCAGGGTCATGTGATCATCTTTTGTAACCCTCTGACAAGCAAAGTTAAGGGGGAGGCCAAACGCACCGAACAACTGTGTTACTAACTTAACAACTGCAGTGATTCACTCAACAACTGTGGCAAGAAGCACCATAAAAGGGGGCAACATTCACTTAACAAAATTCTACTTAGCAACATAAATTTGGGGTCATAAGTCAAGGACTACCTGTATTCTTGGCACTTCTTTTTCAGAAGTGGTTCACCATTGCTCCTTCTTAGGACCGAGGAAGAATGACTGGCTCAAGATGACCTGTTGACCTGTTTCTAGCCTGATGCCTTGGCCACTACACAAAAATGGCTCTCACCATAAGAGTGCAACTAATTGCTAAAATAATGTTCATTAAGTGAAGGAAAAATAGAAGTTAAAAAGATGCAACCATGAGAATAAAACAAAACAAAACAAATTAAAGGCAGTCACTTTATCAGCCCAAGTTCACATTTCTTAACCATCAAAAATCCTTCTTAAAAAAAGCCACAGTACTATAAAAGAGCTATAAAATTCCCCTGGTAAACTTTCAAGCTAATTTCACAGGAAGGTAGAATGTGGTCAAACCCTGGCTTGACGTGCCTAAGGTAAACAGATGGCGAAAGGAGTAAATGGAAATATCCTCAGGTCAAGCTAGGGAATGGAGTGGTCCAGAGTTCACCAAAATGTTTCATTTTTTTAAAAAAAAAATTGGAACAGATAAAAATGAAGAAATTATTTCATTTCATGCCTTATAACAAATGTTTATTTCTCTTCATACCTTTTAATTAAAACTGAGGCAAGAAAATGCAACATTTGAACATCAAATGGATGATCTTATTTGTAATCTATGGGCATAGTGTAAAGGCCAATATTTAGTCACTTTGGTGATAGATGCTAGACATTGTAATTGTCAACAACCTTGTGTTACAAAATGATACACGAATTATGTATTATTCCTTATTTCACAGTGAACATATCAGCAAAATATTGACATATGGCACATATATTTTTAATTCTTAATTTTAATTCTTAATTTTAATTTTAATTCTAGAGCTGCGGTGGTGCAGTGGTTAGAGTGCAGTACTGCAGGTTACTTGTGCTGCCTGCCGGCTGCCTGCAATTTGGCAGTTCGAATCTCACCAGGCTCAAGATTGACTCAGCCTTACATCCTTCCCAGGTGGGTAAAAGGAGGACCCAGATTATTGGGGGCAATATGCTGTAAACTGATTAGAGAGCACAGTAAAGCACTATGACGCAGTATATAAGACTAGGTGTGATTGGGATTGCAATTGCAACAAGAGTTCTAATTAGGATTGCCTATGGTTAATAGATAAAAAGACACCTCATCTAGCTTAGAGAGGTCTGTAAAGCACTGTGAAGCGGCATATAAGTCTCAGTGCTATTGCTATTGCTATATGTTTATAGAGGAAGGGACCACAAATGCAAACATGCCAAGGGCCTATACCACATACTGTGGCTCTGGGCAGGAATGTCCCCAGAAAGGCTTGATAAGCCCCACTCCCTTTTCTTTTGCATGCTCTGCATCATGACTTCACTGCAGAGTGATGCTTGCGCAGTGACATCACTCTGCCTGCTGAAAGCAGATTTTGCTTGCTGTCAAAAAACAGACCAGTCAGTGCAGCTGATTTTATTACTGCAGTCAATTTTCATTTACTGACTATGAGCAGGCCAACTGCTATTGGCCTGTTTTTTGAGGGCAGGGAACAATGATTTAAAAAAAAAAAGATCTGGGAATCAAGTAATGTCAAACAACTTCACGGGTTATAGTGCAAAGCAATAACATTGAGACTTACTGGTATGTACTGCCCCATGGTGCTTTATGGCACTCTCTGGATGGTTTACAATATCATCATATTGACCCTAACAATCTATTTTATCAACCTTGGAAAGATGGAAGCTTGACTCAAGCTTGAGCCCGCATCAAGATTGAACTCCAGGCTGTGGGCTGAGTTAGCCTACAATACTGCATTCTAACCACTGCTCCATTAAGGCTTCATAATGGCAAACATTACTTAGAATTCCTGGATTATATTTTGGAAATCTGGAAGCAATTAGGAAGCAATATCTTCAAACTAGAAAAAAAAATGTAGGATCTTCCTTATAAAGCATATAACTTTCGAACCCTCCATAATTCATGTTAGTGCTTGTTGAAGTATGCACAGTATAGTATTAGGGTTTGCCTTTGTAAGTTTTTTAGCAGGATTATTTCCCATTTAGAGTCCACTAGGAGTCACATCTTAGGAAGGACGCTGTGGTTCAGTGGCTAAGATGCTGAGCCTGTCAATCAAAAAGGTCGGCAGTTTGGTGATTTGAATCCCTAGCACTGCATAACGGAGTGAGCTCTTGTTACTTGTTCCAGCTTCTTCCAACCTGGATTCAAAATTTTTTTACTACCAGTTCTGTGGACGTGGTTGGTGGGCATGGCATGGCTTGCTGGGTGTGGCTTGGTGGGCATGGCAGGGGAAGGATACTGCAAAATCTCCATTCCCTCCCCACCCCACTAACCTGCTTTCCAGCTCTGTTCTCCTGTGCAGGACAACAAAAGAAAGACCCAGCCGATCAGCTGGGACTCTGATCAGCTGGGACTTGGGAGGCAGTGAATAGATGGGGGCGGGGCCAACCAGAAGTGGTATTTACAAGTTCTCTGAACTACTCAAAATTTCCTCTACTGGTTCTCCAGAACTGGTCAGAACCTGCTGAATACCATCTCTGATGGAGACGTCTTCAGAAAGTGCTGGCTCTTCAGCTTTGTAACAGAGATGAGTACCATCCCCTAGAGCCGCTAACAACTAGCATGTATGTGTGAAGGGAACCTTTATCTTTAGGAGTCACTTTGTAAATGCATTGTCATACGCGGTAGCTATTTTTTGGTAGTAGAGTGCAACTTTCTTTTTCAACAGCACTTGTTTTTTTTTAAATGATGGCTTTTAAAAATCTTATTATCTATGGATTATTCGATGTTTGCATTTTTCACTCATATAATACAATTCTTTATGCAATACTTGGCTGGGTGGGAGAGACCTCATAAAACCAATGCAATAAGTATTTATTTAAAAAGTTATTCAGAACTACATTGTGTGGCTTATTCTACTCCATGGAGATCCTTTTCTCCATGACTTCCCTTTAACATAAATCATGGGTCACATACCATTACAAGGGGAACATGCAATTCAGTGGGATGGAAGTGGGCTGTGGACAGAGATTCTTATTATATATAAAATGTTACATGCATGGAATTATGGTGTAACAAAAGTCCTTTAATTTCATGAAAAAATGGTAGATAGGGGATTTATTTTTAGGTTAGTATGCAAGGAGTTAAATGCTTCTATAAGAGTTAGTCAGTCGGTGTTACAGTCAGTCTATGTCCATCTCTCTCTCTCTCTCTCTCTCTCTCCCCCCTCTCTCATTTTACAATCATAAAGTTAGCATAAATCAAGGCTATCCTCAAAGAAAAGTCAAGTGGATAGCCACAACTTTGCAATTTAAACCCAGCCTTTTTTGTTTTGTTTTGATGAACACTGATGCATGCATTCATGCATGCAAAAAAAAAAAAAAAGACAAGGCTTTGATCATGCACTTCCAGCTGCCATTCTGACTGTTTTATCCTCTCCTATCACCTGCAGTCACCCTGGTACAAATCCTAGCCTCGTAAGGTATAGACAAGGGGATTTATGAAAATGATCCCTTCTGCCAAGACCACATTCACATTCACATGGCTGTGGCTAATAGTCCAAGCAATCCATTTACCTTGGCCTGAATAATAACTGCTCTATCCAGGCTGTGAATCCTGCTCTTGTTTGAATTGTGCAGCTTCCTGAATGTAGTTTTGTGATGCTTGAAAAGAAAGCCGTGTTTCAACCAAACACAGAATGTCTGTCTATCTTCGGGACTCTGCCCTAAAATGGGAACGCCTCCCTCCTTTCCTCTTTCCAGTGGTGCTGCTTGTTTGTTGGTATGTGAAAAAAAAGCTTTGATGTGATTAATATAATTAATTTTCTCCTCAGAAACCTTGACTTATTTAAAGAGTGATTGGTACCCAAAGCAAAATTCAGACAATTATAATTATAATATTTTGACTGTCTGTACAAATATGCAGTCTATAAAATTGGGCTTCTTGCCATTAGCCCAGCCAAAGGAGTCCTTATTGTATGAGGTTTGGCTTTTCCATCAGGCTTCTTCATCTAAATATAAAGCCCAACAAAACACAGATGGGAAGATACTAAGAGCTTCTTCTTCTTCTTCTTCTTCTTCTTCTTCTTCTTCTTCTTCTTCTTCTTCTTCTTCTTCTTCTTCTTCTTCTTCTTCTTCTTCTTCTTCTTCTTCTTCTTCTTCTTCTTCTTCTTCTTCTTCTTCTTCTTCTTCTTCTTCTTCTTCTTCTTCTTCTTCTTCTTCTTCTTCTTCTCCTTCTCCTTCTCCTTCCTCCTTCTCCTCCTCCTCCTCCTCCTCCTCCTCCTCCTCCTCCTCCTCCTCCTCCTCCTCCTCCTCCTCCTCCTCCTCCTCCTCCTCCTCCTCCTCGAAGATCAACTTCAGCTATCTGAACATGTGTATGCTACAACCTGCTGCTTTGAAATAAGAGCAACATAGTAGCTTGATATCCCATTCCTGTCATTGTGGCTTGCATAGCAATCTTTCCAGGCATGAAAGTTTTCAATATTTTTCCAAGCTTTGAACAAACAAAGATTCTCAGTGTTTCAGAATGTTTAATAGAGTGTATCTCAACCTTGCCAACTTGAAGATGGGCAGACTTCAACTCCCAGAATTCCCTAACCAGCTCTGCTCTGGGAATTGAAGCCTGCCATCTTCCAGTTGGCAAGGTTGAGAAACACTGCATCTTAAGATGCCATCCTCTCCTAATGAAAACTTAACTTCAAGCAAGGCTTATTTGTTCTTTGTGAGAGTTCCTTAAGAATACAAATGACATTTTTTGTCACAGGTTAATTTAGCCAGATTGAGAGAAAGGAAAAGGATGAAGTTGCAAGAGTCAGAAGAACTGGTTATGAGAAAAGAAGAGTCAAGGAGCATAAAGCTGATGACACTGCTAGGATTTTGCTAAGCTATTTTGGAAACAATTCAGTGATGTTAAAACTACAATTGAGCATTATGAGAATAAGGTCTGGAGAGTTATAGTCTCAGTGACAAAGGACAGGGGACTGAATCTCCTGCAATGTCCAGGATCAGCCCAGGATCTTCACCTCATCCTAGGAACATACCACTGAAATCAACAAAATGGACTAAGCTACTAAAGCATAAACCAGGTTCCTACATTAGACTAAGTATAATTTGCTGAACAAACCACTATTGGCTGGGCTCACTTTTTTTTTGTCTAACAGTTGATGTAAAGCAATAAACCATTAGCTTGAACATTTTTTCTTACCATCATGTATGAATGCAGTCTTGTAAGATGAGGAATATTTAATTCACAGGATAATCATTTCTTCTACAACATTGTTTATGCTGAAGTGGAGAGTAATTAGGATATTTCTTTTAAAAACCCTCTTTGTAACCCACTAAATCTTACTGAAGCAGCTAGGATTCCATTTTTTTTAAAAGTTACTGAACCAATCACTCTGCACAGTGGTGGGATTTAGCCAGTTCGCACCGCTTTGGGAGAACTGGTTGTTAACTTTCTGAGCAATTTGGTGAACTGGTTGTTGGAAGAAATCATTAGGGCAGAGAATTGGTTGTTACATTATTTGAATCCCACCACTGACTCTGCCTATTGACAGGGCTAGTCGTATTTATTTCTCTGCCTCAAGTATTGTTCCTTCTCGCTAATCTGAAACTACCTTGTTTTTATTTATTTATGTACTTATTTACTTACTTACTTATTTACTTACTTATTTATTTTTGTCAATTGCTTACAAGATAAAAGGTATAAGTAAAAACATAGTTATGAATACATGGATACATATAAGAAAAATAAAAAAATAAAAGAAACAATAGGACAGGGACGGTAGGCACGTTGGTGCACTTATGCATGCCCCCTACAGGCCTCTTAGGAAAGGGGTGAGGTCAGTAGTAGACAGTCTAAGGTTAAAGTTTTTGGGGTTTGGGGTTTTCTCTAAGAACTTTTCACAATTGTAGTCAGAAATGAAACATTTTTTCAGTGTGTGCTTCTAACTGTTGCATTACTGACAGGAAGATTTAAAAAATAATTATAATTGAAAATTAATTTCTCAAAACAGAAATCCATTATTTGACAATACAGAACAGATTTTGACCTTCTGTAGGTAGATATCCTTTCACGTATTTGAAAGATGCGATGGTGACTCTCTTGGCCTTCTTTTCTCAAGGCTGGATAATCCCAGGTTTCTCAATCTCTCCTCCTAAGGCTTAATTGCTCATTACCTGATCATTCTTATTGCTCTTCTTTGAACCTTAAAAAAAAAGTTTTTCTGAATCCCTAAACTGCAATGCACAGAACTAGGCTCCCTACTCAAAAAAAAAAAAAAAAAAAAAAGAATTTTGAAGTATTACTTTCTGGGATTTGCAAATTACCCTTCACTTGATGTAGTTTAAAACTGCCCTTGTTTTTACTGCATCTATATTACTATTCAGTTTGCAATCAATTACAATCCCAAGATCTTTTTCACATCTTTTTAACCAAGCCAGGAACCCTTTTTCCTCCCAGATCCATCTTGGGCTTAGGCAGATATTTTTCTATTACCTGAATATTATTTTTGCATTCCTTTTTTCTTTTGCTATTTTAAGATCAATTATGTAAAATCTTAGGATATTTCTGATTTCCGCAGCATTAATTATCCCACCCAGTTCCAATTTCTATACTTGCCTTTCTCTGCGATTCATCATCCGAGGTGCTTTTTAATCCTGCAGGTTCCTCTGAGGAGATGCCTACACCTGGACAGCTGACGGTCACCTCCTGTTGATTTTGCTCCTGTTGTCTGCTCTTACGACTCCCTTTTTCCAATTTGAAGAGCCTGTCCAAAAAAGTTAACTCTTTGGACTTCGGTAAAGGGACATCCTCCTCTTTAGCTGGTGCAGAGAGTTCAATTTCAGTATGTGATGCTTCACTTAGGTTTTTATCAGAAGCTTTCTCTGTGGCAGCTGCGACTGAAAGCTCCCTGGTTTCACTTGATGCTTTGTTTGCTTGAGCTGCTTCTGAGCTGACATCAAGTTGAGCTGATCCAAGGGATGAATTTGTCGCCTGCGCTTCAGTACGTCCTGGTACAGACCGTGAAAATGCAAAGGCAAAACGAGATTTGGCAGCTGATGGAATAGGTTTGGCTTCTTTCCTGAGATTATTTCCACTGGCCTCGGAGTTGGAGCTTATCTCCATTGTTTCCTGGGAAGAAACAGCTGCATTGTCCAGGCCAACACTCACTCTTGCATCCACTACAAGAGCAAACAAGAAAACAGCAATTCTCCATCACAACAGGAAAGATGCACTATTAATCGTAGCTGCCTGCATCTTTAATGGACTGACTGTAAACTGAAAGGTCTAAACAAACAGTGTCCATGTTTCAATTCTCTAACCAAGTATTAAGTTTGGCCTAAGCAAAGAATTTGAATTACCCAAATCAACCATATGGTTACTGGTCCATTTATAAGGCCTCCCCTTTTGATGACATAGAGCTGTAGGATAAAATGAAAATTAAATTAGCAAATAATTGGCAGCCTTCTCTATTTCAGAACTGTCTGGGTCCTGCAAAAGTAAGGTTGCTGTTACTATTTTTTTAAGGATATATATATATATATATATATATATATATATATATATATATATGTATGTATGTATGTATGTATGTATGTATGTATGTATGTATGTATGTATGTATGTATGTATATATGGCATTCAGCTTTGTTCGGGTATTTTCCCATGTCATTGTAGTTGTGCTACAACTTTAAAAGCACAACTACACGGAACACACACACACACACACACACACACACACACACACACACACACACACATATATATATATATATATATATATATATATATATATATATATATATATATATCCAAAATGGTAAATGTGTGATGTGTGATTACAGGTGTTTGTTGAAGCTTTAGAAGTTGTCATTGCGTGAGAAATAGGAATCTGGAAAACTCAACAAAAAGGCAGAACTTGGTTTGAATGCCAAATGCTATTTAATATTTGAGAACACAAATATTCTGTTTGACAACTGGTAGCGTTTCTTGTATACAGAGTTCTCAACTTATGGACAGTCATTTTATGACCATTCGAAGTTACGACAGTACAGAAAAAAATGGACTTATAACCGGTCCTCACGTTTATAACTATTGTAGCGTTTCTACAGTCACATGATCAAAGTTCAGGTGCTTGGCAACTAGCATGTATTTACGATGGTTGAAGCATAGTGGAATCATGGGATTGCCATTGGTAACCTTCC
The DNA here is from genome assembly GCF_049901735.1 of Notechis scutatus. Taxonomy (NCBI): domain Eukaryota; kingdom Metazoa; phylum Chordata; class Lepidosauria; order Squamata; family Elapidae; genus Notechis; species Notechis scutatus. The sequence continues at coordinate 19,462,118 of NC_142011.1, read as the reverse complement.
AAGGACTAGGGGTGACCTGATAGCAGTGTTCCAGTATCTCAGGGATTGTCACAAAGAAGAGGGAGTCAAGCTATTCTCCAAAGCACCTGAGGGCAGGACAAAGAGCAATGGATGGAAACTAATCAAGGAGAGAAGCAACTGAGAACTTAGAAGAAATTTCTTGACAGTTAGAACAATTAATCAGTGGAACAACTGGCCTCCAGAAGTTGTGGGTGCTCCAACACTGGAAGTTTTTAAGAAGAGATTGGACAACCATTTATTTGAAATGGTATAGGGTTTCCTGCCTGAGCAGGGGGTTGGACTAGAAGACCTCCAAGGTCCCTTCCAACTCTGTTATTCTATACTATAACCCTTAAGGAATTCTACTGCATTAGCAAAATAAACAAGAATTATTCCAGACAACTCTCAGTCAATCCATCTGTCACCGTTGCACTTAATATCAGTTTGTTGGCCTTAGTGGCACCCAAAATCTTATCACTGTTAGTAGAAAAATTACCTTATCCTAGATCAATGCTTTCAGAAGATTTACCATGATAACTCATTAATCAGTACAATATAACAAAGCAGATTCTGACTTGCAAGTGATATCTGTTCACTCAGTTAAGCGAAGCAAAAACAAAGATAAATGTGTGTTGTATCAGAAGCAAGAAACCTTTGATTTCAGAGCTTGCACAACTTGCAGGAAGAATTTAAAAAATGTTTTTAGGCTTGTTCCTCATCTACTGTACAGAAACATTAGCCAAACATGCATAATGAAACAAGGGAATGAAAAAATATACTGAATGTACAGTAATAGGTGGAAACCCAGAACAAATGAATTATGTGTATCTGTGAGTATTCAAAACTTACAGTGGATAACAAAGGGCAGGAAAAACAATGAGTGTCATGAACATATTTACTTCATATTGGAGTCTATTTCTATTTCTGGTTCTACAGCAAATATATAAAACTGCCCTAATTCATTGATCTTGTCTACCCATTAGAATGCATTTTTCAACTGGCTCAAATAATTGGCAATTACTATTACTTTCCTCTTTCTTTATTTCTTTGTTTATATCCTACCTTTATTATTTTTACAAATATCTCAAGGCAGAGAATGCACACCTTCCTCTTCCTATTTTCCCCACAACCACAAGCCTATGAAGTTGATTGGGCTGAAAGAGTTACCAGTCTCCCAACCAGTTTGCATAGCTAAGGCAGAATTTGAACTCATGGTCTCCCACTTTCTAGCCTGGTGCTTTAACGCAGGGATGTCAAACTCAAAGCCGCAGGTTAGAGGAAAACAGAGCTCACAGAGGCCATTTTCACTGGCAGAGTACTCGGGCCACCACAGGTGCCCCTGACATGAGTAACATCAATCTGGCCACACCCACCCCAGCTCCCTGAGGTCAAACACAACCCCGATGCTTCCCTCAAAGAAATTGAGTTTGACACCCCTGCTTTAATGATTAGATCAAACTGACTCTACTACTTTGTGCCAGTGGTGGGATTCAAATATTTTTACTACCGGTTCTGTGGGCATGGCTTGGTGGGTGTGGCAGAGGAAGGATACTGCAAAATCCCCATTCCCTCCCCACTCTTAAAGTTGCCAAGGTTGGAGACCCCTGCCCTGAAGTGGTAGTTTGGCCCAGTTTGGCCCAGTTCTGATGAGCCAGTAGCAGTGATGAGTAACAGAGACTGAACCTGTTCTCTCCGCCGCGCTGCTATTGGGCCCACCCACCCGCCTGGGCTCCCATACTCACTTTTATCTGCTGAATTTGAAGTGCAGCTGCTTTGCGCAGCACAGAAGAGTGCTGTGTGGCAGCTGCTGAAGTAACTGGGATTGTGCAGGCTTGCAGGAGGTGAGTTAGAATGCCTCTGCACCTGTGCAAATGCCTCTGCGCCAAGTGTGTGTTTGGTGCACGTGTGCATGCAAAGTGTGTGCATGTGCGCAAAGCGTGCCCACCAAGCCACACCCACCGAACCAATGGCAAAAACGGTTGAATCCCACCACTGCTGCCCTGGATTGTATTCCCTGACTAGAACCAAAGGTGAAGAACCCCAATAGCTGGAGAAACTCAAAACACACAGGTTCTTAGTCTTGCTTGGGTTGAATCAGAGCTTGTTCTTCCCCATACAGATTCCTACAGCTTCCAAGCACTATGATAGAACCTCAGTGGCATGATTTAGTCAGTCCAGGGTGAAAATGTACCACTGGATATCACCGTCAATAGCAGCAGCATATTGATAATGTTGGACCCATGGGTGGGATTCTACCAGTTCGCACCTATTCGCTAGAACCGGTTGTTAACATTCTAAGCAGTTCGGAGAACTGGTTGTTAGAAGAAATTACTGGCCTAATCCTGTAAGGAAGGCAGGAAGGAAACATTCTGGTGTTGCTTACAGAAACTGCCTCTCCATTAACTATTATTACATTCTTGGCAGGACTAGACTTCCTGTCTCAGGAACATCTCTGGAGTTTCCCCCCCCCTCCTTTGCTGGTACTTTGCTTGTGTGGAGTGACCATTCAAAGTTACAATGGCACTGAAAAAAGTGACTTATGGCCATTTTTCACACTTACGACTGTTGCAGCATCGCCACAGTCATGAGAGGCCAGGCGAGGAGATGCGTGCCTTGATATGAGTTATATTGAGTTGGCCACGCCCAGCCAATAATATGACCACCAAGCCATGTCCACCCAGTCACATGACCACCAAGCCACACCTACCACCTAAGCCATGCCCACAGAACCGGTTGTTAAAAAATTTGAATCCCACCCCTGGTTGGACCCTGTATTGAGAGGTGACATCACCTAGCAGCTTTGTGTACCCACAACACTAAGGACCCTATCCATGTTTTCAGAACCAATGGGTTCGAATTCTTTCTAGGTAACCACATTAAACATTCCCTTATCAATTCCGTAAAACCTTGCGGAGCCCGAATTGAACTCAGAAGGAACAAGACTAATTTATCTGACAGAGACCCAGCGTAGCCTTCACAGTGCCACTGACTCCTTCCCCAAGAAAGATCAGGTTACCCTAAACCAGAGTTCTCCAAACTTGGCAACTTTAAGACTTGTGGACTTCAACTCCCAGAATTCCTCAGCTGAGGAATTCTGGGAGTTGAAGTCCACAAGTCTTAAAGTTGCCAAGTTTGGGAACCCCCGCCCTGAACAATGTGATAATCCACTTATCTGTGGACAGAATAAGAGCAAAACAAATTGTTACGTTTTGCTGCTGTTTTTTTATTGCCCCAAAGTAATTCTTAAGAAAGGTTTTTACCTATGCTCAATTGGATTCGCTGTTTAATGATGCTTTTTCTGAGTTCATCAGAAAACCACAGAATTGTCTCAGATATACAAACAGGGATTGTCTACACAGTTCCCTCTGAAACCAAACAGGGCCATCATATTTATCTGAAAGGAAGACTAAATTATTTACAAAGAAATCAGCTTTATAGCAGGGTGGATACCTTAGATTAGATAAGTATGGTAAAAGAAATAAATGAATTTATTTTTCCATCTAGAATTTCTGTTGGTAAATATGGTGACCATCTCAGAAGTATGACAGAAACTATTTCTCTTACTAGAGGAATGCCAGGAGAGCTAACTCACGGGGGTGATGTTTGAAAACCCCTGATCCTTCCTGTATGATGTGCCACCAATTGCTTCCAGGGCTCTTTAAGTATCTTCAAACCTGAAAGTGCCATCAGACACCTGGAACATATTACCTTGAGTGGTGGACATGTGCAGAAGCCAAAAGATATTGGACAAAAATACATACATGGTTGGAAAAAATGGTAAAGAAACATATAGTTTTGAAACCTTAAATTATTTTATTAGGAATGGTACCAGAAGGTTACAGCAAAGAAGAAACATACCTAATTATTCATGTATTAACCACAGCTAGGATTGTATTTGCTCAGAATTGGAAAAGCGATAAAATACCGGCAGAGGGAAAAGTGATTGAGAAAATATTTGAATGTGCAGAGATGGATAGATTAACATTGGCAATTAAAGAAAAAGAAGAAACTGAATATTATATGGTATGGGGTCTATTTTTTCAATGGTTGGAAAATAAAACAAGTTAAAATTGAGTAGATGAATATATAAAGAAATAAGTTAAGATTGTTATAAAAATAATAGACATAAGAGATAATGATTGATAATGAAAATGTGATTATTGTTATATTGGTAAGAAAAATGTTAATTACAATTGCTAGCACAAGACATATGTACCCAGTCGACACGCTGTATGAATGAAAGAGGGAATTATTGTAAATATTAAAAATAAAAATTTAATTTAAAAAAGTATCTTTGAACCAAAGTCACACGTGCTATGAAATGAAGTTCTAATATCTATGCCCATTATATTCATTCCCCAGAAGCCTTTTGGATTATTGTGACATCCTAGAGCCTACCAGAGATGATGAAAAAACCAAAAGTGCTTGACGGTTTCTGAAAGTTGTTTTTTTTAATGAACTTCAATGAGTTCTTGGATGAAGAGTCATTCCGAGCTACATCAGAAGTTGAAACTACAGTGGCAAGTGTTGCAAACTACACATGCATGCCCCAAAGACTTGGAAGAATCAAGAAAGATTTTAAATTCTGCATGGGTTTCTGCAATTAATTGAACCTTTTAGCTACAAAATAGGACATGTAACGGTGCAGAATGCCAGGGGCATCAGTGTAACTCCAGTAATAAAAAGCAAATGAAGATGACAATTCTGCAGGTTGAAACTTTACTGGGTCACACCAATGAATTCGACAAGTCTCATTTGGATTAGCCTCTGTTATTTTAAGCAGATTGTCAATTTTGCCTCACCCTTTGACTAAATATGCTTCTGCTGAATACACATCAACGAGGGTGCTGAAACATATAGTTATTAATACTGGTCTCTCTCTCACATCCTTCATTGTGCTACAGCTTCCCTGTTTCCAATCAGAATGGAAAATCAGAGAAAAATATTCTGATACTGAACTGAAAGAGAAAAAAATAAAAAGCTAGAAAAGCAACTTTTGGAGTTGAGCAACATAATTAGAAGCCTGACAGCAAGTTGTAGTTCCTGACACAAAATGGATGGGAATGGGGAACAACTTGTGTGGCCTGTTAAAAAATAACCATTTAACCAGAAAGTAAAACTGTTTCTTCTTAAGGTCCGGGGCCAGCTCTGACTTTTTCTGAGTTAGTTTTGTCTTTTTTTTTTCTGGAGAATTGGTCATATATCCAAATAAAGTTTTAGACGACAATAATAATCCACCTTATTTGTTTTCTTATCCTGGTAATATGGGGGTGCAACAACAGTCTTGAAAATATGTATGATTCCAAGACTGGTGCTTTGCAGTATTTCCATTAAGAAAAAAATAACCTTTGAAATTTTAAGTTTTAGGCAGGTTGGCAAGCCTAGGCTAGGCCAAAGTCAATGTCCACGGATTTAGTTACACAGGTAGTCCTCAAATTATGACCACAACTGTGCCCAACATTTCTGTTGCTAAGCGAGATAGTACTTAAGTGAGTTTTGCCCCATTTTGTGACTTTTCTTGCCACAGTTATTAAGTGAATCACTGCAGTTTTTGCATTAGTTACACAGTTGTTAAGTGAATCGGACTTCCCCATCGACTTTGCTCGTCAGAAGGTGATTACATGACCCTGGGACATTGCAATTGTCATAAGTATGAAACAGTTGCCAAATGTCTGAATTTTGATCATGTGATCATGGGGAGGCTACAACGGTCATAAGTGTGAAAAATAGTTATGTCACTTTTTTCAGTGCCGTTGTAACTTTGAATGGTCACTAAATGAACTGTTGTATGTCGAGGGCTACCTGTACCTTCCCACACAGAGACACTTTATTTTCTCACCTGCATTCCCCTGCACAGAGCTGCAAAGATTTTCTTTATAACTATGCAATTAACTTCATAGCATAATGTGGTGTTTCCTGAAATTCAAGATGCAGGATATTTTAGACGAGCTTGCAATCATGTGAGCTTTCTCACAATATTATATGAATGCTAGTGTAGAATCTACCACTCAGCCTCTCAGTGGCAGAATGTTTGAAAGCATTTGAAAGTGTTGCTCACCTTGGCTTTTTAGAGTCATGTCTCAAATTAGGCTTCAAACATACCTGTGCATTCAGCCATGACAGCATCTTAAGAGGCTTCCAAAGAAAACATAGAGTTGGTTCATAATCTACTTACATTCAGTTACAATACAGCAGTGGGATCCTACCTGTTCCACTACCGGTTTGGGGATCGCACGTGCACACACACCTAACATGCGCACGCAGCTTTCCCCACACCAGCTGAGGTCTGCAGCACCTGTTCTGTATTAACATACTCCAAAAGGTAAATTCTGATTGGTCCGCACGAACTGCATTCTGATTGGCCGACTCAACAACTGTGATTGGCTTACTTAGAATCAACCGCGATTGGCCGAGCCGATTGCGGGAGATTCAAAGTACTGTCATTGGCCGATGAGCCGCGAGCAATCCCTATATGAAGGGCTGCCGCGGCTCCAAGATCTCGTACAGATCTTAACATAAAATAAAGAGCTTGAAGTTCACTGGTCTCGCGTCTCTTTTGTACCCAATCTAACAGCACCAATCAGTTGAGAGGATAAAGAAAAGAGAAGCGCAGAGGCAGGTGGGAGGGGAGATCCTGCGCTTTTCTCTTCTTTCTTGTCTCAGCGGATTGTGGAGGCTTTTTTTTTACTACTGGTTTGGCTGAACCAGTCCGAACCGGTAGCATACCACCACTGTTACAGTAGCAACAAATGCACAATCAGAAGACTTGAAGAACCAGGTTAGACCCTGATCATCATGGAGAACATCAATTGCCTGTCAAACTGACAGCCTGTGGGCCAGATGCCTCACATGCAGGCCACAAAGGCAAAAAACTTCATGATACATCATATGACATGATCGAGTTTGACATCCATGACTATGTGGTCACTAAGAGCTGGTAACAACTTGTTGGCATGTAATCAACAACTCCCCTTCCAAAAGTATGGATACCCAAAGCAAAATCTATGCCACCTTATGTGTCACAAAAATGAAAGTCAAGCTAAAATGTGATTCTCACCAAGTTAAACATATTGAAAATCTGGATCTGATTCCTTCTATAAAAAATAAGATGGGGGGGGGGAGGGGTAGAATGGTCAGTCTGATTTAAAGATCAAAAAGAGTTGTGAATTATCAATTCCACAATTCCTTTTATTTTCCAAGCTAGACTGCTGCCTGATATTGTAACACAACTCAGGACGAAGAAAAACACAGCTAAAAGAAGTAATTATGGAGTGAAACGTAACACATAAACACACCACTTGTATGGTCCTTTCACTAAAGACCTGTAGGATTGATACAAACCAGGGCTAAGATACACACATCTATTGCTATCACTTTTAATTTAACCTTTGCCTTACAATCCATTTTTCACTTTATGATTCAAACAGATGTTTCTGCAAACCATTTCCACCAGAGAAAAAATCTTTCGCAAAGTAACAAGATTCTTGATAACAACCAGCTTTGTCTTCTTTGGCAGTTTTTACAAACATGAAATTATTTGAAGTGCCAAGTTGCTGTAAGAACTCTCTCCTCTGAAAGTCATTAGTAGAAATGTTCAGGAGAAAGAGCATGGACTGTAATACCACTGGGCATGCACGAGCAATGTGTTATGTCGTAGAACAAAGGCAAAAGTGATCAAAAGCAGCTTCTGATTTCACAGATGAATAAAAATGTCTCCATTTTCAAAGCAAATAAACAGGGGAGCAAAACTCCGTGCGGAGGAGTTTGGCAGGGAGACTGTAATTGATTCCACACAGCACAGCCAGTAAAGGAATCTTTATGGTAATCTGCAAATTATGCACAATGCTTGTTCTGCTTGAAGAGATGTCAGAGTACACCTGTTGGAGGTTTAAACATATGTCCTTGTAACAGGAAAAAGGCTTGAGGAGAAAGTGACTAACTTGAATACACCATAAAAGGTGAAAAATTCCTATCCAGGACAGGTGAAACTTTTGAAAAACCTATTAATAACTCTCCCTTTCTAATGATTTGTGTGGTTGAAGATGAGTTGGAACACTAATTCATATAGTCTGAACTTATCAGATTGCTATATTTTGATCTGAAAGTTATAAAATTATTAACAGGGCAGAATAAAAGAATAATACAATAATAACAGAGTTGGAAGAGATATTGGAGGTCTTCTCAACCTGCACAAGCAGGAAATCCTATACTAATCCAGACAAATGATTGTCCAATCTTTTCTTAAAAACCTCTAGTGTTGGAGCATTCACAACTTCTGGAGGAAAGTTGTTCCATTGATTAATTATTCTGTTAGAAAATTTCTCCTTAGTTCTAGATTGGTTCTTTCTTTGATTAGTTTCTATCCATTGCTTCTTGTCCTGCCTTCAGGTGCTTTGGTGAATAGGTTGACCCTACTCTTCTTCGTGGCAGCCCCATAAATATTGGAATACTGCTATCATGTTACTCCCAGTCCTCCTTTCATGACTTTGGACTATCTTCTACAGCAGGGCTGTCAAACTCCTAGCCCACAAGCTGGATGCGTCACACACTATAGTGATGCCCACACCTGGTTTAGCGAAGGGGAAAAAAGTCCCAATGCCACCATAATGATGTGAGTTTGACACCCCTGTTCTACAGTATCTGTCAAACACTTCTTTCTTTTCTATGGCTGAGGGCCAATTTTAGCAATTTATTAAAGCATCAAAAACTAAAGATAAACAAACTAATTAATAATTGTGGCAGATTGTTTAATTTGTCAACAAATTAGTGCAACTTAGAGAGAAGGGCAAGAAGGAAAATGTTCAAATGATTTTATTCCTAAATTTGAAGTCTTTTATTTATGATATAGAATATAGAATAACAGAGTTAGAAGGAACCTTGAAGGTCTTCTAGTCCAACCCCCTGCTCAGGCAGGAAACCCTATATACCATTTCAGACAAATGGTTGTCCAACCTCTTCTTAAAAACTTCCAGTGTTGGAGCTTCCACAACTTCAGGAGGCTAGTTGTTTCACTGATTAATTGTTCTACCTGTCGGGAAATTTCTTCTTAGGTCTAAGTTTTTAGCCATCTATTTCCCTTTTCCTTAAAAAAAAAAAAAGCTGTTTAGTAGAGTCTAGATCTGAAAAAAATGCTGAGGATTTAATATGCACTGGGAACTGAAAAATAATTCCTGCTTATCTTTCTAATCAGGAGTCAGTTCAGTAAACATGCTAACAGTTTTGGAGAAGCTGCAAACTGTTGGACATGTGATGGCCTGTTCAGTTGCATGCAGGTTAAGCAACTTCAGGCCGTGCCACCTATCAGAGTCTGTCAATTACTTGACATGTTTCACCATTTTCTCGCAGCTCCAACAGATAAGAAAGAGCCAGAAAATTAGGGATCTCCTAGATATGATAGGACTGGTTCAGCTTGATGTATTCAAAGTTGAGCAGACCAGCATAAAGCTCATTATCTATCAAGATGGGAGTCAACATTAAAGATTAGAAGGGCAGTTCAGTTTTCCCTCTTGATGTGTGGTAGCAACAAATGAGACCTCCAGCCAAGTGAGGGATCATCATCACCAAGGACAATCAACTTAGTTCTGGCTCATGTTGTAAGTTATCCCACAAGCCTTTCTTTTCATCTCCAGCAGTTAAAATACAATGTCACAAAGTCTAAGATTTTTTTTAAAAAACAAATAAACGATGGCGTAAAGTAGCCATGATTCTTTGTTTGTAGGATTCACCTTGCCCTGGGGTGATGGGAATGAGAACTATTTTTGCAACGGTGTATATCTTTTCTCTTTCTTGCAATGTCATGTGGAAAAGAGGTGAGCCAACTCCATATGAGTCAATCAAGTCAAACACTATTGATTAATTCAAGCTAACACCCACAATGTAAATTTGCTATTGACTGATCAGCCTTTTGTACTCAAAACTGCACCTTTATTGTACACAGAAAATAGACAAGTGATAATGCAGGACACACACACAAAAGAGCAAGAATTTATAAGACTTACAGGGCACTTTCAATATAACAGTGGTAGGCTTCGTAAAATAATTCCAGAAAGAGCTATTTGTGGCAATAATTTGTGTTGGTGAGTAGAATCTTTTCCCTGGCCATAACTACTTTATTTGCAACCTGAAAAAGATTTCTTGGCCTTCCATTCTTCACAACATCAAAGGATGCCATCTGCTCTTTAAATAATTCACAATGCTTAGCGATTTGGAACAATATTAGATTGAGGACATTATGGGGAATTTCCCAAGAGATCCATGTCATCCTGGAGATCATTGGACATATGCAACTTGGGAGCACAGATCAAAATACAGCTTGTTGAGAAACCAGAGATCTGGCAGCTGCCAAGCTCATCAGCCCTATGTCTTAGCCAAATGTGAGACATTGCTCAGAATTTACAGAGAAGAAGCTCATTCATGTGAAGTGTACTCAAATCCCTTTGAGCAGCCTATTGCTCTAAGGCAGGGGTGTCAAAGTCGCGATGACACATTGTCATCATGTGATGTATCACAATTTTCCCCCCTTTGCTATCTAGATGCTAAAGGTGAGGGTTTCCTCTATCCCAGGACTGTCAAACTGCTGGCCCATGGGCTGGATGCATCACGTGCTGGCCATGCCCACACCCGGTTTAGTGAAGGGGGGAAAAGTCGCAATATGTCACGTGATGGTATTGTGATGACCCGAGTTTGACACTCCTGCTCTATCCATTCGATTCTGACTCTAGGGGGCAGTGTACATCTCTGTTTCTTAGCCAAAGGAGCCACCATTGTTCAAAGACATTTCCATGGTCATGTGACCAACATACACTGAGGCACAAGGAGCATTGTTACCCTTCCACCAAAATGATACCTATTTATCTGCTTGCATTTGCATGCTTTCGAACTGCTAGGTGGACAAGAGCTGGAGTAAATAACAGGAGCTCATCTCATCGTGTGGCCCTTGGGTCTCGAACCCAGACTGTCAGCTTTCCAGCTGACAAGCTCAGCATTTTTAACTGCTGAGCCATCACACCCTCCAAAGATTCCATGATTTCCCCTAAGCTTCCCATTCTGTAAAAAGCTCATCCCACCTACATTAACAAGGGTCAGCTATAAAAATATATATTATTTATCATGCTGATGGATTTTTACAACCTGCCAAAACAACCATCATCTATAATATTTTACGGGTCAAACCTGCAAGCTTTCTATACTTCAGAAATAAACGCTGACTCAGACTTCTTTGTCTGCATAAGTAGCTCTCTGTCTGGTGCTTTCCAGATCAGTTGGCAATATTGGTAAGGGAAGATTGGAGCTGTAGTCCCACTTCAGAGGTACCAACCTGATGAATCTATTTTCTTGAAATAGAGGGCAAGCTTCTTCTTTTTTGGCCCATAGAGTTGAATTTGTAATACAAATAGTTCTCACCCTGCGACCACAATTGAGCTCAAAATTTCTGTTGTTCAGCAAGACAATTGTTAAGTGAATTTTGCCCCAGTTTACAACCTTTTTTGTCACAGTTAAGTGAATCACTGAGGGTTGTTAGTAACACGGTTATTAAATGAATCTGGATTGACTTTGCTTGTCAGAAGGTCACCAAAGGGGATCATGTGATCCCAGGACACTGCAGCCATCACAAATACATGCCAGTTAACAACAGCTGAAGTTTTGATCATGTGACCAATGGAGATATTGCAACAGTCATAAGTGTGAAAAATAGTCATAAGTCACCTTTTCAGTGCTGTTGTAACTTTGAATGGTCAATAAATGAATGATTGTAAGACAAGAACTGTCCTAGAGATTATATAGGTTATGGTTTGTGACATCAGGACACCACAAGGAAGAGAGGGGTAAATAATTCCACCCTAGAATATTTTTGTTGTTTTGAGGTCCTTGGAAGTTCTCAGGGCATAAGGAATATCTTAAATGTGGTCAAGAGCTAGATTACCTGTTTTATTTCTATACAACTCCACTCAAAGAGATAAAAGAATTGGTATTGGTGTCAACTTGTAAAGCATTCCTATGCCTATTTTCAAACTGCCATAAGCAGGAGGAGGGAAAAACCTGAAGGAGCAGTACAGCAATTAAAACCAGAAATATATTCCACGCTTATCTTACAAAGATTGTAGTCTAGGCTACTGGATCTTCTGCCCGGGAAAATCCTTCATTGGAGAATGTGATTGATGACACACAGCCTGTGAACGTACTTCGTTGGAGAATCTGATTTATGACACACCCAGGAAGGAGGGGGGAAACAGGTCACAGGTGACCATAAATTACGTGTGGCAGAGTTGACTTCATATGGGTCAATGCCGACATGTTGCTCCTAATAAATCTTTTGGATTCTTTTGAAGCTTGGCTTGAAGTTCATGTTTAATTAGGGCAATCATCAGAACCCTGATAACTGGAGGACAATTGGTAGTTTTTAAGGGGCACAATTTTAAGGGGCACAATTACTTCAAGACCAAGACATCCATTTTGTTGCTTAGAATACCCCAACATGTATAAGAAAGCTCTGAAAATTAATCCCTGCCTATTCTGAGAAACTCTATTGTTATTCTGTGGGTGCTATGGTTTATTGGAAAGCTTATCCCTGATTATATGATGCACTCTGCCTTTCTCTATTTCCTACTCACCCAATGAAGAAATGCCATTTGACTGTTTGTCTTTTCAGTTCCCACAGCCTGGTCCTAATTATATAAGACATGGATATGCTACCCAGGACATACCTGTGTCACTGTTTGCAGAAATCTCTGTCTGTACTGGTTGGATAATAACAGGTCCATTCGTAGGGCTTTCAGGAGGTTCAGAGGAAATCTGCAGCATAAGATTAAAGTTTGGTCATCTGAGGTACCAATTTGTCCTGAATGTTTGTAATGTTTTATGCATTACAGCAGAGGTGTCAAACTCAAGACCCACAGGCTGATCCAGCCCTTGAGTGCCTGTGGGCTCACCCTGGAAACAGTGAAGGACTGGCCAATGGTGCCTCTGCCAGTGAAAATGGAGCTTCCAGGCTCTGTTTTCAGCCACGATGGCCTCCTGCAATCCACTGCCAGTGAAAACAGCCCGGGGAGGCCGTGCACAGCTGAAAACAGAGCCTCAATGAGTTAGCCACAGGCACCCTGACAACACCTGCCCCCAAGGGTTCTGATGTGGCCCTCAATGAAATTGAGTTTGACATCCCTGCACTATAGCAATCAACAGAAGTTCAGTTTGAACCAAGTGTGGGGAAAAATTGTGATAAAAAAATGAGTGAAACATATTTGTTTGATTGGAGGCAAAATACTATAGATTTATGAAATGATCACTTCTCTAGATTCATCTTTCCAAAACAATGTGTTTTTGGCATTCTTGCTTTGGAAGTAAATTCAGCTTGATTGACTTCAGATCGGATTTGTATAGGAATACACTGTGAATCTCTCATTCTCCTACATATTTTTTTGCAAAATATCCCCATTGTAAATCTTCTCTCTCTATATAAAAATGGATGTGTGTGTGTGTGTGTGTGTGTGTGTGTGTTCCAGCATAACTCTGGAACGCCTCCAGCAATTTCAATCAAACTTGGTACACAGATGACTTATCCTTTGGAAACAAATACTGTGGGGGTAAGACACTCCTAACATCCCTTGGGGTATGTTTGCCTTAAAATGGCTTCTACTGTACAGTACAGTGGACTTGCCATGGTAACGGCTTCACAGTACTGCACAAGGGGGCTCCCTCTCAGCCCTCCAAGGAAACGTCAGGCGATTGGCCAAGTGCAATCAAAAAAAATGAAACACCAGCGTAGACAAGAAACTCCCAAGGAGAGGAATAGAACACTTGCAACACTGTGCGAGAGACAGTACAACAACATGAATCTCGACTTCAGGATTTTCATGTCTAATACAGGATTGGGATAAATAAATACCCGGACAACGCTGGGTTATCAGCTAGTCAGCAATATAAAAATGATTTTGTGTTAAAATAGGACTGTGTGGAATGATAGACAGACAACAGACAGACGATAGGTAGATGATGCATGATTGATCTGATGATCGATTGATCAATCGATTATACATACATAGATAGACCAATAGACAGATAGATAGATACTCTTCAGGAGTGTTTGAAACTTTGAAGCAAACCTTCAAAAAGTTTTGATGAAGCAAAATTGGCCCATGTTTACATATAATGGAGTCTCTGTGGGACTATTTCAGGAAAAATGAATGAATCCACTCTAATCTACATGTTCCAGCTTTTACTCTCTTTTTTTGAATATTGTCTATTTCACATAGAGTAGAGTGAGCTCTAGAAAGGCAGTCCACTTATCAATCTGAAACTTTTTTTCTAGGAAAAAAATACACTGTAATCTGCTATGGTAGCTTGAAAAGAACGGCAGTGAAGGTCACCATTTTGAATTTTCAAGTTAAAAAAAAAGATTTTGGATGAACCTGTAGTTTCCAAACCAGTTGTTGAGCTAGGAAACATATAAAGCTTTCAGTTTTCCCCAAAACCAAGACTTACAAGATGCAGGGAAATGTGTGAAAGAGTGAAAGATATCAACATAATGGACAAATGTCTGGTTATATGAAGGTCAAATAACTGCCAATAAAAGCACCAAAGATACATGCTATGATGTGGAAGATCCATTTTATTTGTATGTCAAGATATGTAGAGTACTGTGCATATTTTAATACTATTTAAATATTGTATGAGCCAAACTTATCCAAGTACTTTTGAGATATATTGGAAATCAAAGGCTAAGTCTGGGAATTTTGGGAGCTGAAATCCACAACACTCTAGAGAAAAGCACATTGGGTAAGGCTAATATACACAAATGTTTACTCTAAAATTTACCTGTGAATATGTTGCTTTAGCAGCAGGATCTTGATCTTCAGGATCGTTTGGAATGAACTGTGTATTTCCCATAACAGTGGCTGTAGTGGGAGACAAATGAAACAATTAAGTACAGATGAATGAATATATTTCTGTCAAAAATCACAGATGGACAATAAGGTTGCTAAACCTCAGCTTGTAGGAGCACCAATCAGCATAGCCAGTATCAAAGAATGCTGCCAGGTGTAACAGCAATAGCATCTAGACTTATATACTGCTTCACAGTGCTTTATAGTCCTCTCTAAGTGGTTTACAGTATCAGCCTATTGCCCTCAACAATTTGGGTCCTCATTTTATCGACCTCAGAAGGATGGAAGGCTGAGTCAACCTTGAGCCTGATGAGATTTGAACTGCCAAATTGTAAGCCGGCAGTCAGCAGAAGTAGCCTGCAGTACTACACTCTAACCATTGCACCATCGTGGCTCATAACATCTGTAAAGCAACAGAT
Organism: Notechis scutatus; assembly: GCF_049901735.1. NCBI lineage: Eukaryota > Metazoa > Chordata > Lepidosauria > Squamata > Elapidae > Notechis > Notechis scutatus. Next base: position 19,446,820 of record NC_142011.1, on the reverse strand, counting down.
TTCTCATTCTAAATTTTATTTTGTCAAGGGCTACCTGTAAGTCAGCCCTTGACTTACAACCTTTTGTTTAGTGGCTGTTCAATAGCACTGAAAAATGAGAATTACAACTGGTTAAGACTATCACAGCATCTTTATGGACACATAATCAAAATTTGGGCACTCATCAATTAACATATATTAATGATGGTTTCAGGGATCACCATTTGCAACTTTCCTAGCTGGCTTCTGACAAGCAAAATGTCAAAGGGGGAAGCCAGGCAACCATGTGATTATTTAACAATCGCAGCAATAAAGGTGGTAAAATTGGAACGTTAATCTACTTTCCTGCTGTGGCCTCTTTAGGAAAAGGATTTCTGAATCTCAAACAAAAATAAAAACGGAAGTTCTCAACATTTTCCTTTCCTTTTTCCTCTGGGTGACCAATTGGAAGGCAAACAGAAAGAAAGATATGATTGCTTTTTCTGTAATTACCTATCTGTTTTTCTTGGGGGTGCTGAAAAAAGAATAAGCACATATAGCAAGATTTATCATGATAAATCAGAAAAACAGGGATGGAGAGAAGTCCCATAGATTACAGATAATCAGAGTTGGAAGGGACCTTGTAGGTCACTTAGCCCAACCCCTCGCCCAAGCAGGAGACCCTACACCATTTCTGACAAATGGCAGTCCAATCTCTTCAGTTGTAAAACTGTTAGGTTTTCCCATATAACAGAAGAAATGTTCTCCACTACGATAAATATCAAAGTTCTAAATGTGCAGTACTAAGTAATCTGAGTTTTGAAAAAGCCAATATAAAGCAATTATCTTATCAGAAACTTGAAGGGATGTTTTCAGAGTAAGGTTTATTGCACCAGATTTTTGCAGAAACTCAGAAACAACTCCAGACCCTCCTATGATGTTAGCTTTGTTCAAATGCTGAATTGTTTTGAAAGATCCACAGGAAAATTGGCATTTCCAATATTTTACTTCTGAAGGACTTGGGGGCAGTTTGGTCTTTGACCGCATTTCTCCAGATGTATCATTCCTTTAGAATATTTTGGAATATTCATGGATTTTTAAAGGAAAAAAATGGGTTAACATCTAAGCAGCTGTCCTTCAAAATAATCATGTTTTTTCATAAGATTTTTTTAAGGGTACACTGACACAATTCTTTAATTTCAGCTTGAAGGTGCTGTTCCAATTGTTGTTTAAGGTCCTATTTACATAACACCATTTTCCTCTCGCCCTCAGCCCTTAATCAAGGTTGCCTGGCTTTGAGGTTTTCTGTTCTAGTGTGAAAGTGGTATTTTCCATCTACACCCAACAAAATCTTGCCATACAGATAGTCCTCCACTTAGAACGAGTCATTTAGCAATTATTTGAAGTTACAATGATACAAAAAAAAAAAAAAAAGACTTATCAATAGTCATTGCACTTAAGACTATAAAAACAACTCCACAGTCACATTATCACAATCCAGGTGCTTGGCAACTGACATGTATTTATGATGGTTGAAGCATCCTGGGGTCATATGATCACCATTTGCCATGGTGGCACAGTTGTCAACTTCAAAGTGAAAATTTGCTGATTGCAACTGTTGCTGCTTCTCAGTTGTCACAGAGACATTGGGGGGAGCAGGGAGAACCACCTATGGGATGCCAGTTCCAGATAACAAGATGTCCTCCCCTGAGAACCAAAATCATTTGACCAGATGGGTTAGCAAGACCCAGATCGTTGCCAAAACAATATTGGAACCTCTGATTGGACAATGTGACCTGCACTAATTGGAGGGAGGGCAATTTGATTCTTTAAGTATATGAAAATGGCAGGAAATATCTAGAGTTGGTTTTTTTTTGCTTCAATCTATACCGATATGATATACTCCAGGGGTGTCAAAAACAAGGCCCACGGGATGGATCTGGCCTGTGATGTGGTTGGATCTGGACCGTGGGGCCATCTTGGAAAATGTAGGAGGCTGGCTCACATTGCTTCAGCCTGGTCTACCTGCATCACTTTAGCCCAGTCTACCCAACACAAGAGGAAACATAGGGCCAGTGTTGCTTTGGTCCGGTCTACCCAATCCGAAGAGGAAACATGCCAGCAGTTTGGGAATGGCATCAAGCTGACCATGCCAACACAGTTGGCCACACCCACTTTCTTAACCATGCCCACCCAGTCAGCCACACTCACATCCCCCCAAGGTCAACCACAGCCCTGATGCAGCCCTCAATGAAATTGAGTTTGACACCCCTGATGTTCTCAATAAAGCTTAGTGAAAAGAGATAGATTTCAAGTCTGCTTGCTTGATTGGATCTGTCAGTCATGACCTTGACAACAGTGGTTAGAATGCAGTATTGCAGGCTACTTCTGCTGACTGTTGTCCGCCAGCAATTTGGCAGTTCAAGTCTCAGTGGTCCACGGTTGACCATCTGAGGTCAGTAAAATGAGAATCCAGATTATTGGGGGCAATATGCTGACACTGTAAATTGTTAAGAGAGAGCTGTAAAGCACTGTGAAGCTTAGAGGGCTATAAAGCACTGTGAATCTAAGTGCTATTGCAATTTGCAACCTTCCCAGCCACTTGTTGAGCAAAAGTCAATGTAGGAAGTTGGATTCACTTAATTTGCAATCAGATCTTGACAGCGGATGAAAGCAACCAAGCTGTCCATCTTTCCAGATTCACCTCCTTTCCAGTTTCTCCCTTGTGTCCACTCCAAGATGAGGATAATGACTCATGAATGCAAGGAAAGATATCTATCACAGTACTTTCACTGAACTTTCAGTAAATTGTTAGGACAACCCCACTCATCACTGTACCAAAAGAGAGGTCAGCTATGGGGAAAATTATGATGCTGTAAATTTGCTCTACAGACTGGGGGAAGGCATCTTAATTTTACTGCCTGGATATCTCTGTATTAAGAAAGAAAATGGCTATTTATTTCCTGCCTATTTTATAAGACATGGGAGTGAAGGGATTTTGGGTTTTTTGAGTTCTGGACTAGTTTGAGGCAGGTTTGATAGAATCACATTTCTATGCAGGTGTGGCTATGGAATAAGAAATCACCCAGAGTCCCATTTCAGAATGAAATGAGCAGATAAACAAACAAACAAACAAACAAACAAACAAACAAACAAACAAATAAATAAATAAATAAATAAATAAATAAATGGATAAATAAATAAATAAATAAATGTTTAAAAAGTCAAGATGGGAGTTTTCATTGTACAATCACAATCATCTTAACTGTTTTGACAATCCTCCTTGGCACCCCTTATTTCTTTGTGACACACCTTATTCTTTGTGCTTTCCTGCAATACGTTAACGTCAAATGAAGCAAAGAGAACTTCGGGATGGCTTCCACACACTTACGAGGAGTTGGGTTGTAGAAATGTGGCAATGTGGCAAACTAATGTAATCTATTTAAATTTAATATTGACTGCCCATTCCAAAAATGCTGGCTGGCCTGCAATGACGAAATATATAATTAAAACACTTAAGAACGTGAAACAATATGTAGTGAACTGGATTAAAAAACCATAACAATAAAAAAAACAATGAAAGGGACTCCATAGACATAATAACTCAGACTGGGAAGTATTGCCACAGAAATCTCAAAGGAAATTTTGGTACTATGAAACCTAACATATTTGTGATGGCTTGGGTTTCTTCAGGCTACAGCAGCTTCATTAATTTATGCCACAATAAATCTGTTAGTCCTTATGGTATCTCTTTATTCTTTGTATTTTAAGGAGTAAGATGTCACTAAATTCGAGCCATAAGGGCCGGAACATAAGTCTGGAACTAGAAATCATTGATGCCTGTCCAAGTTTAGCTATGACAAAGAGCAAGAAGGGGAAAAATATGTTGGGTGTGATTGCCTGCTAAGTAAATATCCGGTTATACAGCCAACTAAATAGCTTTTTAGCGGATGCCATTGGCATACTCACAGAACAAGCAAGAAGATTGGCAACAGCTTTTAATAATGTCATGTGCTCTAACCTTGGCCATCTAAGGGAAAGCATGAGAGTGACAGTGGAGACCAGCTATTGGGAAGGCAATGTCTTTGAATCTATCCCCATTCACATGAAGTCATTAGTCTGCTTTGTCAAAATAGGCAGCAAAGGGAAGGGCTGGGTATTAGTCATTTGGAGAGTAAATAAGAACCACCCAAGAACAATTTAAACAAGTTTACAGCATAGCATACTCTGCATTTCAAGACCTTATAACCTCTCTCTCTTAGCCTCAGGGACAAGCCTCCAACTTTTTATGCACCTCACAAGATTAATGCACAAATGACTGCCCTACAGACACCTGAGACTTCAGGACGAGAAAGCTGGATTTGCAGAAAGCTGGCATAGCAAATGGTTGGAATAAAACACCCCTTCTCCATCTGTCTACTCCTCAGATAAAAGTGATCCCTCCTAAATGCATGTATGTATGTATGTATGTATGTATGTATGTATGTATGTGTATATGTACACACACACACACACACACACACACACATGAAAGGAGTCATCCAAAAACTTTGCCCCAGAGTAGTGTGGAAAATTAAAGCCACCGCTTTCTTGTTAGCATATCTCACCAGACCAGTGGTGTGATTCAACCAGTTTAACAACCGGTTCACCTCACATGTGCTCCCAACATTTAGAAAAGACAATTTTTAGCTATAATACTTACCTTCTGCTGCAGCCCCAGTGAGTAAAACAACTGAGGTGAGGCAAACTGCTCTGCTGCACAAATCAGCTGTACTCAAGGAAATAAAGCACAGGAAAAGGGCAGGGGCAGGTGGGCAGGGCCAAATGATCACCAGAACTATTGGTTCTCTTGAACTGGTCCGAACTGGTAGAATCCCACCCCTGCACCAGACCTAGCAGACATTATTAGTGGACTCTTGCAAAATTATTGAATCCTGAAGCCTGCAAAAACCAAACATTTTTGTCTCCCTTTCTTTCTGAAATTGTTTGTGGTTTGTACTTCTGAGCATTGAATTCCTCCATAACCATTTTCCCTTTTATGTTTTCTATAAAAAAAGACAGGTTTCTCTCATGTTAAAGTCAACTTCAGGTGATTTCGCAGACACATCAATGTATTTTTTTTTTGGCTGCAGATAGAACAGATTTATCATTGGTTCTTCCAGGATGTCTTCTGACCTCCCTTTTCTGGAGTCAGAAATCTTTGGTATGGATGGTACTTCATCAGAAAATCTCCAAGTTGTAGGCTGGACTGAGAAATCAATAAAACCAAAACTTGTGTGTGTGTGTGTGTGTGTGTGTGTGTATGTGTAATCAAGCTCTATATTGCTGCCCCCCAAAACAGCATTGACATATCCAGGAGTTCATCATGTCTTAAAGGAACCTTTACGGTTTACACAAACTAACAACTAACACCTCTACAACAACAACAAAAAAGGAAGATAGCACTTTATATTAGCAAAAGTAGGATATCCAATTTTGGCTATTTTAACAGTTGTGGACTTCAATTCCCAGCCAGCCATGCTGGTTAGGGAATTCTGTTAAAGTCCATACGTCCTAAAGTTGTCAAGGTTGAACACCCCTGAGCTAAAGTGTTGCTAGAAACAGCACAGCTACCCCTTATCCCCTCTACTACCACATTATTATAAGTCATGTCACTTTTACTCAGAGCTTTTTAACACACCCAAATTTAGCAAGGATCAAATATTTTTATTAGTAGTAAAAATAATAAGTTGTAGCTAGGTAGAAAACTCATGCATTATAGGTTGGCTTATTAAAAGATGAGAAATTTGAGTTATGAAGTATAACTCAAAGATAAACATAACCTGTTATTTGTGAGCAGCTTTAAAGGAAAATGGAGATAGTGACCAAGAGGCCTCTCTGTCACTAGGGCAACACCTTCAGAAGTAAGGAGAAAATATGGAAAGGAACAGGCTTCTTCTGATCTGAGTTTTTCTGCTGTTGTTTAAAGCTTGAAATGACAAGGGCTTGTATGTATGTGTGTGCACCTTCCAGTCAGTGTTGACTCTTACTGACTGCCTGGATTAGTTCCTACACTTTTCCTGACAATATTTTCTCACACTTTCCCCCTTCCTTTGTTCTTAGGCCTGAGAGAGAGGGACTGGCCCATGGTCACCTTAGCTGGCTTCATGCTTAAGGCGGAACTAGAACTCACAGTTCCCTGGTTTCTAGCCCAGTGTCTTAACCGCTACATCAAACTGGCTTTCAAAAAATGGCAAAACATATTGGTTATCGCCTGTTGTGCAGTTTACCTGTAAGAAAACAAAACTCTAAAAAAAAACCACCCTACAACAAACAATAGATAAAAACTCAAAGTAAACCATTCCAAACTCGATTGCAGAAAATAGGACTTCAGCAACAAAGTGGCCAATGCCTGGAACTCACTGCCTGACTCTGTTGTTACATCCTCAAACCCCCAAAACTTTAACCTTAAACTGTCTACCGTGGACCCCACTCAATTCCTAAGCGGTCTGTAAGGGGGTGTGCATAAGCGCACCAGCATGCCTACCGTCCCTGTCCTACTGTTCCCATTTATTCGTACTCATTTATTATGTATATACTTATACCAGTTTACACTTACATGTTTGTATGTTATGCTCATACTTATACTTGTTTCATGCTTGACAAACTAAACTAACTAACTAAAAATAAGTAAACAAATTACTTTTAAATATTATCCATGCACTTCCTGTGGGCTCCAAAGCAGCCTAGTCTAACAGTTCATTTTGTTCTCATAAAACGTCTCATTACTTTGTTTGCCAGAATGGTCTTCTTCTTGGAAAGCAGAGATGGGAACTGGGTTCTCCCCAGTTCTGGATTTCATCTGCTGCTTCCCAGAGAGGATTGTAAACAGGAAGCTGGCTAGAGGAACCCTGATTTTTTTCCCCCAGCTCAGTGCACTACGCAGTCTCATTTCTTCAGCCTCCATGAATTGGCTCCATGTTGTAAGCTTTGGGTGATAAGGACTAGTAGTTATGCTAGCCCTATGGCCAAGTCTTGAAGACCCTGCAGTGTAGAAAGCTGCCAAAATCTCTGAGAAACACTCTTCCTCCACTGCACAAGGCAGAAAAAAAAAAAAAGGAAGGGAGAAGAAAGAAGGAAAACAAGCCAACCAACCAACCAATCAACTGATTTGCAGTGTGTAGTTTTTATGTTTTGGTAATGAGCTTAAAAGTAACGTTAAAACATACATCTTTGATAAACCGGCCAGGACTCTAATAAATACTATTTGAACACTGGTAGATATTTTAACATTGAATAAAATACATACATAACATACAAACAAATTGTACCTTGCCTGTGTTTGCAGAATGAAGTCTGGCTCTGTTGGGCTGTTGATCCCTTCTGGAGCTGTTCAGCCACAGGTGCTGCAGTGTTTAAAAGTCTCTTCCAACAGGTACCTTGCTTTGCCTTGAGCAATATTCAGAGTGGGTAAACATTAGGTACAGCTACATGGATTGGGTGGAGCTTTGGACACTCAGTAGCTTTAGTCAGCTATTTATTTTTCTGCCTGGCCTCCGGGGCGATTCTAGTCTGCTCTGTTACAAGTATGCTTTCCACCATTAATAGTGCCTGCCGGATTTGTAGGACCTTTTTTTAAAGCAACAGCAACAACAACAACAACATACAAACAACAGAAGACCATGAAGCTTACAGCCAGTTGTGTATCTTTGGTTCCTTGGACCAACCCCCCCAAAAAAAAAAAAAAACAAACACCCAGTGTGTTTATGCAGAAAGAATGCTCAAGACATTTAATGGGAGTTACCTAGGGAATATAGGATTGCAAGAATGTGGCATATCCACATGAACAGGAACTGGAGCAGTTGATGGCTTGCTATGAGCAAATTGCACAGCTTTTTGAAGAAAAAGGCTGCTTTAATTTGGATTCTATAATCTCAACAAGGGCTTGTTCTGTTGTTTTGAATTATTTTCACTTTGTAAAATTGTGGGATAGTATGGAGACTATTGACTGCTTATTGGATCCTCACCCTTCATAGATGACTGGATCAGCTGGAATAGCACTTAAGGGAAGTGAAGAATGTCTCTTTGTAGGTAAGATGCATTGCATCCTATATACAGCATCCCTTGATCTAGGAAATCTGTTTTGTAGGCAGATTACATTTTGTTTCTGGAAAAAGTGGTTAGTAAAACAGTAATCTTGCAATTTGAGAGATATCCGGATGATTTTGAATATCTGAATCCATTTCAGTTCAGGTTTCAGCTAAGATACAGTATAATAACTATTTTAGTAGCACGCTGATTTATATCAGGGGTGTCAAATGCGCACCGTCATGTCGTCATGTGATGTATTGCAACTTCCCCCCTTTGCTAAAATGGGGGTGGGCATGGCCAGTGCATGATGCATCTGGCCCGTGGGCTGCAAGTTTGACACTCCTGATTTATATCCAATCTAGAGACTGGCTAGGAAATAGTACAACCCAGCTAGATATTTTTCATTGACCCTGACATTGGCAAATAAAGCCATCTTTTAGCAATAGTTCAGGTCCTTCCTTTAAGGCCATGTCCACTGTCCAGTTAACATAATCAATCAATCAGAGAAAAACTGGAAGGGACCTTGGAGGTCTTCCAGTCTAACCCCCTGCTCAAACAGGAGACCCTATACCATTTCAGATAGGTCGCTGTCCAGTCTTTTCTTAAATAGCTCCAGTGATGAAGGACCCACAACTTCTGAAGGCAAGCTGTTCCATTGGTTAATTGTCCTCACCAGGGGTGGGATTCAAAAATTTTTAACAAACGGTTCTGTGGGTGTGGCTTAATTGGTGGGTGTGGTTTGGTGGTCATGTGACCGGGTGGATGTGGCTTGGTGGTCATGCACCACCAAGCTGGACGTGCCCAACTCAATATCACTCACATTGAGGCACGCATCTCCTCGCCTGGCCTCTCATCACTGTGGGGATGCTGCAACAGTCGTAAGTGTGAAAAATGATCAAAAGTCACTTTTTTCAGTGACATTGTAACTTTGAAAGGTCACTCCACACAAGCAAAGTACCAGCAAAGGAGGGGAAAAAAACCCCAGAGAAGTCCCTGAGACAGGAAGTCTAATCCTACCAAGAATGTAATAAGGATTAATGGAGAGGCAGGTTCTGTAAGCAACACCAGAATGTTTCCTTCCTGCCTGCGTTAGAATGTTAACAACCGGGTCTAGCGAATAGGTGTGAACCTGTAGAATCCCACCCCTGGTCCTCACTGTTAGGAAGCTTCTAATTAATTTCAGGTTACTCATCTCTCCTTGATTAGGTGATGAGGAAACTACATAACTACATTTCAGCTCTCTTGTCTGACAGGATACTAAATTATCTTGCATGGGTCACCATCTATATGAAATTACAGCAAGAAATAAATCAGATTTTGGAGTGGAATTATGACATTCACCACTACTGCTCCTCCTTATCTAAGTCAAGGAACAACTGACATCCTTATATGTTGAAATTTAATAGTGGCATCATCAAGGAAATAATCAGAGATCATTTCATCAGAGATCAGTGAATCAGAGAAAACAAGATGAAAAAAGTTCTGAAGGATGGAAGTGCTGTTTAAAGTATTTAAACCAAACAGATTGTGGAAAATGCCTCAGTTCCCAACAGAGGACATCTACTGCCAACTATGCTTAAGTTTTTAAGTTAAGTTTTAAAAGAAGAGATTGGGCAGCCAGAGTTCTTAAATGGCATATGGTCTCTTGCTTGAGCAGGGTGGACTGGAAGACCTCCAAGGTCCCTTCCAACCTTCTGTTGTTTTGTTGTTCTATTATTCTGTTGTTATTCTATTATTCTGCTAAGGGAAGCCTTTGACCTTAAGATTGATCCATTCCACTTCCAAATTTCTTTGAGATTTTAAAATATTCATAGAAAACAATTGTCCATAAACCTATGCCTATTTCCCTTAATATGCATTTTGTTCTCCCTTACTTTATACTAATATATTTTGCAAACAATTTCCTCTAATGTGAGCATTCTTTTAACTAATTTATGCATTTTTATATAGATCGGTTCCTATATTCTTTCAAAAATATTGTCAACAACATTACAAAAGCCTAAGAAGTGCATAATTAAATAAATAAATTTACATGTCCCAAACTGACCTCTTACTTTGAACATGAGCGGTCTTGGATAGGGGTGGGATTCAACCGGTGTTACTACCAGTACGGTGTAACGTTTTTCCCTCAGACACTGAATTTTCCAAAACCAAATACCTTTAATCCAATTCACAGATTTTCTATTTGAGTCAGTACCACCCATTCAATTTATGATAGGACATCTTAAATAATGACATGTTCATGTATATTTAATGGAAAAATCAGGCTAAAAGAATGTATGATGCTCGCAGCATATTTAAAAAAAAACATGTTACTCGAGGGATCCATGATAAATAAATGAAAGGTAGTTGACCTTCCATATGTAGTTCTCTTGTTTATTTATCAAAGAATCCATGACATGAAATTCCTGGTTTTGTTTTTATTATGAAAATCTATGGCTTGGAAGTGAGTCAGAAGTACCCGCAAAGTCATGGATTGTTAAACCAATTTACACAAATTACATGGTAAACAAGATTGCTCCATGCCCATATTCTTAAAATATATTTTAGTCCTTTCCTCATCATATAGGACCTGTATGGTAAAAAGGAATTTTGACATTTGTTCTCTCCATTGGATAGAAATCACAATTCCAGAGAAGACTAGACAATCTTTGTCATCTAGACTATATGGAATAGAATAGAATAGAATAGAATAGAATAGAATAGAATAGAATAGAATAGAGTAACAGAGTTGGAAGGTACCTTGGAGGTCTTCTAGTCCAACCCCCTGCCTAGGCAGGAAACCCTACACCACTACAAGCAAATGGTTATCCAACATCTTTAAAAACTTCCAGTGTTGGTGCATTCACAACTTCTGGAGGCAAATTTTTCCAATGATTAATTGTTCTGTCAGGAAATTTCTCCTTAGTTCTAAGTTGCTTTTCTTCTTGATTAGTTTCCACCCAATGCTTCTTGTCCTACCCTCAGATGCTTTGGAGAATAGCTTGACTCTCTCTTCTTTGTGGGATATTAGTAGAGATATTAGTCCTGAGATATTAGTAGAGTCCCATCATGTCACCCCTAGTCTTTCTTTTCAATACTCTAGACATACCCAGTTCCTGCAACCATTCTTCATATGTTTTAGCTTCCAGTCCCCCAATCTGCATTCTTTCTAGAGTCTCAACATCTTTTTTACATTGTGGTGACATGAATGCATTGTTCCAAGTGTGGCCTTACTAAGGCATTATAAAGTGGTATTAACACTTCACGTGATCTTGATCCCTCTGTTTATGCTGCCTAGGACTGTGTTGGCTTTTTTGGCAGCTGCTGCACACTGCTGGCTCATATTTAAATGGTTGTCCACAAGGACTCCGAGATCCCTACTATTGAGCAAGGTACCACATATACTGTACCTGTGCATTTTCTTGCCTAAATCTAGAACCTTACTTTTTTCACCATTGAATTTCATTTTGTTAGATAGAGCTCAATGTTCAAGTCTGGAATCCGACTCTGTGGGGATTTTTTGGGGTGCTATAGCATAATTGAATCCTTTGGTTAGGACATCTGTTTCTGTTTTGGTGAGTTCTCTGTTGGAAACATTGTATACTAATTGTTTCAGGTGTTGTTGTGAGTTGTTGGGAGTTATGCTATAGCACCCCAAAAAATCCCCACAGAATCCATCATATGTGCAGTAGAATCCAGCCTAACCAAATTAAATACAGATGAAGCTGATAGAAGAAGACACCAAGTTACCAACATCCTATGCACAAGCAAACCACCCAAAAGCAACTTGCAGAAAGAAGAAATTAAAGCGCTACAAACCCTGAAAAGAGATAGCAGCATAATCATACTTCCAGCAGACAAAGGGAATGCCACAGTAGTAATGGACAGTAAAGACTATGAAACAAAATTGACAGACCTACTCCAAGACCCCACATACAAACCCATAAACACAGACCCAACCACATATCTGGAAAAATTAACCAAGAAGAAAATTATAACCAGCCACATGAGCAAAGAGATCCAACAGACGATCATCCCAAGAGAAAAATCTTCCAGATGCCCCAAACTATACGGCCTCCCAAAAATACACAAAGAAGGCATACCTCTCAGACCCATAGTCAGCTCCAGAGGAGCACCACTACAAAACCTAGCGAAACACTTAGCAAAACAGCTACAGCCCCATGCTGAAACAGCAGCTTCACATGTACAAAACTCATACCATTTCTTGGAATTGATCAAAGATCTACATGTGGAGCAAGAAGATCTGCTTGTAAGTTTCGACGTGGTTTCACTATTCACTCAAGTCCCGATAAAAGAGACCATTGAAATCATCAAAAATAAATACCAACCAGCTAAACACCTCATGGAACTAAGAGAACACTGCTTAACCAACACATATTTCATATACAAAGGACAAAGATACAAACAAATTGAAGGAGCCCCTATGGGATCACCACTGTCACCCGTCATTGCAAACCTGTTCATGGAATAATTCGAATCCAGAGCCCTGGCCAATGCCATCCACAAACCCAAACTATGGTTAAGATACATCGATGACAAATTCGTGATTTGGCCCCATGGAAAAGAAAACCTAAACAATTTCCTAACACACCTAAACAGCACACACCCCAAAATCAAGTTCACCATGGAAACGGAAACAAACAAACAACTACCATTCCTAGATGTACTAATCTACAAAAAAACAGATGGCACACTAGGACACACCGTATACCAGAAGAAAACACACACTAACTGCTACCTCAACGCCCAATCCCACCACTACCCAGCACAGATAAACTCCGTGGCTAAAACACTAATTACTAGAACCAAACGCCTGGCAGACAAGACACACATTAAGACTGAACTATGCACCCTGACTAAAGTACTGACAGCCAACGGCTTCCACAAAAGCAAAATCACCGGCTTGATCCACAAAAACACACTGAGACATAATAGAGACCCAGAAGATGAACAGACCTATGGAACAGCTGTCCTGCCCTACATAAGAGGTACTACAGACAAAATTAGTAAGAAACTACACAGACATCACATCAAGACTGCCTTCAAAACAGACAGAAAAATAGCAGCCATCCTTAGAAACCCCAAAGATAAAATTGACCTGGAAAACCAAGGCATATATGAAGTCCCCTGTGCATCATGCCCAGCCACATACATTGGACAGACCAATAAAAGAATAAGTACCCGCCTGGATGAACACAAAAATGCAGTCAAAAAGCTGGAACACACTTCCTCACTAGTCCAACACATGGAAGCCACAGGTCATAGCATCAACTTCAATGGCACCAAAACCCTAGCCACTATAGAAAACCCCAGCCACAGAATCATCAGAGAAGCCATAGAGATTGAAAAAAGACCAGAAAGCATGAATAGAAGAGATGATTCCACCAGACTGTCAATCATTTGGAAGCCTGCACTCACAAACCAAAAAATCTCCACACCACAAGCCAGGCAAACACCTGGGCACAAACAGATCCCCCCTGATACCTCCAGCTCAAACACACCCCAACCAGGCACCCAGATGAAACCTAGCTTCCTAACTAATGATAGCCGTCCATTTACCCAGAGCCAAGCTGCACTAAAGGCCTCCAATAAAGTAACACAATGTTGCCAGCCAATCAAGATACAAAAAGAGCCAAAAAACAGACAGAAGATATTAGAAACACCAATCAAGCAGAACACAGCAAACTCCAAGACCAATAAACACAGACCAAGACTCCCAACCAATCAGGATGAAGAAAAAACCATTCTGGCACAGCAATAGGCTGCCCCAAATTTAAATCTGAAACCATTGTAAAAGTCTGACTCACAGATGAACACTATAGAGAAGCCTGATGATGGCAGATGAGATTCTGCCGAAACGTTGCTACAACTTTAAAAGCACAACTACAATGACGTGGGAAAATACCCGAACAAAGCTGAATGCCATACATGTAAGTACCCGCGAAAACTGTATATGTATATGTATATGTATATGTATATGTATATGTATATGTATATGTATATGTATATGTATATGTATATGTATATGTATATGTATGTATGTACGTATGTATGTATGTATGTATGTTGTGGCTCTGAGGTTTGAGCCTGCTTTGTTAGAGGATGAAGACTTGGACAATGAGGAAGAAGAGGATTTGGAAATGCCTTCCTCCCCAGGACCTTCCTCTTCAGCAATGCCTTCCTCCCTGATTGTGCCTCAGGTGTCAGCAGATAACCGGGAGGGAAGACCTGAAGCTAATCAGGAAAAGGAGGAGGGCGTATCAGAGTCTCTGACTGAGAATCAAGCAGAGGAATGCTGGCTTGATGCGAGGCAACGTCGCAGGCAAAAGTGCGAGCTGCAACGCAGGAAGAAGGGATGAATCAGAGACTGAGCTGATGGACTGTCACGCCCCACAGGGAATAAAAGTGGGTGTGTTCGCTCTGGGTTCTTTGTTCGGGACAACGTGTTACTTATTCAGAGGAGCTCCGGAGTATTCTGTGACAGCTTGTGTGATTTATATTCCTGCTTTCTTGTAGGACTTGGCAGACAGCGTATGTGAGACTGCCAAGAACTTTATCGGCTCATGGAATTTAACTCTATAATTACTGGATTTGCTTGCTTGTTTATATTCAGTTGGAAATTTGGACTTCTCACCTCTTTTGTACAGGTGAGACATAATATCTATATCTATATATCTATATATCTATATCTATATCTATATCTATATCTATATCTATATCTATATCTATCTATCTATATCTATATCTATATCTATATCTATATCTATATCTATATCTATATCTATATCTATATCTATATCTATATAATAGCTGTGCTCTTAAAGTTGTAGCAACGTTTCGGCAGAATGACGTGGGAAAATACCCGAACAAAGCTGAATACCATACATGTAAGTACCCGTGAAAACTTAAGAAAACATATATATATATATATATGAAATACCACTCACGCATCATCACAAAATCTCCAGAACTTTAAAGCTTACAAACTTGAAATTTGGCATGTACATTCCTCTTGGCTTCTAGGTGCTCACTAATAAAGGATTTTTTGAAATGACCATCAGAGCATTATTATTTTTTATATTATTATTAACACGCTTTGATGCTAAAGAGTTCTACTCCCCCTTCTCACCTGAAAAGAAATCTGTTCCAAATGCAAAATACAAGCAGAGGAGAGGAGTTTCACAGCACCAAACAGCTTTAGTACAGAACAGTTGAACTAAGCCATGCCCAGGCTCCTTGCTGTCTCCTTCTTGTTCACACAGCAAATACTACTTCAGTTTCCAAACAGCCCTCAACTCTCTCACACACTGACAGGATGCTAGCCAGATGAATACTGAAGGATGCTGGTAGGCAGAGGCAGGATTCCACCCCCTTTATTTTCTTCCTCAAAAACTAAGCCCGGCCACAGAATTTCATAGTGAAGCCCAGGTATCGAACTAATTATCCTATAAATCAGTAATAAAGAAGTGATCACCTTGACAATTCTAAGTATATTCTCACAAGCATCAGATGCTAAAGAGAGGTGAAGTACATTAACATTATATTATAATTGGAATAATTGCTGACACTTTGTTGTTCAAAGCTTCTTCCAGGGATAATTCAGTATTAATCCAATTTAATTAATGTAATAAAAGCCATGCAGTATTTTTCATCCAAAGAATTTCTGTCAGTTTAAATCTTCTGGATATTCCCCTTTTCCCTCCTTCTTTTTTCATTGTACTATTTTAATATTTGAGCCGCTAAGAATGGCTGATCAAAGAATTTACACTTTTGAATTGTGGTATTGGCATAAATTACTGCATATACTATGGACACTGAGAATAAATAACAGATAGGTGTTAAATCATAAAAATCCAGACCCATCACTGGAAGCTAAAATCATAAGATTATGTCTGACTTATTTTGGTCATATTATGCGTGCAAATTCATTGGAGAAGGCAGTGATATTAGGAATGGTTAGTGGACAAAGAAGAAGAGGCAAAGAACATGCTGGTTTGATAACATCAAATCTGATGCAAAGCTGAACATACAACAATTAAAAGAAGCTGTGCTTGACAGGGTAACATGAAGAGCACTTGCCTATAAAGTCACCAAGAGCTGGACACAACTAAACAGTTAAAAACAATGGCAACATTTAATATTACTTCTATTTATGGTCTCTGCACATTTCACTTGATCAAAGATACTGTACAGAACAGAAAAACTTCAGGATATAAATTGTACATTCTGTGCTGTAATGTATTTCATTGTTCATGCATGCCAAGTGATAGTTGCTTTAATTCATCCAATCAGTGAGCTATTAATGTATTCTTTTATTTATTCTGCAAATGTTGAACTATGACTTCTGTGAACTGTGAAAAGCAGTTTTGAGTTTTACTTCTGCTAATTTCATGGTCCTATCCATGTAGTTTTCTTGACAATGTTGAAATAGTTTCCCATTGCCTTCTTCCAGGAAGCTCTAATTTTGTGATTTCCTGATAGGTTAATACTGCAACCTAGCAAGAACGCATGAGTAATCAAAATAAGGAAAAGGGAATAGCAGGAATTCAAGCTCCATCTCCTTCCTCTCTTGTCTTTACTCATTCTACCATCTCAGGTTCCAACACGGTTGTTTTCATAACACTCACATGAGCACAGTTAGAAGTCTTGTGACATCAGAATGCTTTTCCTGGTTTCTGCAATCAGCATCAACCCAGGCAAGGTTTTTTTCTTTCTTTCAGATTTTGCCACTGACTGAAACAAAATGACAGAGTAGGGAAGCCAAACAGAGGAAATTAAGGATGGCACCACATATGTCTCCCATTTCTCTCTCCACCTTGAGACCTTTAAGGAAAAGTGTTTATCTTCAAAGCTCCTTTTATGTAGCATGGATTGGGTGAAGTTGTGGGTGCTCCAACACTGGAGGTTTTGAAGAAGAGATTGGAAAGCCATTTTATTTATTTATTTATTTGATTTGTCAATCGCTTACAAGGAAATAGATATAAGTATAAACGTGAGTAAGAATACAGGAAATAGGTACAAATAAATGGGGACAATAGGACAGGGAAGGTAGGCATGATGGTGCACTTATGCACGCCCCTTACAGACCTCTTAGGAATGGGATGAGGTCAATAGTGGTTAGTTTGAGGTTAAAGGAGTGGGGTTAGAGGATGTAACAACAGAGTCAGGTAGTGTATTCCAGGCATTTGTTCGGAATAATAAAGGATTTCCTGATCGGGCAGGGAGTTGGATTAGAACCCCCACACCGAAGTCCCTTCCAACTCTTTAATTGTGTATTTTAAGGGCAGAGAAAGAGCTGGTGGACTTTTTCCATCAAACTGTTGTAAATAGATCACAGTGTTGCTGCAGAGAGATTTAAATGTGCCATGATCCTAGCTTTACAGTCAGAACTAATGCGTTCTCTGCACTAATGCTAATTAACTGGATCCTTGGAGGGACTAATCTTTGATTTATCATCAATTATCAGGATGTTTTCAGACAGGCTCTGCCCTGGGGTATTTGTTCTACACAATATTCTCTTTATTTGCTTTGTGTAGAGGATTATTGTGCTATACTGCCTCTAGAGTTTGGTGCTACCATAGCTTCATTGTGTCACCTGATGTGCCTTGATCTTGGCCTATTTTCCACATTTTAGTTATAAATACTTCCTTAATTTCTGCCTGCTTGAAGATAACATCAGCATGTAAAAGAGAGAACTCATTGAATACTGGGAGTTGAAGAACAAAAAAGAACTTCCACTCATTATCAAATGCTGCTTTCTGGGCAAACGATTCAGGAAACAGAATTGTGTGTGTTTGTGTTCTGTATATTCTTTGTTGTGCTCTGTCTCTTCTCTCCCTCTCTCCCTCTTTCTTTCTCTCTGATTTGCTATAGGGTTATTATTTCTGAGCTGCAAAACCCCCAACCACTACAAAATGGGAGCAAAAAGATATCAAAATTATTAACAATTTGCTGCCACCTTGTGATCATCTGGATTATTACAGCCTGAGATCTGCAAAAACTCACCCATTTCCTTTCCATTTTGAACAATACTTTATAAGCATGATTAAGATTAGATGTTATTTAGGGAGGATTAAAGAACAAAATCCTCAGCTTGAAGCTATCTAGGAACAAAGGGATTTGCCCTCAAGATGAATTGTGATGTTTAATTTTGAATTATTGGCATAGCTGTAAGAGTTTTGGGACTGCTACTTTTGACAGATGGTATTAATATTCCTGGATAGCGGAAATGAAGGAAGACTGCTAACAGTGCAGATTATTGCTGACATCACTGTTGGTTGTGAATTATGAACAATTAAAGCAGAACTCAAATTTTAAGATTCTGGATATGAAAACTTAAATTGTGCGTGGATAAGCTCATACTAGAATTTAGTGAAGGAACAAATGGTTTTGAAGTGGCAGGAGGCTTTGTTCAGTTTACTAGAAAGTACAGGTAGCCCTCAACTTGTGACTGTTCATTTAATGTTAGTTCAAAGTTACAATGGCCTTGGAAACAATGATTAACAGCCTATCCTCAGAATTATGACTATCACACCATCTCCATAGACATATGATAACAATTTATATGAGAAGGAGGAAGAGGAGGAGGACAAAGAAGAAGAGAGAAAAAGAAGAATTTTAACATTATTATTAATTTTTATTTTTTTAAAATAACAGTCAGACGGCCCAGGATAGTTGGCCAGGTCATTTTTGTATCCAAGGATATTATGTTCCTTATCCTTGAATTATGCTAATTCCCAGGTCAAACAGCATCAAACAAAACCTCATCCCCTCTAATTTGCTTGTGAGAAGGACACCTCTCTCAGGCTCACACTAAGACTGCCCTTCACAATGAAAATTTTGCCCGAAGTGGTCATCGTGAAAGAAACCTCTAAAGTATTTGGGATGGGGGCTAGTTTTGAAAGAATGTTCAAGCTGAGAACAGTTATTTCTTCATGTGGGAGCTCCACAAAGAGTCAAGGATACTGTGTCACCAACCAGAACTGAAACAGGAACACATTGTGAGAATGCAGGAGTGGTGGGTGGGGCAGGCATTTCGGGAACACAATGGTCCTACTGTCTGAACTCTTTTGCTATCCCACTAGATAGGCCCCTACGATTGCAGTACTATGCCAAATATTTCACCCAGTGAGTCCAAGTTCCTATATAGGGAGTAATGGTGATGCCAATACCCTCCATCCAAGCAGTTGTAGTTTCCTATGACATTACTTTTTGGACATTCACATGCATCCACATACATAACCTGCCATGTTTTTCCATCTTACGTTGAGTCAGCTGAGATCTTCACCCCCTGTAATGGGCAGATAACCAAAGGCATTTTGCTCTCCACCTTGGCTGGTCAATCAATTTAAAAACTCCAGCTGCAATGGTGAGCTGATTTGATTCATTTTATACAAATCTAATCTTTAGAATAAATCTAATCTTTCATTAGATTTAGAGTTGGATCATGCTATTCTTTCAGGAGTTTATGGCAGTGTACATATCCTTTAGTTCTTTCCAGTGGTGGGATTCAAATTCTTTTACTACCGGTTCTGTGGACATGGTTGGTACGCATGGGAGGGGAAGGATACTGTAATACCTTCATTCCCTCCCCACCCCACTAACCTGCTTCTCAGCTCTGTTCTCCTGTGCAGGGCAACAAAAGAAGACCCAGCCAATCAGCTGGGACTTGGGAGGCAGAGAATAGATGGGGGCAGGGCCAGTCAGAGGTGGTATTTGCCAGTTCTCCGAACTACTCAAAATTTCCACTACTGGTTCTCCAGAACTGATCAGAACCTGTTGAATACCACCTCTGGTTCTTTCTCAAAAGAGGAATACCACAGCATAAGTTGGGCTGAAAAGTAGCCCAAAGAAACCTAAGCCTCAAACGATAAATAAATACTTGGTTACAAATGTGTATTATAATGCAGAGAATTTTGAAAATCAACATTCAGATGAAATCAGAATTTTTCTTACTAGGATTTATGGATAGAAACACCTTGCAGACAATTGTTTTTATATATTGTATAGATAAAAGCAGCAAGGCACAAAGGCACAAAGACAGAAGAATGTAGAAACACACACAACTGGACTGTGAAGATGGTAGAGCTTGTAGATAAGGCTAAACTGACTTGTTTGATCTGGAAGGGAATAACAATCACTTTTATAAAACACTGGAAATCCTTTATGGACTTTTTGCTGAAGATAGATAAAAAATGAACTAGTCGTTTCTGAAGTTACTGATTTAAAAGGGCTGTAAATGGAGAGAAGGGAACTATGTTATATAGTTTTGAAGGGGGGAAATGCTAATAAGTATGTCTGCAACAGCTATAAGTAAGGTTGAAAGTTGCTTCTTTAAATACTTTTCCTTTTCTTTCCTCCCAACTTGCTTTTTGTTATTTTCATTTTTCCTTTATCTTTCCTCCTTTCTTCCTTTTCTTTCATATTTTTTTCTTTTTATCTTTTAACGTAAATTTTTTCTTTAATAAAAAAATAATTGGTTTTGTTATAAAATGTAGTTTTAAGAAGTCTTTTTAAGGAAGAAGGGGATGGGAGAACAAACGCAAGTACAACTACAATAATTAACAGCAGGTGGCAGCCTTTAATTGTTTTAAGGACAGGCTCTGGGATCCAGTGCTGCTTCAGAAGTTTCATTCTTGGAGAAAGAAGATTCTTTCAGCTTTTTGGATGTTTGTGTAAGTGTGTGTGTATGTGTCTTGCACTAAACTATGGTACAAACATGCCCAGGACACATATTTTTCTACTATTTGCCATGGTGTTACCTTCATGTAGAACACATGAAGCCCATAAGTGAGGTGGGGTCAGGTTATTCTTATCAGTATTAAGGTAGCATTATCACCTTATTCTATTAAAAAAATATTAAAGTTTGTTATAAGATAAAATACAAATGGAAACAAAAATCAGGAAAGAGCAAGGAGGAAAAAGTGCAAAGGTAAAGAAAAAGTAAAAAGTTGCCACTTCCAACTTAATCAGTGCAGACGAATACAAAGAAAGTTACAAACCTTTTGCTTCTAGTTGATTCAAACCCTTTCTATAACAGCAATGTTAATCTAATCGTCAAAATCTATAATCAAAATTTCATTTCCCCCCCCCATTTCAAAGTCCATAAAACATTTAAAGAATTAAAAGCCCAGAAGCTGTTTTTGGATGGAAACAAAACTATTTAACTTTATATCTTTAATGAAGACAGTCAATTTTGCCATCTCTGCCAACTCCAACTTCCCTCCTTGTGGGAATTGATGTGTCTTTTCATGCATATCTAAAGCTGTCCGGGAACTTTTAAATGAAAGGACAATGTCACATCAACTACAGATCTTCCAGATGGCAGTTTAGAACAGGATATCTCTGACAGAGATGCATCCATTGTGGAATACCCTCCCTGATCAAGGATCCTTTTTTGTTTTGATGCTCTCTGGTACTGGTATTTAAAAAAAGAATGCCAACAGCACTTAACTATATATGGCTTCACAGTGCTTTGCAGCCCTCTCTAAGTAGTTTACAGAGTCAGTATATTGCCCTCAACAATTTGGGTCCCCATTTTGCCGATCTCGAAAGGATAGAAGTCTGAGTCAACCTTGAGCTGGTGAGAATTGAACTGCCAACAATCGGCAGAGTTATCCTGCAAATATTGCATTCTACAAAACTACAACACCTCTGTGATTAATACATTCGTGTTTGATATTGAAATACACTATAAAGGGGCAGAGTTTACGTTCATGGTATCATGAGGATCATAACTGGGGGAGCGTGTGTGTGATGTATAACACCTGTCTTCTCCTTTTCATGATGTCTTGTATCTCCCCCTATGCATTAGAAGTTTCTGTACAAAGCAAATTTCTAGGTAGATTGCTCCTCAGCTCTACAGTAATGTTCAGAACATTGTTAGAATTCTGGCTTTGCAAACAATTTTTAGTTCTAGCGTCTTGGTATCTTTCACAGGGAATAAAATAAAAGAATTCTGCAAATAATTTTTGAGATTTGGAAAGGAAGTGACAGTTTACTAACTGTGTCTTGTCAACATCTTCATTACTCTCCTAGTCCATTGAAAAATATCTTCATTACTCTCCCAGTCCATTGTCCATTCTGTCTTTGGAGGTCTTCTAGTCCAACCCCCCCCCCCCACTATTGTTGGAAGAAATATCCTTCTGGGTTCAGTTCCAAGTGGGGAGAAAGACACTGGAAACATGGAGGCTGTTTGGAAAGATGGTTTAATGGTGGACAGGACCACGTGCCTTGGAGCTCTTGGGAGAAGAAAAGGGAAGAGATGCTGAGAGTCCCTGGGTTTTATACCCTCACTGGCTTTGAACTTCCTGGGGCACAGGAAGAGTATCCTCATTGGTTGCTGTCAGAGGTCATAGCTAGCTTTGTAGGTTGTCTGTGTGCTAAGTTTGGTTGAAAATTGGTGGGTGGTGCAATGAAGGGCAACTAAATGGCTCTGCCTGAAGGAGGTAGATCTTTGTTATGTAGAATAGACTGGCCCAGGCCTTAATGGCCCATTAACAAAGATGGTGGGAGGGGGCTGAGTTTCTGCCTCTCTGAGTTTCTACTTCTCTTTTAGGGGATATGTTCTGCCTTTTTTAGTATATCCTAAAATATTTCATTTTTCTAGGAAAGGGGTGGGTTTTAACTTCCAACACTATACAAGGAAGGAGTCCTCGTACCATTTCAGGCGAATAGTTGTCCAATCTTTTTGTGAAAATCCCAAGCGATGGGGCATCTACAATTTTGGGAAGCAAGCTGTTCCCAAAGCAACCTGATTAATTGTTCTCACTGTCAGGAAATTCCTTCTTATTTTCAGGCGTCACTCCCTGTGACAAGCTTCTACCCACTGTGGTTTTTTTTCTATCCTCATGGAGAATAAATTGATACCCTCTTTTCTGTGGCACCATCAATACTGGGGCACTGCAGGGTGTCAAACTATAGATCAATAGGTACAAAAAAGGTACAGAATGTAAATAAATTACATTTATTTGTAATAATCCTGGCAACAGGGTAGAGACAACAAATGTAATCCAATCGACAAAAGATGGTGTGAAAATCACCTCTTTGTAAAGCATATCTCAAAAAATATGAATCAAATTAAAGGCCTTTTCAGCTTCTAACAAGATTAAAACAGCTAACATACTGTGTCTGCCACTAGATTCAGATATAAATCACCAAGTGAATATTGTAACATTCTATTTTTTAGAGAATTCAGGCAGTAGTGAAAATTATGGCTGAAAATATTTTTGTAATCACCTATCTAAAGTTGATATTAAAATTTTAGTATTAGCTTTAAGCAACAATATTGGTCTACATGTTTAGATTACATTAGATTAACAGAGTTGGAAGGGACTTTGTATGTCATCTAGTCCAACCACCCACCCAAGCAGAAGACCCTACACCATTTCTGATAAATTGCAGTCCAATCTTTTCCTGAAAGCCTCCAATGATGAAGCTCCCACAACTTCCGAAGGCAAGCTGTTCTACTGATTGACAGTTTTCACTGTCAGAAAATTTCTCCTTATTTCTAGGTTGAATCTCTCCTTGGTCAGTTTCCATCCATTATTCCTTGCCTGGCCTTCAGGTGCCTTAGGAAATAGCTTGACCCCTTCCTCCTCTCTGTGGCAACCCATCAAATATTGGAAGACTGCTATCATGTCTCCCCTGGTCCTTCTCTTCACTAGACTAGCCAAGCCCAGTTCCTGCAACTGTTCTTCATGTTTTAGCCTCCGGTCCCCTAATCATCCTGGTTGCTCTTCTCTGCGCTTTTTCTGGAGTCTCAGCATCTTTTTTATAATGTGGTGAGCAAAACTGGATGCAGGTAAATGTACATCATGTAAATGTAGTAGCATCTTTATCTGGCTTGAATGTTATTGTTACATGAGCCTTTCTTCCTAAACTGTGCTCAATTTAGCTTCCCAAAAATTTATTCCACTGGAATGCTTAATGTTTTCTGATATTTAAAATCAAAGTGCCAAGTAAATCTATATGCTGTACTACTAAAATTCTCATTGTCGTGACATTTTACTGAGTGAAACTGTGCATCATAGGGCAGCAAGGAAGATTTCTGATGCTCCTGCCAGCTGCCCACAACGACAATGAATTGCAGAAGCCAGCAGGAATTTGAAAATTGCTCCCACTCCCATTGCTTTTTGTCCATCCTTGGTCATTCTGCTTCTCTGTTTGTGGAGGAAAGGTCTTTGAAGCAATGACCCAATGAATTATCTAGTATTGTGTAAATGTAACAATTTCAAGGACAATTCTGGGATCTATTCCCACTTTTATTTTCACTTCTGGGAAATACGCTACTTCAGCGGAAATATTACTTTTAACTTGCCAGTTCTTTTGCTAATTTTTAGCCTTAGGAAATCTGCAAATGCAAAAGAGGATGTTCCCTTTCATTTTAAGAAATCTTGCAGATTTATGTTCCATAATTATTAAAACATTTATCAGCTACTTAGTAGTATGAGAAGCAAGTCATCATTAAGCAACTAATGGTTGGGAGGGCTAAGCAAAAGCTATTAATCCTTGTCAATTAAGTCAGGCAATCTTCTGAGGTTGCTAGAATACAAACCATCCAAAACAGAGAGGTTGTTCCCGTCCCAGTTTTAAAGTGTTTTCTATGACCAATACCTTCATTGCTACTGCTAAGCTTATATTTTTTCGCCTATTTTTCTGGGGAGATGGATCCACTTCCAAACAAAGCATTGAGTATAGATGCCTTCCATTTTCATTTTTGAAGATGTCTGTGTAGTTCAGGAACATTCTTGTAAACAAGACATATGCTTGAGGCAAAATAATCCCTTCATTCAGTATATCCCTTTCTAGTAATTTGTGCATATTAATTTAAAGATTCTATTAATTGATTGCCAATAGAATCACCAACATGATTGCCAACGTCTGATGATGGATATTTAATTTAATTATTTGATTTGTCAATCACTTACAAGATAATAGGTATAAGAATAAACATGAGTATGAATACAGGAAATAGGTACAAATAAATGGGGACAATAGGACAGGGACAGTAGGCACGATTGTGCACTTATGCACGGCCCTTACAGACCTCTTAGGAATGGGGCGAGCTCAATAGTAGATCGTTTAAGGCAGGGGTGTCCAACCTTTCACCTTCCCTGGGCCACATTAGAAGATGAAAAATTGGTTTGGGCCGCACATAAAATAAAATAAAATTATTTTTATTATTTATTATTAATTATTTATTAAAAATTATTTATTTTTTATTTTATAATTTTCCGGCCAAATTTTGCGGGAGGGGCGGGGGGGAAGAAAGCTCGCCCACCTCGCGCCTACCTCTCCTCCTGCAAATTATTTATTTTTATTAATTTTCCAGCCAAATTTTGCGGGGGGAGGGGGAAGAAAGCTTGCCCGCATCGCGCCTACCTCTCCTCCTGCAAATTATTTATTTTTATTAATTTTCCGGCCAAATTTTGTGGGGTGGGGGGAGGGGGAAGAAAGCTCACCCGCCTCGCGCCTACCTCTCCTCCTGCAAATGCATCAGCGGCGGCAGCGGCAGCGGGGGCAGAAGTAGCAGCGGCGGCAGCGGCGAAGGGGGCAGAAGCAGCAGCGGGGGCAGCAGGGGCAGAAGCAGCAGCGGCGGCGGCGGCAGCGGCGAAGGGGGCAGAAGCAGCAGCAGTGGCGGCGGCGGCGGCAACAGCAGGAGGTGGCGGGGCGGGACTTTTGGGCTGCGCCTGCCCGCCTTTTCTGTTGCTCGCCTAGCCCCGCCTCGCGCCTGCCTCTCCTCCTCCTCCTCGCTGGATCTTTCATGAAGGTTGGGGTGGGCGTTGGGCCACATTACGAGGCGACCTGGGCCGCATGCGGCCCGCGGGCCACGGGTTGGAAAAGCCTGGTTTAAGGTTAAAGAAGTGGGAGTTTGAGGATGTAACAACAGAGTCAGGTAGTGCATTTCAGGCATTGACCACTCTGTTGCTGAAATGACAGGAGGAGGAGGAGGAGGAGGAGGAGGAGGAGGAGGAGGAGGAGGAGGAGGAGGAGGAGGAGGAGGAGGAGGAGGAGGAGGAGGAGGAGGAGGAGGAGGAGGAGGAGGAGAAGTTTGATTATCTGCCACCAAGTCAGTGTAGACACAACCACATAGATTTTTTTTTTCCATATTGATATGTCCCTAACCTGATCTTCCAACCTTCCAATGGAGCATCCATCACTTCTGTACCTGAGTCCATCCACCTTGCTTCTTGTCACCCTCTTCTTCCTTTTCCTCTTCCTTCCACCTTTTCCAGCACTAGAGCCTTTCAAGAACAAATAAATGAAGAGGGAAGGAATTCTCTCAGGGAGATCCCCATCAGGATCATATTGCATACAGTACTTCTGCATGAATGGAAGGGTCTAATTTGTGTTGGTTGGCAACTAGGAATACAAAATGCTAGACTAGACAGATCTTTGGATTGATCATGCATGGCTCACTTGATATATTTGGCCTCTGTCTTCTGAGTTCTGAATAGAGGTTTTGCTTCAGAGAAGGTTATGGAGGGTTGATCATTGTATACTACAGAGAATTCTGTTTCTGATCTTTTCTAAAATTACATGGGCTTGTTAAAACATAGCAATTTAAACCTTACAACATTTTTCTCTTCTTTCTCATTGTACTTTAAGGATGAGTACAATTTTAAAGTAGAGATCAGCACAGCTGAGAAGCGCATTAAGCTTTAGGCTGAGTAAACATTTATGCCCAGTTTTCTGTATGAGAAAATGAAGTTTCGCATTCCTGGGCATATCCATACAATCAGAGCTGAAACTTAAGGTTCCCATATGTCAATTAATTGACACTATCTTATAACAGCGAATTACACACTTTTCAGTTCAGTTCTCTGAACTACTCAAACATTTCCGGCCTGCTTCTTATGAAGTTAGTGAGAAATCATTAGCATAAAGCACATGAAAATTTTACTTTAAATGTAACCTTTTCAGAAAGCAAACAATCATTCTGTAGTTTTGTTTCTGCATTCTAAATTTATATCTTACAATATCTGTTAGTGCTAAAATAGCTTCCTAGTTGTTTATAATCAGCTAGTCTTCCAAGTAAATGAAATGCAGAAGATCATTCTTCTCCACCATAGTTGAGATACTTTGCGATAGAAAAGGAGTCAACACAATAGGTTATGACTATTCAGTCAACGACCATTCAAAGTTATGACAGTGCTGAATGAGTGGTACTTATGACCAGTCCTTGGAGTTCTGTCCATGGTGATCCAAGTGTTTGGCACCAAGCTTGCCATTATGACATTGTTGCAGGCTGAAGTAATGTGATTGTGATTTTTGATGTTTCCAACTTATTTCCCACAAGCAAAGTCAATGGGGAAGCTGGCAGGAAGTCAGAAATCATAATCATGTGATTTCCCTGCTTAACGACCCCCATGGTCCTTGCTTAATAACAGTAACAGGGACTGCTAGAATTGCTGTTGCTAAGGGACATGGCCATGTGATGTCATCAGAGGTGGTATTCAGCAGGTTCTGACCAGTTCTGGAGTACCTGAAGCGGAAATTTTGAGTAGTTCAGAGAACTGGCAAATACCACCTCTAACTGGAGATTTTACAGTATCCTTCCCCTGCCACACCCACCAAGCCATACCCACAGAATCGATAATAATAAAAAAAAAATAGAATCCCATCACCGCATGCCAGGTTTATAACTGCATCACTTAATGAACCCAATTGCATCATAACCTGAGGACTACCTGTGAGGAAATGGCAGCAACATTTTAAAATTTGCTGCAGCTTACCAGAATTGCTTGTTTGTGAGATGGACAGCTGTATAAATTGCTTTAATAAATCAAAAAGATATGAATTTATCCTTAAAATAAACTAATGCCAGTTTTGTTCAAGTCAACTAGATTTCACCATCCCTGTCCTCAGGGAGTAAAGTGATTAAGATTGATCAGAGAATTGGAGCAATCTAGCAAAATAATGAATGGACACCATGTAATATTTTTGGCTTGCGAGGACTATGTTTTGTCTATGTGACCTAGGAAGCAACATATCTGACTGGCATTTGCTTTTTTTTTTTTTTTAAAGCAAATTTTATTAATTTCAAAGACAAACAAGTCATCATCAACCATTACATATTTGAACCTTTTTCCATTATAAATTTTACAAGTCAGATAAAACCTTATTTTATACAATACAATTCTATTTTAAGCCATTTCCATATGAGCATAAAAATACCTCTTA
Organism: Notechis scutatus; assembly: GCF_049901735.1. Taxonomy (NCBI): domain Eukaryota; kingdom Metazoa; phylum Chordata; class Lepidosauria; order Squamata; family Elapidae; genus Notechis; species Notechis scutatus. Next base: position 19,418,605 of record NC_142011.1, on the reverse strand, counting down.
TCCAATTTCTCTTTACTTCTCTTTACTCTTATTCAATTTCACTATTATTATTTCATCTATTTCTTTCTGACTTGATTACCATTATTCTCATTCTGTATTTCTACAAGGTTTTATTAATACTCTCAAAAACATAAACACACAACAAACAAACATATAAAAATCTTTTAGAAAAGTAACTTGGCCCCAGGTACCTCTCTTTATATGGGCTTCAATTATATTCATGCTCATCTTACATATCATTACCTATTTTGTTTACCATTCTATATCTTCTATATAAACTTCTCCACACATTTCACTCTTCATAATTCTATCTTATTTAATCCATCTTAATTTAAATCATTATATTTGTATCTTTTGCCCATTCTTTATTATCCCTCTATCTCATTCCTTATAATGAAAAAAAACGAATTTCTCCTGAAATCACTAATCAGAGTATGATGCCTTTCTATCCTCCCCTAAATTAATTAGATTAACATTTAAAATAACACCTAATACCCAATCTGATTCTGCTTGGTACATTCTATCTACTAATTTTTTTCTTTTAATAACAATAAAAACAGAGTAATAAATCCAAAATGATTAAATACATAGTTAAGTAATAAATCTAAATATTAAATCTTATAACATTCCCATTACCTTTCCCTTTAATATTTTATTACATTTTAAAATCAATCATTATTAAACATTTCAACATTTTAATTTCTTATTAACTCTTAAGCCATTCTAATTTTCTATTTCTAATACAGATGTTACAATACCATCTTATGTACCTTGCAAAATCTTTTTTAAGGAAATTGTACTTTACCCTTTGTCCCTAAAAAAATTCCTCTTTTCCCATCTAATTTCAAAACTTTGTGGCTTTTCTCCGCCTTTTCCCTTTCTTTCTTCCCCACCAAATCTTCCTACCCCCCTTCTTCTAGCCTCTGCCTTGCTGGCATCCCTTCTCTGTTGTGTTCCTTTTTCTTTTGTTTACTATCATTATATTTATTTTGCATCTTATTTTTCTCTTTCTTAAATGTTTTTTTAGATCTTAAGTCCTTCATTTTCCTCGCTTTCTTCCTTCCTTCTTTCTTAGTTAAATTTTGGAATTCATTAAAGATGGCTTCTTCTTCTTCTTCTTCTTGTTGTTCTTCTGCCTCCATAGATGCCTTCCATTTTCATTTTTGAAGATGTCTGTGTAGTTCAGGAACATTCTTGTAAACAAGACATATGCTTGAGGCAAAATAATCCCTTCATTCAGTATATCCCTTTCTAGTAATTTGTGCATATTAATTTAAAGATTCTATTAATTGATTGCCAATAGAATCACCAACATGATTGCCAACGTCTGATGATGGATATTTAATTTAATTATTTGATTTGTCAATCACTTACAAGATAATAGGTATAAGAATAAACATGAGTATGAATACAGGAAATAGGTACAAATAAATGGGGACAATAGGACAGGGACAGTAGGCACGATTGTGCACTTATGCACGGCCCTTACAGACCTCTTAGGAATGGGGCGAGCTCAATAGTAGATCGTTTAAGGCAGGGGTGTCCAACCTTTCACCTTCCCTGGGCCACATTAGAAGATGAAAAATTGGTTTGGGCCGCACATAAAATAAAATAAAATTATTTTTATTATTTATTATTAATTATTTATTAAAAATTATTTATTTTTTATTTTATAATTTTCCGGCCAAATTTTGCGGGAGGAGGGGGAAGAAAGCTCGCCCACCTCGCGCCTACCTCTCCTCCTGCAAATTATTTATTTTTATTAATTTTCCAGCCAAATTTTGCGGGGGAGGGGGAAGAAAGCTTGCCCGCATCGCGCCTACCTCTCCTCCTGCAAATTATTTATTTTTTATTAATTTTCCGGCCAAATTTTGTGGGGTGGGGGGAGGGGAAGAAAGCTCACCCGCCTCGCGCCTACCTCTCCTCCTGCAAATGCATCAGCGGCGGCAGCGGCAGCGGGGCAGAAGTAGCAGCGGCGGCAGCGGCGAAGGGGCAGAAGCAGCAGCGGGGCAGCAGGGGCAGAAGCAGCAGCGGCGGCGGCGGCAGCGGCGAAGGGGGCAGAAGCAGCAGCAGTGGCGGCGGCGGCGGCAACAGCAGGAGGTGGCGGGCGGGACTTTTGGGCTGCGCCTGCCCGCCTTTTCTGTTGCTCGCCTAGCCCGCCTCGCGCCTGCCTCTCCTCCTCCTCCTCGCTGGATCTTTCATGAAGGTTGGGGTGGGCGTTGGGCCACATTACGAGGCGACCTGGGCGCATGCGGCCGCGTGGCCACGGGTTGGAAAAGCCTGGTTTAAGGTTAAAGAAGTGGGAGTTTGAGGATGTAACAACAGAGTCAGGTAGTGCATTTCAGGCATTGACCACTCTGTTGCTGAAATGACAGGAGGAGGAGGAGGAGGAGGAGGAGGAGGAGGAGGAAGAGGAGGAGGAGGAGGAGGAGGAGGAGGAGGAGGAGGAGGAGGAGGAGGAGGAGGAGGAGGAGGAGGAGGAGGAGAAGTTTGATTATCTGCCACCAAGTCAGTGTAGACACAACCACATAGATTTTTTTTTCCATATTGATATGTCCCTAACCTGATCTTCCAACCTTCCAATGGAGCATCCATCACTTCTGTACCTGAGTCCATCCACCTTGCTTCTTGTCACCCTCTTCTTCCTTTTCCTCTTCCTTCCACCTTTTCCAGCACTAGAGCCTTTCAAGAACAAATAAATGAAGAGGGAAGGAATTCTCTCAGGGAGATCCCCATCAGGATCATATTGCATACAGTACTTCTGCATGAATGGAAGGGTCTAATTTGTGTTGGTTGGCAACTAGGAATACAAAATGCTAGACTAGACAGATCTTTGGATTGATCATGCATGGCTCACTTGATATATTTGGCCTCTGTCTTCTGAGTTCTGAATAGAGGTTTTGCTTCAGAGAAGGTTATGGAGGGTTGATCATTGTATACTACAGAGAATTCTGTTTCTGATCTTTTCTAAAATTACATGGGCTTGTTAAAACATAGCAATTTAAACCTTACAACATTTTTCTCTTCTTTCTCATTGTACTTTAAGGATGAGTACAATTTTAAAGTAGAGATCAGCACAGCTGAGAAGCGCATTAAGCTTTAGGCTGAGTAAACATTTATGCCCAGTTTTCTGTATGAGAAAATGAAGTTTCGCATTCCTGGGCATATCCATACAATCAGAGCTGAAACTTAAGGTTCCCATATGTCAATTAATTGACACTATCTTATAACAGCGAATTACACACTTTTCAGTTCAGTTCTCTGAACTACTCAAACATTTCCGGCCTGCTTCTTATGAAGTTAGTGAGAAATCATTAGCATAAAGCACATGAAAATTTTACTTTAAATGTAACCTTTTCAGAAAGCAAACAATCATTCTGTAGTTTTGTTTCTGCATTCTAAATTTATATCTTACAATATCTGTTAGTGCTAAAATAGCTTCCTAGTTGTTTATAATCAGCTAGTCTTCCAAGTAAATGAAATGCAGAAGATCATTCTTCTCCACCATAGTTGAGATACTTTGCGATAGAAAAGGAGTCAACACAATAGGTTATGACTATTCAGTCAACGACCATTCAAAGTTATGACAGTGCTGAATGAGTGGTACTTATGACCAGTCCTTGGAGTTCTGTCCATGGTGATCCAAGTGTTTGGCACCAAGCTTGCCATTATGACATTGTTGCAGGCTGAAGTAATGTGATTGTGATTTTTGATGTTTCCAACTTATTTCCCACAAGCAAAGTCAATGGGGAAGCTGGCAGGAAGTCAGAAATCATAATCATGTGATTTCCCTGTAACGACCCCCATGGTCCTTGCTTAATAACAGTAACAGGGACTGCTAGAATTGCTGTTGCTAAGGGACATGGCCATGTGATGTCATCAGAGGTGGTATTCAGCAGGTTCTGACCAGTTCTGGAGTACCTGAAGCGGAAATTTTGAGTAGTTCAGAGAACTGGCAAATACCACCTCTAACTGGAGATTTTACAGTATCCTTCCCCTGCCACACCCACCAAGCCATACCCACAGAATCGATAATAATAAAAAAAAAATAGAATCCCATCACCGCATGCCAGGTTTATAACTGCATCACTTAATGAACCCAATTGCATCATAACCTGAGGACTACCTGTGAGGGAAATGGCAGCAACATTTTAAAATTTGCTGCAGCTTACCAGAATTGCTTGTTTGTGAGATGGACAGCTGTATAAATTGCTTTAATAAATCAAAAAGATATGAATTTATCCTTAAAATAAACTAATGCCAGTTTTGTTCAAGTCAACTAGATTTCACCATCCCTGTCCTCAGGGAGTAAAGTGATTAAGATTGATCAGAGAATTGGAGCAATCTAGCAAAATAATGAATGGACACCATGTAATATTTTTGGCTTGCGAGGACTATGTTTTGTCTATGTGACCTAGGAAGCAACATATCTGACTGGCATTTGCTTTTTTTTTTTTTTTTTTAAAGCAAATTTTATTAATTTCAAAGACAAACAAGTCATCATCAACCATTACATATTTGAACCTTTTTCCATTATAAATTTTACAAGTCAGATAAAACCTTATTTTATACAATACAATTCTATTTTAAGCCATTTCCATATGAGCATAAAAATACCTCTTATCCAATTTCTCTTTACTTCTCTTTACTCTTATTCAATTTCACTATTATTATTTCATCTATTTCTTTCTGACTTGATTACCATTATTCTCATTCTGTATTTCTACAAGGTTTTATTAATACTCTCAAAAACATAAACACACAACAAACAAACATATAAAAAATCTTTTAGAAAAGTAACTTGGCCCCAGGTACCTCTCTTTATATGGGCTTCAATTATATTCATGCTCATCTTACATATCATTACCTATTTTGTTTACCATTCTATATCTTCTATATAAACTTCTCCACACATTTCACTCTTCATAATTCTATCTTATTTAATCCATCTTAATTTAAATCATTATATTTGTATCTTTTGCCCATTCTTTATTATCCCTCTATCTCATTCCTTATAATGAAAAAAAACGAATTTCTCCTGAAATCACTAATCAGAGTATGATGCCTTTCTATCCTCCCCCTAAATTAATTAGATTAACATTTAAAATAACACCTAATACCCAATCTGATTCTGCTTGGTACATTCTATCTACTAATTTTTTTCTTTTAATAACAATAAAAACAGAGTAATAAATCCAAAATGATTAAATACATAGTTAAGTAATAAATCTAAATATTAAATCTTATAACATTCCCATTACCTTTCCCTTTAATATTTTATTACATTTTAAAATCAATCATTATTAAACATTTCAACATTTTAATTTCTTATTAACTCTTAAGCCATTCTAATTTTCTATTTCTAATACAGATGTTACAATACCATCTTATGTACCTTGCAAAATCTTTTTTAAGGAAATTGTACTTTACCCTTTGTCCCTAAAAAAATTCCTCTTTTCCCATCTAATTTCAAAACTTTGTGGCTTTTCTCCGCCTTTTCCCTTTCTTTCTTCCCCCACCAAATCTTCCTACCCCCCTTCTTCTAGCCTCTGCCTTGCTGGCATCCCTTCTCTGTTGTGTTCCCTTTTTCTTTTGTTTACTATCATTATATTTATTTTGCATCTTATTTTTCTCTTTCTTAAATGTTTTTTAGATCTTAAGTCCTTCATTTTCCTCGCTTTCTTCCTTCCTTCTTTCTTAGTTAAATTTTGGAATTCATTAAAGATGGCTTCTTCTTCTTCTTCTTCTTGTTGTTCTTCTGCCTCCATCTGTTGTATTGTTTGTTGATAGTTAACCAGCGCCATTTCTAAAAATAGGAAGGCTTTTTCCATACCATCTTTACCGGCTGCTTTTGTTTGCTCATATTCTTCCCTCAGTTCCTCAAAAGAAAAAGCCATTATAGATCTTTTCTTTTCTTTTTTCCCTCTTTCTTCTTACACCAACCAAGATATTTCAAAAAAAGTAAAACAATCCCAAAATCCACAATCCTCAATCAATCCAAGCCAAGACAAAATTCTCCCTTTCTCTTCCAGGGGTAGTATCAGACAAAAGAAAAAAGAAAGTCCAAATCTGTATTTTAAAGCCTTATTGGAGTTATATTTCTGTCTTCAAATCCTTAAGGCATCTCCTCCAACAAAATCAAACCAGATGAATAAATTTTTTGTCCTCTCCCTTCCGACTTATCCCATAAAGCTAGTTTTACCTGAAAAAAACAGGTTTCTCAATATCCACTTATTAATTCTGTTGGGAGGGAGAATAAACTTTCCTTTCAGCACCTCAAAATTGCCGCTTATTTTCTCTTGTGGAAAGAATCATCCAAAAAGCCATCATTTCCAGGAATTATATTAAATGTATCTTAGAGTCCTGGATCAACCAAGAAAACTTTCACTCTCAAAAGCTTTCTCCTCTTCCTCCTGCGCATACTTGCCCAGCTGCCGGCTTCTTTGTGGCGGCCATTGCGGACCGCCGCTGCACCGTCTTGGGAAAAGGGGGTTCTGCCAGCCGGGGAGGGGGTCTGCAACACCCCCAAACCCCTCTCCGGATCCCCCCTATCTTCAGCTACCCCTGCAGGGTAACCTAGCTCCGGACCCGTCCGGATCGGAGCACCAAAAGCGGCTAGCGCGGCAGGGATCCTCATTTGCTTTTATTTTTCTGATCAAAACTATTACTGCTCTTTTCAAACAATCCTAGAGTCAGGGTTCCGACCAGTGCCCTAATGCAATTAAGAGTCTCAAGCCATCTGGCAATAAAAATCTAGTCTTTTTATTAGGAGCATCATGTCAGCATTACCTAGGTGAAGCCAACTCTGACTTCACCCCCTTTGCACCTTGCCTCTGACCAGGGGTGGGATTCAAATTTTTTAACAACCGGTTCTGTGGGCGTGGCTTAGATGGTAGGCGTGGCTTGGTGGTCATGTGACTGGGCGGACATGGCTTGGTGGTCATGTGACTGGCTGGGCGTGCCCAACTCAATATCACTCACATCGAGGCACGCATCTCCTCGCCTGGCCTCTCATCACTCTGGGGATGCTGCAACAGTCGTAAGTGTGAAAAATGGTCATAAGTCACTTTTTTCAGTGACATTGTAACTTTGAATGGTCACTCCACACAAGCAAAGTACCAGCAAAGGAGGGGAAAAAACCCCCAGAGAAGTTCCTGAGACAGGAAGTCTAATCCTACCAAGAATGTAATAAGGATTAATGGAGAGGCAGTTTCTGTAAGCAACACCAGAATGTTTCCTACCTGCCTTCCTTACAGGATTAGGCCAGTAATTTCTTCTAACAACTGGTTCTCCGAACTGCTTAAAATGTTAACCACTGGTTCTAGCGAATAGGTGCGAACTGGTAGAATCCCACCCCTGGCTCTGACCCTGTTTCCTCCTCCCCCCAAAGTATGTCATCCATCACATTCCCTAACAAGAGACACTAGAACAGGGGTCTTCAAACTTGACAGCTTTAAGACTTGTGGACTTCAACTCCCAAAATTCCTCCCCCAGTCATGTTAGTTCAGGACTTCTGGGAGTTGAAGTCCACAAGTCTTTGAAGAGCCTTGCACTAGAATGTGATAGAACACTGACAACAAGGAAATTTCACGGGTTGTAGAAGTCCCTCCCTCCAGCCATTGCTGGTATCCATGGAGATGGCCTTGACTTGCTCAGCCAGACTGCATCTTGTTATGACTGAGGAGTAAATTCCTTGGTGCAGCAGTGAAGTGCCTATTTCCCATCCCGCTGCCTATGGCAACTCGGGAGCAGGTCAAGCTCCTGAGAGTTGACACCTAGTGCAGTTTGAGTCATCCTGAATTGTATCTGAAAGACAGAGTCAGATATGTTGAACTCAGAAATTTTCTTTTTTTATGGACACATAAGTTTGCATCTCACATTGTTAGAGAAAAAGCTGGACTCTGCATTCTTGATGCATCCTTTAAAAAAAGGCCTATTCTATGGGCCACATCACAATCCCAAAATAGCATCTTTTGTACCCTTTTTTAGCCTTTGGGGTCAACTGTTTGTAGAAGTTGCTATTGGAGGTTTCTATTATGGGAAATGGAAGATCTGATTTTTCTTCCCATTCAATCCAGCTAACCACTATGTAAACTCTAAGAAAACTCTAAGAAATCTCTTCTTCTTCTCTTTCTTTTAAATATTCCCAGCAGTAATAACAGGATTCTAGTACTGTTGACCAATGTGGTTCCAACTAAAAAAAATGAATAAGGGCTGAATAGCACTTTTTTTTTCAGTGCTCTCATTTCACATTGCATGAATGCTGTCAAATCATAAGAAAACTGCACCATGTGAGGTTTTTTTTCCTGAATACATGGGTTTGATATCCATCCTAATCTAAGGAATCTTAAATTCTATCCCTGGTAAGGACCTGGAACATGAGGGGTGGGTGTCAAAATACAAGACAATGGATGTCAAAGAACAATCACAACCCTGCCCCCTTTTAATGTGCATCACAGGGGCAGAAAATGAAAGGAGATTGTCCATCAAGCCCATCATCTTGATGTTTGACTTTGACCTCTCCAAAAATTCCACAGGATGGATATTCTTATTTTGAACTTTATTAAAACAGATTTCAATAGCTATGTGTCTGTATTATGCTTATCCCATTTCAGTTTAATGTTCATGATATTGTCATAATAACAATAACAATAACAATATAATAATATAATATAATATAATATAATATAATATAATATAATATAATATAATATAATATAATATAATATAATAATATAATATAATATAATATAATATAATATAATATAATATAATATAATATAATATAATATAATATAATATAATATAATATAATATAATATAATATAATATAATATAATATATAATTTAAGATAAGATTATTTTGCATAGTATTAAATTATGTAAAAGACTGCTAATGTATTGATTTATAAAGAACTTTAGGTTTGTTCAGCAAGGCGTTTAGCTAAAAAGGTGATTTGCTTTTTTAAGAAGATACTGTCCTACTAGAGTTAGAATACTGGATTGATGTATGTCTTTGAATTGGGCCTTTATCAATCTAATGGATAGACTCACCATACTAATTATTTTTCACTTTTGCAGTGTTTCTTTGTTGTTTTCATTTTTCTTTGTATTTTTTATCAATTAAAAAAGAGGGAGAGAAAGAAAAAAACCCTTGATGAGTGTGTTGGATTCATTAATACAGGAAATAATTCTCAAAACTTCATCTTCATCTGAAGAAAGATGACATTTATTAGTATTATATGTAGCATATTCAAAACACCAAATTCCAGACATTTTCTTTTTCTGCTTCAGTTTTAAATCTGTTTTAAACTGGTTACTTTAATACTTTTAACTTTTTGGAATCAAACCATTTAGAACTCTAAGATTATTTGTAAAGAAGAATATTGAGATTAGCAGATTCAGTGATGTGTGTGTGTGTGTGTGTAAATCTGAAGTATAGTAATGCTGTGCCTACCATCTTGCAGATATGATTTATCATGCAACTTTTAAAAACAAAAACAACTAGCAAAGAAATTCTGTAATCAATACATACCAAATAACCTCTAGATTTTGTTGTCATACAAAGTTGGCAATTAAGGATTCTATTCTAAATATCACCAATTTTGGATTATCAAATTACCAAAGCATTATTAAATCTAGGTATCAATAAGAAAATAGGAAACTGCTTTACTGAATGAGTCCACTGGTTCTCTTTCGCAAAAAAATATGATCAGTTGTTATATAGACAGCAGCTCTTCAGAATTTCAGCAAAGTTTTTGAAACATGATCTGCTACTTTCAATGAATTTCTACAGACGAGGCCCTCTAAACAATACCAACCAAATATTTTCTCTTCTTGGTCAATTCTCAATTGTCAAGATTTAGTGGTAAAGCCATTGTTTCAGTGGTAGACACATTCCTTGCGAAATTAGGCATTAGGCTCCCTAATCTATAGAGAGGATTAGGAAAGGGTGCAGAGAATAAAGGAGTGTCTATACTCTATTGTTTGCTGTCCCTAAGATGCATTGATTCACTAAAAAAGAGGGAGTCAAGTTAAGGCAAGAAGCAATTGATGGAAGCTTATCAAAGAGAGATCCAACTAAGGAGAGATTTCCTGAGAGTAAGAACAATTAAGCTGTGGAATGGCTTGACTCCAGAAGTTGTAGGTGCACCATCACTGGAGATTTTTAAGAAGAGATTAGATACCATTTGTCTGGCATGGTAGAAGGGTCACCTGTTTGAGCAGGGGGTTGGACTAAAAGACCTCCAAAGTCCCTTCCAATTGTGTTATTCTGTTACATTCTGCTAAATACTATTAGCAAGACGATTCCATGTAGCATAGCTGGACCATGTACCTTCTTTTGTACAACTTCCATTTCCCTTGGCCTCTCCCTAAAGCAGAGGCTGGCTCAGGAATTCTGGGAGTTGAAGTCATACAAAGCCCACTGTTCCCTACCCCTGCCCTAAAGCGTATAGTTAAGGTATAACAAAAACAAAAACAAAAACCCAGGCCTTCTGAAACTATATTTCAGGGAAATCTAGAATGTGATGGGTTATTGCAAAAGATCAAAAGAAAAGAAAAGAAAGAAAACACCCGCCATGTTCATTTGAACATTCAATTTTCAATCCCTATAGCCTTTCCTCTTAATCAAGAGTTCTTTAAAAAAAACAAAACTAAAAGGTTGGGTGGCCTGAAAAACTTGGAAGCTTAAATTACAGTTTCAAAGCCACATTATATTCTCAGAGGTTGCTTTGAATTCAGTGCAGTTTACTCCCAACTGCATGGTTACAGAGGACTGTTCATTTCCCCAAATGAATCCTTTTTGCAAAATAAATAAATCCAGGAATGATCAATGTGGCTAAAGAGGTGCTTTTTATTTAGTTTAGGGCACAAATAGGTGCCCAGACCTGACCAGTACACTGCAAAGGAATGTCTCCTTTAACAGTGGCATTTGTCTGTATTTATTTTTGGAAGTGAGTTAAGCGACATAATTCATAATCAGAGGTGGAATTTCCAGAATAACCTCAATCAGGTGGAGGCAGCAATGGATTAGAAGTAGCAATGTAAAAATTCCTGCTTGCAGCAGGAAGTGAAAATTATGATTCAATGAAAAGAGATCTGATTCAATTTTTCTTTACTGTACCCACTACCCATGGAATTGAAGTCGCAAGATTATGCCATCCCTGAGCATTTGTGTAGGGCTTTTAAATTCTTTTCGACTGGCTTACGTATACCCTCAGGATCAGAGTTAGCATGGTGGTATTGGTTGTAATATTAATCAGCTTTGTAGAGTTGCTTTAAGGCTCAGATCCAATGTTATATGAGCAACATCCACCTGCCACGACAGCTTTGTCTTGGTAAAATCTGGATCTGTAATAACCTTTGGGATATCTTTCCCTCTGAGGTCAGATTGGTTCTGATCTTGCTGGCCTTTCAGGAAGACCTGGATACCTCCTCCCCTCCCCAATCTGTGAAAAGTGACCTACAGCTATTGAATTATTGGTCACCTTGACATATATAAGGGGGTGAAATATGATTGACCTTGCTTTAAGAAGGTTAGAAATGGTTAGTTGTCAACTCGTAAATCATTCCTATGCCTCTTTCCAAGTTGCCATAAGAGGGGGAGACCTGAGGAAGCAGTGTGGCAGATAAAGGCCAGAAACACATTCCACACTTATCTTGTGGAGATTGTAACCTAGGCTACTGGATCTTCTGCCCTCAAAAATCCTTCATTGGAGAGTGTGATTGATGACACTCAGCCCGGTGAATCTGTTGGACAATCTGATTTATGACACTCCAGGGGAGTGGGAGGAAACAGGATCATAGGTGATAGTAAATCACATGTCTCAGAATTGGCTTCATTCATGTTCCTAATAAAACGTTTGGATTCTTTTGAAGCTTGGCTCAAGGCTCATGATTTAATTAGGGCAATCGTCGGAACCCTGACATTAGTATTTAGATGGGAGGCTATCAAAAAACAGTTGTCATCCTAACATGATAGAGAGCATCAAATACAAATAAATATTTGTGTTTGTAACATTTGTAAATTACAAAACTAGGGCACCATGCCTTTAAAAATGGATGAAGAGGTTTCCCATCTCCAAAGAACCATTCTATTATGTGGTACTTATGGAGGATTTTTGCTAAGCTTAGCTGCCATGTTGGGAATCAATAGAAGTTAAAGTATTGCAGCATCTGTACAGACCTCTGATATCTCAGCTAAATTATCTTGGAACAACCCTGATGGCAATTAGATTTACCACACAAAACAAGAGAACATTTCCCAAACTTAATTGACATAGGAGTAGAGAGGTGTTAATTAAATAGATCACAATGTATAGGTACCACCATAACAATTAAACTTACAATATTACTTTTTGTAATAAGTTAGTTATTGAAGTACAGAAATAAGTAGCACTTGGCAACTCATAACATCATTTGAAAATCTATTAAAAATAGTTCAGTTTAGAAAATAAACCTATCGTTATGAACAGACACCTGGGACTAATGGAATAGTTTTGGAGCCTTGAGAAATAGATTAGGAATTAATATTCCATGCCTTCTACCTCGATGCACAAGGGACCTTTCATCTCTGCCATTCTATTTCTCCCTCAAAAATAAACTTGAAATATCAATCAGAATCAGAATAGAGTTAGAAGGGACCTTGGAGGTCTTCTAGTCCAATCCATTGTTCAAGCAAAAGAAACTATACCATCTAAGACAAGTGTCTCTTCTTAAAAACTTCCAGTGTTGAAGCACCCACAATTTCTGGAGGCAAGCTGTTCCACTGGTTAATTGTCCTCACTGTTAGGAAGTTTCTCCTCAATTCCAGGTTGCTTCTCTCCTTGATTAATTTCCATCCATAGTTTCTTGTCCTACATACAGGTGCTTTGGGAAATAAGTCGACTCCTTCTTTGTGGCAGCCCCTCAAATACTGGAATGCTGCTACCATGTCACCCCTAGTCTGTCTTTCCTCTAGACTAGCCAGTCCAAAACCCTGCATTTTTACTGTCAACATTGAAATAGTGGGATGAAGTGGATGAGAATTTCCTAGCCAGTTCCAGTCCAATCTACCAGCCTTTGTCCTTTGAATGAGTTGCGTGCTGTCCCTGCTTGTGTTCTAATTCTGAGGTCACCAAGTACATACCGGAGTTCTTAGCGAGGATTAAACCTGTATAAACCACACCAGGCATTCTTACCCTCACTTTCTATAATAGATGACTTGACCTCCTGAGTCACCTTATTATCTTATCACTTCATTCTAAAGGGTGTGAAGGAAAAAGCAAAAGAAAAGGATAAGAACAGCACAATATTATTTCATAGTATCATTCTCAACTCTCCTGTATCTTTTCACCACTACAATTTAACGAGCAAAAATTTCAAGGAAACCAATATTTCTCAGAAAAGTATTTAAACCTGTTCTACAGCTTCCTGTTGATAACAGTGAGAACAATTTAAAGAGGCCAGAGCAATTGCTAATGTATTAGTCATTAAAGATTAACTTTATATTTGAATAGGTAATTTTATTAGACAGAGGAAAGAATCTGGTTGACGATACTGAACACAATGGAATTGTTGGAGTGGAAAAAGATGATTGTGCCATGTAGAAATAGATTGAAGGAATTTTACATGTTTTGATTATCTTCTGATCAGGTGTTTAATAGTTCAAAATGTTCTTCCGTTTTTTTTTCTTGTTTTGACGCAAAAGATATTAACAGCCAATAGTTTTGCACAATTATTTGAGGAACAAGTTAGTGGACTCAGAAATTATTCTGGTTATTCTATAAAATTAGATAAATGGCAAATGTTGTGGGATCGAAATTATAAATTAACAATGTTCACTGCATACAATATATATATATATATATATATATATATATATATATATATATATATATATATATATATATATATATATATATATATATGGATCTTTGGTTATTCGGGTTCTCTCCGCGTAAGATTCAAAGTATCTAGGCAACGTTTGGCGACGTTGCCTAGATACTTTGAATCTTACTGGGGAACCGAATAACCAATGATCCACATACAAATACCACGAGAACCTCAGAAAACATATATATATATATATATATATATATATATATATATATATATATATATATATAAATGTTTTATAGATGGCACTTCTCAACAGTAAGATTAGCCAAGATGTTTAAAGACATGTCAGCTAAATGCTGGAAATGTAATCAGACTCCTGGCTCGTACTACCACATGTGGTGAATGTGCTCAAAAGCCAAGGCACACTGGACAAAAATACATACTTGGATACAAAAAAAATGATTTAAAACCAGAAATATTTCTGTTGAGCATCATACCAGAATAATATAATGAAGGGACTATGTATTTAATATTACATGTGTTAGCACCAGCTAGAACTGTATTTACAGAACATTGGGAAAGTGTGGAGATCCCTACAGAAGAGAAGATAATAATAAAAAAATACTAGAATGTGCAGAAGTGGATATATTAACACTTGAAATTAAAGAGAAGGAAGATATAGAATATTTTGAAACATGGGATTCGTTTTATCAATGGTTAACTAACAGAAACAGAAGTTAGAACATTTAAAATTATAAGAGAAGGATTAATTTTATCATGAAGGTTCATTATGATATGTTTATTATCAATATAATTTAGTAATAACAATTAAGTATTAATACTATGTGGAGAAAACATTATATGATCACTATCAATGAACATTATGATTATGATGATTGCTCAAATTAACTGTAACCAGACAACATACTGTTTAGACATTGAAATTGTTGCTCTTTCTTTATATAGTAAAATCTATTTTTAAAAAAAGAAATTAGATTTACACATCATGCTAAGCTCCAATCCTACTCTCCAACCCAAGTCTATGCTGGCTTGGGCATGTCGTGAGGATGGCTGATAGTCGGATTCCGAAAGACCTCCTGTATGGAGAATTAGTGCAGGGAAAGCGCCCTAGAGGGAGATCATAGCTGAAATATAAGGATATCTGTAAGAGGGATCTAAAGGCCTTGATATCAACAGCTGGGAAACCTTGACCTCTGATCATTCAGCTTGGAGGCTAAAGACGCAGCATGGCCTTCTTCAATTTGAAGAGACACTCGTTTGGCAGGCTGAGGCAAAGAGGCAGTCCTGGAACCAGCGAAATCTGGGGGCTGGACAGGAGACAGACTGTATCCATCCTCAGTGTGGAAGGGATTGCCACTCTTGAATTGGCCTTTTTAGCCACACTAGGTGCTGTTTTAGGACCTCTTTTCAGATCATGATACCATAGTCTCTTAAGACTGAAGGATGCCAATTAATTAAGCTCCAATCTAGTTTAAACCTCTAGTTTAAATGGATAGTTCACATATTACACTAATCCACAACCCAACTGCCATATGAACGCTGTTGATTGTCTATGGCCATGATGGCGAACCTATGGCATGCGTGCCACAAGTGGCATGCAGAGCCATTTGTTCTGGCACACGAACCGCAGGCAAACTTACCTCACTGCACATGCATACGCCTCACAGCTGATTTTTCTGATGGTTTCAGGCCTTTTTCGGCCTCCCAGAGGCTTGGAAAAAGCCTCTGCAATGCTTTTCAGGACGAATAGGCCCATTTCGTCACTTCCTGTAATACCAGAAGTGACGAAACGGGCATATTATGCCATTGATGCATCTGGCCTGTGGGCCACCAGTTTGACACCCCTGGTCTATGGAGATTCTCAGTCAGCCAGGTCATGGTTGTCCTAAAGGTGCTTTTTCAAAAGACAATTGGACTTTTTTTTTTCTTGAAGACATTTCACTTCACGTCCAAGAAGGGAACTGTTTAGAACTGAAAGAAGCTTCTTGGATGAAAAGTGAAATGTCTTCAAGCAAAAACCAAAGTCCAATTACCTTTTGAAAAAGCACCTTTGGGAGAACTTTGTTGATTATCTTAGGAAACATATTAATCTCCCCCCTTGCAACACAGGAACTTATTCAGAGAATGGGAAGGAAAAGCTTTTGAGATTTACTGTATTCTGAATCGTTCTTTAAAATTACCCATTGTGTGGGTAACTGCACTTAAAATTCCACTAGATATATGTTTTCAAAAATTCCAAGATGGAGGAAAAGCCATTAGGGCTCATCATTATGCAAAATATTCTGGAAAATATGGCAATTTGCATCTGTAACATTTTTGACCTTCAGAGGTTCATGCTCCAAATGTTGAGAGTATAGGAAGCCAACCCCTAATTTCTGATTCTGGTGAAAGTCTGTTCCTGTTTTTGAAGATAAATAATTGTGTTTAAATTATTCCTCCTAATTTCAGCAGTGAAATAACTTTCTGCTGAAAGATCTTTGTTTGTTTGTTTCTGGTGTAAATATTCCATGCAACCTAAGGCTATGAAAAAATGCAGTCATGTAAGAAATTACTCTTACAAAATCCTGCTTTGGACTCAGAAGACTCCATTCTTGGATCAGATGATAAAGTGGGTGATTGCTGACTTTAATACTGATTAAAAAGCATTTCAATTTGGCTTATAGTCTGATTTATGGTTTAGTGGCTTTCATGGCTATTCTATGACAAGTCTTCTTCAATTTTGATGTCTTCCCAATATATAAACTTCAATTCCCAGAATTTTCATAAATTCTATATTGATTGGGGAATTAATTGGAGATTAAAATTCTCACAACTGGAGGGTGCCCTGATGGAGGGGTATATTATAAAGAAAGCCCATACCAAGAAAGAAACAGAAGAAATATCATTCTTATTTTTCCTGATTTTTGAGGCTATCGATCATAGAATAGTTCTGAACTTAAGGCCCAAATTGTGTTTGGTATTCTTTTATTTTCAGATTGCTGATCCCAGAACAGAGTGTATTGTTATTAAATATACTAAATATTAAATATATTAAATATAACAAACTCCTTGTAAGTCCATTCAAAATTAGCCAATAAAGAATTCTATTCTGTTATAAGAATTCTACACTATATTTGCGATGAGGTCTGGAAAAGATGCCCAGTTGGACTTGACAGCATGGAGCACTGGAGGTAAGCACATGGTATGGCAATAGGAGGTCTTGTAGATAACTGGGGCCTAAGCCATAAAGCATACGACTTTCTACATTGCAGAAAGCAATTTGAATTGGGCATCTAGTACAATTATTTCAACATAGAGTGATACTGACATCTTCAAGATATGACCACATTCGCAGTTTGCAATTATTAGACCACCATCAAGGATCATTCCATAAAGAGCAATCCAGCTCTGAGGTGACTATTGTATGTGCACCAATACAGATCTCTTTTGTCTATGTAATATGAGAAATATACTTTTATTTAACATATGCCAGTAGTTTTTAAAATGTTTACCAATGATCTAAATTGATTGCTTATTGTACCCTATGACTATTATTAAGTATTGTACCTTATGATTCTTCACTCTTGATGAATATATATTTTCTTTTATGTATACTGAGAGCATTAGCACCAAGACAGAGTCCAATCACACTTGGCCAATAAATAGAATTCTATTCTATTCTATTCTATTCTATTCTATTCTATTCTATTCTATTCTATTCTATTCTATTCTATTCTATTCCTATTCCTATTCCTATTCCTATTCCTATTTCTATTCTATTCTATTCTATTCTATTCTATTCTATTCTATTCTATTCTATTCTATTCTATTCTATTCTATTCAATATCTACATCTTCTTTTGTTTTGGTGTTTTGGTGTTTTTTAAATTGACATCTTTTTGTAGACCACTCTTGGTTCAGAAGCAATGTATCTTTCCATCTATATATACTTTGATCTTGAAGTCACCTTTAGAGACCCAATTGAGAAGCATTAGGAATTTACACATTATAACAGTAATGGGAAATCTGTGACATGTATGTCACAGGTGATATAGGAGATGACCAGGCTGAGCCTGAGGGTGTGTGTGTCAAATGCATCATAAGTCATGAGTTCCTGTGTGCCCACAAGAGATCTAAGCCCAGTCCACCTTGAATGCCTCTCTTATTTCTCATGCATTTCCCTTAACCTGCCTAGGCCTCAACTTCAGCCCTAGTGTCACTGCTGCCATTCAAAAAGGCTGCCTTGTGCCTTTCCCCAAACTTTGAACTTTGAAAAGACACTGGAGAATTATATTTTTCCAGTATTTCTTTAACTCAAAGCATAAACATTCTCTTGGTTTTGAAGTCAAGGCTGATCAACGTGCAAAATAAATGAATACAGCAGTCACTGGACTTTCCATTCCCAAGGGAGGTGGGTAGAAAGAGGACCTGGTCAGATAAAGTATAGGATTAGGGCTTTTTTTTTCTTCTTCAAATTTTGAATCTGAACAATACTAAAGGACATAAAAAGTTATCCTCCTCACCCAAACTCCTTTTGTAAAATGCATAGCAAGCAAGGCATATTATTTGAAAGGCACATAAGAGATGATAGAAAGGACACTTCACACAGGAAGAAGAAGGAACCATGTTCTTTAAAACGGGCCCTGTGGTTTAGAGCTACCATGTAATCTGTGCCTGTTATTCTACAATGTTCATGAACTCATTGTCAAAACAGTTGGGTACACTTTGTCAAGTTATTTCCGGCCTCCTGCTTCTGAAGAACTGCATGCTAAGGGAAATAAAACACTGCGTCTTCTTGTTTGCACACTATGACTTAGCTAGTAACCCTGTAATACATTTTTGGAAACAAGTGCCAATTTTCCCACAGTTCCGCTTCATATTTAGAAGAACTGACCTTCAATTGAATCTTTGATTAATCATTCTTGGCTTGGATTTGCAAAAATGACAGGAACTGATTGTGAATTTCAGAATGATTCTAGAAAAGCATCTAGAGAGCAAGGAAAACACAAATAATCCCCAAAGATTTTGTCATAGATATTTATAGATGCACACTGTGAAACAGAGGCAAATTTGCAGCATCAGATTGACTGTGCAGTGGAGCGACATGGAGTTGGGGAGGGGGGTTTTATTTTGCTTTTTAATATTAAACTGCTTTTATAACTTAAACTCTAAAAGAGTAGGGTGTGAAGTGTGTATCGGCTTTTGAAATTGGCAACGTGACCAAATTTGTTTTTTCGCCAGAGTGATCTCTTTTTGGATTGAAGTTTCCTTATTGTTATGGGTTTTTTTGTTTTTGTTTTAGGAGTTGTTGGTACATATAGTTTGATGACTCTTTTGACTTCAAGTAAAAATATGTTGTAATGGTCTTCAACAGTATTGCATCGAGTGAATAGAGATTGCCAATCAAGGGATGAGAAATCGTTGTCTATAAGATCATAATTGCCTTTTTTGAAGTTATAATTGGGGATTACGTCATTGTGGTGATTTTTGTGTGGGCGTATGTTGAGACAAAAGTCAATCATATTGTGGTCACTGCTGGAAAAGGGTTCTTTAGTTTGTATTCTGTAAATTAAATTCAAACTATTGCAGAAGATGAGATCGAGGCAGTTGTTTAGTCTACATATGGTGAAATGACCACAGTGGCTGCCTCTGTAAACAGCCACCATGGCCAATGACCACTCCATATGGAACCCATGATCAAATGACAAGCTATTTTGAAAACCATGGTCGTAATAAGGAAGTGCTGTATAGGGAGGCCTGGGCCTCTTTACCACCTACGTTAGTTTACCTGCCAAAGAGATTTCTTTATTTGGATGTAATGCCAGTTCTGACCTGCCACTATTATTTCTCCTCTTCATTTCACATCTTAAAGCCTGGATAGTACATTAGGATTTTACTGCCCTATCTTCCTATTCTTGTCTAGAATTTCTACTGCAAACATCTACTTGGTGCCTTGTCCATAGCTGTGCCTACTCACAATGGCAAGTAGGTTGATATAAAAAGTAACTTTACAGCCATTCCTTATATTAGCAGAGATCTGTAAAGCAAAGGAAAGTTGAAGGTTGTAAGCACAGTACCAATTTTACTTAGCGATAGTTTTGCTTAACTACCAAAATTGCCAGTTATGGATGCTAGACAAGGACTATACCTGTACTTTGAGCTGAGTTTGGAAATGGATTAGTTTCCCATGAAATAGAGTCTGAACAGGTTCATTCTATTGATTGATCTCAGTCAATATTTCAGTCACTTTAACCCTCAGAGAATTTTGTAGAATGTTGCACAGACAACAAATGGTCAAAATTGGGAGTGTTCTATCAAATTCTGTACCTGTCAATAGTGGTGTCCCCCAAGGTAGTGTTCTAGGACCAACTCTCTTCATACTCTACCTAAATGACCTCTGTGATCATATTAAGAGCAACTGCGTTCTTTTCGCTGATGATGTAAAGCTCTTCAATACCACAGACAATACTGTTACCCTTCAAAAAGATCTTGACTATGTATCAGAATGGTCAAACAAATGGCAACTTCAAATCTCAACAAATAAATGCTCTGTCTTACATATTGGCAAAAAACAACAACAACAAGCTGAATAGTCAAGATCTTGTTGATGATCCAAGCTCTGTAAAGGACCTTGGAATACTCATCTCTAATGATCTAAGTGCTAGAGCCCATTGTAACTACATAGTCAAAAAGGCATTAAGAGTTGTTAACCTAATCCTATGTAGCTTTTTCTCTGGTAATATCACACTACTAACTAGAGCATACAAAACATTTGCTAGACCAATACTCGAATACAGCTCATAAGTCTGGAACCCACATTACGTATCTGATATTATTAGCACAGTTGAGAAAGTCCAAAAATATTTCACAAGAAGAGTTCTCCACTTCTCTACTCGTTGTAGAATACCTTATGCCACCAGACTTGAAATTCTAGACCTAGAAAACCTTGAATTACGCCGTCTTCGGTCTGATCTAAGTATGGTATATAAAATCATACATTGCAATGTCCTACCTGTCAATGAATACTTCAGCTTCAACCATAACAACACAAGAGCAAACAATAGATACAAACTCAAGGTTAACTGCACCAAACTTGATTGCAGGAAATACGACTTCAGCAACAGAGTGATCAATGTCTGGAATACTCCACCTGGCTCTGTAGTTTCTTCCCCAAACCCCAAAAACTTTAACCTTAGACTGTCTACTATTGACCTCACCCCTTTCCTAAGAGGTCTGTAGGGGGCGTGCATAAGCGCACCAACGTGCCTACTGTCCCTGTCCTATTGTTTCTTTTATTTTTCTTATATGTACCCATTTCATGTATTCATAACTATGTATATACTTATACTTATTATCTTGTAAACAATTGACAAATCAAATAAATAAATAAAATAAATAAATAAAAATAAATAAATATGTCTTTCTAAGGATCTTCTCAGAAGATCAGTTAGCTACTCTTCTTGTTGTCTATGGAGATTCTCATTCATCCAGGTCATGCTTGTCCCAAAGGTGCTTTTTTTCAAGAGGCAACTGGACTTTCTGGTTTTTTCTTTGAAGACATTTTGCTTCTCATCCATGAAGCTTCTTCAGCTATTCTTGGATGGGAAGCCAAAAATTTTCAAAGAAAAAACAGAAAGTCCAGTTGCCTCTTGAAAAAGCCTCTTGTTCTTTGTGTTATTCCCACCGTAATGTAGGGCCTCAGTGCAGCATCTCACTCACCACTTCGTCCAGTCTGCAGCATCTCTCATGTCTGAATCTGGAGCTTGTACTGGGTTTGCTGCATAATAATGCAATGTTGAAAACTTGGCCAACTTGTCACAGTGTCTGATGCCTCCCTTCCTCCTTTCTTATCTGGGCTTGGGACTGGCAATGGCAGTTAAAGTGCAGTTAGCTACTTCCGGTTGGAAAAGTTGTTGTTGCATTGCTACTGCGATTGAAAAGGTACAACTGAAGGGAGTGCATAATAAGAATACACTATGAGATTAAAACTACAGGGAAGCAATAGTCCTTGTTAACAGTGACTTCTCTTTGCATTGCTATAGATGGATTTTTTTTGGGGGGGGGGGGGAATCCCCACAAAAATTGTATGTGATATGTCTGTGCTAATTTATGCTCTGATCACCCCTCGGTGCAAAAAAAAAAAAAAAAAAGACTATAGAGGGCAGGTTAAAACCAAGAAAGGGATTGTGAATCAGTGAATTCAGCTTTGATCAAAATAATGCCGAATAATACTCCTCATCCAAGAAGCTTCTTCAGCTCTGACTGGATGATCCTTCCACGTGGCACACCGAATTTGGTGCTTAATGGAGCTCTGCAGGTTTGCCAATGCACTTGGACCAAGAACTACCTGCACAGGCTGAACTGGCATGATGCACAAGCATCCTTGTTTTTATCCAAATTAAAGCAATATGGAATGTAAACAACTAAAAGGAAATGAAGGGATTAATTATCCATCAAATATTTCATTTTTTCTTAATGTGGCTGTTCCTCCCGAGTTTGAAATCTCACATGTTCATCTAAAAGGACAACATCTAGAAGTCATAAAAATGAAGAGAAGGAAGGTTAT
Organism: Notechis scutatus; assembly: GCF_049901735.1. Taxonomy (NCBI): domain Eukaryota; kingdom Metazoa; phylum Chordata; class Lepidosauria; order Squamata; family Elapidae; genus Notechis; species Notechis scutatus. The sequence goes on along the minus strand of NC_142011.1, from coordinate 19,396,219 downwards.
TTTCCAGCTTCTTCATATCACACAGTTCTCCATGGGTATGTAAGAATGTCATGTTATTTTTGCAAGGATGGTTCCTGCTATAGTTTGCAGGAGCACCACCTAAAGACTACTTTGCCACCTCACAGAGTTTTGGGCCAAAGTCTCCTTCTATTAATAGTATACCAGGATCAAAGGGTCAACCGTAAGAGGTAGTTTTTTTATGAAAGTAAGTTAAAAATAGACAAAAGTTCTAACTTGGTCAAACGTTAATTTGGTGAGATAAAAATAAGTACTGCATAAGATAAAAATAAGTACCTCGCAGGCCAATAAAAACATGAGTTGGGTCACTAGGTCTTCTGCAGTTGCTAAAACTGTAGAATAAGCATAACCCCTAACAATTTGGTCTTCAGGATACTTGCAAGGAAAGCAACAAAAGTTAAGCACAGTGAAAAAAATGTGACTTGATGCTTCTGAAGCTGCTGTAAAGATAGAATGGATATATGTTGAATATACACTTTAATTGTTGCTTTTAATTTACGAAGACTTTATTCCAATTGCATGCATTCATTCAGCAAGTTAGAAGTTATGATGGCACTGAATGATGGTGGAATCAAATCATGTTAACCAGAAGATAAGGATTTTACTTTAGGTGTATTCTTCTTCAGTTTTGACTATGCCAACATCTTCCTCACCAGATCTCAACCATCACCACCACCCCACCACCACTAGAAGTGGACGTCTATGGAGATATCAGTCATCCAGGTCGTGGTTGTCTCAAAGATACTTTTTTTCAAGAGGCAACTAGACTTTCCAGTTTTTCTTTGAAGACATTTCATTCCTCATCCAAGAAGCTTCTTCAGCTCTTACTGGATTATCCTTCCATTCCCCACCATCCAGTAAGAGCTGAAGAAGCTTCCTGGGTGAGAAGCAAAACGTCTCCCCCCCGCCCCCCCCCAAAAAAACCAAACAGAAAGCCCAGTTGCCTCTTGAAAAAAGCATCTTTGGGACCTAGAGGTGAACCTTAATTTGAGAATAGAATAGAATAGAATAGAGTAGAGTAGAGTAGAGTAGAGTAGAGTAGAGTAGAGTAGAGTAGAATAGAATAGAATAGAATAGAATAGAATAGAATAGAATAGAATAGAATAACTTTATTGGCGAAGCGTGATTGGACACACAAGGAATTTGTCTTGGTGTAAATACTCTCAGTATACATAAAGAAAAGGTACATTCATTAAGAATCAAGAATCATAACGAACAACACTTAATGATAGTCATAGGGTACAATCAACAATCAAATCATACTAGGAAACAGTCAATATAAATTGTACAGATACAAGCAACAAAGTTACAGTCCTACAATCACAAGTGGGAGGGGATGGATGATAAGGAGTGATGAGAAGATTAACAGTAATAGTAGTGTACACTTTGTAAATAGTTGAACAGTGTTGAGGGAATTATTTGTTTAGCAGAGTGATGGCTTTCGGGAATAAAACTGTTCTTGTGTCTAGCTGTTCTGGTATAGCGTCGTTTTGAGGGAAGGAGTTGAAACAGTTTATGTCCCGGATGTGAGGGGTCTGTAAATATTTTCACAGCCCTCTTTTGGACTTGTGCAGTATACAGGTCCTCGACTGAAGGCAGGTTGGTAGTAATTGTTTTATTCTGCAGTCCTAATTATCCTCTGAAGTCTGTGTCTTTCCTGTTGGGTTGCAGAACCAAACCAGACAGTTATAGAGGTGCAGATGATAGACTCAATAATTCCTCTGTAGGACTGTATCAGTAGCTCCTTGGACAGTTTGAGCTTTCTGAGTTGGCACAGAAAGAATACTCTTTGTTGTGCTTTTTTGATAATATTTTACTCACCCATGATCCAGCTCAATATTTTGTCAGGATCTTTCCCATTATCTGCAACTAACTTCTTTCACTAGAAATTCTGAACACTACATCTGCAATATTTGACTTCTGTGTGCAATGTAACTGTTGTGACCATTTGTTTTAAAATGACATTCTTATCTTATTTCTCTGCTCAACCAAACTTAAAATAATAGAAATAAGAGAATTGACTCTATTTTATTGTAAGCTGCCCATACGTGAGATGGCAGGCTAAAAAAATGAATATCTCATTCCCCAACTAGACAAGACCTGCTAAGGATTCCCTCCGATTGCACGAAGTTCATCTATTCCAAAACAAATGTATGTTAACCAGAGTGATGTGCAATAGTCTGCTGTGCATTTGTGCAACATGCCACAGCTAGTATGGGGATTAAAGGTGTAACTCAGCAGACAGACAGATCTGTACACTGTGTGATTCAAAAGGTTTAGGCTATCTATAGAGTGGAGCTCTTTGAAAATGACCCAGACAAGTACTTCTGATGTCAGAACAGCATGGCACTTTGCGACTGTTCAGAAAAGCAGCCTAATCTTTTTCAGACCTGCACACAAGCCTGAAAAGAAGATTATGTTGCTTTAAGAAATCCACTTATTAGAGCTAATACTAATCTATTCCCCCTCCCCACCCCAAGCTAGCACAAATCCTGAAGGAAATTCACCAGCCTTAGGACAACCACATTTCCTTATTTTTTTGTTCATTTAGATCAGTGTTTTTCAAACTTGATAGCTTTAAGATTTATCAACTCTCAGAATTCCACATATTTTAAATTTGCCAAGTTTGAACAAACATTGGTTTAGAGTAGACCATCCTCCCAAAGAATGCTAGAGAGTTCATTTCCAGAGCCTCTCTTGGCCAGACGTTGAGAAAAATAAAAAAAGGAGTTTAGAAGCTTGACTTATCAATTTCTTGTAGCTTAAAGCCATCCTGTGGTCCACAATAACTACTATTTGGTGATTGTTTCCATGAGCCTTGAGGTGTCCAGCTGGTCCCATAATGGTGAATTCATAACTTACCATGGGTTAGATCTGAACACCGATGGCTTCTTGGTATTCTTTACCCAAATTTCAAGTGCCTTTTTCAATTAACAAGTTTTATTTAGAAAGCATAAGCTTTCATGCACTGCAACCCACAGCATCAGCTGCATAGAATGGTGAGACTGATGTAGGATTAAACTGGGAAGAAGTGAAGGAAGAAAGGGAGAGGAAGATAGCTTGGTTATGAGGTATCTCCCCAACCCCCAAGTTTAAATCCCACATCAATCAAAAGCTTACACCTTTTAATAAAATGCCTTAGTCAGAAAAGATGTTCTCAGGCTATATATTTTTTTTTTTTTTGGTCACTGTAGATTGATGTGACTGTCCTCCTAAATTGGTAGGTAGAGAAACTGGATGCATTTTTTTCCTCTTAATTTTTTCAGTCTAGGGGAGACCTGAGCAGTTTACAATCCCCAGGCCACATCTGACCCTTTGGCTATCCCTGTCAGGCCTGTGTGGATTGCTTTTATTTTGAAGGCAACTGTTCCCCCCCGCCCCCAAAATTAAGGATGTGTGTGCATTAATGCATACACATCTTCATAGCCCTGTTGGCGAGCCCTCCACGACAGTCCCAGTTTCTCATGTGCTCTAGGGCCAGGGGTGCGATTCAAAAATTCCTGCAACTGGTTCGTTGCCTGGTTACTGGGTGGGCATGGCCATTATGGCCATGGCCTACCAGAACTTCCTGTTTCCAGCTTCCCATGGGCCTCTGGGAGGGAGAAAACAGCCTCCCCTGGGCTCTGGAGGCCCACCGGAAGCTGGAAACAGGCCCATTTCATGACCTCCGGTTTTTCTGGTTTTTCGCCTTTCCAAGCGTCCGGAGGCTTCCCCTGGGACTCTGGGAGGGTGAAAATGGCCTCCCCAGGGCTCTGGGGGCCCTCCAGAAGCCAGAAACAGGCCCATTTCTGGACTTCCGAGAGGCCCATTTTTCCCCCTCCCAGACCCTCTGTGCAGACCCTGCACTTAGCTCTATCAAAAATGGGCTGTGTGGAGACTCCTGGGAAGGCATGGTGGGGTGGGCGGAGCAAGCCGGTTGGTTGAAATACCGCTTTGGCAAACCAGATGTAACTTTAACACCCGGTTCACCCAAACCAGTCTTGACTGGTAGAATCCCATCCTTGTGTTGGGCTTAGCCATGACATAACTCTGCTGAGTGAAAAAGCTCTATGGAAGGAGTTCCTTACTGAGTTCTCTTGGGATTTAATAGAAACATGGGGAGCATGGTAGAAACATCACGGTCCAAATAAAGAGTTAACTTATATTTTAAGAGTTTTAAAGGAATAATAGTGCACAAAGAATGGGCAGACACAAATTATAGTTCACCCTCAGCCACAGATGCTGCTTATGTCTTTGGGGCAGTTAACAGTTAACAGAATAACAAAGTTGGAGGGGATTTTGGAAGTTTTCTAGTCAAGCTCAAGCAGGAAATCCTGTACCATTTCAAACAAATGATTGTCTCTACTTAAAAATGCCCAATGTTGGAGTGCCCACAACTTCTGAAGGCAAGCCGTTCCACTGATTAATTGTTCTAACTTACAGGAAATTAATTCTTCTCTCTCACTCCAACCTAGGTCATGGTGGGGAAAAATACAACCTAGGTCATGGTGGGGAAAAATACAAGCATGTTAGTGAAACTATGGATGGTTAAAATGATTTGGAAGAAATACAGGTACCTCTTGACTTTTGACAAGTCAGTTGGAGACTATTTTGACACCTCTCCAAAGTGTACAATACTTACTGTACTGTTACTGTACTGTACTATACAGTTCTGAAGTTCTGATGGTCCCATGATCATGTGACTGCATTTTGGGCCCTTGGCAACCAGCCCATATGAGATGACTTGACACAGCCTTCATTTGTGGCCATTTGCAGTGTCTCATGATGATGTTTTTTCACATTTTTTTTCAATAAATGAACAATGGGTTTCCTTAATGATCAAGGCATTTGCTTAACTGCAGTGGTTGCTTTTTGACAGCAGCATTTGATTAAGAAGGGCTGCAAAAAAGGTCAAGTCAGTCATGTTTTAGAACCATCATGACTAAGACCGTAATGAGCAGGCTTCCTTCTAGTCATAAGTTAAGGACTTACAACCAGTGGTGGGATTCAGCCAGTTCGGAAGAACCGGTTGTTAACTTTCTGAGCAGTTTGGTGAACTGGTTGTTGGAAGAAATCATTAGGGCAGAGAACCTGTTGTTAAATTATTTAAATCTCACTACTGCTTATGACCACACTGTACATTGGGTTCCACAAAAGTGTCGAACCTCTCAGCTGACTTTTCACAGGCTTTCATGTGAGGATAAAGGAGTCCTGTTTTAACAGTCAAATCAAACAGACAAATTTACTAAATTGACTGCTTAAAGCAGAGATTTCCAAACTTGGCAACTTTAAGACTTCTGGATTTCGACTTCCGGTTTGGGCTTCTTCGGTGACAGACATAAATTGCGATCATCCGTGGTTTTGGTCCGTGCTCGCCGCTGGAGCGCCCTGAGCCGCCTGGATTTGGGGCTGAAGCCACCCCGTAGAGGTGGTGAAGAAGGGGGAGCCATCAGCAGGGTTGAGGAGAGCCGCATCTCTCCTCCTCGGCTGGCCATTATTCCCTTTCCCAAAGGTGGTTGCAGCGGTGGTCAGAAATGGCCACCTCAAAGAAGAACCCGATCAGACAAGATTGTGCAGGAGGAAGTTTAAAAGAGAAAGTTTGACTGACTGGGTTGAATGGAGAACATCTATTTAAGGTACATGGAACCTGAATTTTAAAGACTAATAGTATTCCTAAAAAAGTTTTTAAGCTGTGAAAGAGAAAGGGAAAGGAAATGGAATTGGCTTTTTCCCCCTCTAACATTGACAGTTTTAACTGACTTGGAACATTAAGACATTAATAATCTATTTCTAGCTGAAAATAAAGTGTCAAAGGGATAAAGATTCTTGGATAATTTAAAAACTTTCTTTAAAAAAAGAAAGAAAGCAGCGGAGGGAAAAAGGAAAAAAAGAGGGTGGAATCTGGAAAATGGAGATCACCTGGAACTTAAAAAAAAATTGATAGTGGAATTTTAACAAGGCTTGCAAAAGATACATTGTAGCTGAAACTTTGTTACAAGATGACAAAGCCCCTGGAAAGAGAAAGTGAGAAAAGAAGCAAGAAACAGTTTTGGATTATTGGATGATTCCTGGAATTTTGGATAGTGGATCCTAATGAAATAAAATAAAATCAATTGGGGGTTGTTTAACATTTTTTAAAATGGCATCACTCCTTGAAGAGTTAAAAATGAGACTTAAAGAACAAAAAGAAGAAGCATAAGACAGAAGAGGATCTTTTGGCTTTGTATTTCAATTTTTAGAAATGGAGATCTTGAACTATGAAAAACAACAAGAAACACTGGCAGAACAAGAAGGGCGGGACAACAAAGAAGTCATCTTTAATGACCAAACAATTTTAAGCGGGGTAAAAAAGGGAAAGGGGGGAAAGGGATTTAAAAACTTAAGCACTGAAGCAACAACCAAAAAGAAGAGTATTTTGAAAAGTAATCATAATATCAGGAAGAAGCAGAAGGGAGGATCACAGAAGGGAGAATCAGATAGAAAAGGGAATAAAAAGGGGTGGAAGAAGAAGAGAGGGAAGAGGGAAAGGAAAAGAAGCTACAAAGGACAGAAACAAGATATAGAGGTACAGGAAAAGCATACAAGAATTAAAGGTATAAACCTATTTAAAAGACACAGAGACAATGGTTAAAATTTAACTTACGGAGAGGATTCTGCAAGGTTGCATGAGATAGCATTGTTATATTAGAAATAGAAAAGGGTTAGAAAATAGGTTAGATGACTAAAGTGATAGAAAAAATTTCTATTGATGTGTAGTGGAATATTTGTTTGTAAAGAGAATAAGGCTCTCAATGATTTAAAAAGAACATTTAAAAAAAACTGAAAAGAAACATGGAATATTTTTATCAGTTGACAAGATGAACTTGAATAAGAATAATAACTTTATTGACTACTGTTAATAACTATTGTTTGGTTCTTTATTTAAAGACAGTGATAAGTAAAATATGAAATATAGATGATTAAAGTGAAAGACAACTGATATTACTAGGTAATGTTTGTTAAAAGAAATAGAAATGTAAAAGATTGTTATTAATATTAATGGCAGAGCTGTACTTGAATAGAATAATTATTCCATTTACTATTGTTATACATATATACACAGATATATCTACATATATACTTTTTTCTTTTAAGAATTTAGTGTGTATTTTAAGGGAATGTACCAAGCAGAATTCGATTGAAAATAGGTATGTGTTATAAAATAGAGGTTAGAAAATGAATGTTATAACTGTAAAGGTGTAACTTAATTTTTTAAATAAGATTTGAAAAAAGATACAAAGGTGTTACACTCCAGTCTAGTAATTACAGGGGAAAATTTGTTTTATGAGAAAAGATAATATGAAATTGTAAACAGGACAGACGAAAGTATAAAAACATTAATTAGAAAGATTTTAAAAATGAGAAAAAGATATGTAATTGAATTAAGAAAGAAATGAGATAATTTAAAATAAGGCTACAGGAAGTAAAGAAAGGGAAAAGCTATTGAAAAAATTGCTAAAATAGTTATAAGATATGGATTAGAATGTATAAGATAAATATGTATTGAGTTTATGGAAAATTGATAACCCCGGGGCCACGCTGTTCTCAAAAAAAGATACTTTATTTGTATTTGTATGTTTTGTGAAAACTTAAATAAAACTTTTGTTTTTTAAAAAAAAGACTTGTGGATTTCAACTCCCAGAATGCTCCAGCCAGCTGGCTGGAGAATTCTGGGAGTTGAAGTCCACAAGTCTTAAAGTTGCCAAGTTTGGGGACCCCTGGTTTAAAGCAACTGCTGCTCCCCCAAAAGCTTTTTGCAGAAGCTCAGGCTACTTGAATAAAGAGCAAAGAGGTTCTGTGCTTGTGTGAACACCAAAGCACTTTTGAATCATGTCTGAACCATGCACAGCCCTACTACTTAGATTTTGATCAGTATTCTAATGTCAGCATTTTTGAAATGTGGAGCAATTCCATCCCAGTGGATTGCACATAGTCCCCAGGGCATGTTTTTTAAAATGTAAATGTAAAAACATTAGAGATTGGAGAATCAACCTTCATACTCAAGTGTTGTTTCAGCAAGTCAGAAGAATCTTACATTAGTTCAATGCTAAAAAAAAATAAATCTCAAAAATCATTACAGACTTTGGGGGAAAAAACGTATACATGCTACAATCTTAGGTTTCTGCAGAGATTGTCACATTGCCTAATGAATTATTGACAGGCAGAGTAATTGATTACATGAAATGTAGCCATGAAGAATCAGACACAAAGATATTTCTTCATGTGCAGCCAACAATTACTAATATGGCCATCAAATTCAAGCTTCAATTGTAATAATTATACAATTCTCTGGCTGAAGCTGAATAGCACAGCAAGGTTTTTCACTATACATGCATTTCCTTATTTTATAATATTTTTTCAGTTTTCAGGGCAACTCCCAGCAAAGTTGTGAAAATTGTGTTTAATCTTTTATAAGAAGGCTTATAACTGAAACAGCAATATTAAAAAAAAAAAAAAAACAATTTAGGCCTGCAATCCACATAAATGATGTAAAAAAGCAGATTCAGCCAAGCATGATCAGTGAAAAGCAGAAGGGAATAATGTGAAATTAGTAGTGTCCCAACACTGATGCTGTATCATGGTTATGTGAGTTGAAATGCAAATTCTAACTTCTGCTAAAAGGCACGGAATGCATCATTCCTCTTAGTAGGATCCACATACCCACCATATGTGACTGAAGGATTGATTGGACTATGAAGACTTTATGTTAATCAAATCACCTCATGACAAAGCTAGAAAATAATTAAGCCACCCTCCATTTCTAAAAGAGAAAAATAACAGAATAACAAAGTCAGAAAGGACCTTAGAGGTCTTCTAGTTGAACCTACTGCTCAAACAGGAAGCACTACACTGTCATTTCAGACAAATGGTTGTCCAATGTCTTTTTTTAAAAATCTCCAGTGATGGAGCACCCACAACTTCTGGAGACAAGTTGTTCTACTGATTAACTGTTCTAACTGTCAAGAAATTTCTCCTTAGTTCTAGGTTGCTTCTAGAACAGTGGTGTCAAACTCAAGGCCCATGGGCCAAATCCAGCCCATGGGGTGCTTAGATCTGCACACAGCACCACCCTGGAAATAGAATAGAATAGAATTCTTTATTGGCCAAGTGTGATTGGACACACAAGGAATTTGTCTTGGTGCAAATGCTTTCAGTGTACATAAAAGAAAAAATATATTCATCAAGAGTCATCAGGTACCACACTTAATAATAGTCATAAGGTACAATCAACAATCAAATCATTCTAGGAAACAGTCAATATAAATCGTAAGGATACAAGCAACAAAGTTATAGTCATACAGTCACAAGTCGGAGGGAATGGGTGATAAGGAGTGATGAGAAGATTAATAGTAATAGTAGTGCAGACTTTGTAAATATGAGGACACTGTTGAGGGAATTATTTGTTTCACAGAGTAATGGCGTTCTGGTGTGCAGTGCTCTATAGCATCGTTTTGAGGGTAGGAATTGAAACAGTTTATATCTGGGATGTGAGGGGTCTATAAATATTTTCACAGCCCTCCTTTTGACTCGTGCAGTATACAGGTCCCCAATTGAAGCAGATTGGTAGTAATTGTTTTTTCTTCAGTCCTAATAATCCTCTGAAGTCTGTGTCTGTCCTGTTGGGTTGCAGAACCAAACCAGACAGTTATAGAGGTGTAGATGACAGACTCTGTAGAACTGTATCAGCAGCTCCTTGGACAGTCTGAGCTTTCTGAGTTGGCACAGAAAGAACATTCTTTATTATGCTTTTCTGATGATGTTTTTGATATTAGGTGTCTACTTTAGGTCTTGTGATAAGATAGAACTAGAAATTTGAAGGTCTCTACTGTTGATTCTGTGTTGATTCTAGTATTGTAAGATGTGGTAGTATGGGAGGGTTTCTCCTAAAGTCTACCACCATTTCTACGGTTTTGAGTGCGTTCAGTTCCAGATTTTTTCGGTTATACCACGAGGCAAGTTGTATAACCTCCTGTCTGTATGCGGATTCGTCGTTGTCTCGAATGAGTCCAATCACTGTTGTGTCATCTGCAAACTTCAGTATTTTAATTGATGGATCATTTGAGATGCAATCATTGGTATATAGGGAGAAGAGAAGTGGAGAAAGCACACAGCCTTGGGGGGCCCCTGTGCTGATTGTACAGGTATCAGATGTGATTCTGCCTAGCTTCACCTGCTACTTCCTGTCTTTTTGGAAGCTTATAATCCACTTACAGGTGTGTTCAGGTACCGCTAGCTGGATTAGTTTAGTTAGAAGAATGTCTGGAATGACGGTATTGAATGCTGAATTGAAATCTACAAAGAGGACCTTGCGTAGGTATTTGGAGATTCAAGGTGTTGTAGGATGTAATGCAGAACTATATTAACAGCATCATCTGTCAATCTATTTGCTCAGTATGCAAACTGCATGGGATCTAACAGGGGATCCGTGATGGTTTTTAGGTGGGACAGCACTAGCCTTTCAAAGATTTTCATAACTACAGACGGTAGAGCAACTGGTCTGTAGTAATTCAGTTCCCCGAAGGAGGGCTTCTTTGGGCACTGGGATGATAGTAGAGCGTCTGAAGCAAGAAGGAACACTGCACAACTCTTGTGATCTATTGAAGATTTGGGTGAAGATGGGGGGTGTTGGGGTGAATAGTGAAGGACCAGCCTGCGGTGCCTCTGCCAGCAAAAATGGAGTTTGGGAGGGCTGCATGTGGCCCTTGTGGACTCTGTTTTCACTATCTGAGGGCTGCAGGAGGATCTGCCTAGCCCCACCCAGACCACCACAGATCCCCCCCTGACACGAATGATGTCAAGCTGGCCATGCCCACCCTGGCCACACCCACCCCAGCCATGCCCACCCTGCCCCTCGAGGTCAAACACAACTCTCATGCAGCCCTCAGTGAAATTGAGTTTGAAATGGAGTCCCTGTTCTAGAACTAAGGCCACATGATTTTGTTCTTTGGTGCAAAGCAGTTTGATCCAATGCTTCTGGAGGTCTGCACATATAATGTAAATACAGAGAAAATATTTCCTCCCAAATACAGGGCCATGGCTGTAAAACTGCTTGGGGAAAACACAGTATCTCTTTGCCTTAGTAAGGAGAACAATGCAGCTGCACAGTGCAGGACATGTCCTTGAGAAAGAATGCATAAAATGCCTTCTATGTACAAAAATGGAAAGCATGACCAGGCAGGAGATCATTTATGCTAGAAAAGGCTTCACCCCATTGTACTGTATATTTATATATTTCTCCCTCATTATAGAGAGACAGTCTGGTCTAGTAGTTAAGGCACCATCTAGAAAACAAAAGACCATGAGTTCAAGTCCTGCCATAGCCATGAAACCCAGCTGGGTGATCTTATTAGTTACTCTCTCTCAGCTCAGCTCACCTCACAGGGTTGTTGTTGTGGAGAACATAGGAGGAAAGACGTGTGCTGGCACATTCATCGCTTTGAGCTATTTGTAAAAATAATAAAGACAGAATATAATAAATAAATACCCACCATCAGAGGTGGTATTCAGCAGGTTTTGACCAGTTCTGGAGAACTGGTAGCAGAACTTTGAGTAGTTCAGAAAACCAGAAAATACCACCTCTGTCTGCCCCCGCATCTGTTCTCTGCCTCTCAAGTCCCAGCTGATCGGCTAGGTCTTCTTTTGTTGCCCTGCACAGGAGAATGGAGCTGGAAAGCAGGTTAGTGGGGTGGGGGAAGGAATGGGGATTTTGCAGTATCCTTCCCCTGCCACGCCCACCAAGCCATGCCCACCAAGCCATGTCCACAGAACCAGTAGTAAAAAATTTTGAATCCCACCACTGCCCACTATGCCACGTCTTGACAGTTATTTCCAAGATATTGCACTTGTGTTGCATTTAAAGATCCCTGATTCATTCCTTGGCATCTCTCTGTACTATGCAGGGGAAAAAATTCTTTAGAAGATCCAGAGTTGCTGCTCCTGAATGTTGACAATGCATTGGTAGGCGGACTAAAGGTGTTGTGGTTCACCAGCAGCAGGTGCGGATGGCTGAGGTCTCTGACAGTGAAGACTCGAATGAGGGGCCTGCATGTGATGCAGGGAAGGGGCCAGGACTATCGGAGAGTGGTGTGCTGCCTTCGGAGGTTGTGGAGTCTGGCAGCAGTGACGAAGAGGACCCCAGGGAGCCCATGCTCAGTGCGCATGCGGTCAAGGCTGCTCAAAGGAAAGAGCAGCTGAAGCAGCATGGGTGACTTGGGAATAAGGCTGGAAGGTGATGGTCCCTCCCATAAGAGATAAAAGCCAGCCTTCGGGGTTGGCTTCTTTGCAGGAAGCAAAGAAGTTCTTTCTACTCAGAGTCCTCATTGAAGCCCTGCTCACTTTGTTTTTTGAAACTTACTTTGTTTGTTTTTTGAAACTTCTGGCTTTGCAATTAGTCTTTTGTTCTTACAAGCCTTTTGCAACCCTGAAAGGGCTTGCTCTTATCTGGGACAATTAGTTTTGAATTACTCTTGACTGTGAATGTACAGAATTCATAGCGCCACATTAAAAAGGTTTGCTTTTATACATACTTTGTGTTTGTTTGATTTGAACAAGGCTTGGGTCAGAACAAAAGGACTGTTCCTACAAAAGCTGTTTCTAATGTCTTCTGTGTGGCTAGATTCATTACAGGATTCTACGGATGGTCATCACATATTGAAATGTCTATGAAGATTCTCAGTCATCCAGGTCATGGCTGTCCCAAAAGCACCTTTGGGATATGCTGAAATGGTTGAAGATACAGTGGATACAGTAGACATTCTACAAATGTAGCAGACAAGAAGCTCATCCAGAAGTACTAGTTCTAACTTTAATACAAGGTTAAAGTAAAGGTTAAAGTTTCCCCATGTTCAACTCTAGGGGACGGTGCTCCTTTCCGTTTCATTTCCACATCATATGCCAAGGCTCATGGAATGCTGTTACCTTCCCCTTGAAGTGGTACCTATTTATCTACTTGCATTTGCATACTTTCAAATTGCTAGGTTTGGAAGAACTGGGGTAAGTAACATGAGCTCACCCCATTGTGCAGCGCTCAAGTCTTGAACCTAGGCAGTCAGTTTTGCAGCTGACAATCTCAGCATCTTTAATCACTGAGCCACTGAGCTCCCTAATATAAGGTTACACTAGCAGAATATTGCAAACCTGAAATTGCAACTCTCCCCCCACCCTTATCGTTATAATGTTTCTGCATGCTAAGCTGCCTCTGATCTGAACATTCCCTAGTCTGCGAGTTTTCGTACTGCCATCAAAGGACATTCCCGCTTACCTGGCATGGCCTGTTCAATAGTGGTACCGTTCAGATATGTTGAGATTAAAAACTTTTTAAAGAACATAAACCAGAAAAATTCCTGCTGAAGGGAAATGTATGACTGAAAAGAAAGCCCAACTTTTCCAAAAAGTTGAATACTGACATAAATGGACATGACCTTATGGAGATTACATTTTTGTATTTTTGAAAAGTTCCTCATTCAGGTTCCTCATCAAAGCCTCTTGAGTAAACTTAGTGATCATGGGATAAGAGGCCAGATTGTTTATGGATTGATAATTGTTTAAAAACAGAAATGAATGAGTAGAGATTACAATGTTCCTGATCGACAGAAGTGAAGTCTTCCAAAGAACTGTTCAGATTAATGTCTTTTACAAAAACTTTTGAGCTGACTGCTCTTCCATTCTATAAATTGTTACTTTGAAGGGTTAGAAGTTGCTATCCTTATAATCTGGTGGGGAATAAACGAAGGGTGATTATTCTCTCAAATGTTTAATGTTCCCATGGTGCAGAAGACATGGCTGGGAATGAGGATAGAACCAACTGTTTGGTTGTTTATTTCATTGAATTATAAGGCTGTCTCAATCACAATTCAGAGAACATTCCACTTGATTAACTGCTAATAGAAGCCAGAGACAGCTGGAAATGAATTGGGTCAGTTAAAACTTTGCTGGCGAATATATTAAACAACCTAAGAGTTTGCTTGTGTAACAGGCCTGTGAAATCCTTCAAAATCCCCAAGTGTTTTTAGTAACAGAGCATCTGTTACGATATTTCTCTTGCTCTCAGCAATTATAGTATGAATCATGCAGGCATTGAAAGTAGTTTCTCCCTCAAGCAAGCTGGTAAAAATGACAGTGATTAACTCTAATGAGGATATGTAACATGGGGATTGCTGTTCTTGGGCAGTTATTGATCCCAGAGTGACTTGCATTGACTTTGTAACACGACCTGCTTCAAGTGGTTAAGAGGGAATTGGCCACATATGGCATGCAGGATGTGTGAATTATGTCATAAACATGGGAGATGATCTTTTAAGTATTACTGTTTTGGTTGGCAAGAGGCTGTTCAACTAAAATAGCAGCACTATAGCATAGTAAACATCTCTGCTCTGGAAACTCCAGCTCTATTACATGCCAACAGGACCCTTTCTTGAATTAAATAGCACACTTCATTTGTCAAAGATTGGTTTCTTGTTGATGTCATGCTGTATTTTCAAAGTGGATGAAGGTTGACAATAAATATCTCCTGTCACCAGACTGACACAACAGCAGCAATCACAATATTTTTTTTAAAAAAATAGTTCTAATTATGAATTCTTTCCTCACTCTCAGTGCAGACCAGAATTGCACTGAAACAGCCTTTGGCAGGGTTGAAGACAACCAAGGTTATACTTTAAACACTATTATTGCTTGGCTGTAATATTTGCTTACATTATAATCAATAAGGAACCTAAGAGATGAAATAGGGAGAAATTTCAAACAAATAATTGACGAATTAATACCACACATGTTTCAACCATACCCTGTTCTGTAGTCATCAGCTGACTTCAGTGAATTTCTTGTAATGAATTAATTACACAAATTAAAATTACCCATTTCTTTCTTGCCTGTTGGCCACACTGGGATGATGTGTTAGGAATCATACTCCAAAAAGTGGATTGAGCCAGGGTAGATTCAAATTTTAGGTGCATTTGATCTAATGAGTACAAAGAAGAGTAATAAGGATGATTAAGGGACTGGAGGCTAAAACACATAAAAACAGTTGCTGGAATTGGGTATGTCTAGTCTAGTGAAAAGAAGGACTAGGGGGTGATATGACAGCAGTGTTCCAATATCTAAGGGGCTGCCACACAGAAGAGGGGGCCAACCTATTCTCTAAAGCAGGGGTCCCCAACCACCGGGCCGTGGACTGGTACCGGTCCGTGGAGCACTCTGTACCGGGCCGCAAATAAAAAAAAATAAAAAAAATGGCGGCTTTCTTCGCCTTCGGTGAATGCTGCTGGGATCAGGGATCAAGGACACAAATGAAAGAAGGGAGGGAGGAAGCAACCAAAGCCTGTCCTGCTCTCTGGCTCAGCGGCCGGTTTCCTCCCGCCTCGTTCCTCTCTCAGTCGCTCTCTCGCTCCTCCACCAGCCCAGGAAGAAACTGCTTCAAAGAAGCCGGGGGTGGTGGCTTTTCCTGTCGCCGCAGCTCCTCCAAGCGCCCGTTTACCCCCCACCCGCTCGCGCGGTTCAATCCAGTGCTCCGTTCTGCCTGCCTGCCTGCCTTCGTTTCTGGTTGATTGAGCAGCTTTGGCTGAGAATAATAACTATTCGCCTCTTTTTATCAGCCGAAGCTGCTCCCAAACAACCAGAAACGCAGGCAGGCAGGCAGGCAGGCAGAACGGAGCACTGGATTGAACTGCGCTGCTTGGCGGCGGGTGGGGGTGAACGGGCGCTTTGGAGGAGGTGCGGCACAGGAAAAGCCACCACCCACCCCCGGCTTCTTTGAAGCAGTTTCTTCCTGGGCTGGATGTTAGAGGTCCATCGTAGCTCTGAATGATCCCTAAACAAGGACTACAGGAGCTTCCTAGGGAAAACACACTGACTAAATGCTCCTCATTCAATTCCTGTTTTCACCAAACAGAGATAAGAGAAACATCTGCATGAAATTTTGTAGCTACACAGCTGGGCAAGACCTAGAACTAGAGAGACTGCAGTCAGGTGTCTTTAATGCTAGTTGTAGGGTAAACATAAAGTTTTGGGAAAGGAAAATAGAATCCCCCCCCCCCGCCGGTCCTTGAAAAAGTGTTTCTGCTTGAAACTGGTCCCTGGTACAAAAAAGGTTGGGGACCACTGACCTAAAGCACTTGAAGGCAGGACAAGAAGCAATGGATGGAAACTAATCAAGGAGAGAAGCAACCTAGGAGACATTTCCTGACAGAACAATTAATTAGTAGAACGACTCACTTCCAGAAGTTGTGGATGCTCCATACTGGATGCTAACCAGTGAGCAAACAACAACAACCTTTAGGGACAAAATACTCATTTTGCATTCAATTAATGCCATAGAAAGAAGAAAAGTTTGTAAATAAGCAGAATGCAGAATGAAAGTTCACTCCTTCCTTTAGTATAGAATCCCTTTCTTATTCCCCTTAAAACTAAAGTTCGGTTGAAATCGAGAATATTGAATTCAGTGGGTTTACTTCCAAGTAGAGAATATACTAATTTCTGTTGGATGGAGGCCTTGCTCTACATTAAATAAGTTTTGGAACTGCCCATTTGTAGCCAAGCACAGATGTAATCCAAGCTTATTAAAGAAACAATATTTGTTTTATTCTGTTCTTGCACTTTAATGACCAAAAGCCACGCATTCCTGTGCTTTTTACTCACCAGAAAGCAAACAAATAATTTAACATATTGCAATAAATCACATTCTTCCTTGACTCAGGAATGAATCACAGCATGAAAGCAAGTAAAAGAATCCCAATTTCACTTTTTTTCCCAGAATGAACCCAGTGACTTTGTAGTATTTCAATTAAATACTTCAACTGTAAAAATTTCAATGCTCTGTTTCTTTCTCATTGTTCTCTATTGCACCCTGAGTATATTGTACATTCCCTTTGAATCAATGGAAAGGGAAATGTTGTACATTCCCTTTGAATCAATGTAAATAGACACATTCATTCAATCAAATCATTAATTCTCAATTTCCCACAGAATACTTGTATACATAGTTCACATTTCCACAGAAATGTTAGCAATTTCTTGTGAACCACTTGATGGATTTCTAATTTTATTCATCTGCTTCCATCTTTCCAACAGCTTCACCCGAATAAGAAAGTGAAATATTTCATGATCACACATCAAAAGATTGCTCACTTGTCAGAATCTATCCTAATCTTCTGAATTTTTTATATAAGAACTCTGATGACCCTTTGGTAAAGGACTTTCTCATATAGCCAGTTTTTCGCAAGGAGTGATTAGTGGTAAATTGTTTGAGTTCTGCTAAGACCACTATGCAATTTCCAATTTCTGGTAGACCATTTGGTGAAGCTATCCCCAAGTTGGTGTCCTCCAAGTGTGAATTTAATGCCTCAGATGGTCCAATCATTGACCACACAAGCCAGAAATTCTGGGAGATGGCAAGCTGAAGAAGCCTCATGTAGGACTTTCAGAAGCTGCAATACTTGCAAACAATCTTAACAGTAGGCAGGTCATAATCTAAAAATACAAGGCACTTCTTACTCAAATAAACAAGAGTTATCTATTGAATGTAGATTAATTTATCATTGGATTGTTTTAAGAATCTGATTGTCCACTCTTTTGTTAAAAAAACTCCATCACTCATCAATGCATTTCACTTTGTAGAATTGATCAGCCCACCCTTGAAATGATAAGAAGAAAGACTGAATCAACCTTTTCAGATTTACAAATGGAGAAAAACCTATTTTTGATACCCAGGGATATGATCATAAAAATATTATAAAAACATTTTATTTAATAAAATTTAATTTATTTAATGTTAGATCTCCAGGGTAAATCTGAAGATTAAATGTTTAGTAGTGGTCAGAATACAAATAGGTATGAATCCTGATTGGTCAGCAAATTGTACTTGTGTGCAATGGTAGCCTAGACTGATAACTTGCTATCAAGACAGTGCTGATAGCAGTGACCATGTTAATACATTTTCTCCAAAATGATCTGTTTCCCAGACTATCTTTCAAATCTTCCATGGTGAACTGATCATCACTGTAACTGTAACCCAACTTTTTTGCTGGTCATCCTTCTCTCTCAATGGTAATATTCCCCAGAAGAAATGGAATATGGTGAAATATCTAAATATAGTTGATTTTATACATTTGGAAAATTAGATTCCATTGATAGTTTCCAATGGTCTTGTGAATAAATATATAAATGGGTCTTGTTGTTTTTCAACATGTCCAGGGAATTATATAATGTTTGCCAGTTGTGCAACATTTCCTATTGGGCTGGAAAATCTAACATGCTCCTTGATGTAGCCCTTAATGATTACAAATGTTCTTTGTTGTTATGCCAACTTCTTGTACATTCATTATGGGTGAGGTTGCTTTTGTCTGCCAACAATTGTTTAATAACAGGCTTAAGGTGGCTAATTAGCAGAGAAAAATAAAAGCAGCATGCTTTTATAATGAACTGCAAGATAGCTCATGTAAAGCTCTTGGCTTTTTGGAGTGCCCTTTTGAAGGTTTACCCTGTTCTTTCAAATTTAGAGAATGGATTCATATGACAGATACTATTTAATGCTTCTTCAGGGCATCCAAAAAGAAGAGGGACTGTAGAAGAGAAAGAGGATGGATTGCAAGAACTGGAGAACTGTGGAAGCTGATCAAAAGTTCATCATTTTGTGTTGGTTACAACATAGGAAAGCCAACCTTGCACATCATTCATTAAGAATAAGAACAAATATTTTGTTTTGAATAAGATTACTGGTCAGGCCTTCTCTGGGCGATCTTGAGGCTAAACACACATACACACATACAAGTTCCCCTCAGCCTCTGGGTCCACATATTACCATTCTCAAGAAACGAAGGATAAATAGATAGCAAAGATTTTCTACCTCACTCACTCACCATATGTGAACACATAGCAAGCAAAAAAGAAGTAGTAAGCAGAAAGAAGTTTCTAAGGCCAACAGGGATCCCCTACCAAATACACTCTTGGCATAAGTTCAGTGATTCCAGTTCTGAATATTGGCCTTAACACTGAACCTATCCATCTATTTACAGGTACTCCTTGCTTACCAATCACATATTCAGCTTTCTGTTCAAAGTTACATAATTGAAAATGGACTTACGCCCAGTCCCTGAAGCTGCATCCATATTAGTGTCTTCATAGTTGCATAATCATGATTTGAGTGCTTGGCAATTGGTGCTCATTTACAATGGGTGCAACATCCAACAGTCATCTGCAACCATCACTTCTGGCTTCTAACAAGCAAAGTCAAAGGGAAAGCCAGCAAGTCGCAGTCATGTGACATCATGCTTAACAACCTGGGTGATTTTACTTAATCACAGCAGCTGCAATAGATGCTGTAAGTCAGTACGGTCACTTGATGTTTCACTTAACAAATGCACTTGGGCACTTAGAGATAAAGTTGCAGTCGGTAAGTGAGCATTACCTGTACTGCCTATTTTGATTGGTGGTGGACTTCAGTATCTTAAGCAAGAGACTTTCCTGGTCCTCTCCTATCATTGAAGCTGAAATCTTTTGCATTGGATTTAAGCTGGTGCATTTAGGTCCTTCGTTACCCTTGGCTATAAAGTTTGAATACTATTGAATAATATATGGAAAGGTCGTTATAAGTATCTAATCCAGGTTTTTAAAGAAGACAGCTCAGATAAGAATGTGTGACAGATCACCTGCTTGAGAGGGTCCTCTGCCTCACTGCTCTTACAGACGTCTATTTGATTATATTCTGTCTTTTGGTTCCACTGTCAAATCGGGCCAGAAGGAGAGGAAAAGATTTTTTTAAAAAATGACTGCTGCACTCAGGTTTATGTCATTGGTAATTAATTTCAAGGAACATGCAAATATTTACAACATCCAGAAACAGGAAGAATGGATTTGGAGACTAAAAGCCTTGAGGATTTTATTTTGTTTTATTAAATGTATAGGCTGCCTCAGGGGTGGGCTTCAAAAATTTTAGCAAAGGGTTCTTTGCCTGGTTGTTGGGTTGGCATAGCCATGGTGGGCATGGCCTAGTTGGCTTCCTGCACCACAGCAGGGGGTGGGCCTCCCCAGGTGAAAACGGCCTCCCTGGGCTCCGGAGGGTCTCTGGAAGTCAGAAATGGGCCTTCCCAAACTTCCAGGAGGCCTGTTTTTCACCCTCCCCAAGGCTCCATGCACGCCCTGTACTTACCTGCATCCAAAACAGGCCATGTGGGGGCTCCTTGGAGGGGTGGGATGGGCAGGGCCAGCCAGGAGTGGGATTTGGGAGTTCTCTGAACTGCACAGAATCTTAGCTAGGGGAGTCTCCTGAACCCCTGCGAACCCCCAGAAGCCCACCCCTGTAATCAACCCTAAAACTGAGAGGAGAGTAATGTATGACACATATGCTTCCTGCATAGAGACACTTCATACAAATGATGGCTAGGTGGCTTAGATATTACATAGTACACTTGTCTGGAAATTCTGACCAACTAGTGACTCAAAAAAGGATGTGGATAGATTCTAAAAGTTCATGTCTTTATACTTTTGATTTATGTATCTTCATGTCTTTATACTTATACTTTATAAATTCTTATGTCTTATGTCTTATGTCTTATAATTTGCATCTATGTACAAGTATATAAATCATAATATACTACCACAACCACAGTTCCAATTTAAACTATAGTAAAACACTTATTTTCACTATTTTGTCTGATTGGCATTTCCAGGCTCCTTTTAAAATATATATTTATATTATATATAAATCCACATTCCTTTCTTTTAATGTTCTGATTATGTCTTCAAGCAATAATTTTAGATTTAACAAGGAAAACTGTCTTTGGTAGAAGTGCTGTGGTCACTAGAGCTGAGAAACGAGTTGGATTCCTGAAGTTGATCACAGATGTTTAACTCTCCAAATTTACCCAGGAAGGACCTACAGGCCAAATATATTTAGCATATATTTATGTATTTATCAGAAGATGAATGGGGGAGGGGAGTAGGAAGTCAATGCATGTGCCATTATATAATCTTTTCATTGTGCAATGATGCAACAAATCATGCTATTTTAATATGATATTTGGTATAGGGTTTCCTGCCTAAGTAGGGAGTTGGATAAGAAGACCTCCAAGATCCCTTCCAACTCTGTTATTCTATTCTAACACAATCATATTTCAAATACTTATGGTATGAAGAATGAATGGGTGGCTGTATGTTCTTTTTAACCAGAAGACTTCACATTTACACCAACAGTGCATTGAGTTCCCAGGACTATATGCACTCTTATAAAAGCTTCGGGTATGCATGTATTCACTGATTTGTTAAATTTATTTGCTGCCTATCTCTCCATGGTGCTATTCTAGGTGGCTTAAAATAATCAAACTGCAATTGTAAATGTGAACAAGATAGATAGATAGATAGATAGATAGATAGATAGATAGATAGATAGATAGATAGATAGATAGATAGATAGATAGATGGATGGATGATAGAAAAATAAACAGACAGATATAGATAGATGATAGACAGACATACAAATAGATAGATGTGTGTGTGTGTGTGTGTGTGTGTTTTGTAAAGCTGACATCTGAACAATATTTCATTTTTTGTGTGGCATGGAGATTAATGTGTATGACTATCATAAGTCAAAATCAGGATTATACCAACTCAGAAACAGAAATTCACTGGGTTGACTTTGAGCCACTCTCACTCAACTCAACCTACTTCACAGGGTTGTTATGAGGGAAAAATGGGATGTGGAAATACTGTACATACTACTTTTCCTTTCTGAATGAAAGACGGGCTACAAGATATCTAAATATAAATCAATTCAGTCAAATCCTTGCTGCTTCTTTGCACTGCCCTGCCTAGTTTTTGGAATATGGCTCTAATCACACCATTCAAGAGCCTAAGAGAAGCCCTATGTCTGATCTTTTTGAAAGAAAAAAAATCCCTATTTCAAATACTGTTAGAGAAATCAAAAGGAGAGGGCATCATTTTCTTGTTCTTTGACCATTTTGAAAGATTGAACAAAATGGAGCCTTGATTTATTTATTATTCTTTAAGTAGACTTTAAAACATTGTTCTCAATGTAGAAAGTTGAAATGATTTAATAATATTAGTATTATCTACTAATAACCTAAGGAGATATTCATTTTATTAGCTAGTTTCTCCTCATGTAGGGGTTGGCTCTAGCTATTCAGCACTGATACAAATACAGATTAACAGAGTTGGAAAGGACCTTGTAGGTCATCTAGTCCAACCCCCTGCCCAAGCAGGAGACCCTATACCATTTCTGACAAATGGCAGTCCAATCTCTTATTGAAAGCTTCCAGTGATGAAACTTCTGAAGGCAAGCAGTTCCATTGGTTGACTGAGGTAAATGCACTCTTCATATGCTCAAAGGAAGATGCTTCACATTTCAGATTTTCAGATAACAAGTTCTTGGACAGAATCCTAGTGAATTCTGGGTCTATTTAATTTCTGAGGACAGAAGCATTCTTCCAATTGTCAGGACAGGGAAATTAAATAAGGAGAGTGCATGTGTAATCCAAACAAGTTGACACAGATTAGTTACCTATTAATATTCTTTAAATTATCTCTCCCTCCTCCTGGTTGTATTAGTATTCAAGGCTGTTAGAAAGTGTTAAAACAATAATGCCTTATTTCCTGTTGCATATTCAAAACATACTTACAGGGACAAGGTTCTGTTTTTGCTTTTTATTGCTTGGAGTATTTTATTTGATGAAGAACTGGAGAAGCCTGCTCATATTTTTTATGGCAGAATCTAATAAAACAGAGGTAGCATATAACCAATCTTGTAGAAACTCTAAACGAAGCCCTGAATAATCTTGGTTAATATTTGGGTGGGAAACTACCAAGAAATACAAGATTTCCTGGATCTCAGTGGACAAGACTGAAAACTCAAAGCATAAATTCCAGAAAGAGAAATAGATATTGCTTTTGTGTTGCTGCCAAGAAAATAACCAGCATCTATCCATAAATTCAACAGGAACTATGGTTTTCTTGAAAGAGACTGTCATTTTCTTTTACAAAAGATCCTGTAGCCCTGGTTACAGAACAAGATAATTTAGAAATTAATTCTTCACAACTGATTTAGGTGCCTCAGGAGAATCAAATTATGCCCCCTTAGAGAAGATATCACATTGTTTTTGTCACAGGGAAGTAAGTCCTAATGGCTTCTGGTTAGCATATGACCTGCTTAAAATCTCCCAGCATCCCTAAATATTGGCTTTCTACTTGCAAGTTCTAGCTCAACCATGGAACTGAGTATTTGTGTTTGAATAAAATAACAATGTGCCCCTAAGGTAACCAAAATTAATGCTCAATAGCTCTTCAGTACACTGAGCATACAAAGTATCATAGGCATTCTATTAAACCAAGTTTTTTTCAAAACAACAACTCACACATTTTGCTTAGGAAGTCATACAGCACCAACATCTGTATGGGTCAAGTTTTCTTTTTCTGTAGTAAAGCACATTTCATTTCTGGAGAGAGCCAGCATTGTATAGAGATGAAGATACTGGCCTAGAAACCAGGAGACTGGGAGTTCTAGTCCTGCTTATGTATGAAAGCTGACTGAGTGACTTTGGTCAGTCGCTCTCTCTTAACCCACCCCATCCCAGAGGATTGTCTTGGTGGAAAATGGAAGGAAGAAAAAGTACTGATCGTTTTCAACTTACAAAAAAATTAGGTTGGTCACATGACTGACCTGCTTTATAATTATGATGGGTAGGTTCCATTGTGGTCATAACTTGAGGACTGCCTGTATTATATATGTTTGCTGCCTTGGGTTATTTATAAAAATAATGAAAGCAAGATAAAGACCTAACTAACTAACTAACTAACACAATTGACAACTGATGAATTGGCTCCCCTCCCTCCATGCATCCACATATCTGATCTTCTATTTAAGTTTAGTGAACTCAAATAAGTTGAATGTAATTTTGCAATTTATTATAATACTATAATCATGCTAACTATAAAGTTGGCAGATTTTGCTGAATCAGATCTCTGAATGTGATTCCGTGCACTCAATACCCTGTTGTAACCTTTGGTGCTTTTGAAAGAGAGGGATACTTGTTTTATTATCATCCATGCCAACTGACACAGAGTTTGAGAGTAGTTAGTTTTTCCTCTTTGTTTCTCTGGAGGCAGCCGTTGGAACATAGGAAAGACACAAAAGGAGTCTGAGTTCAGTTTCATAACAGTGTTTGAAAAGGATGACTTCCAAGTCTCATTGTCTGGAATTTATTGGAAACTCATGTATATCTGACACGAATGAATACTCCAGAGTCAAACCCCACCCACCCCAGTCTCCATCCAAGCATCCTGCTGCAGGCCAGTCTTTTGAGATATGATCTCTCTGGTAATGGTGTAAACCTATTACAGCATTGTTTGGCTACAGTTGTTCTAGGAAAGAAGAGGAAAGGAAGAATCATTTGAAGATGTCTGACTCTGATGATGAGTGGGTTGGTTTTATGATCATTAGTTGTTCCATCTCTCAATCGAACTCCTGTAATCAGAATAAATTGTCAAGGTTTTTCTTTGTATGAAAGATGTTGAAGTCCATTTATTGGAAGAGGAATGAGTTCACTAAAGTTTGAGATATGGAGGTTGTGCTAACCAGAGGCTCCCAGGACCAACTGCCCTGTGGCAAAAACGACATGGATCTTTTCTCTGAGAGTGTAACACTAATTCTCTTGGAGCACTTAAACCAGTCATGAAGAATTAACATCTAAATTGCCTTGTTCCCTTGTTCCCTCCACACTTTTTTTTTTGGCTGTATTCACTGTGGGAATCTTATTTTCAAATGCAGATAAACAAACTCAAAAACAAAGTAAGGTATTTCTTACACTAAGATTTTTAATTTAATCATTTTAGCAATAATTATGGCAAACTTTATGGTGAAAAACAGAAGTCAGAGAAGGAGAAGGAGATGATTACATGCCATCAGGTTATTGCTGATGACCACATTGTTAGATTTTCTCCATGGTAATCTATCTCTAACCTGATATTTCAAGTCTTCCAATGTGCACCCATCACTGCTGTAACTGAGTCAATCCACATTGCTGCTGTTGTCCTTTTCTTCTGTTTCCTTCCACTTTTCCCAGAATGAGACCTTTCCCTAATGAACTAGTTCTTCACATAATGCATATGAAGTAGGACAACTTGAGCCTGGTCATTTGTACCTCAGGTTAGAACTCTGGGTTGATATGTTCAATGATCCATTTGTTTGTTTTCTTGACAGACTCATGTGCCTTTATTTTTAAGCACCAAAACCTATTCTTCTCTCTCTTCCCCTGCCCATTATGGTAGCATCTCTCAGAAATGCTGTTGGACATGCATCCATAGGAACAGTGGTTCCTTTTACTACCGGTTCTGTGGGCATGGCTTGGTGGGTGTCGTATGGCTTGGTGGGCGTGGCTTGGTGGGCGTCGTATGGCTTGGTGGGAGTGGCAGGGGAAGGATACTGTAAAATCTCCATTCCCTCCCCATTCCTGAGGGAAGGTTACTGCCGGTTCTCCGAACTACTCAAAATTTCCGCTATCAGTTCTCCAGAACTGGTCAGAACCTGCTGAAAACCATCTCTGCATAGGAACCTTTATTTGGTATCCATGACTACATGAACATAGTGCATCCAGATTTGGGAGTTTAAAATTAATGTTGTACAGCTCTAGTACTGAGAAATATTTCCCACTTAAATAATCAGTTAAAAGTTGGAGTATTGACAAAAATTAAGCCAAGTCAATAAGAAGCAAGAGAGAAATGGAAACATAATCTAGGGTTACCAAGAAAATGCTGTCTTAGACACTAAGCTTTAAGGGCAAAGTATTCTACTGATTATATGCTATCATGTTGGCATTGACTTTTAGTGATTCCATAGTTAGATACTGGAGATTTCTCCATGATGTTCTGTCCCTATCCTTTCAGATCACAACAACCTCAAATTAATCATAGTATATTGACTATCACTCATAAAGAATGCCCTGTTTGACTTCTTGTATTCTCCAGTTGTATTGCTCAATTAGTACTTTAATGCCCTGTCAATTGTCCTTTGGCCAGACTGGCTAAGCTACTATAAGGTGGTTTTCAAAACAAGTCATGCCTATTTTTGCAGGTGATCAAATGGAAGTGCCAACTATTGCATCAGAAGCGGTCATCTTGCTTGGTAAGTAAAAGGTTATAAATAGATCCAAAGGTATAAAATGTTCAACTCTGTGGTTTTTGGGGCAGAAGTTCAATCTTGCTAAGAGGTTCAAAGGTGAGAAAGTAAGGTGAATATTTAAAATGCTTCAGGTTGCACTTCCATCCAGTTCTGACTATGTTAACGAGTGTAACTCTTTAGTGTGTGTTTGTTGTATGTGTGCATGAGTGTGTGTGGTGGTGGGGGGCTGCAGAGAAAGACTACATGGTTGGAAAGATTGATTCTCCAGTGAAAATCTAAGTGGCCTTTAAAAATTTTGATATTCAAGATTCGGTATTCAGTTAAGTTGCTTGGTAGGAACTTTCTTCTATGAATTCTTCCATTTAGAAGATAAATGTTGCACCCAACATGGACTGGAATAACATACAAATCTATTGTTACTGGAAGGAGAAAGACTAAATCCTTTCAAAAAAGCTTGTGGAAGAGGTAGCCCATAGCCCAGCTATCTTATAGACCAGGGGTCCCCAACCGCCGGTCCGCGGACTGGTACGGGTCCGCGGAACAAGTCTTACCGGGCCGCTGGTTGCTGGGCGCCGCCATCTTTTTTGATAAAAAGTGCTTCCGGTGAGCTTTTTCATCAAAAAGATGGCGGCGCCAGCGCTTCGGTGAGCTTTTCCGGTGAAAGCCATTTCTACCAGAAAAAGCTCACCGGGCTGGCGCCGCATCTTTGATGAAAAAGTGCTTCCGGTGAGGTCACTGGAAGCACTTTTCGTCAAAAAAGATGGTGGCGCCCAGTTGATGCCGGTACCGGGCCGTGGCGCCCAGCTGATGCCGGTACCGGACCGCGGCATAAAAAAGGTTGGGGATCACTGTTATAGACTACTATTATCTTTTTAAAATTTTTCCTAAATCATTATTTTAAATAAGAGTAAATGTCAGGCATTTTTACAGGAATGCTTTGGGATCCACAAAGGTCCTATTAGGATGGAAGAAACATTCTTGTCCACTAGATTGGGTTCTGATAAATCTTTGGGCCCTGGTCATGACCACTTCTTCTTCCTATTTTATTCCCACAAGTACAGGGCCCACTTTCTGTCATGACCACTATGGTAGCCATTTTTCATAGAGTCGATCAAGAAGCCATTTTGTGAATACAATCTATCACATTCTCTCAAAATTCCACAGGTTGCTTATGTGAGGCTTGTGTTTCTCTAGTCATACCTTAACCAGCACCCTGAATATTAGGCAAGAATCTACTGCAACATTTCGTAGAATCACCAGCTTGGAAGTAGCCATTAAAGCCATCTCATGCAGCCTCCCTCAATATAAAAATTCAAATGAAAACATAATAGATGGCTATCCAGTCTGATTGAATGTACTCAGTATGGGGCAGTGGTGGGGTTCAATTTTTTTTACTACCAGTTCTGTGGGTGTGGCTTGGTGGGTGCGGCAGGGGAAGGATACTGTAAAATCTCCAGTCAAGGTAGTATTTGCTGGTTCTCCAAACTATTCAAAATTTCTGCTACTGGTTCTCCAGAACTGGTCAGAACCTGCTGAATACCACCTCTGGTATGAGGAATTCATCAACTCTCTGGGAAATTGGCCTCTCTGTCAAATTATTTTTACTTTCGGAAAGCTTTTTTTTTAAAAAACAACAACAACCCAACATTCAGTTAGAATCTGTTTTTCTGTAACTTAAATTTGTTATTCCATGTCTTATTCTTCAGATTTTTTTTCTTTTTACAACCCTGTAATCTGCTTTATTGGCTTGGATTCAAAGCAACTGAATGAAGCTGAATGTTTACTGGCCAGATGCCCTTCCTGATGCCTAAGTGGAGTTTGCAGCAAATATTTTCTCTTTGCACCTTGATAGAGAAACATCTGTCACTGCCTAGGATTGAACTCTCGACCTTTTGAGTTGGAGGCAAGCATCTTCATCTCTAGGCCATTGAGCTGCTTCCCCTATATCCCAGAATAAAAGATAATTGTTTCCTGTGAAACACACTTTGGGGAATTTGAAGACTGCTATTATATCCCTTGCTTCTTCAACTTCTCTTCATCTTTGGTTCCTGATCATACTTGTTGCCTTTTCCAAGTGTTCCAAAAATGTGATGTACAGAAATGGTCAGAGTACTCAAGATGGAATCTAATCAAAGCTAAGTCAATAGGCCATTTATGAGTATCAAACTTTAGCTAAGATACCTCTCTTCTAGTAATTCTTTGTTTGGTTTGTGTACTCTTAGAGATATTTGAATCAAAAGTTGAATAAGTTATGATTTTAAAAAAATGTCCTTATAGCACATATTATAATAGAACTGGAGGAGACCTTAGGAGGTCTTCTAATCCAAATCCCTACTCAAGCAGGAGATTCTATACCATTTCAGACAAGTGGTTGTCCAGTCTCTTTTGGAAAGTCTCCAGTGATGGGGCACACACAAGTTTTGAAGGCAAGCTATTCCATTGTTTGATTGCTCTAACCATTAGGAATTTATGCCTTAACTCTAGGTTGCTTTTCTCCTTGAAGGGTTTTGCGTGACCTCTTCATAGTTAACTAGAATAAATTGTTAAAACAACAACAAAAACAATAGTTTGCTTTGATTGTAAATATATCTGAATAAGCTATTTTTATGGTATTTTTGAAGTCTTCCCTAGCCTCAGCTCATTTTAATGCTGTATTAAACACTTATTCCTCTCTAATGGAAAATCCTACTTATAGTGTTAGCATTACACACTTCTGAGACTAGGTTTGCCTACCAACTCACCAGTGGATCATGGGGTGAATAAGTTTTGTTTATGTACTCTTGAGACACTATGACTTATTCATGAATTAGCTAGCAGATGAAAGAATAATATATTTATTGGTAAGGATCAGTGGGGATTCAAATTTTTTTACTACCAGTTCTGTGGGCGTGGTTTGGTGGGCATGGCAGGGGAAGGATATTGAAAAATCTCCATTTCCACCCCACCCCACTAATCAGTTAGAGGTGGTATTCCAAACTACTCAAGATTTCCACTCCCAGTTCTCTGAACTACTCCAAATTTCTGCTACCAGTTCTCCAGAACTGGTAAGAACCTGCTGAATACTATCTCTGGTAAGGATCCATATTCAGTGTGTAATATTTCAGGGGTGAAATATATGGGAAAATCATAATCTGAATCTGAAAAGTGAACTGCTCGTCCATAGAGAAGCATATCAAACCAGACTGGCCAATATAGGCAGTCTTCGACTTACACCATTCAAAGAAGCATAGCAAAATGTGATTTACAAGCAGTCCTTGCACCTATGATCATCCCAGCATCCCCATAGCATGTGATCAAAATTTGGATGCTTGGTAACCACATGAATTTAAGACGTTGCAGGTCATGAAATCACCATTTGTGACTTTCCCAGCCAGCTTCTGACAAAGTCAATGGGGAAAACTAGATTCGCTTAATGTCTGTGGGAATTACTTAAAAACCACAATGATTAGGCAAACAATCATGTCAAAAATGGTCCTAAAATTGGGCGTGACTCCCTTAACAACTGCCTTGCTTAGCAATGGAAATTCTGGTTCCAATTGTGGTTGTAAGTTGAGGATCATTTCAACATGATATTTGACAGATGTTTATGACTTAGACTAAGTTATAAAGTTATAGAGTTACTGCTCTTGAGGTCCAATTTTCAGTGACATCAATACACATCTGAGAAATGCTTCCTCTTTCTTTTCAGCCAGAATATTAACTAGTATTCCAATTCTGATGTGGCAACATTGTACAAATTGTATATGGAAACCATAGAATGGAAATATGGTGGTAATCCACAAATTATAGGCGAGGTAAAGAAATAGCTTGGAACACCACAAAGTTTACAATAGATGTATATTGGATTCAAGCCAATCCTAAATCTGAAACCAATTGAACAGATCTAGATAAATTTCTTGGATGTGCTAATTGAAGCAGGGTTCTTTTGAAACAGATCAAAACCAAATTTCTGATCTTCCAGAACTTCAGAGATGCATGAAGACGCATAAAGACAGAATGGCATAGAAAGCCTACATTTCTCCTGATTTTTCCAAATGTTCATAAAATGAAAATTGGAATGTGGAATGCAATTTTGTGATTGAGAACTTTAGCTCCTACTAAGTTATCTTTGATAGAGTTGTGCTAACAAAGAATTTTAGGAATGGAGGTGAAGTGCTTGACTTCTTCTTTCCCCCAACTTTTTCCCACTTCTATCCCTTACTCCAAATTTGGTTATTTTCTTTTTCAAGCATAGAAGAGTATTTTTCTGATTATTTATAAAATTTAGTGGCCACTCATAGGGTAAGTCTGGGCGGTTTCCAGTTATAAAAAATATACCTACATTAATACATAAAAAATTAAAACCAGACACATCGGGAGGGTGGGAGCAGAGTGGGGAAAAGGTAGGATCTGTTGTTAATCAATCACTTCCGTTGTGTTGTTCCCCCACTGGGACTCCAAGTCAAATGGCAGAGGCATGTCTTTAGACCCTTACGGAAGGATAGGAGGGTTAGGGCCTACCTCACATCGAGGGATGTTCCAGAGATATATAATATACAGTAGAATGATGCATTAGTTCGGGGTTATATGAATTGGGGAAACAGTTTTAATTTTGGGTGGGGAGTTGTATTTGTGCTATGTGGGCTGATTGATTCCTGAAATGAGATTTGGATTTTGAAAGATGTCTGGGCTTCAGTTTAGATTTAGGGGAAATTATTTTTAAAGAAGTCTCAACATCATAATTTTGTAGAAACCTTGCATTCGGGGCAAAGCCATTTTGAATTGTATCACAACTACAAGCAATTTCCATTAAAAATCTTTATAAAGTGTGCCAATCTTGAAAAAGATGCTTGACATGGATTACGTTCAATGCAAATAAAAAAAAAATCATATGCACAAATTATTTTTATTATAAAATTCTCAGAACAAGTGGGTTTAATATCAATGATCAATGGATGTTAAAATTTTGTTTTAAAAAAAACAAAAGAAAAAATAAGCAATGAACAACTCTTCAAAATATAGAGACGTCTTAAAAAAAAAACACTTACTTTTTATAAACAAATACACGTAAAAACAAAATAAGAAGGAAACTATATCAAAAGGAATACAAGAAAATACCTAGGAACTATAATCCTTATATTCTATGGAATGCTGTAAGACTGATGTTACATTCTGCATAAATTGTGATATATCAGTGTGAATTTGGAAACTGAAGTGGAACCTTGCTGGACTAGACTGATTGTCTAAACAGGGTAGCATCCTATTTCCACAGTGGCAGCTCACAGACCTGAAAGTCGAGTGCATAATGAATCACATCTTGTTGCTCTAAGTTCAGAGATGAAGAACCTGTGTGCAACTCTTACAACATTGTACCAAAGAATTTGTTTGCTCTTGTTTTAGAGACAGTTAAAAGATTATGATCATCATACCTGACGAATCCAAGACATACTGTTGATTGTGGCAAAATAAAAAAATAGCACCCCATCTCCCTCTGCTACTATCCACACGTGAAAGCTGATAAACAGCTTAAAAGGTGGAGGGCAGGTTATTTTGAGTGTCTATATTGGAGAGGAGGGAATAGCTAGACCTGCCATTGTTCCCATGATACCTGCCATTTAAGGCATCTGTATACCTAATGATGGCCTCGAGGCTTCAGTTAGCAAAAGGAAAAAGTTACAGGACCTTGTTGGACTGCTACAAATAATTTAGGAACTGGATTTGATCTGGTGGAAAATAAATTGTACTGGTCTGCTTGTACAATCTTATTCACCTCATAGATGGAGTCATCAAGTGCACAGTTCACTGTGACCAAGCATAAGTTATTTGTTCTGGTCTCCAAAGTATGCATCACCTTGAAGGGCTCATAACAATTTGGGTGGTCTGCATTCTGTAATGTGACTCATTGTTCTGTCTGCCTGAAAGCCTCTGTGTGAGTGCGTGCATGTTTGTATGTTCTCTGTATATAGTTGCTGAGTTTGCTCAAGCGGCCAGTAGTTACAACAATGCAACATCAGAGAGAATCAGACATACTTCAAATACAGCCCTTCAGCCTTTCTACAAACCCTGCATTCACATTCCAGATTTTTTTCCACTGTAGACTAACACAGCTTTCCTCCTCTAAGGGTAGTACTTCTATTATCACCATTCTTTCCCTTTATGGACATCTAACATATACTTTCCATCCCTTTGCAATAATGTTCACCCTCTTGCAGACAAAGGTCCTCATTTAAAATTCCACCAGGACCTGGGGACAGGCAAGATAAAATTTGTCCTCCGGTGTTTCCATCCTGAGGTCAAGAGTGAACTCAGAGACTCAATCATTCCATCACTTTGCGATTATTGTTTTCCTACAAACATTAACAGCAGGGGTCGAGCACTGTACATTTCACAGCAGCAGATGAAGAAGAATGGACCTTTCTTTCATCCCAAGATTAGGTGAAAAGAACTGCCAAGTTTGTAAGTCTGCCATTCTTCCATTTGGAACCTTTGGTATAACTTTTACAATAATGTGAAGTGACTGCTTAGGTGTGCTCAATATAGCTTGACTGATTTGCCTTCAAGCTATCTTTGGATTCCTGCTGTTCTGTCCTTGCTGCTAACACACATTGCTCAAAATATAACTAGACTCTAGCAGGATCTGGGAATCCAAAATTCAAGAATGCTGTCTAACAAAAGTGTCAGCTGTTCCTCCAGTAGAATCTATGGGAAAACAAAGAGACAACTTAATAAATTCTTCAGTTCAGGAAGAAAAAGGAAACAGTTATCCTACTATAGTATTTATGATTACCAATATACTTATGAAAGGCCTTAGTAGCCAAATTTAAAAAGTAACTGATAAAAATAGAACTTTAAAATGTCCTATTTATTTCATTCCTAGCACATGTGCATTTGCACTAGGAACCTTCAGTCCATATATCACCTTTAAGTAATTTTAATATTTTAATTATTCAATTAGTGCACTTGGAGATGGATTCTGTACTTGACAAAATGGATGTCAATCATGACCCAAATTTTTGTCTGTGTTTGCATATGCTTTCAAAATGTAGGATATTAACAAATTGCATTGTTTTCTTTTTTTTCTTTCACCATCCCTCTGCAATCATGAGGGCTAGAAATTTTCCTTTTCAAAAGCATGCAAGTAGAATTACTCTTAACAGCTGACAATCATCCTCATTTCATCTCTGAAGAATCTTTGTTTTTGACCTTTAAAGATCACCTTAAACATATAATTATCTCCATAATGGGACACTAATTTTTACCTTAGCGTTGTTTGAATGCAATCGGAAGTTCTCGGTTGGGGATGAGTATTCCTAAGTGAAGAGCTTCTACCGGCTTGTCATCAGTAGCTATAATCTGATACTTCCGTATAAGCTGTAATACAAGGGGGAAAATGAAGTTCATTAGAGCCTCCCCAACCTGTAATCAAGATTTATTCTGAACTGGGGAACCTATCAGTGTCTGTGTCAAAGTTTAACCCCACAGGCAGTAACAGCAGGAAAATATGATACAGCAAAGTTCATAAGGCTTTGAAAAGTTCATCCGTTTCAATAAGAGAAATAAGCAATATTTTTTTTTTAGGTAGGAAGCATTGTAGCAATGCTTTCATTTGGTCGCTTCACCTTTGGAAGGCGAACACAGAATCACAGAACCTTAAAATTGGAAGGAATCTTCTGGTTCAATCCTTTATTGAGTGCAGGATCACTATAGCACCTCTGACAGACAACATTCAGCCTCTGTTTGAAGATTTCTTGCAAAGAGCAACCTCCTCCTGGATTTAATGAAAATTGGAAGTTCATCTTGTCAAAAAGACAATTTGCCCTCCAGTACAAAGACAAAAGTTGCTCCAATCAGGGGTGGGATTCTACCAGTTTGGACCAGTTCTATAGAACCGGTTGTTACGATTCAGCACAGTTCAGAGAACCGGCAAATCGCACCACTGGCCTGAGAGCAGAACTGAACCTTCCTTAGGACTGAAGTTTCTATTTTTCAGTGCAGACTCAGGCAGCAGATTGCAGAAAGGTAGATCTGTGAGTGGCTCTGTGATTCTGCAAGCAACTCAATCTGCCTGCCTGCTTTGCCTCATTTTGGGTAAAAGTTGCTCTTTTTTTGAATAAAAAATTCAATATTTACAAAAATATTTACAATATTTACATACAAGCCATGCCCAGCCAGTCACATGACCACCAAGCCATGCCCAGTCAGCAAGCCATGACCCCCCAGTCACATGACCACCAAGCCACACCCACAAATTAGGGCACACCCACAGAACCGGTTGTTAAGAAATTTGAATCCCACCCCTGGCTCCAATGTAACCTTTCAGTTCTTCCAGTACGGCTTGGCTAGAAAAACCTTAAACAGATTGTTTCTCAAGAAATTTTGGCCCTTACTTCATGTAAGAACTGTTCTATAACTGTTCTATAAGCTGTTTTATAACTTTTCTTTAAAAAATCAGTGTTGATATATTAAAGATTGTAATAAACTTCCACTAATACTTTAATACATTAGCTTAATGAAACAAAAAGCTTACATTCTCTGCTCTTCCATGCTCCAGGGAAATGACAAGGAGGAAAACTGAGCATTTCTTCACCTACTGGAAATTAATCACAGCTAAGTTTTCTACCTTTAAATCCTGAGCTGTGAAAACTAGCCAGTTTTGTAATCTGTGCTTGGAAAGTGGTTTGTTTCTTCTAATCCTCATTAAGATTCATCACACATATTGGATTCAATTGATGTAGTGAACTGTGATGAATGCAAAGCCAAAGCAGGAACATACATACATCTTTTCTTGTGGCCATGCTTGAAGAAGAACATTAAGGTCAAGCCATTGCTATGGTACATGCAAAGCAGCTATATTCCCTGCTTTGGGGGAAAAAAATAGGCTTTAGGCTCTCAGATCTCTCTCTCTCTCCAGCAAAATACCATCAGAGATTAACAAAATTGCAGTGAAGACGATATGTAGGTATAAATCACTTATATGGATGTCAGCTCTTCCAGGTAAACCAGATAAGAAACACAACTAGAAGAGTTAATTCCACATTACTGTAAGGCTACTTTAACATCTCTTGCAAGTCTGGAAGTACAAACTTCCCACCATCACTTTTAACTGTCTGATCAATTTTGGCAGGTCTTTCTTAAGTTTTTTTTTCCCTCTCTGACCATTAAGTGACTATGGGTTCTTCTCTCTCTTGTCTGACCATTCTCTAGGTCAGGGGTCCCAACCACCGGTCCATGGACCGTGCACCGGTCCGTGGAACAAGTCCTACCGGGTTGCTGCGCCGCCATCTTTTTGATGAAAAGTGCTTCCGTGAGGTCACTGGAAGCACTTTTTCATCAAAAAAGATGGCGGCGCCCAGCTGATGCCGGTACCGGGCCGCAAGCCCAGCTGATGCCGGTACCGGGCCGTGGCATAAAAAAGGTTGGGGATCACTGCTCTAGGTGGCATCTTTTTTCCTCTTTCTCCAAGATCATCCATACATTTCTGCTGCCATAGAATGGTTTCTCTTTTGTACAGACTAATGGAGGAGAGATTTGTATCTAAAATAACTGAACACTTACCCAACAGAGAGCTAGCTGAAGTTGCAGCTCTGCCAGTCGGCGCCCAACACACATTCTTTTTCCAATGCCAAATGGAGCATGAGAAAATGGATGGATAGTTTTTTGCAACCAACGTTCTGGCTGAAATTCACTCCAGTTACTGAAATATTCTTCATTGCATCCCAGAGCGTAAGTGTTAAGCATCAAGACAGTCTGTAAATACAAACACAAATACACAAACTGTGTTTACAAAGCAATGAGAAAAACGTCAAATGAGTGGAACATGGAACATGGACATATTTTGCTTCAGGGGAGGGGGGAAAGACTCAAAGTTGCCTATATCAAAACACTGATGCTGAACCTAAAGTAGACACGCATCACAATCCAAAGAAAATATCATCATCAACAACAAGAGATAAAATTATGACAAGAATTTTCAAAACTTCTTGCAATGAAGATTTATTTCCAGTGAATTAAAAAAAAGGCAGGATTATAGTTCTTTGGAGAAATGGCATTCTTAGGGAAAAAAATACAGGGTTGTTTCCTCTTTTTGAAGACAAGTTAAATCTCATTAGGAGCCATTTTCAGGATCAGGATCAGACTTCAAGTATGTTAAGTAATGCTACAGAAACAAAAACTTTCCTCACCTCTAAGAGATTAGGATTAGGCCTTATAATTTAAAATATTTTTTTTAGGAAGAGCAGTGATGTGAAAATATGTTTTATTATTTTACTGGGCAGATCACTGAATAATCAACAAATGATTGTCTTCTCAATAACTTTACTACATTGGGGTTCAGGGAAGAACGACATTGGTTAAATGTCTGCTTATATACACTGATCATGTTCACACATGGCAATCTGCTTACTGAGTTAACTCATTAATTCACTCAATACATTGCACTCAATACATTGAATCTAATCAACCAAACTTAGCTTGCATAAGGCAAAATCAATATCTTCACCATGTTAACTCTAATCAGGTAGAACAGGAATGTCAAACTTGATTTCATTGAGGGCCGCATCAGGGTTGTGGTTTAACCTTGGAGGGCTGGAGTGGGTGTGGCCCGGGTGGGTGTGGCCAGCTCAATGCCACTCCTGTCGGGGGCACTTGTGGTGGCCCAAGCACTCTGCCAGCGAAAACAGGCTCTTTAGCTCCCTTTTCGGCTGCCACGGCCTCCTGCAACCATCTGCCAGTAAAAACAGAGCTCAGGAACCCATTTTCATTGGCAAAAGCACCACAGATCAGTCCTTCATTGTTTCTAGGGTAGCCCTGCAGGCCAAATCTAAGTACCCTGTGGGCTGGATCTGGCCCCCGGGCCTTGAGTTTGAAACCCCTGAGGTAGAATTTTGTTGTTGATAAGCTCTTGAATAAGCTGGTTAAGGATGCTGTGTTAACAGGGCTACTATAAAGCAACATGGATATGAAGGCAGCAGTCATTATTCAATTTTCCAAATAACTCCTACAATAATACAATGAATGCTGGATCAACAGAATTTAAAATAAAATATACTGAAGGATATCTCACAGTTTGGTCAGTGGCATCTTAGTAAAGTATTTGAGTCTGAGGCCACAACTGTGTGATGGAGCTCATTTTTGGGATTGCTGAGTAATGTTTTTGTAATTTTCTTTTTATTGTTCTATTTGATCTTTTCTATTTTTAAAAAAATGTAATTTATTATTTTTCATATTGTTAGCCACCTAGAGTCAGGGTGGCCTAATAAATCTAATAAATAAACCCATGCCAGAGAAAATTGCTGTTATCTGATCAAGAAAAGCTGGATGTTATATTTTTTTATATAGCAAAAGACCACAGACAATATTTTGTGGGTTTGAGTGAAGAATCAAATGAATAAAACTGGGTGTCATACGTATGGATAGAATAAGGATAATTTTTTCTGCATTTTGGGGAGTGATAAGGGGTTTTTTTCTCTACTTTTGCTTAATCTATGTTAAATGCAGTGTAGATCTTTACATTACAGCTTGCATGTGTATTCCTAACTCATAATGGAAAGAAATCATGTGAGAAACTGCTACCAGGAGATGTAAAAATGATGTTTGAGGGTATTTAAGGCCTACAGCTTTGAGTCACTATCTGTATATCTAAGAAGTGTTTAAGATTTAAAAGCAATTGCAACACTGTGCTTGGCATTTATTAAGACATAAAGAAGAACATTTATTTATGAGATCTGGCCATGCTAAATACCATGTAGGACCTCTCCCAAACATTGACATGCCAGTAAGTGTGATAAGATATAAGGCCAATCACATTTTATAAAAGTGCTATTGTTGGTTGAAAAACAGGTTATGCATTCAACCATTTAATCAAAATAAATTGAGCACTTACAGTACATGGTGGAAGTCACTTACCCCTTTTGGAAGAGCATAATCCCCAAGGACTGTTTCTTTATCAAGGGTTCGAGTGGTAAATGGCACAGAAGGTGTTAACCTAAAGTAAAATGGGATAAATGCACTTTATTTGGGATGTCAAACAAATCTATCAAGGGAGACACACATTATCGGCTGGACTATAGCACTAGCACTAGTACTTAGACTTATATACCACTTCACAGTGCTTTATAGCCCTCTCTAAGCCCTCTCTACAGAGTCAGCATATTGCCCCCAACAATCTGGGTCCTCATTTTACCAACCTTGGAAGGATAGAAGGTTGAGTCAACCTTGAGCCGGTGAGATTCAAACTGCCAAACTGCTGGCAGCCGGCAGTTACCAGAAATAGCCTGCAGTACTGCATTCTAACCACTGCACCACCACTATACAAAACGTCCATGTAACCAAAGTGACTTTCCAAATCTATTGCTCAGAGCACCATGAATGTGTTAACATCCTTATCTTAGAAAGGTTTGGTGTGACCATTTCAAAATTCTCCACTCTTCACAGAAGTTTCAATTTCCAACAAACTTGTTATATTTTTTAGAGACTGGGTTGTGGCAACCCTAAGAAGGGTCCCTTTTAACCTTTTGTGTTGCCCATTATCCATCTGTGGGCTATGCTATCTCTTATCTGACCATTCCCTAGGTAGCATCTCTTTCCCTTGTCTCCCAAGGTCTTCTTCATACACCATTACATCATGCTCTTGTTTTCTCGAACAAGGAGAAAAATGTGGCCCAGGTGGAATTTCAGCCTGTTCTATTTATGTATTCATGTTACATCAGTCTTCTTTTGAGCTATCAATATTTACTTGAATTTTTTGCTTTACAGCTGTCAATTCAAGTAATAATTTTATTCTTAGGTTTGTGAATCAATTTACCTCATTGACTCTTTCAGGCATGCCTTCAAATAGGGCATTTTTTTCAGGTGTTCACAATTTGGGTCTTCTCCAGGTGAAACCACATTCTGTATCTCCTCAAACAGCTTTGCCTGGACATCTGGCTTGCAGGAGATGTTGTACAGAGCCCAAAGTAAACTGTTGGCAGTCTAAAAACAAAATCAACAGAAATCACTCTGGATTATTATAGTAACAGAGGAAACCTAAACACATAATACAAAACAAAAATGTTTTGTTCTATAGGCAACTTTGGTAGGTAAAAAGCCTGAACTTGCTCTTATCCTAGGAATGGTTCTGTAAAAAAATGTGAAGACACTTAAAAACATTAGGCTTCACAATTTAGAGAAACGTCTATGACCCTACAATCTGGAGATTTAGCAGTTGATGGAAACCAAGATGGATAATCTGAAGTTCTGAGGCCAAATGAGCTTCTAAAAGCCTCAATTATCCAATTATAATTATAAACTTGTAATGAAACAGAAGGAAATATTATTAAATGTATAATGGAGGGTGCCCACATTAACTATTTAATTTTAATTAAGAATGAAAATAAAATTGCATATTTTTTTGTCCCGGTCCCACACATTATTGCTTCTGACGTGGTTCTGGCAAAGTACTCACTGCAATTTTATATCCTCAAATATACCCTTATATCCTTTGTGTATGTGGACATAAGCTGTTTCAATTCCTACCCTCAAAACGATGCTATAGAGCACTGCACACCCGAACAACTAGACACAAGGACAGTTTTTTCCTGAATGCCATCACTCTGCTAAACAAATAATTCCCTCAACAGTATCCAACTATTTACAAAGTCTGCACTACTATTACTATTAATCTTCTCATCACTCCTTATCACCCATCCCCTCCCACTTGTGACTGTATGGATGTAACTTTGTTGCTTGTATCCTTATGATATTTTATTGACTGTTTCCTGGTATGATTTGATTGTTTATTGTACCCTATGACTATCATTAAGTGTTGTACCTTATGATTCTTGACTCTTGATGAATGTATCTTTTCTTTTATGTACACTGAGAGCATTTGCACCAAGACAAATTCCTTGTGTGTCCAAACAAACTTGGCCAATAAAGAATTCTATTCTATTCTATTCTATTCTATTCTATTCTATTCTATTCTATTCTATTCTATTCTATTCTATTCTATTCTATTCTATTCTATGCCTAATGTAAGAATATCATTAATGAAATGCAGAAAATATTAGTATGATAAGATTGTGCCCTACTCATCTAGTCTCAAATGTGGATGAGTAAAATCTGGTCTCCCTAGTACAAGTTCAGAGCATCTGTAACAAGAAGTTGGCCTCCATGCAAGAAGACAAAAAGTGAAACACAGGTAAAAATATATGTACAGTTGCCCCATATCCAATGAACTAGATAAGCTGCTTCCCTGTCAGCTCTCTGACGTAAGCCTATATATTACAATGATTCCAATACAGGCAAGTCCTCGGCTTACAACAGTTCATTTAATGACCGTTCAAAGTTACAACAGCATTGAAAAAAATGGCTGATGATAGTTTTTTACACTTATGACCTTTGGTCACATAATTGAAATTTGGCAAGTGACCCACATTTATGATGGTTGCAGTGTCCCGGGATCATATGATCCCCTTTTGAGACTTTCTGACCAGCAAAATTAATAGGGAAGCCAGGTTCCCTTAACAACCATGTTCCTAACTTAACAATTGCAGTTGTTCATTTAACAAATGTCACAAGAAAGGTCATAAAATGGGACAAAACTCAGTTAACCAATTTCTCACTTAGCAACATACATTTGGGCTCAATTGTGATCGTAAGTTGAAGACTACCTGTAATGCCATGGGTATCCCTTGACTTACAACTTGTTGCTTAACAACAGTTCAAAGTTACAACAGGCCAACAAAAGCTACTTAAGACTTGATTTAGAAGTTACAATGCTTGCACACAATGTGCACGCACACACACAGTCACTCGATTGCATTTTGGGTGCTTGGCTACTGACTCACCTTTATGGCTGTTTGCAGGATCTCACATTCATATGACTGTGATTTTTGATGTTTTTTGCCAGTTTCCATAATTTATTTGTAGTTTCCAGCAAAAAAAAAAAAAACATCCACTAGATAAAACATATTTGCCTAACAACCACAGCATTTCCTTAATGACTGCTTCAAAAATTGTCAAAAAATGATGCCTTGATTTACAAGTGTAACAGCTTACAACCATAATTCCCGCCTCAGTTCAAGGTCTACCTGTACTTGTGTGTTGTAAGGTGTATTACAGAGTTTTGAACTTCTGTCCAAAACCTTTACTGCCCCTTTCTGAAGGACAAGGTCACAGTAGGACCATTCAAAGTTTTTTCTGCTTTCAGCTTTTATATAAGCAACCGTCTCTTTTTTCTCATCCATTTTCAACACTAGAATTAAATTCCTCTACACACTTCTAATTTTCCTACCTGTTATGCAGGTAGAACTTTCATAAGATTTCTCTAGAATTCAACAGAAATCCCCGTCCCCCCAATAGGAAACAAGAAAGTGAAAGAAGCTCTGATTCAGTTCTTCAGACTTGGGTGGGTGGCTTGGTCCCATTAACGCTATCAGAATGAGGCAACCTTTGGGAAGGTCAAAGACTCCCTTCCATAGCTCTTAAATGTCATGCTAAAAACACTCTTCCAAAATTTAATAATAAATGAAGGTTCGAATGGATTAAATTTGATTTAATCAAAATAAAATTAAATGCTTTCTTTCCGCCGCTTTGAAAATTAGAACTTGGCAACAATATTTTGAATGGCTTGAGGCACCAGTTCACACTCTTCATGTTACTTCTCACGTATACGAGCAGAATATCTGCATAAGTCTACATTCATGTAGTTGTGTAATTTCTAGTTAATTATACTTGCAACTGACTATATACTTGCAACTACTATGTTTTACATCCTGTTCAAGGATTCAACAAATCCAGAGCTTTCCTGTCCCAGAAGATTCTACTGCAGATGGATGTTTGTTTGCAATACAGCCCAGCAGATATATCAGGCCCAACCCAAGAATGACATAGAAATTTGACCTAGCCAAAGTTCAGTTCTTTATTTGCTCATTAATATGTAGACAGAATCTTGCCAGACTAAATCTATACCCTAATGGATATACCCTGGGAGATTCTAGGGAGTGGCATCTTAAATATCTGTCTCCTATGCAGTTATGGGTTGTGTTGTCTCTTGTGTCACTCCCTTCATTTGAATGTGGTTTCTCCTTCCTAGGAAACTGCTGCTTCACCATTAAGCAGCACCATTCTACCACTTCTCCCTTCAAAGGTGCACATTCCACCACATTTGGGAATGAAAAGGATAAACTCCAGGGCTGTACAGAATTTCAGATTCTGTCTAGAGACAGAAAAAAGAGCATGTGGAGCTCAAATGCAATATCTCAAAGCAGCAACCTCTTTTCCTGGATGGCTACCGTCTACCACTACTGCACAAACTTGGGAAAGGATGCAGCTGTTTTAAAGGTGTTTAAAGCAAGGTGCTGTATTTTCAGTAATGTAAACATATTATTATGTATTATTCAGAGACTGAATCTGAAATGCAGCACATCCATAATATATACTGAATGACACAATGGTGTGTGGATAGATTGCTGCAGAAGTCAGCTATCTCACAATTATTTAGCGCTAGATGGCAACTGCCAAGCAAGCATTTATGTCCTTGTGTTTTTCTCACCCATGTCTGTCTGAAAAGAAATAATCTCCTTAACTCCAAATGACTTCGTGAAATTGTCCAAATAGTCATCTAGTTTATCAGATGACTATCAGTTTATGTGACTTTGTGTTGAGAAACTGCCAGACAGGCAAGAAGACAACATCAAGAGAGGAATTAGCCTTGAGTTATTGCTCAATCGCAAGAGATCTAGGGCTGACACTACCCCCCACAAATTCCATGAGACCTTATCTGTTTGTCCCCAAGAGGACAAGTATTCTAGAGAGATCCCTGTAGTATAGGCAGAATACAATGAAGTAGTTAGCTTGAACCCTACACAGTATCAATTGCAGCTTATCATTCCCATGGAATTGTACCAAAGAATGGATAGTTAAGTTCAAGATAGTTCACAAGGCTCCTTCAACCTGGGGTTATCCATAGGTTTTCCAGAATAATTCCCATCATGATCAAAATTTGTGTGTGATCTGAGTTATAGGAGATACTTCTGGAATGCACCATTGTGGTGAATGGCCTAAAATCATCATTCTAGGGGAAAAAAAGGAAAACTACAACAGCGTTGCATCTTACAGCAAAATGGAATGTACAAACCAACGTTATCACTGTGTTAAAATCCCTTATTTAATGCTAACTATAGAAACGCTACCTGAAAGAACAAGATTGAATGAGAAGGAAAAAGCCTTTGTGTGGCAGGTTATCAGAAATCTGAAATCACTCTTCATTTACAAATGAAAAATAAAAACAGTATTTACCGTTTCAACCCCAGCAATCTGAAGCTCTGCAATAGCAGCATATAGTTCTTTCTTTGAAAGCTGACTCCCAAAATAGATGTCACAGAGGAAGTCTTCAGAGGGATTTGCAGAGTGTTTTTTCAGCCTGCTGTCAATGGAGCATTTCACTGCAGAAGAAAAGAGAAAACAATAATAATATTATGGTGTGGAAACCTAAAAGGTCTACGTTTTTTTATATACACGAGACATTAAAACATTCAAAAACATCAGGAAACATTTCAAATTAAATTAATTTTTTCCAGTCTATCATCTTCTGAATATATTTGGACTGCATCTCCCAGGACTGCTGGCCAGCCTGTCTGAAAACAGGGAATTCTAGGAGAATCAGTTCCAATATGACTGGCGAGCCACAGATTTTAAGAGGTTGGTCTACAAAAAGGGAAGTTCTTTCCTCTTTCATTAAAGGATGAAGATTGTTAGTATGCAAAAATAAGATTCAGATCCCTATTTTATTTTAATAATCCTTGGTTATTTCTCTGAGACTCATTAAAGCATAATGTTCAAATCTGTATGGGAGAGAACTAAAAAGTTGCCTTAGTGGGCAGTCTATTCTAGTATTTTTACTCATTCCATGGTGAACTTAAATTGTATAATCAAGTATTCATACAAACTGTAACTAATAGCAAAAAAAAAGTTAAGTACCCATTTCACAATATAGGTAAGTCTCTTTGCTTAAGGAGAGCTAAGATTAAATGTTTGTTCA
This sequence comes from Notechis scutatus, assembly GCF_049901735.1. NCBI lineage: Eukaryota > Metazoa > Chordata > Lepidosauria > Squamata > Elapidae > Notechis > Notechis scutatus. The sequence goes on along the minus strand of NC_142011.1, from coordinate 19,352,063 downwards.
GCCATAGAATTTAGTGATTTGATAAAAGCTGGTGTTCTCACTTCATCCAATCCAGTCTTTTTCAAACTTGGCAACTTTAAGATATGTGGACTTCAAATCCCAGAATTCTGACTGGGGAATTGAAGTCCTTGCATCTTAAGGCTGCAAGTGTTAAAAAACACTGATCTAACCTATTCCACAGAGTTGTTCAAATGAATTCCAGATAGTCAGACTGGTTTGTTGATGCAAGATGCAAAATCTACTGCCCAACCTAAGATGCAAATGCATATTCCACAAAATATGTTCAGTGTTCTTCAGTTACCTGTCTTAAATATATTATCCCATGCATTTGTATGAGCTTGCCAAACTTTAGTATTTAGACTTCTATGGAGTTCAACTGGTGTCACCATCATCTTCCCAAAAGTACTCATCATCTGTAGTATATAAAGAAAAGGACAAACACCATTATTAAAGTACTGGGAAAAGTTCAGAAGAACATATATTTTACTGTTAGAGAAAGGATTGACTTAGATTCAATAAACTGAGCTATCCTTAAACTAGAATACCAAGTAGAAGCTGTTCCATGTGGACCAGGGATCATAGTAATCCTTACACATTTCAGTGTACTGCACAAAATCCTAACCTGAATCCTGAATTATCTCAATCTCAGAATTCTCAGATTTATGCAACAAATGGGGTTTGCACAACATATTAAGCCTTGTCCCCCAAATTAACAAGATTAAAATGCACCAAGCTTTGATTGTTGCACTAGGAACTTTCTTTTATCTGATTAAGGGTTTTTGTATGAACATAGTCTGAGTCCACCATTTGGAGGGCAACTATCTGAAGTATTTCTGGAGGGCTACCTATTGGAAATTGAATGCCTGCTTTGCAAGGACCCAGGGATAGTCTCCGGAATCTTCATAAAAAGTGGTGGAAAAAGAATCCCTGACATCTGTAGAGCAACGAACAATCAACCGGTGACCCAGCCTACTATAAGGTATTATTCTATATTGCTGGAATTATTCCTTGCAGCTTATTTTCTTATTGAGCATCGAGGGCTTTTTCTATTTATTTAGGTCGACTTCAATCAATGGAAACTATTGAGATGCTCCAGTTGGGACTTCTCAGTAGTTTCCATTGATTGAGATCCTTGACCTAAATAAATAAGGTTTATAGATGACACACCCCAGAATAATTGAATAACTGCATGGAAGGCTGGGATGTGCAATAGCAGAGTAGATGGATCCTTGGACTGCAATTCCTACAGGAGCAGATACTTCTGACTTGCTAATATCTTACAGAAAATCAATTAGCTATCATGCATGTGGCATGTTCATACCGTTTTAACAGCCTTGATAAAGTTCAAACTTTCCTCCTCTACGTCTTGCTGCAGAAGTCCAAACCTTTTCCCATACAGCACCAGGCAAATACCTAGCATAAAAAAAAAAGAATTGATGGCAAAAGCATTTTCCAGAATCTTGACTATGTTTTCCTTGACATAACTCTCTGAGAACTTTAAATGATACCCAATCACCCCCCTTTGATGCAATTAATATACAATGTCCAGTAATACTACTTATGAGACCCCCAAGGACAATGCATTTAGTAATAAGCAACCGGCCAGAGTTCCTCTCTACATGGAGAAAGTTTATTTATTTATAAAAAAAATTATCCCATCTCTATTATTTTATAAGAAAATCAAGGTAGGTAACATTCCTAAAAGTCCTTTCTCACTTATTTTCCCAACAATAATAACCCTATGAGATGGGTTGGACTAAAAGAGAATGATTGGTCCAAAGCCACCCAGCTAGCTTTCATGCCTATGATAGGGCTCAAACTCATGGTCTCCTAGTATTTAGGCCAGCAATTTAACCACTACACCAAACTTGTTCTTTAGCAGATCTTTACCTGGTGCCTTTCAGTTCTATTAGGAGGGAACATCCCGGAATTGTTAGCCAACATGGCCATCCTAGTTAAGGCATTCTGAGAACTCCAGATTGGGGAAAGTAACCTACATATATACATTTTAGTATAGAGAAAAAGCAGCATTGGACCCAGAATGAATGAAAAGCTTACTTTCAAATGACCATTTATTCAGTGCAGAATATAAACCTTCTATTTCTCCGTTCTTGTTACAGAGTGTGTCCATCTGCTGCATAAAATCAGCTAGGACCTGTGGAAGAGATTGAGAAGACCTCTTAAGTGTTCTTCATCAGAAAAATGAAAAGTCATTAGGAAGTGAATCAAATTTTAAAATATTAATAATCATAAGGCTTTCAATTCTATGATGTGCCAATTCTACACTGTCATATAAGCTTTGATTGGTGCATTATAAAACAGATGCTGTGGAAAAGATACAGAAAAAGGGTGATCAAAATTATCGTAGGGATGGAAAAGCAATTTTCATTTGGTAACTTTAACTAAGTCAGACGTGAAAAATATATAATTTTCCGTGTTTCTCATATAATAAGGCTGGGTCTTATTTTTTTTTGAACCCTGAAAAAATGGCTCGGCCATCTTTTCGGGGGTGACTTAATTCCCCCCCCCCTTGCATCTTCGGGAGGGCGGTGACGGCTTGGATGTTGACCTTGGCGTTGATGGGGCACTTCGTATCGGGGTCAACGCAGGCAACACCATATCCGGGTGTGCAACAAAAGTACTTCCTAACGGCAAGCCCCCCCCCCCACCATTCCCCATTTCGCATGTTTTAATATAGGCCTTAATTTGGGGGGAGGGGCTTAATTTCATTTCATGCCTATAAAACATGCTGGGACTTCCTATTGGGGGAGGCCGTATTGTTGGAGAAACAGGGTAGTACCTGATGGATACTAGTGAAATAGTAAAGTGAAATAGAAATTAAGCAATATGCTTTTAAGCCATTTGCAATTGAAGGCTAAGATATGAATATTTGCTCTTCACTTTAATACTTCCTCTTCCTGCATATAGAAATTTGGCATGCTAAAAAGGAAATTGTAGCCTTCACTTTTCTCTGATTGGTACATTTGTACATGCCAGGGAAATCAATGGGATGCATTCAAAATTGTTGTTTCAACTAGATTTCCAACTGGTATAAGAAAGATTTCACATGATTTCTGGAGAGACACTTTTCTAATTTCCCCCCTCTTTCTTTTAAAGCAATCCACATAATAACAAGAGTGTTCCAAATTTGAAATTACACCTGTGCCTGGATCAGACTTTTAGAGATAATTTTGAACACCTATTCTTATGCAGTACCTCATTGATTTTAGTGTCCAACTTTACAATTTCCATGGGTTTCATTAATTTCTTCTGAAATGCACTTCTTACTCTCTGCCAGTCCTTCCCTTCTCTGTGAAAAACAAAATATCCAAGTGATTAAAAGAAATTTAATATTTCCTGGTTAAAATAAAAGGTGTATGAGGAAATGTTAAAACAATATTAAACCTGGGTAGTTTCCGAAAGTGAATGCTAATATATTTTAAGGAAGATAACAAGCAGACTAATCAAGTTTGATAGTATGGAAAAAGGACTTTGCATTCCAATATGTTACTTCCTTTAAATAAAATAAAGACAAAATTTCCCCTTAAGTGAAGCTTGAGCCCTGGGCATACATGGAAATATACCTTATGCATGTGGGTTTATGCTGGGTTTTTTTCTGAAATGCTTTTGACTTAATTTCTCCTAAAACTTTGAGAGTCCTGTTTAGCTTTTGGGAAGATGTACTAGATGCTTCTGTTGTCATTGATCTTTGGAGGAAATCACTGAAAGTGGTCAGTGATTTCTCACTTTTACTGAGATAGTAAATCACCATTATACAGCATTCTTCACATTCTGCATTTCCCTTCTAGCTTGAATGTTATCTTATGTGCATTTGATCTAAAACTGGCTTTTTTTTTTTTCCTGCTGCTATTTTTCCATTCTAATGTTGCCAGGAGGGTTAGGTCCAAGTTAACCAGACAATGATGCAAATTGCTTCTCTACACTGGTTCGCCTTGATAACCTTGTTTGCTTTCAGGATAAAAATGTGGTCCCAAAAGACAAAGAACCTTAAAGAAAACATTTAAAAAAATAGGTTGAATGTGATTGCAAAGTATCCACCACCTATAAATGACACTTTGACTTTCTCCCATTTAATATTTATAAATAACGAAACTACTACCATATTTGTGAAACAGCAATCTGAACTATTTGCTCTTAGCATCCTTTGCCTTTACACCTCAACCCAACATAAGCACAGGGCATTCTCAGCACAAAGCGGTGTGTGTCCTTCTAGGTCTTTACTCACAGGATAAGTAGCCCATAGCCCTCTTTACGGTAGTCTCGATAGGCTTTCCAGGGCTTAATCTCCAGGCGCTGTGGATACACACCCTCTTTCCTATAGAGAGACTCTAGCAGACAGGGTGCACCTATATGAACCGAGTCAAAACTCCCAAGTTTCATGCGGAAGATTTTGCCAAACCTCTGGTGGTACTCAGCCTTTAGGAGAAAGAAAAAGAAAGGAAGAGGGGAGGTTAAATCGGGCAGCTAAGGACTCCATCACCAGGGCTCACCCATCGTCACAGAACTCCTTGCAAGAAGAGGCAAATAAACATACCGTACAATACACACAACTTTCAATGCACACATCGACTTATCTAGCATTCTATAAGACACGTCTCCTGCAGACAAAAGATGGACCAGAATGAATCTATTCAAATGGTGGTGGTGGTGGGGGGTGAGGCTTATATTAAGCATTTGGTTAAGGACTTTGTAGTGTGGCGATATAAGAACATGTTATCTCAAAAAGTGCTTGCTTCTTCTTCCTTAAGGAGTTTGTAAAGAAAGATGCAGGAACACGTTTGAGGATGCGCCAGCAACTGATTCCCTGCATTGGTTGAAGACTGGATTAACCTGATCCAATCTGTAGGGAATGATGCTGTCTGGGAATCTGGCAATCGGTCAGTCCACCACAACCATAGGGGATGCTGAACTAGATGATCTTGCAAGAACTTTCCAAGCTCTTAAGAGACCTTCTCAATCCTGCCATTAAAACCTTAAGGTCGGAGAGGGCTACCAACTACTTTTGCCATTCAAAGAACTAACTACCTATTCTACCATACGTGACCCTCAACAGTCAGCCAAATGCTAGCTTTGGGCAAAAGGATCTATTGGGAAGGGTTGGGTGGGGGAACACAGATTACTCACCAGCGTCTGGTGCTGTTTCTTGAGCCCCCCTTTCCAGAGGATGTCTAAGAGACTGCCCATCAGAGGCCATTTGACAGGACCGGGCAGGGCAGAAAGTGAGTGGGGAGCGTGCATGGGGCAAGAAGGCACCTGAGCCTTGGGCTCCAAGGCGCACACGGACGAAGTGGGCAGCTGTTGCTGCTGCTGCAAAGCAGGTGCGCTCCCAGGACCTCGCAGCTTTAGGAGAGAGCTGAGCAGGGCGGCTCGCCTCAAAGGGGAACTCATAATTCTGGTACTGGATGGAAGGATGGGTGGGTGGTTCAAACGCCGCGAACCTCCAGCTGCGGGAGGGCTATACCCTGAAAAGTCAAGCGCGGGAGGAAGGTGGAGAAGAGCTACGAAGGGAACCTAAAACGGCCGCGATCTAGCCCCGGGAAAGGCTCGGGCAGTCGGGATTCGTGGCGACCCGAAAGAAACTCTTCCTCGGGTCGGTGGCGTCGGATGGGGATCTCTTCTCCCCTCGGCGCAACGGCAGGGAAGAGCTGGAGCGCGGCGGGATGAGGATGCTACGCTCTCTCCGCTCGGGTCCCATAGCGCGGCGGATCGAGGCATATATAGCTTTAGGGGCCGGCTGCTGGGCTTGCCAATTGGAAGGCAGGGGAGGAGAGCAGAGCGCTGGGTGGGGCCGGGGGGAGGCCTCGGCGGGACTCAGAGCTCGCGGGCCGGATCGAGTCATCGCTCACTGCTGCCCGACTGAAACTTTCCCCGCGAAGACACGAGGCTTACGGCCATCTGGCTGCGTTCCTCCCGGGGCCGGGCCACCCTGGCGAGGTCTCCTCTTCCTCCCGGTTCTTGGCGAGCCCATTTCTTCCGGGGAACCCAGCGAGTCAGGCGCCTGCCAGAGAGACCTCTCCCGCCTGGGATCGCGGTCGCTGCACTTCGCAGAGGCAGGTGGAAGCCGGCCACCGGCCGGAGAGGCAGAGAGCTGGGAGCAGAACCGGGGACGAAAGAGCGCGGCGTATCTTTTACTCTTTAATCTTGCGTAACGCGCTCCTTCGTTCCGGGAAAGCCTCAGAGTCCAACGCGAGAACTAAACCGGCGAGAGGATGTCCACGCTGAGCGGACGGACACACGATCCATTGTGATCCCCTGCCCTTCTTCCCTTGTCCTGAGTCCCAATAGAATAGAGCTGGAAGGGACCTTGGAGGTCTTCTAGTCCACCCCCCTGCTCAAACAAGAGAACCCATACCATTTCAGACAAGCGACCGTCCAATTAAACCCCCCCTTCTTCTCAGTTGCGGTTAGGGAAAATAAAGGCACGGTTTCATCTAGTTTTACGGACTGAGGCAACAGCGGACGTGCTGGTCTAACAGTTCCCATCATTCCCAGCCAACCGGTTTATGAATGCCGCCTGGCTGGGATGTATGATTTAGCAGATCTGGTAGAGGAAAACTAAACTAGAATATTGCTCTGTAAACTTCTTGAATTTGTTTGTAAAGCAGCGTGTATTCTTCAGGAACGGGGGATCTTTAGCATGATTCCGTAGGTATATAGTTTCCTGGGAGAACCGCATTCTTTGACAGGCTGTTGTTGCTATTGCAGCCACCTATGGAGAGATATTGTCCTATTAATGTTGTTGAGAAATATTTTGAGGATGGTGATTGGTTGACAAACAGCCAATGGCTTGTCTAAATTACAAGCTTTTCCCTCCCTTCTCACTCCACCCCTGAAATTTACCAATGACTGGGCAAACTGGTCAGGTCACACAAATACACCTCCTTGCTAAGGACGATGGCAAGGAGGAAGATAAAGTTTACACATCATGGCTCAGTGTCAAGATTAAGCAGGAGCATTTCCAGAATGCAACCCAAGATTGTTTAAACATAGGCTGGGAGGGGAAAAAGGCCAAACTGGCATGACGGAAGGAGAACATCAGGAATGCCATCATGTTCTGACGCCAATATAAACGGCAAAAGAGAGAAAGATAATCTCTTGTCTGAAGAATATGGGACATTTGGACCTGATGGCCTTTAGTACAGGGTAAATACAAGTCATTTAGACTTTAGGTGCATCTCTCTTTAAAATGTAAAGAAGGTGCAAGTGATAAAGTTCAGATAAAATGGGCTATAGAAAATTCAGAAAATTATTGGCAATTAATTAATTGCATACTGGAATCAATATTTGCTTGATAGTGGAACAAGTGTTTAAAATTGGGGCTACCCACCAATTTCTTATAACTCTGCTTTTTAAAAATCCCTAATAAACTAGGAAATTATTGATTATGAAAATGAAGTGGACCACAAACTGATCCTACTGGATTGCAAGCTGCCTTACTTGACATCAGCTTGAAGGAACCCAGAGGTGATATTCAGCAGGTTCTGACCAGTTCTGGAGAACCGGTAGCGGAAATTTTGAATAGTTCAGAGAACCGGCAAATACCATCTCTGACTGGCCCTGCCCCATCTATTCTCTACCTTCCGAGTCCCAGCTGATTGGCTGGGTCTTCTTTTGTTGCCCTGCACAGGAGAACAGAGCTGGAAAGCAGGTTAATGGGATGGGGAGGGAATGGGATTTTGCAGTATCCTTTCCCTGCCATGCCCACCAAGCCATGCCCACAGAAGCAGTAGTAAACTTTTTTGAATCCCACCACTGAAGGAACCCACCCAACTCCTTAATTAGCGCTCATTTTTCATAAGCTTTTTTAAAAAAGACTGATAGGAAAGGAGCATTTAAATGTCAGCCCAGTGGTACTGATATAGCAGGAAGGCAAATGAAAGATGTGCTCTTTCTTAGCTTGGTGAGACCTTTAAATCGCTCTCTTCAATTTCACTCCTAAAAATGAGCATTTCCATCAGCCATTCTCTACTTGTCTTCTGTCTTAAATGAGCTGTTCTGACATATGCTCTATTTCTAGCAAGGATATAGAGGGGGAAAAAGGTGTTCATTAGATAGACTGGCTGGGATGTATGATTTTTTGTATAACATGCTGTTGTCAAGGTCAAAGGAGTGCTGAAACGTCAAATATGATTCTAAGACTACTGCCGAGTGCCAACAGCCAAGTATTATATCACTTGTGAGGATATGATAACATTTATTAAAATAGCTGTGGGAATATCACAGTGAAGGAAGCACCCCCCCCCCCACTTCCCCAGGATAAAGTATTCTTTATTCTTAATATTAAAAACAGGCAGAATAAAATATTTTCCTGAAGGAGAAATGGAGAAATATTTTCTTAAAGGCAGAAAGCAGCCCCAGTCTTCCTGCTGTAGGAAAACAGCCTCAAGCAGAAGCATGAAGAGGCTAGTCTTTAGGAATGGAGATTCTGTATTCATTCAGAAAGACTGCACCAATCTATTCATAAGCAAAGATCAACCAGAAACTCCAAATAAGCAATACAATAGGCAAGGAGCGGAAGGATTTGCATTTCTCCTTTTGCCTGTAGAGCCAGCCATGATCCCTACATGACCCCATAGGAATCTGGCAACAGCCATTAAAATATTAAAGAACATATTCTTGCATAGGAACAGTCATCTCAATCACAACGCCCTTAAGAATGTATAAAAGCCCACTCACTCTCAACCCAATTTTGTCAACCACCCCAAAAAGTGGTTGACTGTCTCTAGTTTCTGGCTACCAAATAAGTAGAAACTTCCTTTCCTGAAGCCTGCTTCCATTTTATTTCCAGTGTCTTTCTCCTGGCTTGGAACAAGACTGGATTTTTCCTCCAATAACAGAAAAGATACCTTTTCTTTATCAACCTAGAATGCAGAACCCAGAACCTAAGATATGGAACGCAGATTCCCACTGAATACTGGGAAAATATCGCAATGCCTATCATTAAGAGTGGGAAACTTTTACCTAGAGAGATGGGTGGACATATATGGGTGACAATATGTGTGTGATGCTGCAATCTTATTAATTCCTGGATTTAGTAGATTTGTATCTAATGTAATATTTGTGTGATTACATCACTGCAAGCATGTTGTCTTGTCATCACTGCAGTTTAATGCAGATGCCATTGGTGGTGAGCTTCACCAGGACAATCATTGGTCATGGAGTTTTAATTTGGATTCCTGTACTTCACAAGGTGGTTTAAATTAGATTAGATTAACAGAGTTGGAAAGGGACCTTTAGGTCATCTAGTCCAACCCCCGCCCAAGCACCATTTCTGACAAATGGTTGGATTCAATGGATTTAGAGGCCTTTTCCTAGTCAATGATTTTGTCATTCAACCAGGGCTCTGCCTTTATTTGGTGGTATAACCACAAATGATTGACTCACCTTTTCTCCTCTCATGATAATCAGAAAACTGCCAATCTACAATCAGCTGATGAATAATATTTTTACTTTCTCCTGCTTTAATCAACCTAGATTTCTGGTTGACAAGCAAAGAAATACCAACAAAATGCTTTAAAATGGGGCAGAGCACTTATTTTCATTGTGTTTGAAAAAAGTAGAGAAATAAAAATCTCTTTGCTAAAAAAAAATACTGCTTGCATAGGAAATCTGAGAATGCTGTTGTAACCCTAGAAATGCTAGGGCAGTTTCAAATCTCACTGGGAAACCGCCAATTATACACAACAATCATGCTTGCTGAATATAACTTCTTGCATTTAAAAGCATGTCCAGACCTTTCGCTAAGCTCTGGAAATACTACTCAGAGCCACTCAATCTATCTTTAACTGATTTTGCATTTGCTTTCATGCTGGAACAAGCTTGCAAACTTTTGCTATTAAAGGGCATCAGTGAATCTAATGGGGAAATCCAAGGAAAGGGTTTTCCTTTTGCTTGCAATGATTAATTTCAGAATGCTCAAATAGATATGGACCTGAATACTGATAAAGGGTAAAATAAATCAGCAGGTATTGGCTAAGAAGACTAGAGAGAGTTAGAAGAAATGTTACACTTGGAATACTGCATCTAGCTTTGGTCACCACAATGTAAAAAAAATATGTTGAGGCTCTAGAAAGAGTGCAGAGAAGAGCAACAAAGATGATTAGGGGACTGGAGGCTAAAATACATGAAGAACAGTTGCAGGAATTGGGTATGTCTAGTTTAACAAAAAGAAGGGCTGTGGATGACATGATAGTGTCTAACTCTCCGCCAAATATCTCGGGTTAAGACTCCCTAGCAAGACATTGGGGCCAAAGTTCATGGGGCCATTCCCCATAGTAAAAGATCATCCCAGTCACGGTGCAATTGAAGTTGCCCTGATTGTTAGAGAAAATATACCCGGTATTCCATAGTAGCCTATTAAAACCCGTGGTTGGATCAACACTGAGGCCCCTAGCTCATGAGCCCCCAAACCCAATTGTAATAGAAGGCCAAACCCATCATGAGGTGCAATGAATCCTCAATTCGAGGTGGCACAGGAGACAAGTCCAATATTTAATCAAGTGGAAGGGCTACCCCTTATCAGAGGCGTCACGGGTAAAGAGTGAACGTCCAAGCCGATTGCCTTGTAGCTCAGGAGTTGCCACAGAGAAGAGGAAGGGGTCAAGCTATTCTCCAAAGCACCTGAGGGCAGGACAAGAAGCAATGGATGGAAACTAATCAAGGAGAGAAGCAACCTAGAACTAAGGAGAAATTTCTTGACAGTTAGAACAATTAATCAGTGGAACAACTGGCCTCCAGAAGTTGCGGGTGCTCCAACACTGGAGGTTTTTAAGATACTGGACAGCCACTTGTTTGAAATGGTATAGGGCTTCCTGCCTGAGCAGGGGGTTGGACTAGAAGACCTCCAAGGTCCCTTTCAACTCTGTTATTCTGTTATATCATATGGAAATACCTTTGGCGGCTATGGCTAGTGGAAGTTATACTGCAACATATCTGGAGGCTAATAGGATAGGAGAGGCTGCCTCAAGGAAACAAAGCTTTGAGCATAATCCAATTAATGCTCCATCTTTGTAGGTTTCCTTTATTGCTAACAGGTGGTATCTCTCCTGACTTCCCTGGGGCCTATTTCTGAACATCTGGATACCACTGGGAACTTTATGTTTCCTTGTAGGAAGGGAGGTAGTTCTGCCTGTGCCTGCAACTTGCATAGACAAATAGAACAATAATTGAATCAAAAAATGAGAGAAAAATACCCTCCAAACACAGTAGGGAATATTTCCTTATCTAATATAGAGAGCTTCTTTCTTTCTAGATATTTTTTTGTCCTGCCTTTATTATTTTTATAGCGAACTCAAGGCAATATACCCAATTTTTTTTTCTATTTTCCCAACAACAGCAACCCTATGAGTTGAGTTCGGCTGAAAGAGAGTGATAGTTCAAAAGCAGCCAGGTGGCCTAAGGTGGAACTAGAACTCCTGGTTTCTAAGCCAGCACTTTAACTACTACACCAAAATGGCTTTTCATCAGGAATAATTCCCTAGTTGTATCACAGGAAAGAGATTTGTCTCTACCTTTGTCTCTACCATCTTCCAGCTGGTTGATATTCAAAGATTTGCAATCCTTATATAATTGAGGGTGCCAGGGAGGGAAAAGCTGGCATAGTTTTATACCCATTCTTTATGGGGGGGGGGATAACAAAGCAAAACCATTTGTAGATGCATGTGAGGCACCTACTCTAAACCCAAGTACAATTATTTCCAAATTGCACAGTGATGATAGGATGCTACAAGAGAGTTCTTCCTATGTATCTAGGAGTGCCTACCTGTTGTGAATCAATAAAAGTTAATAACTTAAATGCAAATCAAGTTTGAAAACCTGCACACTTGATTGGTCCTTATACAACAACTTTGGATTGGGCCAGAACTAGTCCCTGATTGGCCACTATTTGGACTATTCTTATTGATTATTAGTTTGAACTTGTTGCTCATCTCATTGGGTAATAAGGTAGCAGCTAACCCTATAAACGGGTTACTGCTGCCCATAGCCTTGCTCTGTTCTGTTCTAATTACTGTTATTAAAGAGTTGAAGTCACTGGTCAGATGTCTGGTCTCCATTATTCTCCATACTTAACACTACCTTTCACCTATAGAAGTGACTCAATAACACAGAATCATTGTTCCATCTTACATTCCACGTGGCCTCTGTTGAATTGTTCTAGTTCAGCCATGATTAGGGATTTACCAAAGAGAACAATCATACCTGAAAAATGCATGCAGCAGAAACACCCGCCATCCAAGGAGGCAGTTAGTTGTCTCTTGGCATCAATGGTTGCTCTTGTCTTGACTCTCTTCCAGCTAAAGGCTTTATGACATCAGGGACCTCAGAACTTGCATCCTTCTAAGTAGATGATAGGGTAAGTTCAGAGATGCGTAGAACAGGAAGTAGGGAGGGGACACACATTGATAGGTGGGAGGGTAGGTTTCATCCCATTTCCGAACTTTGGGTCTGAGGAACTATGTGGAAAGAAAATCTCCAACTACTCAGAAGAGTGAACTAACAAGAAGGCTTGGAAAAATCCAAGGATTTGCAGCATGTCCCTCTTAAATGATCTTAATGAGGAAAACTTAGTAATAGTCAATGAGAGCCAAATGTGAATATTCAGTAGCTATTATGAGGCTTCCTGCCTGTTGGAATGCAGGGTGCAGAATGGAGAATCGTGGCAAAGGAGCTGCCAAGGTGGAATTCCACATTGCCACATTTCATTGCAAGTCCTCTTTTTTTCCCCTTCCAAATATCTACTTTTATCTTCCTTTGTTTTGATTTTAAACATACCTAAGAATAAAACCAGATGAAATGTAGGAAAAATGGGAAGGAGGCCTTTACAAAGGTCCTTTTCTTCAGTAGTTCCAAAAATGAGTTGAAGATTATGAATGAAGGCAGCTTTCCTAGCCTGTTGTCACCAGAATAGTGGGACTATAACTTCCATGTGTTCCATCCACACCCATCTGAAGGATATCAGACTAGGGAAGGCTGATATAATGACAGCCTTATGATTGTGAAGATTCACATATGGGTCATCCCTTGAAACTCACAAACTGATTTTGACCCAGCCATGTGATCTATTTTAAGATACTTTGTAGAAGTGTTACTTATTGAATTCCTTCAAACAATGGTAATTATCAGTGTAATAAATGGAATGATCAAAGTTTATCCTCAGAAAAGGACTTTAGTTTAAGGAGCAATTCGCGTGTTGGAGAAATCACTGAGCAGGAGTAGCATGTGTAAAGAGTATATTTTGCAATATCCTCTCCCCCTCCTTCTCACACACTACCAGTATATAAGAGATTAGACAGAAGCCTCCTTCAGTGATAAAGATTGCAACAGGGAGTTGGAAAGCCTTCTTTTTAAATAAACAAACGTGGCTCAAACTACTAACTTGCATGCAGTAGAGATGATGTTGTATTTGCAAAACTCTTTGCAAAATCAACCACAATATCCCTGTATATAAATGCCTCAGTCTCCAGGTTGAATAAATCATCTCTGCTAAATTTTACATCCACGTTTATCTTTGCTTCCCCTAAAATCAGCTGAAATCTTTCTCAGTTGGGCACCATTGTAGTACATAGGTAAGAATTCAGCATTGCAATGCTGACTGAAGAAACTGGATGTCTTTCAAGATGCAAAATTATTTGTAGTGCTTGATAATATTTATTCTTCAACACAAGGTTCATGTAACTAAACAAGAGGAAGAATGTGTTGGAAGAAATGTCCATCTGGGTTCAGTTCCAAGTGGGGAGAAAGACACTGGAAACATGGAAGCTGTTTGTAAAGATGGTTTAATGATGGACAGGACCACATGGTTTGAGGTCCTGGGCAATTGAGCACATGGGTGAGAAAGAGAGATTTATACCCTTGGGCTTTGAACTTGCTTCCTGTTCCTGTGAAAGAAGTGTATTCTGACTGGTTGTCAGACTCCCATGAGCCATGCAGGGGTAACTTTGTAGGTTTGTCTTGAGTACCAGGCTTGGTTGAATCTTGCTAGGTGATGCAATCTTTCTAGGTGCCATGTGGTGAGATGGGTAGAGGGCTAATCCTATCATGTCCTGAGGGCCATATCTTAATCCCATCACTCTGGGGCTGAAAACATGGTCAGGGAGTTGCAGGGAGCTGTTTTGTCTTTAAAAACATGTTTCTCCTTTTCTCATCTAGGGAAATATAATATTTTGCCTTTTTAATATCTCCTAAATATTTCATTTTTCTAGGAGAAGGGTGGGTGTTAACTTTCTACAAATGGAAGAATGCAAAGTTTCTCAAGGCTACATAGGATTATATAGAATGCATGGATTATATCATACTATGCAAGAACAATTTGTAATCCTTCTTTCTAGGTCTTGGAAGAATATAGGCAAGGCCTACATCTTCTGCAAGCTTAAATCATATTGAAAGGTCAGCCTGACATGTAGTTCCAGAATTAACTTTAGAAATGTTCTTACCTGAATCAGCATTCACAAACAGGACAAAGTGAACTTTCCAGAATAACCTTCCTGAAGCCAGAACAATGGAGGAATGAGTGTATTTCCTTCAATTTATTCTTAAATGAAAGCTTGAATGGAAGAGGAGGAATAATTTAGCTTTAATTAACTGGATCAAAGAATCTCTGGGATTTTCAGAGATCCAGTTAAAGTTATTCCTCCTCTTTCATCCAGTTTTCCTTTAGTCTGGAAAGTTGAGGCAATTTGCATAAAGCTCCACAGTTTGTTTAACAAGTGCAAGTTGTACTTCATGCAACTGCTAGCTTTTCTTCCATTTTAGATTTTGTTTGGATTTCAAGCCATTTTAATGACTGAGAGCCAATATTGTCAAGAAAGATACAGGCCCAAATCCATCCTCAGTCATGGAAGCTCACTATTTCTTCCTTGAGTTGGAATCTATGTTTTTGCTGAAACAAGGTAAGGCTAATTGCCTTTTTAGATGCTGTATCACACTATTGAGTTATGTTCACCAACCACAATTCTAATACTCTTTATAAAACTATTATACAGCCAGCTATCCCATCCCATGATGTTGAATTTGATTTATTTTCCCTATATAAAGACTTTGCATGGCCTCTGTTAATATATTATGTTATTTTTCAAAGCATGTATCCAACGATCAAGATTGTTGTGAATTTGTTCTGGTCTGTTACAGTATTAGCCATTCCATTCAGTTCTGTACTATCTGTCAATTTGATTAACCCTCCTCTAGCATTTCATCTAGTCCATTTACAACAATGGTGATGGGTTGTTAGGCACAGAATTAATGTTATATGAATAGGAATGCAGTTGACACAGCATTATTTTATTTATTTATTTCAATCCCATCTTTATTATTTTTACAAATAACTCAAGGTGGAAAACACATCCAACACTTCCTCCTCCTATTTTCCCCATAACAACAACCCTGCGAGGTGGATTGGGCTGACCCAAAGCACCCAGCAGACTTTCATGGCTAAGACAGGACTAAAACTCACAGTTTCCTGTTTTCTAACCTTAAACACTAGATCAAACTGGCTTTTATTCAGTTTAAAGTGGTATCGTTGGTAAGTCCTCTGTTAATACTTTTTAAGCCCATTATAGATGTACCTCATAGTTATACAGTATGACCCATGTTTAAACTAGTTTGGTAATCAGTTTCTTAAAACTTTTTTTAGGATGGGGTGTCAAGCTAAAAGCTCCTAATTCAAATGTTCTTTCTCAAGGAAACTAAAACTGTCAGTTCAGCTATAACACATTTAGAAGGCCATGAAATTCTGCTAGATTGAGAAGGATCCTGGGAGACAAGCAAAGCATGGGAAAAGCAGAAAAAGGAAATTCTCTAGAAATAACTATTCCTGGAATAGCTGCTGTTTTGTTTTTGAAAACATTGTCTTTGTAGTCCTGTCTTTGTCTTTGTAGTCCTGTCCCATTACTACATAATTATACTCCAGTTGCCTCCCTGAACTGACTAAGCACATGATGTGATATATATGCGATCAAATGCTTACTATTGTTTATACTCAACTATCTGTGTTATCTACTCACAATGTATGCAGAAAATCGTATAATTGTATACAGAAGGACTTAAATCTCCTCTTTAAATCTGTCTAATAAGTAATTTGTGTTTTAAATCAATGTGTTCTTGTCTCCAACTCAAATATACCCCTGGGAAAATTATCCTGCAATCAATCACAAGGCATTTCAAATACTTTGCTAGAAAACACAAATATATCTACAGTGTTCTGACAATCTGTTAAGAAAGTTGTCCAATAAAAAAGTTTTTTAAAAAAGACTAAGCAATCATTTTGTTTTAATTGATCACTGAATCCTCCTCTGTACCTTTGAAAGTAGCCAGAAGAAATGTTTATACATGTACATTTAAAATGTACAGACATTTTTCTACTGTTGTATGTACCAGTTGAAATTGTGAAGTATGCAAAAAACTTTGATAAAGTCAAGAATGATTGTCTATCACGGTCTACAATTTGTGCTAGAATGCAATTACGCACATTTAATGTGGTTGAGAAAGAAGGGTGATATGATTACCCAGCCAATGGAAGGTATTTCTAATTTCTGTTTCTGCTGATTTTAAAATACATTTTCTTAAACTATCATAATGAAAATCATTAACCTCAATTTTCTGCTTACTTAGCACTGAATGGACTTAGAGGGCTCATACTGTTATTGAAATCTGAGAATAAGTTTAAAAAAATTGTTTGACAAAATCTCATCCCCCCCCCCTCCAAAGTTATTTACAGAATTAGCACAAATTCACTTTGGGAAGCCTATCAATATTCAAATCTTAGCAGAACAAATTGTATGTGGTTAACAAGCTACTTTTTTTTTTCTTCTGGTCAGACCACAAAATCTGGTCTAGTTTAAAAAGATATAGGCACCTTCAATCTGGAAAATGGGACTTTGAAAAAGCAAACAGCTGGAAACTTTCAGCTGGCTTATCAGCAACCTGGCTTTTTAACCAATACACAAGTCTCTTCAATGACTTTGTTGAAAGGAGGTTACATAAAAAATAAATAAATATATGAAGCAATGCCAAAATCTGGGCTGGTAGGAATTGTCAACTGAGACTCTTGTGATTCATGCCACCTTAGTTTTGACGTCCTTCTTAACCGATGCTATAGTTTGCCAAACTTTTTAGAAGCTAAACAAGTAACTGAGTTCAACTGGAAGGATTCCCAAGAGGATAAATTAGGCATAAAGATAGTGAGGGCCAGGTGGGAAGAGGATCTTCTCTCTGTAGCTTCTGGCACATACTGAATAGTACATAGCAAGTGAGGAAACAGCTGATCCAGTCCTGTCATCCATTTCTGGAAAATGTCGAAGAATAGATTGGATTGGAATGGAATATATGCTGCTCCCCTTAGGCCTCTAAATAAAGCAAGGGGACAGAGGTTACATTGCTGATTTTTTTTTTTTTAACAATACAAGCCTAACAGGCTGGGATTGCCATTCTGTGTGGATAATTGTGCTGTTGGGAAAGATAGACCAGTGATAAAACAGATGATAAGTTAGTATTAATTGCTTGTCTTTGGAGATACCACTGAACTTAGAGCTCTGGGGAAACATTTATGCTGGGAAATATCCCTGAGATGTGACCGGATCTCATTTTTTCAACATTAACTCAAACAAAGACAGAGATTGGCCTATGGAAGAGAAGGAGGGTGAGTATCAGCCAGTTTCTTTCCACCCTGCTTGTCACACTCATGTTGTAATTTGCACCAGGGATCAATCCTGGCAACAGGTGAACTCTACGTGGAAGAGAAGAACCGAGAATAGAAGTGTGTCTGAACGGGCAGAGACAGCAAGTCTTTCTCTGCAATCCAACTAACTAGAAAGATTGAAGACTCAAAAAAGTACCACTTTGCATATGTTTCTTTCCTATGGTTCACAATGTCATCCTTAAAAGCTTTGGAGGACCAGCACATCAACCAATGGCCCATGGGACATGCAAGCTCCTATAATGCAGGGGTCCTCAAACCCTGGCCTGTGGAGTGGCACCAGTCCACGGCATGCCAGAACTGGGTGTTCTGACCCAGCTCCCCAAACACAACAAACTCTCCAATGTGAACTCAAAAGATTCCTTTATTAGGAATGCCAGCAGGCCCAACAAAAAGTTTATCTTGCAGGCTAACAAGTCGGTCCAGTTAGGATGGGGCCTCACTAGCAGCGGTGGCTCTTCTTTCCGTATGATCGGCTGACAACTTTCTGCTGCTCTCTCCTTCTCTGCCTTCTGTGCAGCCATGCATCAGGCACTGGATCCGGCTGTTCCTCCTCTTTTTCATCAGCCACCTTCAGACCTGGGGGCTGTTGACTTTCCATCTGAGAGCTGATGGATGGCCCAGGCTCTGCCTCTCTCTCTCTCTCTCTGTCCCTCTCTCTCTCTGTCCCTCCCTCTCTCTGTCCCTCTCTCCCAGCTCCATTCCCACTTCCCCATTGGAGCTCCCAGGTTGCTCTGATGCTGAGCCTGACCCCCACGCTTCCTCCTCCTCCTCTAATTCGGCTGCTGGAGGGGCCAATGGCCGACAGTCCACAACACCGGGCCATGCAAACAAAGGAAGCCCCATCCCCGGGATGCAGGCTCCATGCAAAACCACATCCCCTCCAGTCAACGGAAAACCTCTCTTCCTAGAACTGGTCCCTGGTGCCCAAAAGGCTGGGGGCCGCTGCTTTAAAGGTATTTGGTAGAGCTCAATTCTATAGACAATGGAATAAATAAAATGAAGTTAAATGCTAACATTTCAGGAGACTAAGAAATCTCATGAGATTTATAAATCTCATTTTGGCGTTCTCACCTGAAATCTTGACATCAGACAAAAGTGTCAAAATCTCATGAAATTTCAAATATGTGAACATCTTGCAAGAATTGCCAGTTTTCTGAGATTTTTTTTTTTTTTTGGTCTATCTATCCTCCACATCGATGTTATCTATTTAGCGTGCACACAGATACACATATGGGTGCCAGCTTTAAGGCTATATTAAGAGCCATGATGGTACAGCTGTTAGAATGCAGTATTACAGGCTAATTTTGCCAACTGCTGGCAGTTCGATACTCACCAGCTCAAGGTTGACTCACTCATCCTGTTTTCTACTCCAGCCACATTTCACTAAATATTAAGAGTGTCATGGCTGCCACAAACTTAAAGTACTCCAATAGACTTGCTGGCTTACTCTGTCCCCTAAAGGACATGAATTCAAGCACCAAATATTCCTTTTGTGAACAGATCTCTATCCCTTTGTTATCATGGTTTCCTTTCACCCACTTCCACATTTTCTGCCAGGGTATATTGGCTGGTAAGTGTTCAGTGTGTAACAGTCCTTCTTCTTGCATTTCCCCTTCTCCCAACTTTGAAAAGGCTTGAATAAAGGCTTTGGATTCCTAAGCTTTCTCTCTTTGTCATTCACACACACACACACACACACACACACACACACACACACACACACAAAACACACAAAGGCTGAAAGAACTATCACTCCATCTCTCTGCAAGGTCATTTAACCCAACTCTCTTGAGCCATATAGTTAATTGAACTCAATGCCCTAAGCACTGGTTGAGTATATTCACTCTTGTGCACTGATGTTAAAGATTAAGTACAAGGCTGCCAAAGAGACTCCTTGGATAAACTCCCTGACTTGTATTTTCTTGGTTCTTTTTGTTTTCTTCCTGGTTATGACTCTCCCTCTTGGTATGGCTTGGAAGTGCAGAGGGTATATGCAAGAGAAATTATTGCCCAATGCTTATCTCATTAGGTAGCTGAGCCTCCAGTTAGAAGCTATCAAAAGTACTTGCTGGGATACAACTTATTTTTTCTAGTGAGTGTACTTCTAGAAAATAATATAATTTCAAATAATAATTCCCTGTATCTCCAATTTCAGACCATTGTTGGCAGGAGGTTGCTAGGAGCTGTAATTTGGAGGTTATAGTTTCCCCATCTCTCTACATCACATAGGGAGTAATACTGTGGAGAAATTGAGACAAACTTTTAATTACTGTTAGGAAACTAGATATGATAGTTTGTAAGACACACCAAAAATGCGCACGCATCAGACATGACCTTATTTTATTTGAATCCAGAATCTGGATTCAAAGGACAAACTGTGATACATGGGCATACACGCAACACATGTAGGGACCATCTCAAACCAAACATAACTTTTTACATAATATTTCCAAAGGGTATAATATTTGACCTGATATTCTAGGACTATTTTTAGTGGGGGAAAGAAATGAACAAAACCAACTTTGAATACTAGTTATACTGGGGCTTTTAAAGTGGTAAAATAACTTTTATGGCATCCCAGTTAGGAAGTTTATATGAGAGGAGAGGAGAGGAGAGGAGAGGAGAGGAGAGGAGAAAGAAAGAAAGAAAGAAAGAAAGAAAGAAAGAAAGAAAGAAAGAAAGAAAGAAAGAAGGAAAGAAAGAAGGAAAGAAAGAAAGGCCATTCAACTTCAGAGTGATAACCTGTTTCCTTGTATAGGCCACTGAGCTCATTGAGTTCATCTGATCCTCCAAGGACACTGCTTTCACTTTTAAATGGCAGGGAAGAAAAATAAACCAAACAAGACTCAGCAATATATTGCATACTTATTGCAAATCCTCTCTGTGCATGTGGAAGAATTTCACAGCTGTCCCTGCCAACATCCACCACCTGGTAGAGAAAGAACAACAACAACAAAAAAAATGATCTAGATATAGCAATGCTTATTCATCTCTAAAAATTGCTGGAGCTCTGGCAGGAAAGCCTCATCTACAAAAACCCCTTTCTGAGAAGAGGAGGCAGTCAAAAGCCCCGAGGCTGGGGAATCTGAGGAGGAAATGGGAACACTTTAAGAAGCTTAATTAAAAAAAAAAAAAAATCAACATCGCCAAAGCAGACTTTATGGAACACACGTTTTCCTCTTGAGTTGGCAGTTAATATCCAGGTGACAGGCTGGCTAATTATATGGGAAGTTCCAATCCCCGCCCATCTCGAAGGATCCAGGTGAAAAGATGATTGATCCAAAGCTAGAGTAAGGAAGACATTTGGGTTCCTGAGTTGAGCACACAAACTCCTGATGGAGGAGATGGCTCTCAAGCTTCAAGTCAATCTCAACTCAGTAACTTCATGTCCAGGGAGCTTCCTTGATAGAGACCTGGTCTGCCCCAGCTTTGTTCTGGAATAGCCAAGAATAACTGGAAAAGTGCCACTACCCTAGATATAAAAAATTGGATTCAAGACGTCCCAAAAGTGCTTTTTCATCAGGCTAGTGGACTTTGTTTTTCTTTGAAGACATTTCACTTCTCATTATTCAACAGAGCTGAAGAGGCTTCTTGGATGAGAAGTGAAATGTCTTCAAAGAAAAATAAGTCCAGTTGCCTCTTGAAAAAGCACTTTTGGGACAACTATGACCTGGATGACTGAGAATCTCCATAGACAGTGGATTCAAGAAAGGTGTAACCTACTCATTTTTGAAAAGGCTGTTTGTTTTCTATCAGTCAAAAATGACGCAGCATGTTTCCCTTTGACATAGATTTATTAGTTAACAAGAATGGTTGTTATATGCAACCTAAACGTACTGCTTTGTGTGACCTAAAAATGTGACCTATTTATGTAATTCATATGAATATAGTAGTTAAATATTTAGACCTTTTCCTTTTCGACATATTTTCTTTTTGTTTTGGTATTATAATTAAGACTAATTAATTTGTTGGGAGGTATTTATATTAATCTCTTTTGTTTCCCCATATTGTTTTATTTTTTTTAAAAATACACTTATATACAATCATATAAAAAGGTAAAAATAAATGAGTCCCAAAGGATTTTACTCCGCTAGCATTTCTGGTGTGGTGCTCATCTCCGTTTCAAGGCCACTGAGCCAGTGCTGTCTGAAGATATTTCTGTGGTCATGTGGTCAGCATATGTCATGAAGTGCTGTTACCTGCCCACCAAAGTGGTACCTATTAATCTATTCGCACTTGCTGTCATGCCCCTGTCAGAGTCTGACTCTGAGGAGGAAGCCGAAGAGCTGACAGGGAGTGTGGCTCCGTTGGCTGTGGGGGAAACTGGGGAAGGGCAAAGTCTGGCTGGGCAGAGCAGGGAAGAGGTAGAACAAGGGAGAGGGAGTTCAGAGGAAGATCCAGGCCCACCCCCTCTTCATCCTAGGGCACGCAGGGAGGAACGGAGAAAAGAACAACGTGGGTTGCGTAGCTTACAGGGAGGAAAGGGCCCTGATTCCCTTTATTAACTGCAGCTGGGAACACAGTTTATAAAAAAAGGCAAGCTGCGTGTGGCAGGCTGTTGGGAACAAACATGACTTTATCTTGTGTTGTCGTGGCTTATCTGTGTTCCTGGCATCTTCCTAACTGTGTGAGTTTTGCTGTGCTTTCAAGTCTGAAATTCTTGCTCCTGCCCTGCTGAACTAATTACTTCAGTTTGGCTTGTTTGGACTTTAAGTTACAGTTTGTGTTTACCCTGTTTCGGACTTAATTTTCTGCAGTCAAAGGCTGTTCCCGGGAGAGTTTTTCTCCAGCCAGAAGGTATCCTGGACATTGGGGGCAAAGTTGGAGATAATAAAGGGACTCTTATTATCTGACTGTGTTGCCTTTGTGCCATGCCCCGGGTCATCACACTTGCATGCTTTCGAACTGCTAGGTTGATAGGAGCTGGGGTGAGGATGGGAGCTCACCCTGTTGGCTGGCAGTCGGGTCTCGAACCCAGGCTGTCACCTCTCCAGCTGACAAGCTCAGCGTCTTGACAGTTGAGTCACTGCATCACCCATACAATCATATAGCTTTGCAATATAATTTTTTAAAAAAAAAATCCCGTTCTAGTCTATAATCATAGGATTTTCTCAAACTGTCCCATTCAAGTATTAAGTTTATTCTTCTTAAGTCAGACAAAGTTGGTTAAAAGTTGCCACCTGCTGGGATAATGCCTACAGTAGTGATGGCTAACCTTTTCAGCACCAAGTACCCAAAGTGCACCTGTGTGTGCGCGCAAACCTTCCCAAAATGAAATGTGTGTGTCTCCCACACATGCCCCCTGCCCCCTGCACATGTGCACACATCCCCTGCCTGCGCCCCACCCCACCATGCATGCACAACAGAGACCCAAAGACTAGCTGGCCCGCGGGAGGTACGGGCACATGCATGGCAGAGCTGAGCTGGGGCGACGGCTCCCGTGCCCGCAGAGAGGGCTCTGCGTGTCACCTCTGGCATGTATGCCATAGGTTTGCCATCACGGGCCTAGAGGGTCCTTCTTAAATTATAAGCAAAATGGCAATACATACAGCTGTTACAAAACTACTGAAGAAAGCCTAACATTGTTCTTCATTTTCTTTAAAGACAGCTACTTGGATTTCCTCTTGAATTCTGTTATATAATAACACTCATACGGAACAGATATATGTGCAATATAATTGCACTCATTCAATAGATGCCATGTTTAGTCTAGCCCTCCGAATCCCTTGACCCATCTGCAATATAACCACCATGCCACTCAAGAGGTTTCTGGAAAAAATGAGAATGATGTTCCTTAGGTCATCTACAAGCTTTGCATGGAAGTCTGCTCATGCTTTTGGCTGCTACCGATCTGCTGCTATTGTGTAATAACAGGTTTCATCATCCTTGGGCCAAAAGCCATCAACAAACACTCCAGCTTGGCCTACCTCTTTAATCACCCAGCTGTTTGCTGTTCCCTTGCAGACCTTCTCCTGGAACCCATGACTGTTCATACTCATTCAGATATTCAGCTCAAAGGAGACATATTTGGCCCTTCTTCAGTTTAATTTCCCCCCTTTAATTATCCAGGCTTGGCAATTTATTTATACATGACAGAGATGTGGAGGAAGCTGACTTCTGGTTGCTGTTTCATGTCACTACCTTGCATTTCCATAGATGCCACCAAACTAGAAATGCCAGGCCAATATTTGCTAAAAATTAATTACTTCTTTCACATTACTTCATTGGAGCCAGTTGTCCTGAACAGCTCCAGCCTTAGCAACAAGGTAAAATATTATTCCTGGATAATAATATTACTTTTTGAATAAAACATTTATGCTTCTTTTCTTCCTCCTTTTAGATTTTGTCATGGTTTGTACCAGCATACTAAAAGGTTGCTATTTAAGAAATTACATTGAGAAGCAGTGATGGAAATAGAAAAGATAAAAGATTTTGGGGCCTCAGAAACTGACAACGTCAGTCTTCCGAGATTCCCCTCCTCCCAATTTATTTAATGAAAGCTGTGCAGACCTGGGATTTTTTGATGGTCTTCCCTCCAAGGGCCAACCACCTCCCATCCTGTTTAGCTTTCTGAGCCCAAAGTAAATTGGGTATGGTCATGGGATGGAAAGCAATTAACATGTTTGTATGACTTCAGCCAGAAGGCCTTTAAATAGTGTTTGAATTCTTCTATTATTGTTGTTGTGATTATTATTCATATTTAAAAGGCAACAATAGTAGAAGGTCAGTCACTCTGGGAAGACCAACCAACCAAACTTAGGATCCCACAAGGCAAAAGGCTCTTTGTGTGTGCGCACACGTGTGTGAAATTACTGCTTTAGCTAGTTTATATTGTTACACTCATTATTTATGTCCCTCAACTTTACTTCTATGTTAGGAACATAATAGTAATGAATTGTATTTTCACCTTCCAGAGGCATCCATAGAATCAGAATCTTCTTACTTACAAGGCAAACTCCTCCTGTGGCGTATAAATGTACACCGTTAGAGCACATGTACAAAATAAGGCAAAAATTGCCTTGTTATATTTAATTTTACCCTTTGTTCCCTGAGGACCCTACAGATGCCAATGTCCAAATCTCAGTTTCAGTTCATTAAAATATACGCAGACCAAACAAGTTTAAGAACTCTTAAGGAGTCTGAAGGCCTAAGTAAGAAGATTGTGGATGGTTGAAGCATTCTGTGTGTTTCTGAGTGAAGTAAACCTGACCCAAGAAATGAATAACGATGAAGGTTTTATAACGGTAAGAGAAAGGAGATTCATTTATGGGAAGCGCATGCATATTATAGGGATAGGCATTCTACAGAGGAAAGTAAACAATATTCTTTCTACGTGTTTGTACCTGGGAAGAAGAACAGAAGGAAGTAATCTAAGATTAGCAGACTTTTAGACAGAATATATCCTTACCTATTTATTTAGTTATACCCTTGTTTTCCCTGGTAATTAACAGGTTATTAAGTGCTGAAAAGTTATTAAAATCCCACTTGTCTACTTATATGTTTGGAAGGTACCCTTCTAAAACTTGCCACTTGACTTTATATTATGATTATTCTATCAGTTCACATGGATATCATCTAGTTGACTGGGTGTTGACTCCTATGATTCAGATGTTATCCAAGGACAGAAGAGTCATAGAGATATCCCGTAAAACAAATAGCGTCCCCAGCCTTTTTGCAAAATTAGTGGCATCAAATCCAGGAAGTTTTAAAATTATTTCCATTACACTCTGATGCAGGAAACAAATCTGTGCACCCATCTTGATGCTTGAAGCTGTGTTATTTTATTGTTGCATTACCCATTCCCAAAGGCTCTGTACCCTAATGCAGTGGTCCCCAACCTTTTTTGTACCAGGGACCAGTTTCAAGCAGAAACACTTTTTCAAGGACTGGCGGCGGCGGGGGGGGATTCTATTTTCCATTCCCAAAACTTTATGTTTACCCTACAACTAGCATTAAAGACACCTGACTGCAGTCTCTCTAGTTCTAGGTCTTGCCCAGCTGTGTAGCTACAAATTTTCATGCAGATGTTTCTCTTATCTCTGTTTGGTGAAAACAGGAATTGAATGAGGAGCATTTAGTCAGTGGGTTTTCCTAGGAAGCTCCTGTAGTCCTTGTTTAGGGATCATTCAGAGCTACGATGGACCTCTAACATCCAGCCCAGGAAGAAACTGCTTCAAAGAAGCCGGGGTGGGTGGGTGGTGGCTTTCCTGTTGCCGCACCTCCTCCGAAGCGCCCGTTCACCCCCACCCGCCCGCCCACGTGCGGTTCAATCCAGTGCTCCGTTCTGCCTGCCTGCCTGCATTTCTGGTTGTTTGGAGCAGCTTCGGCTGATAAAAGAGGCGAATAGTTATTATTCTCAGCGAAGCTGCTCCGAATCAACCAGAAACGAAGGCAGGCAGGCAGGCAGAATGGAGCACTGGATTGAACGCGCGCGGCGGGCGGGGTGGGGTAAAGCGCTCGGAGGAGCTGCGGCGACAGGAAAAGCCACCCCCGGCTTCTTTGAAGCAGTTTCTACGGACCAGTACCGGTCTGCGGCCCGGTGGTTGGGGACCCCTGCCCTAATGACTGGAAAAGCCCCCTCCCCTATGTAAAGATAATTCTTACACATTGCCTTGATTAAAGTCTGTAGTTTAGGGGGACAAATGAAAAAGAACAGTGAAAAGGACATGTTGCAAAATAGCTTTTTTTCCCATTAATGTTCTCAAAAGGGAACACTGTGGGATTTTTTCTTATGCACAATTCATAGATCAATTTTTATCAAGTGCCAAATTTCACTTAGATGTTAAAAGGAAATAATCTTTTGTTTCTAATATACGAAGGCTGGGGGGGATTCTAACTAAAATATGAGAAAAGGGGAGATCATACTCTCCCCCATGCCATCTCAAAGAACAAGAGAGGGGAGAGGTAGGTAGGCAGGTAGGTAGGTGGGGGGGGGGAGAGAGAGAGGGAGAGAGAGAGAGAGGGAGGGAGAGGGAGGGAAGGAGAGAAAGAGATAAATTAAGGGGTCCTTGGTATTTTCTGATCTGGCTGTTTGCCTGCAGACCAATGGTGGGATTCAATTTTTTTTACTACCGGTTCTGTGGGCATTGCTGGTGGGTGTTGCTTGGTGGGCATGGCAGGGGAAAGTTACTGCTAAATCCCCATTCCCTCCCTACCCCACTAATTTCTTTTGTGCAGGGCAACAAAAGAAGACCCAGTCAATCAGCTGGGACTTGGCCAGTCAGAAGTGGCATTTGCCGGTTCTCCAAACTACTCAAAATTTCCGCAACCGGTTCTCCAGAACTGCTCAGAACCTGCTGAATACCACCTCTGTTGCAGATGTTTCATTACCCAAACTAGGTAACACCATCAGTTCTAGTAAGGAGTGGAGAGAGCAAACCCCATTCAACTGCTCCCTCAGTTGAGAGCAAATCCCACTCTTAGCACTGATGAGGTTACCTAGTTGGGTAATGAAATGTCTGCAGGAAAGCCACCAAGTTCAGAGAGCATCAAGGGCCCCTCGTTTCAACCCTGAGCTACATATATTCTCTTTTATTGGTAAAATAAATTAAATCATTTCAAGGCGCTCTCTTTCAACCTTAACACGCCACACAGGGTTATTGTTGTGGGGCGCGGGGAAAAGGAGGAAGGAGTGTATATTCATCATCTTGATTTACTCATAAAGTAATAAAAATGAACTAAAAATCAAATAGGTAAGTAAATAAATGGCAGCCTCAGGGATGTGTTCATGTCCTGCGTGCATAGTTTAGTTTATTGTCACTGCACCTCATATGATGAAATTTAAATGCCATCTTTAGTTGTACATTATAATTATAAAAATAAAACACAGATATATGTCACATTCTATAGAATTGAACTGAAAACCCGCTATTGCATTTATATTGCACTATACAGTAATATTGCACTATACACTGGACTAGAAAAAGAATTTCTCTTTATTCTAGCCTGAACATACAAGTTTTCTTTCCTTTCTCCTTTGCCAGCCATCATTAAAAAGGACGTTGCGCCCTCTGCCGGTTCTCGCCAGCATCACAACCTGCCAAAATTTTCCAACCTCCCGCTGCTGTCCGTCCGTCCTCCTCTATCCCCCTTTTGGGCCATACCAACTATCCTTGAGGGGAGGGGAGTTGCAGTTGCGTCTTTCCTCAAACTGAACGCTGGCGCTGCGTCTTTCCTCAAACTGAACGCCGAAGCCGCTCCTTTTCACCGCGGCTCGGATGAACAGGAGAGCAGTACAGAAAATAGGAGAGAGCGACCGAGCGAACCTCGGCCAAATGGGAAAGCTCCCCGTCGAGAAAGGAGTAGGTGGTTTAGTCCACAACATGGCGGCCACCATGAAGAAAGCGGTGAGAGGGCTGGGGAGGGCAGGAAAGCGAACTCGGGGCGGAGTGGCGGCTGTTCTACTGTCTTACCTCCCCCCTCCTCCCCCTCCGTGATGCTTTCCCCGGCGTTTTCCTCAGTGGAAGCTGAGGAGCGGGAGGAGGCCGGAGAGCGTCCGGAGGAGGCCGAGGCCTTAGGCCTGGACAGGCGGAGGCCGTGAGCGGCGTGACCTGTCTTAGATGGAGGCGCGTTAAAGGGGCCGGGAAGGGGGATGGGAACCCCATTTGTTTTTGCCCTGAAATGAGCGAGGCGTCCGGTAAAGCAGCCTCTATTCCCAACTTGGCGCCCTCAGCGTTTGGAGGGAGATGCCATGTGGAGGCGGGGCCTCATTCGGCGGCGTAAAACTCTTTGCTGCCTGCAGAGGGCGTCGTACAGCTTCAGGCTGAGGGGCTGCTAGTTTTTTTTTTTTTTTAAGGCATCAGCTGCTGAAGTATCACGTGATTCTGACTGCTGGCTGAACCAGGCTCCTCCCCCCCCAACAGGGAGTGGAGACCACGAGGAAATCCTAGCCTGGGAGGTTGGAAAAGTTTCTGGCCCCCAAAAAGGGCACGGTTAAACCCCTTTCCTGGTTCCCAGCAGATAAATTCGTCTGGGAAATGTCAAGGAGTCCAGCTCAACTGAAAAAAAGAGGCTTTGTTTCCTCCTTTAGTTTGGGAATGCATGCAGGCTCCATTTCTTCCAATGTCAAAGTCTGGTCTTGGGACAGAACAATCAACCAATTGCCCTTGGAAGTTGTTGGGAGCGCCATCACTTGAGACTTTCAAGCAGAGATTGGACTCCCATCTGTCAAAAATAGTGTAGGGTCTCCTGCTTAGAGGGGGGGGGGTTGGACTAGATGACCTACAAGGTCCCTTCCAACTCTGATTATCTGCTGGCATTCCTTCCCCATGTGCACCTCAGTAAGCAGCAGCACTTGGCAGATGCTTGGGAGTCAAGCATTGGGGAATCTGATCAGTGCTATTGGGGAGCTGGGTGCGAGCTTTGCCCCTTTGGTGCGTATGTGCACTGTTTTGACTCACAGAACCGAAAAGCAGCACACTGAGGTACTGGTTCAGGTCTTGGGCCGGAAACTAGGAGGCTGTGAGTTCTTGTTTTGCCTTTGGAATAAAAGCCAATTGGGTGACTTGGGACCAGTCAGTTTTTCTCAGCCCAACCCAACTCATAGGATTATTGTGGAGAAAATTAGAACATTTGATAGGTACATCACCTTGAATTGATAAAATAATAAAGGTAGGATGAAAAAATAAATAAACAGGGCACTCACCCTGCTCCCATGCCACAGATCTGCTTAATATTTGGTTGGGAGACTTGGAACTGTCATAACTGTAAAGAGGACTAGAAGGTAAAATACAGTCCTTAGTTCTCTCTAAGCTTCATTTGCTTGCAGATGTTTTGGTTGCCTAGCTAATGAAACATTTGCAAGCAAACAACCAAGCTCAAAGAGAACCAAGGTTTCAGCAGTTGAGTCATGAACTACATATATTCTCTTCTATTGGAAGATTTTTTTAAAAAAAAACACCCAACAACAACTGGCAATAAAACTATCACCAATTACTCTCTACCCATAAAGCTTTCCAGGATATGAACACAAACTTATAAGGATGAATTCATTGGCCAACACTTTTTCAACAGAGCCTCAGCTTTACCTTAACTTTACCCTTTTGTCAACCTCATGCCTAGAAAAGATTACTGTTTTGTGCATTTTCTATTTAGTGTTTCTTGCTTTGGATTTAAACATCAAAATAGCCCCTGTGTTGGCTGGATGTATTTTATTAATCCGGTTTTAAGAAGTTACAATTGTTGTGCAAAAACGTTACTTTTTTAAAAACTATATGATCAAACCCAGATACTTGGTTGTCCTGAGGCAAGTTGTATTTTTACTTTGCAACAAAATTGCGAAGTAAATAAATTTTATTTTATTATTTTATAAATAATAAAAATAATGAAACATTCAGCTTTGTCTTTAGGGGCAGAAGATTCTCAGTCATCCAGGTAGAGATGTCTGGGAGTTAAATCATGGCAACTGGACTTATTTTCTTTTGCTTTGAAAAGTTTCACTGCTTATCCAATTAGTTTCTTCAGACTGAGCAGTTTCATTAGGGGAACCCAATATGTATGTCCTCCAGGGTGGTTTTATTTCTCATCTAATTTGAATAAGCTCATTAACTAAGTATGCAGAGACTTATTTAGGGTTGGGTTGCTCCTAAATCCTTTTTCCTAGGTGGGTGGCTAAGTTATGCTTTAAAATCAAAAGCATAAATGGAGAATATAAGTTTTCATGTATTCCCCCACTAATCTTTTAGTTATTTGCTTAGTTTTATTGGAAAAGTTTCAGTAAAACTAAATAATTTTATAAAACTTTTCAATCAGTATTGAAGGCCAGTTTCAGTCAAACTGCTGAGCAATAAGCAAATAGCAACCAATGCATTATTTTTTTTAACCATCCAGGTAGTGTAGTATATAAAGCAATATTTGTAGTTCAAAAGAGCATGAGGTTGAAGAAGTATGCATTAGATCAGGGATCCCCAACCTTTTCGACGCCGCGGCCCGGTTCCAGTGTCAGCTGGGCGCCGCGGCCCGGTTCCGGCGTCAGCTGGGCGCCGCCATCTTTTTGACGAAAAATCACTTCCGGTGACGTCACGGAAGTGATTTTTCGTCAAAAAATGCGGCGCCAGCGCTGGGTGAGCTTTTTCAGGTAGAAATGGCTTTCTACCCAGAAAAGCTCACCGAGCGCTGGCGCCATCATCTTTTTGACGAAAAATTGCTTTTTTACCAAAAAGATGGCGGCGCCCAGCAACCAGCGGCCCGGTAAGGCTTGTTCCGCGGCCCGGTACCGGTCCGCGGACCGAGGTTGGGGACCCCTGCATTAGATGATCTAATTAGACTGCATTAGATTGATGTTAATCTTGGGATTATTTTTCTTTGCTCCAAATTATTGGGGGAAGAAAATCGATCCATTCTTCCATCTTTATTCTGTTCATCTGCCCTTTTTATTTGATTGCTTTATTTTTCTGGATAGTAGAATATTCTGTGGAATTCTTGGTGCACTTTCTGAGTTTGGTTGCTTGCTTGATTGTGGGCATTTCATTACCTGCCTAGGTAACATTATCAGTGATAGTAAAGGGGATAGCTTGTTCTTCCAGTGTTGGGGTGTGTATGGTTTTCTCCTTGGGAGTTCCTTGATTAGGATATTGTTTTCTACTTGATTGTTTGTCTGGTGTTAATGCCTGCTTATCTGAATACTATTGAAACTATTGAACTATTGAAACTATTGAATTGAATGCTATTGAAACTGATATGTTCTGGTCTTTTTTTGTTCCCTTCTTCGCTTTTTGTTGTCTCTTTTGACAGACATGTAAATATGTTTTATTTCTATGTGTCTATTGATGGCTGATTGGTCTGCCAAACTTCCAGGAATTCCTTAATATTTTGGATTTAGTTTGATCTAGAATGTTCACTGTTTTCCCCTTGAAAATATGATTTGAGTCTGTCCATATGTTGTGAGAATAAGGAACTGATTATTTTTCTGTTGCAGTTGATTTGTTAGGTATTTTCTATTTTTATGGACATACAGTTCTCCTATTTATTCATTAGTCTGTCCATCTATCCTCATGCCATACCAGTTTAAGGTATTGATGTAGTTAAACTGTAGCATGATAACATTAAGCCATAATGAGGTTTGCTTGCCTTTTACTGTAGAGTCATCTGAGACATCTGTTGTACTTAGCATTTTGGTCAGCTAAACATGCTCTAGCTTAATGCTATATGTAAATCAGGCCACTATGACTTATTTGTTTATGATCTCAGGTGTTTCCTATGGTTACAATTGTGTATGCAAATATCCTAAGGATTTTTACTTATACTCTCCCTGTATTCCTTGTCTGTCAAAGTTATGCTTTCGTTCTGTCAACATCTTGTCTGTATTAAATATGTAATCACTTCCTGTTTTAGAACTTAACCTGATTATTCTCTGACAAGCTGAAATAATGGTGTGTATATATAACTTAGTTTAACTGAAAAAACCAGATTATTATTCACATGCAATATATTTGAGGAGCTCTTGTTTTTTGTTTAGGCAGCAGAAGACGTTAACGTTACTTTTGAAGATCAGCAGAAAATCAACAAGTTTGCTAGAAACACCAGTAGAATTACAGAACTAAAAGAAGAAATAGACGATAAGAAGGTAACCAAAATCAGACAATTCCCAAATCAAATCAAATAAATACTTTTTTTCTGTAAGGTTAATTGGCAAAAATGTGTGCGCTACCATCCAAAGCCTTATGCTTTGGTTAATTTGCATGGCAGTGGTATTCAGGAGAACTGGCAATGGTACAAATAGTAAAAGCTCAGATTTCTCTCATTGATTTAGCAGAGCGGGAAGAAATTTGCTGCAGAAATATTTCTTCTACCATGTTATTATTGGCATATATTTCTCCTTTTGGTTAATGGTGTAAGGTAAAGTTTGATGTGGCCTCAAATTGGCCACAAAGGTTTTCAGAATTGCTGGGAGTTGAATGGTGTACAAATGTTATTAATTATCTCAGGAGAGCAACTCATTTTTCCCACAAAATTAAACAGAACCATACTTTACTTTTCCCCTGCAAGAGAGAGACTCTTTCAGTATTCTGTTGTATTCTACATTTCTCTGAACATGGATAGTAACCACACAACCCAGTGGTGAGTTTCCAAATTTCTTCCTACCGGTTCTGAGAGAGCACTTTGCGCATGCGCATAGGGCTCAAAGACCACCCTCTGTATCAATGCTGATGAGCTGTGCTGTTTTTTAGTCAGCTGAGGTGTGGCAATCCGCTCTGCTGCGCGAATCAGCTGATCTAAAAAACGGAATATAGGAGAAGTAACGGTGGGGGCAGGTGGGCAGGGCCAGCCAGAGGTGGTATTTACTGGTTCTCCGAACTACTCGAAATTTCTGCTACTGGTATGCCAGAACTGATCCAAAGTGGCTGAATACCACCTCTGACGCAGCCATATAGTTAAGAGAGCATTTTAAATATAAGTAAGTACTTTGTCAAACCTGTTATGACTGTGGAAATTAAAACCAATCAAGTCACCAAATTAAATCACTAGACTGGGTGTTTCAAAATCAGTTTAAATCAAGTCACCTTGTAGAATCATATTGACAGTACATTTGCCATTAAAACCTATCACTGTATTTTAATCACTTAAATTTATCCCGTTCAGTGTTAAGAGATAGCTGGTAGGGTAGCTGGTTCTACTCTTTTGAATTTTGTCCTAAAGCTGTTCCTTAGATAGTCACACCTAGTTTAGAATTACATACATAAATACATGTGTTTGAGTGTGTGTGCACGAAACATATAATGGTTTATCCTAAGTTGAATTACAATCCATATCACGATGATGGTTAAATTGGTGGGAAAATAACTTGATTTCTTACACACAGAAACAGCTCCAGAACCTGCAAGATGCTTGTGATGACATTCTGGTGCTTGATGATGATTCATTATTGATACCATATCAAATTGGAGATGTCTTCATTAGTCACCCACAAGTTGAAACAGAAGAGATGTTGGAGGAGGCAAAGGTATGTTCTGTTCCTTGTGCTACTTCTGTGGCTCTTTTAAGATATTGAAGCAAGGAAAGATTTGGGGGGTGGGGGGAAGAAACTGACAAATACTTTTCCAGGTAGTCTTCTTTCCTCTATTGTATCTATAAATGAATCACTTGTTTTTTCTTGCTCAACAATTTCTCAGCATCACAGTTCAAAAACATTGATTTGTTGTTGTTTTGTTCAGTCTTTCTGATTGCAACTTTCACAGATATAAAAAAACCATGATTTGGCAATGCGTATCTTTGTCATCAATGTGATGTTCTCTGATATTGAGCATAATATTGGTTTTTGCACTCTCATTTTTCAACTTCAACAAAAGAGTCATGAAGACTTTATTCTTTCCAGCCACTAAAATAATATCATCAGCATATCTGTATGTTTTGTTTTCCTGGCAATGTTAACACCATCTTCTGTTTCTTTCAGTCTCATAATAAGTCCAGCATATACATTGAATGTCAATATTTAACTTTGATGCAGTTTATTTAACTGCTTTTCCGGTTTTGAACTTATGAATGGCTCCATATTCCATTCTAATTGTTGTTTACTGGACCACATAATAATTAATGCACGGTATTGTCCAGATTAAGCATTCAGTAACATTAAAACACCCATGGTAATAATAATATATATATAAAAACTTCAGATTGGGTGAAACATTTTAAGTATGCAGATAAGGTAGTCTGATGGATTCATATTTTAAAGAACTGTCTATAACTCATGATCTTCTAAATCAGAAATCTAATCAATGAAGAAAAAAAAGTTGTTTTAGTTGTTAACAAATACGCTTATCTTTAAGGTGACACAGAAACTTCATTGATTTTGCTGTAATAGATGAATGTTTGGAAGGAAAAATGTTTCCTTGAAATCTTTACTTAACATTTTTCCATTTCTTTTCTTTGCCAGAAAAACTTACAGGAAGAAATTGGAACTTTGGAAGCACAAGTGGAATCCATCCAAAAAGTATTATCAGATCTTAAAGTCCAGCTTTATGCAAAGTTTGGCAACAATATAAATCTCGAGGCAGACGATAATTAAATAGGAATAGAAATAGTATTGGATGTTTTTGTACTAATTATTTTTGCTTCATGGTCAGTTTTTTTTGAGAAACCCGTCTTTTCTTTAAATTACATTTTTGTTTCATGTATTTAATTACATACATTCTTATTTATATGTTTGTCTAAATTCTCTGGTGTGTTATTAAAGGTGGGTGCTTAAAAGTTTACTGAAAAAAGTAATAAAGCTCACAGAAATACATTCTCCTTTCATGCCTATTATATAAGTACATTTTAGGAAAAAATATTTTTAAATGTTAGCGAAAGACGGTTCATTGAGAATAAGCACAAATTACAAATGAGTTTTAATATTTAGCAAAAATTATCACTCAAAATGCATCTTTGAAAGAGATAGGAAAGCTTAAAAATCAGTTCTGTAGAGCAGCCTAATCCAAATCCATGTTGATTTTCAAGTATTATTTAATTCAATCTAAAGGAGGAGGGAGTTTGGAGTAATTTTAAGCAAGAAAATTTTGATACGTGAACATTTGCATGTTGTGAAAAAACCCCAACATTTTGATTTTTTTTTTTTTCAAAAAAAAAAGTTGACGGGACAAATGATCAGTTAATCATATAATTGAACAAGTTAAGCCATGTAAGTATCTGTCTTCCAAAGCAAAAGGAAAATAAATGCTGAAATTACCGATGCCACATTGAAGTTACAGAGAAGCATTGTAGTGAAGATTTTATGGAAAGCAGGGAAATTCATTCTGGCAGCAATCAAGCCAAACTTATAAATGCAAATGATGTAAGGAATTAAATTAGATCCATCTTTACATTTTACAACCTGCAAACTGATCCAATCAGTTTTCCTTAAGGCTATAATTGGTGTGTATCTAATGCAGCCTTGAGGCCAGACTTGCCAAGCATTGAAACCCAATCCTGGTCCAGAAAACTAATAACTTGAATCAGAGTTACCTTAAATCCCAATGAATTACTAGTCACTGGAGAAATACAACGGCACTTGGCAGTTAATCTGTGAGTACAAGTTTACTACCTATGGGTTCTGATCTGAACACTTAAGTAAGCTGCAATGGTTAAAGAAAGGAAAGCTGATATGGAACCTCAGAAGGGACTGGCTCAAACCCCAGAAATGTACTGTACTTAGATGTAATTGGACTGGCCTACATTATTTTTATAGATACAGATGAGTCCTTGTAAGAGCACACATTCAACACCAATAAGATTCTTTAGAATCTACCAACACAGAAAAGGAAAAATAGACTCAGTGACTTGTATTGTTTTAAGCTCCTCCTTTTCTGAAGCAGATAATACACAACGGACCTTAGCATTTTATGGTCCGTGGGCCACATCGGGCCCTCTGTCCCTATCCAGCCCATGGGGGCAGCAAGGGGGTGGTGGCAGCCGCCTTCCACAACAGTCCCAGTTTCTCACATGGCCCCTTGGGAAAATTAATTGCCCACCCCTGCTATACAATATTTTTTCTTATTGAATGGTTTAAAGACTGG
Organism: Notechis scutatus; assembly: GCF_049901735.1. Classification (NCBI taxonomy): domain Eukaryota; kingdom Metazoa; phylum Chordata; class Lepidosauria; order Squamata; family Elapidae; genus Notechis; species Notechis scutatus. The sequence goes on along the minus strand of NC_142011.1, from coordinate 19,315,862 downwards.
ACATTGATTTTACCTGTTTATTACTAAAAGACGCAGGCCATAATATTCAGCACAAGTTGTGTGGTTCTGAGATCAAGTGCTTTAGGGATAATAAGCAGCTGGCAGTTTAGAAAGAGAAAATATACATTATATTTTTTTTCTTTTAATATTGTATGCTACAAAATTAAATACTGCCTTATTTTTAAGCATACTTGACAACTGTAAATTGAATAAACAAAGTAGACAAGTTTCATAGATAATAGGGTTTATAGGTTTAGTTTAGGCTGTATAGATTCTGTATAATTTTCATATTATGACAAATTTAAAATGCAATTTGATGCTTTATTACTTTTTATTGTATTTTTTATACTGGTCATAATAAAGTATTCTAAAGAAAACACAAGCGAAGGGGATTGGATCTGGAGAAATGAAGGAGACTAAGGCATTTTGTTTTTGTTTTAGGAAGTGATCTCATTCAAGAATTTTTTTTAAAACGAGTTCAAATTTGGTGTCCCTCATTTGCATCAAGATTAGCTTGGCAAGGAATTATGAAAATGATCTGTGCATTATATCTAAATATTTGCGATGAGATACACATTTTAAAATGAAAATTCCCGGATATGTTATGAATCATAATATTATTACACTTTTGCTATAGAAGTGCTATATTTCCACTTTGTCCTTCATTGTTATTTTAATTGCTTTTTTAATGTAGGAACATTTTAATAATGTATAATAATACAGTTAAATACTTTAAGAGGATTGGAGAGAAAGCAGTTTGCTTTTAGGGTACTCAGGATCATATGTATTAGTGGGATTAAGACAACATACAGTCCATATTACAAATCCTATAATAATTTTAAAAATAGCTGAGATTTGACTATTCTTAATTCTTTATTCTTTAAAGCAAATTAAATTGCTGTTACTTGGACAGTCCAAAAGATGGCACTAAAGTGTCAGCAATCCCAAGTCTCAAGAAGAAAATTGTTGCTCTAAAATAGTTTCATTTGGCAAAGAATTGCTAATAGTTTTGGGTTAGAACTATAACATTGTCCTCTGGCATCCTTTCCCCCCACAACAGTTAAATTAGTAAATCTACATGGATTTCTACGTTCCATGTACAGATACAGTGGTACCTTGGTACTCAACTGCTTTGAAACTCATAAAATTTGGTACTTAACGCATTTTGATATGATGACTTTAATCAATATAAAATCACAATCCCATCAAATGCAATGTATCTTTTTTTTCCCCAGACTCTCGGAGAAAGAGTTATCTAGTGGCATTAAATCAGAGACAGAATCATCTTTGATTTCTTTGCTCTCAATATGCTAGATAATAATATTAATACAGGTGAAACTTGAAAAATTAGAATATCGTGCAAAAGTTCATTTATTTCAGTAATGCAACATAAAAGGTGAAACTAATATATGAGATAGACTCATGACATGCAAAGAAAGATAGTTCAAGCCACAATTGTCATAATTGAGATGATTATGGCTTACAGCTCATGAAAACCCCAAATCCACAATCTCAGAAATTAGAATATTTCATGCAATCAATAAAACAAGAATTGTACATAGAACAATATCGGACCTCTGAAAAGTATAAGCATGCATATGTACTCAGTACTTGGTTTGGGCCACTTTTGCAACAATTACTGCCTCAATGCAGTGTGGCATGGAAGCTATCAGCCTGTGGCACTGCTGAGGTGTTATGGAAGAGCAGGAAGCTTCAATAGCGGCCTTCAGCTCTTCCGCATTGTTTGGTCTCATGTCTCTCATCTTTCTCTTGGCAATGCCCCATAGATTCTCTATGGGATTCAGGTCAGGCGAGTTTGCTGGCCAATCAAGCACAGTAATCCCACAGTCATTGAACCAGGTTTTGGTGCTTTTGGAAGTGTGGGCAGGTGCCAAGTCCTGCTGGAAAATGAAGTCAGCATCCCCATAAAGCTTATCTGCAGAAGGAAGCATGAAGTGCTCCAAAATCTGGTAGACGGCTGCGTTGACCCTGGACTTAATGAAGCACAGTGGACCAACACCAGCAGATGACATGGCTCCCCAAATCAACACAGACTGTGGAAACTTCACACTGTACTTCAAGCATCTTGCAGTGTGTGCCTCTCCATTCTTCCTCCAGACTCTGGGTCCTTGTTTTCCAAATGAGATGCAAAAGTTGCTCTCATCAGAAAAGAGGACTTTGGACCACTGAGTAACAGACCAGTTCTGTTTTTCTTTAGCCCAGGTAAGACGTTTCTGATGTTTGTTGTTCAGGAGCGGCTTGACAAGAGGAATACAACATTTGAAGCCCATGTCCAGGATCCGTCTGTGTGTGGTGGCTTTTTTTTTTTTTTAAAGCAAATTTTATTAATTTCAAAGACAAACAAATCATCATCAACCATTATATATTTGAACCTTTTTCCATTATAAATTTTACAAGTCAGATAAAACCTTATTTTATACAATACAATTCTATTTTAAGCCATTTCCATATGAGCATAAAAATACCTCTTATCCAATTTCTCTTTACTTCTCTTTACTCTTATTCAATTTCGCTATTATTATTTCATCTATTTCTTTCTGACTTGGTTACCATTATTCTCATTCTGTATTTCTACAAGGTTTTATTAATACTCTCAAATACATAAACACACAACAAACAAACATATAAAAAATCTTTTAGGAAAGTAACTTGGCACCAGGTACCTCTGTTTATATGGGCTTCAATTATATTCATGCTCATCTTACATATCATTACCTATTTTATTTACCATTCTATATCTTCTATATAAACTTCTCCAGACATTTCACTCTTCATAATTCTATCTTATTTAATCCATCTTAATTTAAATCATTATATTTGTATCTTTTGCCCATTCTTTATTATCCCTCTATCTCATTCCTTATAATGAAAAAAAAAAGAATTCCTCCTGAAATCACTAATCAGAGTATGATGCCTTTCTATCCTCCCCCTAAATTAATTAGATTAACATTTAAAATAACACCTAATACCCAATCTGATTCTGCTTGGTACAGTCTATCTACTATTTTTTTTTTAATAATAATAAAAACTGAGTAATAAATCCAAAATGATTAAATACATAGATAAATAATAAATCTAAATATTAAATTATAACATTCCCATTGCCTTTTCAAAAAACAAATGCTACTATAATAGTTTTATATTAACCTCAATACCATAGTCATATTAAACTCTTTAATTAAAACTCAATATTCTAAACATTCCCTTTAATATTTTATTAAATTTTAAAATCAATCATTATTAAACATTTCAACATTTTAATTTCTTATTAACTCTTAAACCATTCTAATTTTCTATTTCTAATATAGATGTTACAATACCATCTTATGTACCTTGCAAAATCTTTTTAAAGAAAATTGTACTTTACCCTTTGTCCCTAAAAAAAATTCCTCTTTTCCCATCTAATTTCAAAACTTTGTGGCTTTTCTCCGCCTTTCCCCTTTCTTTCTTCCCCCACCAAATCTTCCTACCCCCACTTCTTCTAGCCTCTGCCTTGCTGGCATCCCTTCTCTGTTGTGTTCCCTTTTTCTTTTGTTTACTATATCATTATATTTATTTTGCATCTTATTTTTCTCTTTCTTGAATGTTTTTTTAGATCTTAAGTCCTTCATTTTCCTCGCTTTCTTCCTTCCTTCTTTCTTAGTTAAATTTTGGGATTCATTAAAGATGGCGTCTTCGTCTTCTTCTTGTTGTTCTTCTGCCTCCATCTGTTGTTTGTTGATAGTTAACCAGCGCCATTTCTAAAAAAAGGAAGGCTTTTTCCATACCATCTTTACCATCTGTTTTTGTTTGCTCATATTCTTCCCTCAGTTCCTCAAAAGAAAAAGCCATTATAGATCTTTTCTTTTCTTTTCTTTTTTCCCTCTTTCTTCTTACACCAACCAAGATATTTCAAAAAATAAATAAATAAATAAAACAATCCCAAAATCCTCAATCAATCCAAGCCAAGACAAAATTCTCCCTTTCTCTTCCAGGGGTAGTATCAGACAAAAAAAAAGAAAAGAAAATCCAAATCTGTATTTTAAAGCCTTATTGGAATTATATTTCTGTCTTCAAATCCTTAAGGCATCTCCTCCAACAAAATCAAACCAGATGAATATATTTTTTGTCCTCTCCCTTCCGACTTATCCCATAAAGCTAGTTTTACCTGAAAAAAAACAGGTTTCTCAATATCCACTTATTAATTCCGTCGGGAGGGAGAATAAACTTTCCTTTCAGCACCTCAAAATTGCCGCTTATTTCCTCTTGTGGAAAGGATCATCCAAAAAGCCATCATTTCCAGGAATTATATTAAATGTATCTTAGAGTCCTGGATCAACCAAGAAAACTTTCACTCTCAAAAGCTTTCTCCTCTTCCTCCTGCGCATACTTGCCCAGCTGCCGGCTTCTTTGTGGCGGCCATTGCGGACCGCCGCTACACCGTCTTGGGAAAAGGGGGTTCTGCCGGCCGGGGAGGGGGTCTGCAGCACCCCCAAACCCCTCTCCGGATCCCCCCTATCTTCAGCTACCCCTGCAGGGTAGCCTAGCTCCGGACCCGTCCGGATCGGAGCACCAAAAGCGGCTAGCGCGGCAGGGATCGCTCAGAGTCGCAAATCCCTGCCGCTCGCGAAGCCGACAAACCAGAAGCTCGTGTGTGGTGGCTCTTGATGCACTTACTCCAGCCTCAGTTCACTCCTTGTGAAAGTTCCCAACACTTTTGAATGGCCTTTACCTGACAATCCTCCTCAGGCTGTGGTCATCCCTGCTGCGTGTGCACCTTTTTCTTCCACACTTTTCCCTTCCACATAATTTTTTATTAATGTGCTTTGATACAGCACTTTGGGAACATCCAACTTCTTTTGCAATTACCTTTTGAGGCTTTCCCTCCTTATGGAGGGTGTCAATGATGGTTTTCTGCACAACTGTCAGGTCAGCAGTCATTCCCATGATTGTGCTTCCTCCTGAACCAGACTGAGAGACTATTTAAAGGCTCAGGAACCCTTTGCAGGTGTTATGGCTTAATTAGCTGATTAGAGTGGGACACTTTGAGCCTAGAATATTGAACCTTTTCACAATATTCTAATTTTCTGAGATTGTGGATTTGGGGTTTTCATGTGCTGTAAGCCATAATCATCTCAATTATGATACATCACGGCTTGAACTATCTTGCTTTGCATGTAATGAGTCTATCATATTAGGTTCACCTTTTAAGTTGCATTACTGAAATAAATGAACTTTTGCATGATATTCTAATTTTTCGAGTTTCACCTGTAGTCCAATAATACATCATTCTATTTCCAGTTAGAAATGCCAAACTGAATGTTCTTTCTCTGCCTTGACTGGATTTTTTAAAAAAATATCTTTACTATTGTATTTCTGTTGCAGGATATTTATCTCAGGATGGTTATCTCAGTGGTAGACTGGGAATCAAGTTTATCATTTTCTTGTTGATTGAATATGCGTCACTTGCGATACTTGTAAACTCAGACAGCAAGCAGGCTTCAGACTATGGTAATGATTAATATGAGACAATTGTTGTGCTGTCAGGGCTTGTGTGCATTAGCAGAAAAGTACATATGTCAAAATAGAAGTTAACATGTCAAAGAGAAAGACCACTGGATAACAGACATCCCATCCATGCAAAATTGAGGCTTAGCACATTTAACAGTTGCTTGATCTCAGCGTAAGAATAAATTGACTGTTGTTCTAACAAGCAAGTAATATTAGAAACTTATCCAAGAGTGGGTTCCTGATTATCTCATTTGAAATAACAAAACACTGCACTAATAAGGAAAATATTTCATTCCACCCTCAAATACCCTATTTCAGTTTTGGCTGCAGAAATGTCCATGTTTCACTAGGAATACAGGAATGAGTTTTCCCCTTTCTTATTCAATCAGGATGAGGAGCACTAACTGAAAAAAAATACTTACAGGAAGTTGTAAAATTGGAAAAAGGCTGGAATATATGGTAATTGAGTTTTACGGATGAAAGTTTTTGCTTTTCTGAACTTCGATCACCGTTCCCTCCTATTGGGCTATTCTCTCAATAGATAATGTGTCATTCTTTTTTTTTTTTTTTTTAAAGTATCACAATAAACTTTAGTTGAAATGTTACTAAAGGGTGAAAACAGATTTTGGAGAGAAAAATGTGTTGCTTTTCTACAAACCCCAGCAGCCTGAGCCAACATAGCCAAGGGTGAGGAATGGCAGTCTCTGGGTTTTCTTCAGTTATTGTTTTTAATTATTATTTTATATTATTGCTTGATTTTGTTATACTGTTGTTGTAGTTTAACCATCTTGCTGGAAAAGAAAACACAAGATAACATAATCTTTCATTAGAATGGCATAGAGGCCCCAGTAATTTAAGACACACAGACACAGACACACACAGACACAGACAGACAGACACACACAGACACACACCTCTCTAGGCATAAAATGATGGCAACTGTGGTACAGTAATATTTGGCAAACTAGAAGATCCCCAGCTCTGATATTGATTGTTTTAGGTTGTTTAGCGTTTTTTAGACTTAGAACTGCTAACGATAAAAACAGCAATAATTTTACCAACTTGCTGTAATAGGCTGGTGATGGAAGTGACTATTATATGTACAAAAAGATTTAGGTTTTCAATTGTAGAACTACAACTATGGGGTTCACAATAGGAAAAAAAAAAGCCCTGTATTATTTTCAAAATATATGCTTTAATTTATCCAGTGCTGTTTAGGAAAATAGCTATGTCTGAGATCATAGTACATGAAACACACAGCGTTGCCATTTTCAATGATGCTCCAGTTGCTTTCTTCTCTAACCCCCATTCTGAATTCAACATAGAATTACTGGAACAAATGAGGGGAAATAAGCATATATCTTTATGGGGGGGTTATTATAGGAGACCAACTTTGGAAAATGATAATCAGCTTCATTGGTGTACCATAGATCCAAATGGACAAATAAAAGAGAGACAAGCCTTCTTCAAAAACTATTAAAATAAAATGCATTATTCATGGGGTGGGTATAATAGTCATCACTGGAGGGCTCAGGCTGGTCATGAAAAAAATGAGTGTGAGTTTACTCTAGTGGATTAATTATTTAGAACAACTCACTAAATCATTCTCATTTCCCCTTTCTTCTTTTCTTCTTTTCTTTCTTCAATATTTGGGCTCTTGCAGACTGCATGCAGCTTGGGTGCTCTTGATCAGTTCAGTCCTGATTAGGGAAGCAACTTTTTCTAAAAAATAAAATTTCATACTTTCTAACTTGAGATTGAATTTGTTTTGGTTGTCAGAAAACTTTGACTTCCTTCCTTCCTTCCTTCCTTCCTTCTTTCCTTCCTCCCTTCCTCCCTCCCTCCCTCCCTCCTAAAATATGTTTGTCAGCTTTCTAATGGGGGAGGGAAGGAGATCAAAAGACTACATTTTTAGGGAGCAATAAAGCCTGACATGGCTTTATTTTATTATACTTTTATTGTTTTTATAGCTAATTCATATTTCAAGTTTTATCTATTTTTAGATTAAGGATTGTTTTATGACTACATACCATTCTTGGCTTCTTCAAAAAAAACAAGTCCAATAATAACATCAACTGCATTGATACCCATGTTACCCTAAGTCATATTAATTATCTCTTTCATTATTCAAATCCCTAGTTTGAACAATATTTTCCAACGGATTTAACGGTCACCAAGGCTAGCATCATTCATTCTTCTACCAGAGACATCACACTGTGCTTGGCTATCAAAAAAGGCCAGATAGTTCTCCAATAATTCTATTAAAGCTTCACCTCTTATTTTACCATACCTTGCCTTTTTTGAGAGCTGTCCTCCTGCTGACACCCCATATGTGAAAAGATATATAACCTTGCCAAAATCCTTTCCAAAACTGCAGTTTGGAAATGGCAAGACTTCATTCTAAATAGGGTTTCAAGAATGATAGGCAAAAGATTAAATTAAAATCTAACCAAAGTCAACATTTCGTACAGTAAAATATTGATCTTCAGCTCTAATAGGGAAGCATTCAAATGTCTGCAACTGCTTCATTTTTTTTAAAGGATGGAGTGAAAAGAATAAGAATGTTTGAGATTAGAAGTCTTTTAGCATGACAATGAATTTATGAAATATTCTTCTTGCACCTCCATTAAGGCAAAGCTAGCACCCAACTTTCAAAATCTTGATCTTACTTCATTTAAGATAACAGGTCTGCCAGTATAGATAATCTTGCTCAGCTCACTATTGATTGATTGATAATTAGCATAAATGCCATGGAAAAAGGGAAAATGCTACGAATCAGGTAATTGTTCCTATAAATTTCTTCCATTCATGCAATTTCATTGATTCATTCTTTCAAGGTGCTTTGTTCCCCATCATAGCTTGTTTCAGTGGAGCATCTAGCTGGCATTGTCTAGCTATGGAAAAGCAAGGTTAATTTGGGAGATGGAAAATTTCAGGCTTCACTACAGCTGTGGGCTAGACTGAAAGTTAAAAAATTTCCGGGACAAAAAGGGAATAATAAACCATCTGTGTATTATTGCCAAGAAAATCATGTCTGTATGTCAGTGAAGTTACTACTAGTGGAGTTTCACTCAAGAAATATTTAACCTTGACCTTTCCCATAATAAAATACAGGTAATCCCTGACTTACGACCCCAACTGAGCCCAAAATTTCTGTTGCTAAGAGAAATATTTGTTGAATTTTGCCCTGTTTTATAACCTTTCTTGCCACAGCTGTTAAGTGAATGATGGCAGTTGGTAAGTCAGTAACACAGTTGTTAAGTGAATCTGGCTTCCCCATTGATTTTGCCTGTCAAAAGTTTGCCAAAGGGGATCATGTGACTCTGGGACATTGCTACTGTCATAAATATGAGTCAGTTGTCAAGCATCTGAATTTTGAACACATGACCAAGCAATGTTTGTAAGTGAGAAAAATGGTTATAACTCACTTTTTTCAGTGCCATAACTTTGAAAGGCCACTAAATAAACTGTTATAAATTGAGATTACCTATATTTGTTTTATTCTCTTCTTTCCAGTTTTATAATTTTTCATTAATAAGTAAATTTCTCTTCCAATTATTTTATTCTGGAACACAAGTTTCACTGTAGGATGAAACAGAAAAAATCTCTCATGGGCAAGCTAAGATACATGTTATGTGGCTTTTTTCAGGTCTGAGGGAAAAGACTTGAAAACTGATTCATACAGAGTTCCTTTTACTACACTAACAGCAAGATGCTTTTTTCAAGAGGCAACTGGACTTCCTTGTTTTTCTTTGACGATGTTTCGCTTCTCATCCAAGAAGCTTCTTTAGCTTCTGCTCTGAAGCTGAAGAAGCTTCTTGGATGAGAAGCAAAATGTCTTCAAAGAAAAAAAAAGTCCAGTTGCCTCTTGAAAAAAACCACCTTTGGAACAACCATGACCTGGATGACTGAGAATCTCCATAGACATTTACACTAATGGCAATTTTTGTTTGAGGTAAAGAGTTTATTACAATGCAATAATATCCTGAATTTCAGAGAAAAGGATACTCCTCATCCAGTGAGTTCTCAATGATATAATTCATGTCTGTCTTTTCATTCAAGAAGTTTTCTGATACAGTTCCTCAGCAGCTACTAATCCCTTCTACCTTCACACAGGTCACACATCTATTTTCTCACCACTCCTCTCTACCACCTACCTTCCGCTCTGGACCCCACTTTCATCCATGTTCTGTAAAAGCAAAGAGTACCTCCCACTCAATTTTCACTCCAAGGAGAAGCAGTATATTTTTGCCCTCTGTTTCTCATTCATAAGGGGTTATCTCACCACTGCTTCTCTTACCTCTCTTTTCTAAAACCAATAAATCAACAGCTCTTGCCCTTTCCATTTCTGGCTTTTCCATATACCAGTTAATCCTGCTTGTCCAACTTCCAGGTCCCCCAGTATAATCCTGCCTGTTTTTTTTCTAAAAGTTTCAAGACCCCACTTTCTTATTTACAGAATGGAATTATAATGTATGATCAGAATGTCAACTAGAGGACAAAAAAGTTTCATTTATTAATTGAGGTCTAGCTTGATTATAAAAAAAACAATCTTTAGTGTTGTTTCTTCTTTCATTGATTTTTATTCAATGTTATCAGTGTTGAGTTGGATTTTTTTTTTTAAAAAAAACAGACCGCATCATCCTGTTTCAGTTTATTAACTGACTTTTGAATTAATTGGCTAAAGCTTTAGTTAATTAATCTTCTGATTAACTCATACAGCTCTCCTAGTTCAAATAAGTTAGCTGTACAGTCAGTTATTTCAGAGATTGAACTTGATTTAAGTCATCTGTTACTGTAGCAGTAAGCTTTTCAGTCTGTCTAATTCTCTAATGCATATAAATAAAAGTCATTCAAATAGAGATGTTCAGTAATCTAAATTGGCAGTTACTCATCTGCAGTTTAGCAAATTTATCAACTGTAGTAGTGATTACATTTTAGTTAACATTCACATTTATAATCCTCCTCTTTTAAACTACTGAATACTTTAAGGATACATTAAGAAAAGTTTATACCTTCACAAACTTTATTGGAAAATAATACACTTAATTTTCCCCCTTTCATATCATTCAAGCCACACCCAAATTAGTCCACCTAAAATGTAAAATGTTTTGCAACTGGAAATGCAAGCTTTGTATGATAACCAAAGAATTATGGAAAATTGGCATAAAGTTAATGAGGGAGACATCCATAGATGACTTTAAAAAGTTAATATGGTGGCTTTGAATATATGGTTGTGGTCACTATCTTGGCTTTTTTGGCTGCCATCTTGACTTCATCCCATGGATACTTTTGATTAATGGCATTTAAAAAAAAACATCTTTGTAACTATAGAATAAGGGCTATTTATACCTTTTGGAATATCACTTATATCACTGTTTCATGGAACTCTGAAATTGAAAAAAATTGGAACTCACCATTTTCTTCCTGGACTTGAAACAACTGTAGCTTTATAGACAAAGCTACTATCAAATACTTATGAGTAGGCAACTGTAAAAGTGACATATTAAATTAATAAATACATTCCAAAGCTCTGTTTTTTGTGTTTTTTTTACAAAATATTCAACAAACCTGTGCAATGAAGCTTTCCTTCAGGTCATGGAATTTCTTGGGTACCAATCAATTTGAGACAGTCACACTGACTTGGCACTTCCCATCAATACGGATTGCTTTGTGTCAACCAAGTCCTTCACTTCCCCCAGAAACACTGTTGAATGTATTGAAAGTGGCTGCTTTTATAGGCCAACTGCAAAGAGCTTCCAGCAAACCTCCTTTGACTTGAACTCAATGTCTGGAGCTTTCATGGACATATCCATGTACTGGAGATATTACAGCAGAAGTTTTTTCTTGCTTTCCATCAACATGTTTAACATCTCAGTCATGACTTGGAATTGTCTATTGTTATCCTATCCAAATGCTACTCCTGCTTAGCTTCCAGAACTAAATAAGTTTGGTCAGGTGCTGCCACCTGTGAAGGATGCCAATGCACAGCCCTATCAGTCCTTTTTATTTTATTTATTTTATTTGGTTTGTCAATTGCTTACAAGATAATAGGTATAAGTAAAAACATAGTTATGAATACATGGATACATATAAGAAAAATAAAAAAAACCAATAGGACAGGGATGATAGGCATGTTGGTGCACTTATGCATGCCCCCTACAGACCTCTTAGGAAAGGGGTGAAGTCAATAGTAGATAGTCTAAGGTTAAAATTTTTGGGGTTTGGGGAAGAAATCACAGAGTCAGGTAGAGTATTCCAGACATTGACCACTCTGTTACTGAAGTCGTATTTCCTGCAGTCAAGTTTGGTGCAGTTAACCTTGAGTTTGTATCTATTGTTTGCTCTTGTATTGTTATGGTTGAAGCTGAAGTATTCATTGACTGGTAGGACATTGCAATGTATGATTTTATAGACTATACTTAGATCGGACCGAAGGCGGCATAGTTCTAGATTTTCTAGGTCTAGAATTTCAAGTCTGGTGGCATAAGGTATTCTGCAACGAGTAGAGGAGTGGAGAACTCTTCTTGTGAAATATTTCTGGACTTTCTCAACTGTGTTAATATCAGATACGTAATGTGGGTTCCAGACTGATGAGCTGTATTCGAGTATTGGTCTAGCAAATGTTTTGTATGCTCTAGTTAGTAGTGTAATATTACCAGAGAAAAAGCTATGTAAGATTAGGTTAACAACTCTTAATGCCTTTTTGGCTATGTAGTTACAGTGTGCTCTAGCACTTAGATCATTAGAGATGAGTACTCCAAGATCCTTGACAGAGTTTGGATCATCAACAAGGTCTTTGACTAGTCAGCCTGTATTTTATTTTCTGATATTTTTTTTTTGCCAATATGTAAGACAGAGCATTTATTTGTTGAGATTCGAAGTTGCCTTTTGTTTGACCATTCTGACACATAGTTGAGGTCTTTTTGAAGGGTAGCAATATTGTCTGTGGTGTTGAATAGCTTTACACTATCAGTGAAGAGAACGCAGTTGCTCTTAATATGATCACAGAGGTCATTTATGTAGAGTATGAAGAGAGTTGGTCCTAGAACACTGCTTTGGGGGACACCACTGTTGACAGGTACAGAATTTGATAGGATGCTCCCAATTTTGACCATTTGTTGTCTGTTTGACAGGAATGCTTCTATCCAGTTATGCAGTTGTCCAGAAATACCATAAGATTTTAGTTTTAGGGGTAGTTTGTCATGTACCACTGAATCAAAGGCTTTACAGAAGTCTATGTAGACTGCATCTATTGCTTTGCCCTGATCGAGTTATGTAATCCATATATTTTTGCAGTGTAAGAGTTGCAGATTGCAGGATAGTTTTTTTCTGAAACCAAATTGTTTATTGAGAGTAGGTTGTTTGTCTCTAAGTGGAAGATAATAGATTGGTTAATAATTGATTCCATGACTTTATAGATGACGCAGCATAAAGAGATTGGTCTGTAATTTTCGACTAGACTGGGCTCTCCCTTTTTGAAGATGGGGATGACAGTGTCTTGTGACCATAGTTGTGGCATGTTGTTGCCTTGTTGCCTTGTGGCATTGGGAATTTAAAGGATGCCCTTTCAATGAAGTTGCTCAGAGTATCAAGATCCCTGGAATTTTTTGAAACCTTGGCATAGCCAACTGTGGAAATAAATTTCAACAAGTGAAAGCCATCCCTCATGTCCTGATGCATAACTCATGTACTAAGAAAACCACTGCTATAAATTCTGATATTGTAAAGAAATTCATATATAATCTTGAAAAAAAAGTAAGCAGTCACAATTAATGCAAAATAAGAGAAAATTCAAACCTGGGAAAGGTAAAAAATGTCATAAAGAAACTCAAAACAATCCTATTTTGACATCGTTTGTTATAAGAAGGGATTGAAGGCAACCTCTGGCAGGGATTTGGGATATGGTCATCCTTTCCCCTCTTATTCTAGCAGTAACAAAGATTCCAGGAGAAATTCAAAGTGTAGACCTCTTCCTTAAAGAGAAGTGTGAAATAGCTTGAATCTCTTTTAGAATTTCATAATCAGACTTTTTGTGTGTGTGTGTGTGGGGGGGTCACTGACCCAGATTTGATAGTACAAGGAAGCTGGCTTTACAATCAGCCTGGCATTTGATTCAAAGATTTTATGATGGAGACAGAAAATGAAATGATTGCATGTCAGACAAGGATGGGAAAGCTATATTATTAACTGTGCTGAACAGAATAAGTTAAGCTTTTAGACACCCACTCAATTAAAGTATACAAGGTTAAAAATAACTCCAGACAGGGAAACAAATTGAGCAAAGAATATGATTATATCTAATTTCCATGGACTATGTATCATCTTACACTCACAGCCATGTTTCCAGTTTAATAGAATAATAACTATGTTGATCTAAGCATTTGTTTCTGCCATTCTAAGAAATAAATTTGAGCTGGTTTGATGTTGTGGTTAAGGTAACAGGCTAGAAACTGGGAGACTGTGAGTTCTAGTCTCACCTTTGACACAAAGCCAGTTCAGTGACTTTGGGCTAGTCCTTCTGACTCACCTCTAGGAAGCAGGCAAGGGCAAACCACTTATGAAATCTTACTAAGTTCAAGGACTAGTCTAGACAATCACCAGAAGTTAACATTGACTCAAAGGCAAAAAGAAAATAAAAAAAAACTGAGACAGGAATAAAATAAGGCTGGGAGACGTTCCGAGTTGCACACCCTAGAATCAGGATATATCCATTAAGTTAGAAAGTTTCAGCTTTAGTTTGGCAAGATTCTGTCTTGTAAGCAAAGAACGGGACTCAGTTGGTTTTCCCTGTGTCATTTTTGGGCTTTGGCCCAACAGTTTGTTCCATGAAACCTGATAAGCAGAGTTGGGGCTATTTCTCTTCACAGTGAGTTGGCCTCTAGGTTTTCAGGGTTTAGTTTCCTGGTTTATATATTACAATTTATGGTTTTCAGGTTTAAATTTGATAACATAACAAATATTTATCTGTTTTTAACCAAAACTAGGGGTTTGTGGAATTGTATACCACTCAGAGTCAGTCTGATTGGAATGATTTTAAGGCCAGGATATAAATAAATAAATAAATACACCCATCCATCTTGTTAAATCAAAACATACTGTTTTCCTTCTGGGTGCCTGGATTGTTCTAAACCAAGAACAAACTGAGGAGATATCTTCTCCAGAAATTGTAACTGAAGAAGTCAAGATAGGAAGTATGTACTGAGAATCTAAGTTGACCTTAGATTCTCTTGGGGCAACTTCTTTCTACTTTTTTTTTCTTTTTAAGTCTGGATACTCCTACACAGCTTTTCCTTGGTGTCCTTAAATTAAGTGGACTTCAACTGCCAGATTTCTCAATGCTTGAAGCCCACATATTTGAAAGACACCAAGTATGAAGGAGGATCACACAGAAGGAAATGCCAACTTTCTATTCTTTTAATTGTTTGTATGTTTAAAACCCAGGTTGGCCAGATTGTCATATTGTTTTATAAGACGGGGCAGAATATATTTCAATTTAATTTACTAACAAAAATAAAACAAAATGAAATGAAACCACTTTTTTTCTTTCTTTACTTTTTTTTTTTTTTTTTTTAGCAAAGATGCTATCCTAATTTGCCTGATATTAGAAATTATGATATGGGGACTTTACCTTTAGAAAGTATAAACTATATTTTGCTGGATTCCTCCCTCCCTCAAATAAAAGTATTTCTTAACTCCAGTGGGTTTTATTCTGACTTGTTTGTTACCTCTGGACTTTTGGTGCTTCTTCCTGTCTTCTGAAATTCATGGTGGGCTGCTGTGTCATGAATGTTAGAACTCTGTTAAATGGCATCCTAAAATTCTTCACCTCATGGACAAGTGACAGTTAGAAGATCTGTGGCATTCAGTCATATAATTTTCCAATAGTTTCAGAGGAATACAAAAAAAATCAGCCTGTGCAATACAAAATGAATTTATTCTATCAATAGAAGAGACTATATTAGGCTCAGGGTTGAAATGTGCTCTCTGAGCTTGGTTGTTTTCTTGCAGAGGTTTTATTACTAAGTAACATCATCAGTACAACTGAATGTGGGGTTTGCTCTGTGTTTATACACAGTAATTTACCCTGCCAGTTTTGGTGGCAATGTGGTTTTCTCCTTGGTAGTTCCCTGATTAGGGTATTGTGTTCCGTTTGAAGCAGGATACAATATCCTAATGCCTAATGCAGTGGTGGGATTCAAAAAAAATTACTACTGGTTCTGTGGGCATGGCTTGGTGGGCGTGACAGGGGAAGGATACTGTAAAATCTCCATTCCCTCCCCACTCCAGGGGGAAGGTTCCTGAAAATCTCATTCCCTAACCTGCTTTCCAGCACATTCTCCTGTGCAGGGCAACAAAGAAGATCCAGCGGAACTTCGGTTTGTGCCGCGGCGGCAGGATTTGTGAAGCTGCGTGATCCCTGCCGCTGCGCTGGGGCAAAAGCTGCCCTGCAGGGGCAGCTGAAGGTAGGGGATCAGGGGTTTGGGGTGTTGCAGACCCCCCGTGGAACCCCCTTTTCCCAGGACGGCAACGGCAGTCCGTTTCCAGGAGGAAGTGGAGAAAGTGCTTGAGAGGAGAAAATTTTCTTGGCTCCTAGGACTCTAAGATATATTTAATAAAATTCTGAAAAGTATGACTTTCTGAATAACACCTGTGCTGTTTGATGGTGCTGAAAGGATAGCTTTCCCTCTTTCCTACGGAATAAATAACTGGATATTAAGAAACCTATTTTTTTAGGTGAAAATTGGTTTTAAGCGATGAGTGGGAAGAGAGAGGATTAAAAAGAAAATATTTGTATGCTAAGACTTTGTTGGAGCAGATGCCTTAAGGATTTGAAGACTAGAATATATTGCAATAGATTTTAAACAGATTTGGACTTTCTTTCTCTTTCATTGATATTACCCCAGAAGGAGAAAGTGAGAACTCTGCCTTGGTTTGGACTGACTGATAGCTTTGGGACTGTTTTATTTTTTTTATTTATTTTTTTTGAATATTCTGGTTGTTGTAAGAAGAAAGAAGGGGAAAAGAAAAGAAAAGATTTATAATGGCTCTTTCTGTTGAGGAACTAAGAAAAGAATATGAACAAGCAAAAAAAAATGGTAAAAGATGGTGTGGAAGAAGCTTTCCTTTTTAGAAATGGCGCTTACTAATTATCAACAAACATTACAACAGATGAAGACAGCAGAGGAACAAGAAAGAAAGGAAGGAGCCATTTTTAATGAATCTCAGAATTTGATCAAGAAAGAAGGAAGAGAGAAAAGAAGAAAACTAAAGGACTTAAGATCTAAAAAAACATTTAAGAAAGGGAAAAATAAGGTGCAAAACCAATATGATGATAGTAAACAAAAGGAAAAGGAATACGACAGAGAAGGGAAGCCGGTAAGGCAGAGGCTAGAAGAAGGGGGTAGAAAGGTTTGTTGGGAGAAGAAAGAAAGGGAAAAGGTGGAGAAAAGCTACAATGTTTTGAAATTAAATGAAAAAAAGGAATTTTTATGGATAATGGATAAAGTATAATTTTTTTAAAAAAGATTTTGCAAGGTACATAAGATGAGATGGTAGTATTGTAATGGTTTAAGAGTTGATAAGAGATTAAAATGTTAAAATGTTTAAAAATGATTGGCTTTAAAATTTAATAATAGGGAGGTTTAGAATACTGTTTTAATTAAAGAGTTTAATAAGATTATGGTATTGATGTTATTATAAAATTTTTATTATAGTATCTTTTTTTTAATATTTGGATTTATTGTCTAATTATGTACTTAATTATTTTGGATGTATTAGTTAGATAGAATGTACCAAGCAAAATCGGATTGGGTATTGGATATTATTTTAAAGATTAATTTGATTAACTTAGGGGGAGATAGAAAGGCATCATACTCTGATTAATGATTTCAGGAGAAACTTATTTTCTTCTTTTTTATAAGGAATGAGACAAAGGGATGATAAAAATGGACAAAAGATACAAATATAATGATTCAAACTAAGATGATTAATTAAGATAGAATTAAGAAGGGTGAAATATGTGGAGAAGTTAATATAGAAGGTTTAGAATGGTAAATAAAATAAGTAATGATATGTAAGATGAGCATGAATATAATTGAAGTCCATGAAGAAAAAAAAGAAGATCCAGCCAATCAGCTGGGACCTGGGAGGCAGAGAATAGATGGGGGAGGGGCCAGTGAGAGTGGGATTTGCTGGTTCTCCGAACTACTCAAAATTTCCACTACTGGTTCTCCAGAACTGGTCAGAACCTGCTGAATACCACCTCTGCCCTAATGCCCCAATACTTTTCCAAGGAGACAAACAATCAAACAGACAAACAATCAGGCAGAAAACAATAACCTAATCAGGCAACTACCAAGGGGTAACCACACACACAGGAAAGTTGTCCATGCGGATTTTACTACACTAGTCTTTGCAGACTATAGGGGTTGTGCTGATTTCAATTTCAAGGCCATTGAACTAGCACTCTTCAAAGACATTTCTGCAATCATGTGGCCAGCATGATGCCATGGAGTGCTGTCACCTTCCCACCATAGCGGTACCTATTTATCTACTTGTATTTGCATGCTTTTGAACTGCTTGGTTGGTAGGAACTGGGCAAGGATGGGAGCTCACTCCATTGTGTGATGCTCAGGTCTTGAACCAGCTGACAAGCCCAACATCTTAACTTCTGAGCCACCACATTGCTCCACTGGCAGAAAAAGCTTCTATATATGTATATAACCAGGAAGCAAATCCATCCCTCACTAACACTTGATAAAATTACTTAGTCACATTAATGAAATATTGGGAAACAACAACCAAGCTCAGAGTGAATTTCTGCTATTAGTTCATGCTGCTGAAGTTTTTAGTAAGTTTCAGTGCAGCCCATTTGCCTTGTTTCCTTCAAGCCTATTGATAGGTTTGGTTTGATCCAAAGTGGCCTCCTCCAACCTAAGAATAGGAATCCCTGGATACTGGATTAAATATGTTCATTGGAAGGGTTGGAATTCTCTAACATTTCCGAGAGAAGGCTGGAGGAAAAAAAATCTCAGAGGGTTTCTAAGCTGTCATTTTTTTCAGATAAATTACAAAATTTGGGGCTTTCCAGCAGCTTAATTTTATATGACAGAATAGCCGCCTTGTTATAACAGCAATTTTCAGTGGTACATACTGAAAATAAATAGTGATTATTCTCCTGCTTCCCATTTAAACAGCACCATGGATAAATGAGAAACATGTCAGGGAAAACATAAATAAATGAAGTCTGGCAGTTCAGCTGCAGCAAAACACATTTACGATTCAAAAGTATGCAAATTGTTATTCATGCTTCTAGGCTGCCACTGGATACTGTGACGGTTCTAGCATTTGTGACTGCAGAATAGTCAATGGCATTAGGAGTTTTACAGGAATGAAATACTACAACACAAAGTGCTGTGATATGGAAGAGGAACACTGGTTGATTTCACATTATCTCTTTAGGGCTCCACAATTATATTCTGACAGCAGATGGTGGATGTTGGCAAATATAGCTGATCACTGTTGGATTTTAGGGGTAATCTCCTATCCAAACAGGTGCAGCTCTACTTGGCTTTTCAAGTTCAATCAAGAAGAGATAGGTAGTGCCACTGAAAAATAATGATGCAATATGATATCCAAACCCGAAACATAAAGATGTTAGGCCAGTGTTTTTTGGCATTGGCAAGTTTAAGAGAGGGAGACTTCACAGCTGCCTGGGGATTTCTGGGAGGTGAAGATCACCTCTCCTAAACTTGCTAAGGTTGAAAAACACTGGGTTAAAGCACACTTTGGGTTATTTAACAATTTGGCATGTTCAGTTCCTGGACTGAGATTTACTGGGGCTAAAAAGTTAATGCAAAATGCATGAGAGCTGCCATACATGTGTAACATCCATAGTTTGACCCAAAGGTGCTTTTTCAGGAGGCAACTGGACTTTCTTGTTTCTTTCTTTTGAAGATGTTTTGCTTCTCATCCAAGAAACTTCTTCAGCTCTGACAGGATAGTGGGGAATGGAAGGATTTATATTCCTTGCAGACAGCTGGTCATTTGCATTCTTTTACAGAGTCATTAAGGCCACTTGGAGGTTTATATGTGTCCTCAGGGTCACCTGAGTAGTGCTCCTAATTCCTGTAGTCTGCAATTTCTCCTCTGGAAATCCATTCTTAGTCCACACCATTCAAAGGATGTTCATTCCAAATTGTATAGCTAAAAGTCTGTAGAGGATCTAAGTCATGCTTGTCCCAAAGGTGCTTTTTGAGGAGGCAACTGAACTTTCTTGGTTTTTTCTTTTCTTTTGAAGACTTTTCGCTTCTCATCAAAAATCATTCCATTCCCCACTATTCTGTCAAAGCTGAAAAAGCTTCTTGGATGAGGAGCAAAACTTCTTCAAAAGAAAGAAACAAGAAAGTCCAGTTGCCTCCTGAAAAAGCACCTTTGGGACAACTATGACCTGGATGGCTGAGAATCTCTACAGACTTCCATCAATAGTTTGAACAGTCCATTGACTTCTAGTAGGTTTTCAGGTGCAATTCAAAGTGCTAGTTTTAACCCATCATGCCTTCTATAGTTTGGCTCCCAAGCTTGTCAAATCTACTTTCTTTAAGAGGAATCAACCCATTTGATAGGCTTCGCATGAGAAAACCTGGTAGCGCATTGGTTAGAATTCAGTATTTCAGACAAGCTCTGTCCACAGACTGGAGTTTGATCTTGATGAAGGGCAAGGTTGCCTTTCATTCTTCCAAGATCAGTAAAACGAGGAGTCCAATTGTTGGGATCAATATGCTGACACTGTAAAATTCCCTGACAGTGCGGTAAACAGTATATAAGTCTAAATTCGATTGTTATTGCTATAAACAGTCACCTGCTATCAGGAAGGGGCTGGAAGCAATGCTTTTTGGTGATGCTCATTGCTTTGAGCAAAATTCTCCTTCCCAAGCCAAGTTTGGCACCTTCCTCAATGGTCTTCTGAAAGCTAGTCAAGTTCAAATTAGTTTAGAGAGCTTTCAGTGAAATCCACCACCTGATTTAGAGTTACTGCAATTATTATGGTGGATCTTTTACCATTTGGTTTTTATTCTGTTTTAATGCTTATGCAGGTGTTGTGACTCGGAGATTTGAGCCTCCTCTGTTAGAAGACACAGACTCGAGTAATGAGGAAGAGGAGGACTTGGCCTTGAGATTTGAGCCTGCTTTGCTGGAAGATTCGGAATCATCTTCCTCCCCTTCCTCACTGGTTGTGCCTCAGGTGTCGGCAGATAATCAGGAGAGAGTGCCAGAGTCCTTGGCTGAGGATCAAGCTGAGGAATGCTGGTTTGATGCAAGGCAAAGACGCAGGCAGAAGCGTGAAATGCAACGTAAAAGGAAATGTCAAATCAGGGACTGACTTGAGAGACTGACACGCCCCTCAGGAAATAAAAGAGGGCGTGTTAGCTCTGAATCCTCATTCGGGACAATTTGTTTATTCGGAATAGAAGCTTGACAAATTCTCTGTGCGGTGTTTGCCTTTTGATTTACGGTCTTGTTTGTTATCGGACTTGGCAGGCAGCTTCTGGAAGACTGCCAAGGACTTCTCCAGTAAAAGGAATTTAACTCTATCGTTCCTGGTCCTGTCTGTTTATTTATATTCCTTTGGAGGATTGGACTCTCGCCTCATGGTCACAGGTGAGACAGAACATACAGGTAATCCTTGACTTACAACCATTCATTTAGCAACTGGTCAAAGTTACAATGACACTGAAAAAATGACTTACAACCACTGCAGCACCCCAGCACTCACCTTTTTAATGACTGCAACAATTTATGATTGTAAGTCTGATCTCGATTACAGTTGTAAGTTGAGGACTACCTATATTGTTAATGCCCAGGACTCTATATGATTACTGGCATACAAATTTGTATACGTTCATACAGCCATGCATAGATACGTTTTATTTATTTTTTTAACCACCCACTTGGTAGCAATCCTGAGTCACTTGTTTGAGATGAGCAGCCATAGAAATTACACAAATAAGTCAATATTTGTGTAAAGATTGCTTTTAATATTTTATCACTCAATTGGGAAAAAAACCTCAGAGGTGGATTCATGGGTATTACACTTACAGTGCAAATTCTGCCATTTTTGTGTTTATGTTCTGAGGTAGCAAATGACTGGTGTGGTGGCTTAGTGGAGAAGAAGTTTGCCTTCCACTCGAAAGGTTGAGGGTTCAATTCTAGGAAACAGCAGATGTTTTCTTTGTGTTCCTGGGACACAAAGAAAAAATATCTACTGTGAACTCCACATGGTGTCAGGAAGGGCATCCGGCCAGTAAATGCTCAGCTCAGCTCCATTCAGTCATCCCAACTCTACCCCAACTACAGGGTCATAAAATGGGAGTATTGTGAGGTTGCAAACAAGGTGCATAAATTGAGAGCTTGCACTATGACATCGTAGCATATGTTTCTTCGTTCTGATGAAATCTTGGCTTGCTGCAAACATCTCTTTGCATAGATGGTGTTTTTGCAGTTATTGTATATAAAGTTATTCAGAAGTATGGGGCATTATCCAGCCCTGGTTGTACAATCCATTTTCTCACAGTTTGCAGCATTCCTGGCTTTCATTAAATCCAAAAGAAAGTATTATGAAAACATTTATAGGTCAAGAAATACTGGATGCCATGGGCAGAGTGAGAGAGAGATACATGAGCAAAACACTCAACTGGAGAATACCAACATTCTAGCAATTTGCAACAATGAAAACACACACACACACACACACACCTCAGAAACACCATTAAAAGAAATTCTTGTCTATTGAGCTTGAGATAGAAAAACAGTCCAATTCCAAAATTCCATAGGCTGGATGGGAAGGTAATTTTCAATAAAAGAGATCATTCTACAGTGGAGAAGGTTATAGCAAATGGTACTGAGTTAAGTGGATAGGTGTGTTCAAATTTCATCCAAAAATTATGCTCCAGTTTCAGTAAGGATTAATCTGTTCCTGCAATTATTAAAATGCTCATGATTTGTAATGTTCAATTTAAACAACCAGGTAAATAGGTTTTTCTTTGGAGGACTTCTGACTGTTGATCGAACTTCTGTAAACATGTATGCATAAAGTGCACATGAAAAATGTGATTGAAAATTCCTGAAGAGAAAGCACATTCAACCTCACGAGAATTAATATATTTTATTGGAATAAGAAAGGCATAATGAAAACAAGCAGAATTTCATGTTCATTTTCTGCATGAACAGGAGTAAAGATTCAGGATTAAAAGAGTGGGTCAGGGAAACACTGCTTTCTTCTCTGCCTTTCTCATTTTGAATATCATGCAATCAAATTTCTTTTCAAATCTCATCAGATCGTCTCTCAAAGTCATTGCAGACAGATTAAAATAGGTTATGACACTCGTCTCATATACATAAAAATGTGTTTATGTGTCTTTAAGCAGTTATTAGTCTCTGAATTAGTTTAGAATACATTAACCTTCAGGATAAATTACTTCAATCAAGAGAATGACTCTAAAACAATAGAGTATTTTTCCTCTGTCATTTTTTCATATAGACAGAGGGATTCTCATATACAATTCACTTTATGGATTTCAACATAATTTAATCAACAGTAATCTTATTGCTATTATCATTATTTTTGTCAGGTTTATGTACTAAGAATTCCACTGCAACCCAAGGCATTACAGTTCTGTAATCCATGATCACTGACCATGCTAAGTAGATCTAATAAGATATAAAGAGCCAACAAATGAGACCATCATATTACCTACTGTTGCTCTAAAAATATGCCTCTTGATTTGAAATAATCCCCTGAAGCTAGATTTAAAGATGTAGATTGCTCAGGAGTCCAAAACACTTATTCCTGTTTGACTGCCACTAGATAATGAACTTAGGAGCTTTTATATCTCAGCAATTTTCTTGTGGTTTTTGACAGTAGAAATAAAACCTAGTCAGATGGCACTGCTCCATCAATGATCCACCAACAACAGTATAATAGATTTGCCCAAAATAATCTTGGTGATAATCGGTATGCTGACACAACATGCAAATGATGCACAGCAAATTGTATTATTTCACTTTGTTTAACATCTTGTCAGTATTTGTCTTCCTCAAGTTTTCAATGCAGGATTTTAAACATGACTCACATAGAGGAAGTCAGAAAAGATACTTCTGAAGTTATTTCTGAAGTTTGTTGTCCCCATTTGTTACTCAGGTCTCAATTCTTGATCATAGCCTGAGAATTGTCTCTTCCTCTCAAAACACTTAAAGATGTTTTTTTATTGTATTTTAAGCAAAGCTCTAATATAGACAAGTATTTATTTATTTATTTATTTATTTATTTGTCAATCGCTTACAAGATAACAGGTATAAGTATAAACATGAGTAAGAATACAGGAAATAGGTACAAATAAATGGGGACAAAAGGACAGGAACGGTAGGCATGATGTTGCATATTTATGATTATTTATAAATATTTATGATGGTGCAGATTTATGAACAGCATATTTGAAAACTGGTTTTCTGTACACAAGGGATGATTAATAATCTATTATTTTTTATATTCATACTGCAATAATTAAAAATGGTTTATCATACAATTTTAAAACTGTTTTCATAGTGTACTAAAAGATTAAAACTAGGCAAGCTATTTAAGATACTCCAAAGAGCAGCCATATTTTTTTTAAAATAGAGGTATATAATAAAGTTGGGTTGAGTTGACTCCAACCTAAAAGAATTTTTCTGACTGTATCAACAGGTGACTTGGCTAACCAAGGTTGGATCTCATTTACAATATGGCTGGCAGCTATAGGCTGGGTTAGAAAAGTTTTTAAAAAGGCAAGACACTCTTGTCACCGTTTATTTTTTTTGGACAAAATATTCTGACAAAATTGTTCTGTATTTTTGCAAACATAGTAAAAAAAAGGGGGGGATTTCAATATCAGTCTTATTGATGAACGTTTTAACTGTTCAACATCCCACTCTGGAGCTTAATTTACAACTTTGTGTGTATATGTGTGTCTATGTGCACAAATATATTAATCTTTGATTTGCACACATATTTTTCATATCTGAATTAGTACCCTGTGTGGTTGAAAGAAGAAGTATATTAAAACGAAGAGTAACACTGGTAAAGCTCTCAAACGAAGGTTTTAATTACATTCTCATCTTCATGTCATTAGCTGCATAACAATTTGTGGATGAAGTGATAACTACTCTCTCATAAAGCTAATGAATTCACTTAGGCTACAATAAAACTGTATACACATAACCATATTAGGACAATGTGCATAATTAAACATCCCTGGATTTATACGGTTTTATAAGCAACTGGAATTTTGCTATGTAACCAATGTACTGTTTTTTGCTTTTGTTTTAAATTGTGACTGCTGGAATCTAAGATTTATTCAAGACTGACCGCATACAGGAGGAATTTTTGGTTCTTCCATACCATGCCATACTTCTCCCCACGATTCCCCAGGAATTAGGAGATACTTGCAAGAAACCTCAGATGAAGAAATTAGATAGCATTTTATACCAAATGATATCCATTTGTTTTGCAGTTTTCAACTTCCTACCCCAAGATACTCTTTCTAAAATTTCTAATGACTTCATCTCTTCAGATGACAATGAGATCAGTTTTCAACAGAAAACATATTGGTAGATGGAAACAACCTTCATAATACAGTAACTCAATCTTCTTCTTTACTTCCTCTTTTACTGCTTCAACTGTCAAGGGGGGTAAAAATTCAGGGTTCCTGCTCTTCTGGCTGCCTCAACCATTGTTATTTAATGCTGTTGTAGCATGTCTTTGCTGTTATCTATCCATCTTCTTCTGAGGCTGCCTCGTATTCTTTGCCCTTCTCCTCTTTTTATATGTATCTTGGATGGTATGGAATCCATCCAAGACATCCTCTCTAGGTGAACAAGCCACTTTATTGAGTAACTCAGTAACAGCAACTCAGTAAAGAATTAAAGATAAAATTCCTTCTAATTTGAAAAAAGATGGGGAAGTAACAATGGGGATTTTGAGAAAAGGGTGAGCTTCTGAATACTTGCTTTTCTTAGAAAAGGGAAAGAAATGTGATTAAAAAGGTAAGAAATGTAGCAAAGCTACTGCAAAAATAATAGGCTCAAGGATCATTCAAGGAAATTGATTGCCACAAAGAAGAGGGAGTCAAGCTATTATCCAAAGCACCTGAGGGTAGGACAAGAAGCAATAGGTGGAAACTAATCAAGGAGAGAAGCAACTTAGAACTAAGGAGAAATTTCTTGACAGAACAATTAATAGGTAAAACAACTTGCCTCCAGAAGTTGTAAATGCTCCAACACTGGAAGTTTTTAAGAAGAGATTGGATAACCATGTGTCTGAAGTGGTGTAAGGGTTGGACTAGAAGACCTCTAAGGTCCCTTTCAACTCTGTTATTCTATTCTATTCTATTCTATTCTATTCTATTCTATTCTATTCTATTCTATTCTATTCTATTCTATTCTAATTCTCAGGATATTTAAAGCAGACTAATGGAAATGTTTCTTCACATCCACTGCCTAAATAACCAGTGAAATTTATAACATGAAGATGTGACACTGGCCATTAATGGAATGGTTTTAAAAGAGGACTAAATAAATTATTGAAGGACAAGTCTATCAAGAATTACTGCTCCAGGCTGAAAGCAGCATGGCTCCAAATACTAGTTTTAGGAGAATAATATGGGTAGGCTGGAGGTATCCATCTTCAGCTTGCAAATACCCTGAGTTAAGTAATTGGCCAATGCAAGAAACAAAATATTGCCTGAAAGATGGTCTTTTGCTCGATTTATCAAAATTCCTCTTATGTGTGATAAGAATTAGGGTTGTGTATGCTTACAGAAGTACTCAGAAGAACAATCTCCAACCTCACTTCAATGCATAATTCCTCCACTATTCATTAAAGAACCCTGATCCATTTTTTGGCATCTAAGTCTAAAAGATCTTCATTGGATGTGCATAATCATTGGTACCTTATGCAAGTAGAATAGATAGCACCACCACCAGATGGACTCGCAACTGGCTGGCAAACTGTAATCAACGAGTTGTCCTTAATGGGTCTAAGTCTACATGGAGGGAAGTAAGCAGTGGGGTGCCACAAGGTTCCGTCTTAGGCCCAGTACTCTTCAATATCTTCATTAACAACTTAGATGAGGGAATAGAAGGGGAACTTACCAAATTTGTAGATGATACTAAGCTGGCAGGAATAGCTAACACCCAAGAAGACAGGCTCAAGATCCAGATGGATCTTGACAGACTAGAACACTGGGCCATATTTAACAAAATGAAATTCAATGTAGAGAAAAGTACTACACTTAGGCAAGAAAAACCAAAAGTACACATATAGACTGGGTGAAACCAGGCTCAATAGCAGTAACTGTGAGAGGGATCTTGGAGTCTTAGTGGACAACCAGCTAAATATGAGCCAGCAGTGTGCAGCAGCAGCCAAAAAAGCTAATTCAATTCTAAATTGTATTAACAAAGGGATACAATCAAGATCAAGGGAAGTACTAATACCACTCTATAAAGCCTTAGTAAGACCACACCTAGAGTACTGCATCCAGTTTTGTTCACCACATTATAAAAAAGATGTTGAGACTCTAGAAAAAGTACAGAGAAGAGCAACCAGGATGATTAGGGGATTTGGGGCTAAAACATACAATGAACGGTTGCAGGAATTGGGCTTGGCTAGTCTAGTAAAGAGAAGGACCAGGGGAGACATGATAGCAGTCTTCAAATATTTGAGGGACTGTCACAGGGAGGAAGGGGTCAAGCTATTTTCTAAAGCGCCTGTAGGCCAGACAAGGAATAATGGATGGAAACTGAACAAGGAGAGATTTAACCTGGAAATAAGGAGAAACTTTCTGACAGTGAGAACAATCAATCAATGGAACAGCTTGCCCTTGGAAGTCGTGGGAAACGCCATCACTTGAGATTTTCAAGAAGAGATTGAACTGCCATTTGTCAGAAATGGTGTAGGGTCTCCCGCTTGGGTGGCAGGGGTTGGACTAGATGACCTCCAAGGTCCCTTCCAACACTGATTATCTGTTAAATCTGTCTGTTAGATGATGGAAATGTATAAACCTCCTTGGTTGTATAAACTTCCTTGGTTTGTACAACCAAGGAAATTTATACAACCAAGGAAGTTTATACAACTAAGGAAGTGTATAAACTTCCTTGATTGTATAAATAGAATCATAGAATCAAAAACATGCAAAGTTTTAGTACCACTTTATAAATCCTTAGTAAGACCACACCTGGATTACTGCATCTGGTTTTCATCACCACATTACAAAAAAGATGTTGAGACTTTGGATAAAGAGCAACTAATATGATTAAAGGCCTGGAGGCTAAAGCATATGAAGAATGGTTGCAGGAATTGGGTATGGCTAGTCTAGAGAAAAAAGGACTTGTGGGGGACAGGACAGTTTTCCAGTATTTGAGGGCTTACCAGAAAAGAAGAGGGGATCAACTTATTTTACAAAGCACCAGAAGGCAAGACAAGTGTTAAGCCTGGATTCCCCAAAGGGTGTTAAGGAAAACAAACTAAACAGAATGTACAGCGAAGTCAGATAGGAAGACAGGTAAATGTGTGAGATAAGTTTTCTAGTTAACACGCAGTAAAAATACAGATACGCTTGTGCTATCAAAATTATAATTTATTCCATTTAAGAATTATAGCATAGTCATTATAAACAGTCCATTAGTCATATACCAAATTCAGTCAAGTCTTGTCGAGGATACTCTAATTGCAAAGTCCGTGTGGAATAGCCAGTGTCAGTACACATATAATAAATCAGTCCAATCTTCTCTCCGTTGAGAAATATCAACACAGTAATCCAACACTTCTTCTCCTCCCCGATCCAGCAAGAACGCAGTCTTCAATAAGCCAGCCAGTAAGAGCCAGAGAGTGCCTTGCTGCTTATATAGTACTTTTACAGCTGCACCCTTAATTACATTCCTTTAGCTTAAAGTCACATACACTTTATGTGACAAACCATGATTCATCATTTTATTATCTTTACCCAAAACAGTTAGGGTAAAACAATGTTATCCCTAACATTCTCCCCTTTTGGGTAATAATAATAAATGTTACAATAATATATCCATTTACACTTTCAAATCATAATTGTCACAACTCTCTTTAAATTTTACAACACCTTGTGCTTTTGTAAACTGGTCTGCAATTTTTTCTTCCGTCATGCAGTACTCAAGTTTAATTAAACCATTTTTAACAGATTCTCTAACATTTAAGTATCTTAAATCAGTATGCTTTGATCTAGTCTTTACAGCAATATTAGTAGCTAATTGTATAGCTGCCTGGTTGTCCTCGTACACAATAATAGAATCTTTAACAGTTATACCCATGTCTAATAATAACTGTTTGTACAGAATTAAGTCAGTGCATAGTAATGACAGACATGAAAATTCTGCTTCCATAGTTGACAAGCTAATATGCTGTTGTCTGATTGACCTCCACCCTATTAAAGTCTTACCAAATAATATAGCCATCCCAGATGTTGATTTTCTAGATTTTCAAGAAGATGCCGATGCGCCTGAAGGCGAAAATCTATAACTCTGTGGTGCGCCCCGTGGCCATATACGGCGCAGAGTGCTGGCCGACGACCAAAGAAGTCGAAAGCAGACTCCAGACAATGGAGATGCGAATGCTCCGATGGTCGGTAGGCCTCACCCTACTCGATCGCGTCAGGAATGAAGAAGTGCGCAGACGGTTCAACGTCGTGCCCATCCCCACGGTCATGAGGCAGTCCCGGCTACGATGGTTCGGCCATGTGAGTCGCGCCAAGGAAGAATCCATCATCAAATCTGCGATGAAGGTGATTGTTGGAGGAGCGAGACCGCGTGGTAGACCTAAGCAACGCTGGATGGACACGATCAAGGCCGATCTAGAGATCGCGAAGGCAGACCCGACATACGTGGCAGACAGAGAGGCGTGGAAGCAGTACTCAAGGACATTAGCGGACCTCGCCAGAGCGCGAGACAAACGCTGAAGAAAAAGAAGAAGAAGAAGATGTTGATTTTCTAGTGTTTATGTCAGTTGCAAAACTTGCATCTGCATAGGCACTAAGATTCAAATCACCTTTTGGCTCTAGATACAATGCATGGTGCATTGTTCCTTTAAGATATCTTAAAATTCTCTTTAATGCTTGCCAATGACATTGATGTGGATCATTATTATATCGTACAGCTGATTAATACTATAAGCTATATCTGGCCTTGACCAATTGCTTATATATGATAAGCTACCAATCAAAGATTGATATATGGTCTTATCAAATTTGGGACTTTGAGCATCCATTTTGCAAATTTCCTGACTCATTGGAGTCTTTGCAGGCTTACAAAGTTCCATTTTATACAATTTAATTAATTGGCAAATTTTATCCTCTTGTGATATCTTAAATCCTTTTGTGGTTTTATTAATTGTCAATCCTAGATACTTTTAATTTCACCTAAATGCTTTAATTTTATCCTTTTGGCTAATAATGAAATAATCTCAGTAGCTTCATTATTGGTCTTAGTAATCAAAGCAATATCATCTGTAAATAATAACAATAATGACACCGTTCCATTATTTTCTCTTTTAAACATACATGGATCTGCTAAACCAGATTTAAACCCTATATTGTTTAATTCTTTCACAATATATTGGTTCCATTCATAGCCAGATTGTTTCAATCCATATAAACTCTTCTTGAGTTTCCAACAATCATTGCTATTTACTTTATTATCTTTTATACCAACTGGTTTTTTCAAATATATTGTATGCTGCAATGGTGCATGCAGATATGCAGTTTCTACGTCTAAATGGTTAACTATATAATTCTTCTTAGCTGCCCATACTAAAGCGGCTCTTAAAGTTGTAGCCTTAAGATTTGGTGCAAATACCTCATCATAATCATATGTATTTTGGTTAAATCCTTGTGCTACTAATCTAGCTTTATAAGTTACTTTCCCATTATTTCCAGTCTTTACTTTAAATATCCATTTGCACCCAATTGATTTTTCTCCTGGAGGTAATTTGGTTTCTTCATAAACCTTCATTTCCTTTAATGAATTTAACTCTTTTTCCATTGCCTTTTTCCAATTCTCCTGATCCTTAGCAGGATACATCTTAAGTTCATCTATGCTAGTAGGAACTTTATTTACTTGGCAAACAATACTTGCCTGATATCTTTCAGGTGGTTTGGTTATACGCGTTCAGCGCCTAGGTATAACAGGACTTACAGGTGGACTTTCCTTTATTTCCTGTTCTTGACTATCTATCTCTTCTTGATCAATTATTTCCTCTTGATCTGATTCTATTTGCTCTTCATGGACTTTTTCTTTAATTGGACTTTTCTTATAACTAGTCTTTTCTTTCTGCCTCTTGTAGTGTTCTATAATAACATCATTATCTGAATCCTGCTCTAATCTATTCCATCCTATATGTTCTAGGAATTGTGCACTAGCACTGCAGTATACTCTAGATGTACCTGGTTCCCAGAATCTATAAGATCTATGATTTGCTTGATATCCAACAAAAATTAATCTTTTAGCTCTATGTTGGCCTTTGTGCCTGAGTTGTGTAGGGATATGCACCCATGCTGGTGCACCAAATGTGTGAATATAACTCAAATCACGTTTCCTACCATGCCACAGAGTGAATGGTAATTCACCTGTTGTTGAATTAACAACATTGTTTAATATGTGATTCCCACACATTATAGCTTCTCCCCACAAATTGTCAGGTAATCCAGAATCAGATAACATAGTTCTTCCCATTGATTGCAGTGTTTGACCTCGTCTCTCTATAAATACATTATGCTGAGGCCTATATGGTGCAGACTTTTTATGTTGAATACCTGCCATTCTAAGTCTATTCTGGAATTTATTATTTGTAAATTCCGTACCATTATCTGTTATAAGAGTTACTAATTTGCTTTTAGTTTTCCTCTCTGCAAATTTTAACCAATTAAAAGAAATTTGTATACGTTCAGTTTTTCTCTTCATTAGAAAACAGAAACCATACCTAGAATAGTGGTCCATTATACTTAATATGTATCTAGCACCACCTACACTTGGCTTTTTAGGACCTATTATATCAGCAAATACTACCTCTAAAGGCTCTTTGGTAGTAAATCCATCAACTCTATTTGCTGGTATAACTTTGCTTTTGTTTTGATTACAAGCAGAACATTGCAAATACTTATTACAAGGTTTCAAACTTATTCCTTTAGATAGTTGAACAGTTCTCTTAATCATTTTAAAATTTAAATGACCTAGCCTTCGGTGTAACAAGTGAATACATTCATCATGAGGTTTCTTATTATCATAAATTGTGTTAGCCACCTTTAAACCATTATCATTTAACACATATAAGTCACCTCTTAAAGATGCAGTAATTTTCTTACCTTCTTTTTCTATTAAACAAGTATCTCCCTTAAAGGTAATTATGTATCCTAATCTAACCAACATTCTAACTGAAAGCAAATTAAATTTAAGTTGAGGTACATATAACATTTTTATGTTCTCATTTATACTAGAACAATGAGCAATACCTTCACCTTTAGCCTTAAGTTTCCATCCGTTTGCCAATGAGATATGCTGTGAACTCATGGACATTTTTACAAATTTTTTGTTATCATTTGTAATACAGTGGGACGCACCACTGTCAACCACCCATAAATTATT
Organism: Notechis scutatus; assembly: GCF_049901735.1. Lineage (NCBI taxonomy): Eukaryota > Metazoa > Chordata > Lepidosauria > Squamata > Elapidae > Notechis > Notechis scutatus. Next base: position 19,283,645 of record NC_142011.1, on the reverse strand, counting down.
TTTTACAACTCCATTACTATACATTGCTAACTCATAATTCTTATTTCTTCTTTGATGGCTTCCAGCATTCTGGCTTGCGTTCTGGCGCTTTGGTTTCTTACAAAATCTTGCCAAATGCCCTTTCCCTCCACAATTAAAACACTTTTTAATTGCGTATGCAGTAGGAGATTCATTATTTTCCTTTTGAGGTTGCTCCCTCCTTAACTGATCTCTTTCAAGCCTTCTTCTGGCCTCTTCAATCAATCTGCCAGTGATATCAGTTAAAGTTAGGCTTTCTTTAGGCAATATTTCAAGGGAAGTTACGTAGTCATCAAAACTTTCGTCTAATGAAGATAGAATTATGTAGACCTGGTGTAGCTCAGAGAAAATTAACTCCTTCTCATGAAGTTCTTGAAAAATGCTTTTCATAGTATTCAAATGACTCAGCATATCACCATTCTTTTGAAGATAGGTGCGGAAAAGCTTCCGTGTTAGATTTATGTGAGCACCAACGTTATCTCGAACATAAATCCTCCTCAGTTTTTGCCAACACCCAACTGCTGTTTGTTCTCCGCGTATATGAACAAGCTGCTGATCAGTTAATGATAGTCCTATGATGCAAAGTGCTTGCTCATTTTTCTGTTTAAATTCTTCTATCTTTTTACTATCTTCCTCATCTTCAGAATCCCATTCTTCTACGTTTGGTGGGTTTTCAATTATGTTCCACAGACCTTCTCTTCGTAGAAGTAGACTACATTTCACAGACAATGAAACATAGTTTGTTCCATCCAGCTTGGATATAAGGGACAAACTTTGTAGACTGACTTGTGCCATGTTTCACTAAATGGATATAAAACTATAATTGATAAAACACAGCTGTCTGTTTACTGTAACGTGTAACAACACAAAATCTCACTTTTACATAAACCTGTTTTTATCCTAGTTAAACTGACTTTGCAGTCTCTCTGGGCCCATAACCAGTGTTAAGCCTGGATTCCCCAACGGGTGTTAAGGAAAACAAACTAAACAGAATGTACAGCGAAGTCAGATAGGAAAGACAGGTAAATGTGTGAGATAAGTTTTCTAGTTAACACGCAGTAAAAATACAGATACGCTTGTGCTATCAAAATTATAATTTATTCCATTTAAGAATTATAGCATAGTCATTATAAACAGTCCATTAGTCATATACCAAATTCAGTCAAGTCTTGTTGAGGATACTCTAATTGCAAAGTCCGTGTGGAATAGCCAGTGTCAGTACACATATAATAAATCAGTCCAATCTTCTCTCCGTTGAGAAATATCAACACAGTAATCCAACACTTCTTCTCCTCCCCGATCCAGCAAGAACGCAGTCTTCAATAAGCCAGCCAGTAAGAGCCAGAGAGTGCCTTGCTGCTTATATAGTACTTTTACAGCTGCACCCTTAATTACATTCCTTTAGCTTAAAGTCACATACACTTTATGTGACAAACCATGATTCATCATTTTATTATCTTTACCCAAAACGGTTAGGGTAAAACAATGTTATCCCTAACAACAAGAACTAATGGATGGAAACTAATCAAGGAGAGAAGCAACCTGGAATTAAGGAGAAACTTCCTAACAGTGAGGACAATTAACCAGTGAACAGCTTGTCTTCAGAAATTTGTGGGTGCTTCATCATTGGAGGTTTTAAAAGAGTCACTGGATAGCCACTTGTCTGAAATGATATACAGCTGTGATGCCGAACCTATGGCACATGTGCCACAAGTGGCATGCAGAGCCATTTGTGCTGGCATGCGAGCCACAGGCAAAGTTACCTCACTGCGCATGCATGCGCCTCACAGCTGATTTTTCTTCTGGTTTGAGGCCTTTTTAGGCCTCCCAGAGGCTTGGAAAAAGTCTCTGCAAGGCTTTTCAGGACAAATAATATGTTTCATCACTTCCTGTATTACAGGAAGTGATGAAATGGTCCTATTCATCCTGAAAAGCCTTGCAGAGTCTTTTTCCAAACCTCTGGGAGGCCGAAAAAGGCCTTAAACTAAAAGTAAAATCAGCTGTGATGTGCAGTGCAGGGAAGGGGGTTGTGGGGGTGGCAGGGTGGTGGTGGTGGGGATTGTGCACGCATGCGCAGAGGGCATGGGGGGCGCATTGCATTCTGGGTGCTGGCACAGGAGCCCAAAAGGGTTAGCCGCTACTGGTATAGAGTATAGGGGGTTGGGCAAGAAGACCTCCAAGTTCCCTTCCAACTTTGCTCTGTTTGATCGAACTAGTATAACCATCCAAGGCTCTTAAGTATGTTCCTGTGATATTGATATCACGGAGATAAAAGAGATACAACTTGAGTCACAGCTGCCATCTTGAATCTTTTGTGCCCCTCTTCCTTTCCTATAGATGCCACTGAACCCAGCCAGGGAAAGCATTGTCCATCATACCCATGGTAGAGTTTCAAACATGAACGATTTCCCAAAAAACTCCAAGTGAAAGCAGTAATATATACACTTTCCCTCTTTTAATTTGTGACAGTTGGCCTGCAATGTTTCATTCTTCCATGCCATAACTCCCTCTCTCTCCCTTCCTACCTCCTTTTTATGAAACACTTTTTAAAAACTGCAGTTAATCAATAGCAGTAAAACACTTTTTATTATAATTTAATCTTTTTTATAAGATTGTCCAAATTGGTAATCAAATGAGGCCTGTTGTTTGTCTCTAACGTGGTTAATTCGGAGTGATCTTATTATGCGTCATTTGATTTTCCTTTTGGAGCAATTAAAAAGACTTGGGTGGATGGCAGCCAGAGGTGGTATTCAGCAGGTTCTGACCAGTTCTGGAGAACTGGTTGTGGAAATTTTGAGTAGTTCCGAGAACCAGCAAATACCACTTCTGACTGGAGATTTTACAGCATCTTTCCCGCCACACGCACCAAGCCACATCCACAGAACCGGTAGTAATTTTTTTTTGAATCCCACCACTGACGACAGCCTTTATAGATCTGATCATATTTTTGTTTATAACATTTGTCTTTTCTGATGGGGTCTGTCTTAGGCTTTGTTTAAAGTCATACTTAGGATAACAAGTGGTTGTAAACAAAAATCTAATACAACAATCTTTTTAAAGGTAAAACAACAATTTTAAAATCCACATGCTACTATGCCAATCAATGCTTAAGACAGACAATATAGCACCAGTACTTTAGCATTCAGTACTTCAGCTTATATTTCTAAATTCTAAGTTCTTTGGCACTTCTAATTACCTTGGAGTATGATCTGTGGTGGCACAGTGGTTAGAATTCAGTACTGCATACTAATTCTGCCCACTGCCAGTGGTTGAATCCTGACCAGCTCAAGCTTTCATGTTTCTGAGGTCAGTAATCTGGGCCCAGATTGTTGGGGGAAATATGCTAAATCTCTAAACAGCTTAGAAAGAGCTGTAAAGGACTGTAAAGTGGTATATATGTCTAAGTGTCATTGCTATTGCTATTGGAGTATAAAAATTACAAATGATTTTTCACCTAGGCAGGCCTTTGAAGGATAGTCATTAACATTATCTCCCCCCCACAGGTTCTGTTGTGTTCCACATTGTGGTTGCTCCTGAGAGTGATGAGCAGAGAAGAACAATCCCAGAATATAAATTCACAGCAGGACCACACAAGGGGTGAAGCTCAAGCAAGCAGGCACCTGTATGGCAGCAGCTAAAGCAGGCCTGTCAAACTCAATTTCACCGAGGGCTGCATTCAGGGCTGTGGTTGACCTCAGGGGGCCAGGCAGGCATGGCTGTCTGGGTGGGTGGGTGTGGCCAACTGGGTGGACATAGCCAGCTTGATACTACTCATAGGGCATGGCTGACTGGGTGGATGTGGCCAGCTTGATGTCACTCTCCAAACTGCTGGCATGTTTCCTCTTTGCATTCGGTAGACCAAGCTGAAGCCATGCTGGCCCGATATTTCCTCTTCACATTGAGTAGATGAGGCTGATGTTCCATATTAGCAGGCTTGAAACCCTGCATTCCCATTGGTCCGTTTTAACCGCTACCTGATTGGTCAGCCCGGGCGGTTATGATTGGCTCGCTAAGAGTCTGCTGTGGGAGACCAAGCGCGGGAGACTCAAAGCGATGTCATTGGCCACCAAGCCTCGGCAAAGCTCTATAAAAGAGCCGCCGCGACTGCTACCTTTTCCGAGTCTGATCTAGCCAGTTAATAAAGAGCTGTTGTTACTGAACCCAAGTCTCTCGTCTCTGAAGTCCGACCTTCCGAACTTAACAGCTGAAGCCACGCTGGCCTGATGCTTCCTCTTTACATTGGGTAGACTGGGCTGAAGCGATGTGGGCCCGATGTTTCCTCTTCAAATTGGGTAGAACAGGTTGAAGTAACATGGGATGGCCCTTACATTTTCCAGGACGGTCCCGCAGGCTGAATCTGACCACATCTAGCCCACGGGCCTTGTGTTTGACAACCCTGAACTAAAGCGTGCATGCAGTGATATGGGAAGATGCTGAAGGCAGATGGCCACTGTAGTGACAATGGGAAAAGCATCAGTTCATGCTGCGTGAGTGAAGGCAATACTGTAGTGAGTCATTCTGTATTTTTCCTATACTAAATAATGGATGCATTGCTGGAAAACAGAGCATGATTGATAATATAATGATGGATGATGAATACTTCTGGTGGCACTCAACACGCTACTGAAGAAGAGCTGAGGGTCTTTCAAACTCCTAATGATGTTTGTGATGTGGGTAGATTAAAAAGTCATTGGGATGTCTAACTAATGATTTGGCCATACAGCAAAAGAAAATCCAAAAGTGCAAGGAAAATATAACATTATGTTACATTAAATATTACATAAGAAGTATGGGTAAAGGAAAGTTCAACACAGTGAAATAAAAAATAAAACTACCACACATTGACATCTTAGACATCAGATCGAGATGGACTGGGATTGAAAACTTTCAGCCAAAAGGTCGCACATTTTATTACTCAGGCCCTGGAAAAGAAAAGAATTCTGTTGCTGTTATAGTCAGAAAAATGTAGAAATAACAATTCTTGGTTACAAGCAATCAGTGATTGAATAACATCAATTAGACTTTATAGACAATCCTTTAATATGAAGATGATCCAAGTTAATGCTCCAACCATTGATGCTGAAGAAGAGAAGTTTGATTGTTTATGATTAAGTTCAATTCAAAATTGACAAAATATGCAAACAGGATGTGCTACTTGTGATGGGAGACTGGTAGGCCAAAGCTGGAAACATTCAAGAGGAAAATGAAGTTGGATTGTACAGCTTAGGAAATTGAAATGAAGCACAGGAATGATTCATCAATTTCTGCCAATTCAATGATTTCTTCAATGGTGGCTGTTCAAAAAAATCAAAATGACATCAGTATCTATAAACATCACCAGGCAGAGTACATAGAAATCAAATTAACTATACTATTACTAACAGGAAATGTAGGACCTCAATTACAGCATCAAAGATATGACCAGCTGCTGTCTGTGAAACAGATCATGAACTGTTCATGTGCAGGTTTCAAGTTAAACTAAAGAAGAAGAAGAAAAAAGCCATGCAGTTTCCGCAATATAATCAAGAAGAATATGAGGAAATAGTTTCTTAGTTAGTTTTCAAGAAGAATATGAGGAAATACTTTCTTAGTTAATTATTTGCTTAATTTCCAATCTTCCTTCCTTCCTTCCTTCCTTCCTTCCTTCCTTCCTTCCTTCCTTCCTTCCTTCCTTCCTTCCTTCCTTCCTTCCTCTAAACCTCCTTGATAGAAAAGCAGAACTATAGAGTGAAATTTTAAGATGTTGTTAAGGAGGAATATGAAAATAATCAGCAAAAAAAATGAAGAAACTGAAGAAAATAGTGTGTTGAAATAAAGCAGGGAAATTGCCAATTCAGGTAAGGCTCTGAAACTATAGGGAAATATGCTGTTATCTGTACAGTATACTGTAGTACTGTGTGGATCTACAACATTACATATACTTCCAGATTGCAGAACTTATTTAACTCTGGACATGGATGTTAAGTTTTAGCTAGAACACATAATATGGTTGTTTTGTATACACCAATGTTGTTGGAGAGTTTACTGAATAGCCTGTGATGGACAAAACTAAATAGTGATTTTCATTTCCTAGAAGGCCTGAAAATAATAGGAGCACTGTGGGAATATGACAACAGAATGTTTGATCTGGCCAATGAGTTTGAAATGTTTATATAAGTCTTTTAATAGGGACAAGGTATAGTTCAGAAGTCCAATCTTTGCTTGTTTAGGAGACAACAGTATTTCAGACTGTAGGAACAGCTTTAGGATTAGGGTTTTTCCATCCAGTAAAACATGGACACTAACCTCACAATCAATACAAAAGCTATGAAGGGCGCTATGGAAAGATACATGCTCAGTGTTACAAGACAAGATAGAAAGATCCGTACATGGATTAAAGAATAAACAAAAGTATATGATATCATCAAGAAAGTAAAAGAATTGAAATGCAACTGAGCTGGTCATTTAGCAAGAAGAACTGATGGCCAGTGGATCAAGACAGTCATAGAATGGATCCCACTCAGAGGTGGTATTCAGCAGGTTCTGACCAGTTCTGGAAAACCGGTAGCAGAAATGTTGAGTAGTTTGGAGAACCGCAAATATCACCTCTGACTAGAGATTTTACAGTATCCTTCCCCTGCCTTACCCACCAAGCCCACAGAACTGGTAGTAAAAAAAAATTGAATCCCACCACTGATCCCACTTGATAAAAAAGCATCCATGAAAAAGGCCTAAAACAAGATGGATTGATAGCATCAGCAAGTATTGAGGGCCCAATTGGCAAAAGAAAGCTCAGGAGCAAATTGCTTGGAAACATGTGGAAGAGGCCTTCATCCTGATAGAAAATGGCTAAAATAATGATGATGATGATGATGATTATGATGATTACCTTGTTCAAATAAAGGTAGAAAAGTACATTTTTTAAAATTACAATGTAAAAAAGTACATTTTTTAAATTACAATTTGAAAACCCTGTTAGAAAGAGATAATATTATTATCCTTGGATTTCAGCTCTGCTGTTTTTCTGGCCCACCTTGTTACCTTAGCTTTCAGAAATGGTAATACAGAGTGAAGTGTTAATTGTTAATTGATGTGTTTACGATCTATTGTTTGATAATCCTGATGAAGTGATCCATGGTTCATTGAGTTAAGCCAATCTCTAGGCTTTTCCATAATACACTGAACCAATGAGCTAACCACATAGGTGAGGCTTCTACAAACCAGCCAACTACACTTTGACCAACGTTGTGTGCAAATCCAGCCTGCAATTAATGTCAGCATCAATCATCTAACCCATACAGGAGCTTCGCAGTTCATTTGTCAGAAAATCAGTCTGGCAGTTTTTCCTCCCACACTTTGTTTCTTGTTTTAAAGAACAAACTGTCCCTTCCTCCCACCTGGCAGCCTTGCTCGTTTCTCTTTGGATTATAAAATGTACAGATGAAAATGTTCATCGAAAGCCTTAAAAGTCCTCCGGCTTCTCCAATTTCTTGTGATACAACTGTATCTTTGTGAAATGTATTTATTTATATTAAGCATAAAATGGCAAACTGTTTACCAAGGAAAGATTGAAGTCAAAAAGCCACAGAGCAGTAATTTATCATGAGGATTTGGTTCAGTGGCCCAGAACATAATATCAAAGAAGACAGCTAAAAGTGTGGTTTTGTAGGGTTGTCTACGGTGCCTAAGAATGTGACAAAGCTGAAGGAGAGGACATAAAAATGGCCAGGCAGTTTTCTCATCTTCTCAGAATTTGCATTATCCTCTTTATGAACCAAAGTGAACAAAGGCTATCTTGACCTTCTTAAAAGATAGTCTCATGATTCATCATTATCATCAGCTGCATGCTGAGCTGAGTACCGAACTGAAATTCCACAAACATAAAAGCAAGGAATAATTTTAAAATAAGTACCTTTCAGGCCATTGCTCTTGATGAAAGCAATTGACCTACAGACTTAATTCACCACTGAAAGAACTGCAACAACTTTGCTTAGTTTGGGCTAGACTGAGTGGTACTCTTTATTTGCTTCTCTTTTGAATTTAAAGGCTTTTTTTCATGCTCCACCAAACTTGGTCTAAACCAACACACAATAATAAAATAACACACAATAACACACATTCAGCTCATCACCATGAAAAGAAATAAATTCAGTATCCATCTGCGAACAGGGACTTTAGTGAAGAACAGAAACGTCTAGCAGAAATGTATTTTTCTCCAACCAATTTTATTTTTATCGTTGGAGAGAAGAATATTAACAGCAATGACAAAAACTCAATCAAACCAAAAAGATCTTCACTCACTCAATAAACTAATCTCCTTTAGAAAGATATGCTGGAAAGAGAGTGCTAGGGGGAAAAAACCCACCCATCCTATATGAGGGAAAAGGTGCATCTTGGCAAAACGGCTTAAATCAAAGAATACTAATACATTGGATGAAGAAAGACAGGTACTTGTAAATATTGGAAAATTATTTAAATTAAAGATGAGCAAACTGTTCAAGGCCTGAGGCCCATATTTAAGGTGGCACAGTAATGATAACACTTGCTTGCTTCCTCCTTACAGATAGTCCTCAAATTATAACCATTCATTTAGTGACTGACTGAAGTTACAGTGGCACTGAAAAAAGTGACTTACAACTGTTTCTTGCATTTATGACTGTCATAGCATCCTCACGGACGAGTGATAAAAATTTGGGCACTTACAACTGGCATATATTTATGATGGCTGCAGCATCTTGGAGCCATGCATTTGCCATTTGTTATTTTTCTCAGCCAGCTTTCAACAAGTAAAATCAATGGGAGAAGCCAGATTTGCTTAGCGACTGTATGATTCACTTAATAACTGCAGAGATTCACTTAGCAACTGTGGCAAGAAAGCTCATAAAATTGGGCATGATTCACTCCCTAGCTTAGCAGTGGAACATCTGCTCCCAATTGTGCCTGTAAGTGTCTATACTTTTGGGCAGTGATGGTATTCAGTCGGTTCGCAATGGATCGGGCAAACCGGTAGCAAGAATTTGGCATGGGTCGCCAAACTGGTAGTAAGTTCTGGATGCCCCCCCCACCCGGTCGCCCTCCAGCCTGATGCTCGCTCACACCGCCCGCCTGCCTGACATTCGCCTAAGGTATTTCTTTCTTTTTTCCCCTCCCGATAATCAGCTGTAGATAAGATCAACTGTGCCAGGATTCCCCATGCCGAGGCCCAGGAAGGCAAAAAATGGAGGGAGGAGCTTAGCCCCCTCTCCATTTTTGCCTTCCAGAGCCCCAGAGGAGCCTCAGGGGCAAAATGCCCCCAGAGGCTTCTCTGAGGCTAGGAAGCTCCCAAAATGGAGCTTGGATGAGTGCTGCGTGCCCCTCCCATGTTCTGTTCCTTTTCTTCCTGAGCCCCAGAGCAGATTTAGGGGAGCAAAACGCCCCCCAGAGGCTTCTCTGAGGCTAGGAATCTCCCAAAATGGAGCTTGGAGGAGTGCTGTGTGCCCCTCCCATGTTCTGTTCCTTTTCTTCCTGAGCCCCAGAGCAGCCTTAGGGGAGCAAAAATGACCCCCAGAGGCTTCTCTGAGGCTAGGAATCTCCCAAAACGGAGCTTGGAGGAGTGCTGTGTGCCCCTCCCATGTTCTGTTCCTTTTCTTCCTGAGCCCCAGAGGAGCCTTAGGAGAGCAAAACACCCCTCTCTGTGGCTAAGAAGCTCCCCAAAACGGGTGGGGCCTGCAAAAAAAAGCCATGCCCACCCAGTCACATGGCCACGGCCACCAAGCCACACCCGCAGAACCGGTAGTAAAAGTTTTTGAATACCACCACTGCTTTTGGGTATATTATAATGTTATAGTTTTTTAAAGGATTTCTCACCTATACTCTGACTGGTTTTTGACAGTCATGTTTGCAGCACAATCAATGGTGGCTTAGCCTGGATGAAAGATAATTGGAGAGGAGAAAGAAATCAGGTGGTCATTTCAAAATCCTGTAAGGCCTGTCCAATGAGATAAGGAATACAAAATAATATTTTAAATTACAAGCTGGAAAGTTACAGTTTAACTGTAGGCAGTGTTTCATATCTATAAAGTGGAAATCCTAACTTCATTGACTTGAGAATAAACCCTTTGGAGCTTAAAGGAATTTAATTTTGAGCAGATATGTGTACAAGAATGTAGCCTTGGATGAAATGCCTTAGCAACTTGCAAAATCTTTCTTCATGACAGAAGAAAATATAAGGATTATTGTATCAATATGAAGGAAATGAAATAATGTAATGTTTTAAAAAAGAAACCTTAAGCTTATTTGATTTCCCAAAATTATATGCTGAAAAGTTGTAAAATCTCTTATCTCCATTTATCTGTCTCGGTTGATAAGCCATAATTCTTTAAATTATCAGACCACAGTTTTAGTGATATGAATTATACCAAAACTCTGTTTCTTGAATAATAAAGAATTTTTCCTCCTGACTTACCTCACTAAAATGTCTGCAATGACAACTGAAATCTTCTTATTCTACCAAAAGATCATTTATTGGGTTCTGAAAAAAACCAACGACATTCTGCAACTGTATGATTCCCAATTATTAATTCCCTCTTATTAATTTGTATTATTTATGGATTTTCTGATTTCGCAGTTTCCTCCCAATCAGACATTTCCTTTTATTTGCAATTTTTTTTTTTTAAAAAAAGCATGCTAAACTATTAATCATTGTTTCTAACCACACATAATGGTTGGGAACCTAAAAGTAGTAGTAATTTTCATTACAGTCAGAGACCAGCAGTACAAATAAAAAGCACTAAAAATGAAATAAAATACAATAAGACAGGTAATATTTAGTAATTGATAGTGGATTGTCAGTGGGCAGTCAAAGTCTTCCTAATATTGCAGACAATTAACAAATTTTAGCTACATTGAAGAGACTACATTGGATCACCCTGATAACAGCAATTATACATAAAAGAGACAAGTGTTTCAGGGGTATTTTATCAGGTGAGGTGTTATGAGATGGGTCTGTGAGTCTTACAGAAGATATATTAGAAGGACATGAAGTGTAGTTTAGATAGAGACACACTCAGCTCATATAGGATTTTTTAAATATCATTCTCCAAGACTGCTGTGGGAAGTACATTAAAAGCAGAGGTGGTATTCAGCAGGTTCTGACCAGTTCCAGAGAATCGGTGGCAGAAATTTTGAGTAGTTTAGAGAACTGGTAAATACCTCTGGTTGGCCCCACCCCCATCTATTCTCTGCTTCCTGAATTCCGGCTGATTGGCTGGGTCTTCTTTTGTTGCCCTGCACTGGAAAACAGAGCTGGAAATCAGGTTAGTGGGGTGGGGAAGGAATGGGGATTTTGCAGTAACCTTTCCCCAGGAGTGGGGAGGGAAAGGAGATTTTACAGTATCCTTCCCCTGCCAAGCTCACCAAGCCACACCCACCAAGCCACGCCATGCCACCAAGCCACACCCACAGAACTGGTAGTAAATTTTTTTGAATTGCACCATTGATTAAAAGCATGCCAAACTTAATGCCCTTCAGAGTTTGGGGGCAGGTATATGATGTACATATCTCACTGCTTTGAAAAGAGGGAGTTGACTGCTCAAGAAATTGAGATTGTGAAATAAAGTAATATAATCTGGTTTTAGGTTCATGTTCACATGCCTTTCATTTTGAGATCACTGCTATCATCACATCCCTTCCTTCTCTGACGTCAAAGGCCTGTCTTTGGAAAGGACCAAGTGGAAGCATACCATGCAAAAAATCAGGGAAGATTTGAATTCATAAGATCCAAAGCCCACCTTATCCTTTTATATCTCTTGAAACCTATGCCAATGAAGCTTTCATAATTTCTTATAATTGTCACAATAGAAGATAAAGAGTAATGTCTTCATTCACTTTAATTTATAATGACTTATATGGAGACTTCCATGTCACTGACTTGACACGATTTAAAAGTAGTTTGCATTGTTTTCTGTGATTTTCATCAGTTTCCACTCCCAGTCTAACCTACACTCTTGACATGCTTTGGTGACTACAATCCATGACCTAGTCAGCACCAATTATAATCAACCAAGGTCATATAGGTACTACCACTGAAATTAAAATGAGGGACTCAACCAGAAAGAGAAAATGTTGTCATTTTACTTTCTCTTTCTTCAGTACTAAAATCTTAAACCATTCTCTTCACTTCAAAATATTCTGCCTCGGGGGTTTTATCAGGACTTAGTTATACTATAAATTTGCTTGCTGTGACTTAAACTAATGCTAGTACTGGTTTCATGGATTGCACTAAGATATGCTATGCTGTAAACATGGTTTTTAGAATAAACAAATCACTTTATGGCTTATCAATGTGCAGAATACATATTCTTCCAGACTGATCTGACAATATTTAATTACAGAATTTGGATGCAGCTAGCATTATCATATTTTAGCTTGTTTGGAGTTATAGCTTATTTGTGTATTTTTCCAACAGAAACAAAATACACCAGTTCTACAAACCAATCATTACTAATTTGGCTGAGATTTAGTACATTGTTTAGGTGACACTTTACCTGACAGAAAGTGGGCGACAATTATGCAAAAATAAATGTAAGCATTTCTAATATATCCATAGCTATATTTTAGTTTATAGCTATAGAGTGTTGGTAATACGATATCATTTCTATGAGAAATTAGAAGTCAGAGTTCATTATCCATGCCCTAGGAATAAATAGAAGTTGCCACTTGTTTTATTTCTGGGTTTGAGGATTTTACTAAGTAGTGGTAACCTTTGGAAAGCGAAGCATTCCTGGCATTAAGAAAAGTTTGGCAGGGGAATCAAAGATAAAGTCAAATGTCATAAAATGTATCATCAAAAGATCTTGGATATTCCCCCAGGAAATCAGAACATCTGCTTACCATCTTAATGAGAGTCTTGCATGTGTCCTTCAACCAGTATAGGACAGCGTTATCTGCTCCCAAGCAGCATATTTGAAATTTTATTGGTGTCATTATGAGTTGCTATTTACGATCTAAAATAAGACAAATAATGTAAAGGAGAAAACCTACAATTTTAAAAGCAACACCACATTACATCTTCACTTCTTTGTGAAAAGAAAGTACTTTTCTTTTTCACTTTGTCATATCCAGCCAATCATGACCCAGAAGGAAAACTACAGAATTTACTTTTCTCTTTCTCTCTCTCTCAGCAACCAGTTGCTATTTTCCTTTTTCTAAGAATATGCATGAAATATCATCTTATTGTGAATAATCATGTTTTATGGATCAGCTTCAATTTTTTTTTAAAAAAAGAAATAAATTTAAAAATAAACAAACTACTGTTAAGCAAGAGAAGAAGCCTAGGGGGTATCAATGACAGCACTGTAAGAGTAAGTGAAAAGAAAGAGAAGGAAGAATTTGTAATGGTGATCCTGGCAATAACAGTTTAAGCAGGTGCAAATAGCAGCAATGGTGGGAACACTCACAGGAGGCCATTTTCTAGAGTATTGTCAAACTTTGCAATGTTCTCATGGATATCAATATAATCACCATGGAAGGATAATATTCATATATAGATTGGAGACTGTTCTTCAAAGTACCTGAAGGCAGGAAAAGAAGTAATGGATGGAAACTTATCAAAAAGAGATCCAACCTAGAACTAAGGTAAATGTTTGTGACAGTAATAACAATTAATTGGTGGAAGAGATTGCCTCAAGAAATCATGGGTGCTCCATCACTGGAGGTTTTTGAGAAGAGATTGGACAGCCATTTGTCTGGAATGGTATAGGGTCTTCCACTTGAGCAGAGGATTAGACTAGAGGACCTCCAAGGTCCCTTCCAACTTTATTATTCTGTTATTGTTAGAATTATGATGACATAAATTATGGACATTGGGGAGACCCTTCTTCAAGCAGCAAACATTTTTTTGTAAAACACTAGTTTCATCAGGTCCTATTAGACCTGGGCAATAAATGGCCTTTCAAAGTTCTCCACCAAGTTCTCTAATCAATTTTTCAAGGAGAAGACTTTCACTGAGCAAAGATGGTAGTACCCTACTGTGTGTGAAGATCCGTCATGAACGGAACTGAAGCATCAGATACCCAAAATACTGCTGACCACTGAAGAGATGACTAGACAATGAGAGACAGGACATTTACACACATATAAATAACAGAGACTTCATACATAAAAAATTACAACCGTGCATTGCACCCATGAGAATTTATCTGAAATTTTTTTCTTTGAAAGGAATCTCAAGTACACAGGTTCTTTCATCAAATTGAATGAAAACTAAAAGCCAAACTCTGAGCAGGTTATAAACCAAGATAGCTGTCGGCACTTTTGACTCAAAGATTTTTGATTGTTCTTCTCTCTCTCTCCCCCCTCTCTCTTCTTCTTCTTCTTCTTCTTCTTCTTCTTCTTCTTCTTCTTCTTCTTCTTCTTCTTCTTCTTCTTCTTCTTCTTCTTCTTCTTCTTCTTCTTCTTCTTCTTCTTCTTCTTCTTCTTCTTCTTCTTCTTCTTCTTCTTCTTCTTCTTCTTCTTCTTCTTCTTCTTCTGTAACTAACTACCATAATATATTACAACTTGAGGCCTTCAAGCATAGTTTTCCCTACCATTTCCATAAGAGCAACAAAATGTATTGATTTTCAGTGTCATGCTTCCCCCGACCCCCAGTTAATTGATTAATTTCTTCCACAGTCAGTATATGAGTGGGAGATCATTGTATTAACTTGGTATAAAAGGTGGGTTGGGCATGCAACATGGAGATATGTGCTGAGGCAGAATGGAAACCAAAAGGCTGAGGAGCAAAATCAGAGCAGCTGAACAGTGCTAACCTTTATCAGCTATTTTGGGAATCTAATTATTCCCCTATTCAGGAATATTCACATAGGTACAGCTGCTTTGAACTGGACTCAATTTGCCAGCATACTTAACTGGCTATGGAAATCTAGTTCTTATATGAAGGTCTTTGTGGGTCAAAGGGTTGAGATGGAAGTCATGGATGTTACCTCAACTTCTTCTTTAATTTCTTCTTTATGTAACCCTGTCTGTACCTATTCTGTATTGAATCTTTGAGAAATTGGGTATCGTTAGTGGAAAATGCCAAAAACTTTAAGATTGGTTGCAATTTATTAATTGTTAAAGCCTCTCTTCATCACAAATAGATAGTGTGCAATAAATATTGAACCCTGTTAGAATAAGGACTATGAATTAAAGCAATGTAGAACAGAACATTAGAAACACAATCATGTCCTGGTATGGTAAAAAGGAATTTCCTAGATCCCAAGGTGTAGGATTCAGGAGACTTGCCTGCCAGACAGTACCAAAATCTTGATTTTTTTAATTGATGAGATTGTAGGATTTAAGAGAGATGAGCATCTAAGAGAGAATGGCTAGTTTTTCTTGTTCTTGTTGCATTTCCCCATAGGCATAATCTGTAGAAGATTACATGTGGCTTGGTAGTTATGTCACATCTGGGTTATAAAAATTCAGGCAACAAAAAACTGAAGTTTTCTGTATTTTTGTGCTGCTTCCCAGTTATTGCCTGAAATGCCCGGATATTGTAATGTAGATTGCTTGGTGCTCTTTAAACTTGGTTGTTTGTTTTCAGAGTTTTCATAACCTGACTAGATATCATCAGAACTACAGAGTGTTCAGTTTTCTCTCTGTTTATATAAGGTAGCTTGTCCTGCCACTGTTAGCAGAAGTGTGACTTCCTTCTTAGTATTTTCTTAATTGGGGTGTGGTTTTCTACCTGATTGTTTGTCTCAGATGTATGGGGATCTTATGGATGGGCCTTAAGCAAGCAGTAGACAAGTCCAAAGCCCAGTGTGGGTGAGACCATTGATTCTTTCTCCTTGTCTCTTTCCCTGTCTCCCTTTTCTGAAATTTCCAATTGTCTTTCTGTCATCTCACCTTTCATGCTATCTTTCTCTTTGACATTTTTTCTCTATCTCTGCTCCACCTTTTCCATGTTATAGATCAGGACAGATTGCAGTGGTTGGAATTTTATCTGATTGTTTGAAGGGAATTTTGAAGTTAAGCTGAGAACTTCATAGATGAAAGGCATTTTGCTCTAGGGTGGATGATTGTTCATCTCTAACATCAAAGCTGGGTAATGGAGGAATGGCAGAAAGCAAACACCTCATTTTTTCTATTTTCTTCATCACTGATCTTGCAAATCTATTTGTGCTGTTGTTGAATAACTAGCCTGAGCTTACCAAATATATATGCCTTTATCTGAGTGAAGAAGCAATCATTGCCCCTCATAGTCAAGGTTCATTAAATGGACTTATATTTTTCTTACAGATCCCGTGTTTTGGGGGAAATCATGTCTTATTTATTTCCCTTAATACTTCTTTAAAAGCTGTTGCAATTATATTTTGGGTAGTTTTTTCTTAGGGTTCAAATGTATACCTTTGAATTAAAACAGAGTAGGAACAATTATCATTATATCCAGCAGTTAAATAATTTAAAAAATTGCTAGCTTCCCAGTTGGCAGTTTACAGAAGTAATTAACCAGTTTAAAAATATACTTACATAGTAGGCAGGGATGTGTCTTAATTTTAAAGGAATGAAAGAGACATTTTCTAGCCTGCTAACCACCAATCAATAAAAGTTATCTAGCAATTCCTAGCAATTTCTCAATACTAAGCCAACTGAATAAACCAGATATCAGCTATTATAAGAAAAGGTTGAAAACGTGTTAGGATTGGCATGGAGAAAAGATTAAGATGTGATTGTCCATCTTCAAGTATTTGAAGAGTTGGTATAAAAATGGAGAACAAAAATAAATTATTTCCTGTTGCTTCAGTCAGAACAAAAAAACCCAGTAATTTCATATGGCAAAGAATTTCCTCATAACATGAATTATGTGAGAGCAGAATAGACAGCATTAGAAGGAAGTTGGGTGACTTTTGAGGTTCCTTCTGTGTACTTCTTTCTATGAGATCTATTTTTAAACATTTTTTGAAGCAAGTCTATGCTGAATCTTTAGCAATGTTCAGTTGTCAAAGATACATGATCTCTCTAAAGCATTGAAAGGTTCAATCCCATCAATGATCTCAATGGCTTTTCCTCAGCACAAGGAAAACAATAGTTGAAAAAACAATTTTTAAAATCCTCATACGTTTTTCTGATGCTTTGTCAGACATTACCTCCTTCTTGATTGGAGGCAGAGACCTCATCTTGATAAAGTATTGCTTGTTTGTTTTTTTTAGTGCTAAAATATTGATCTGAAAGAAGCCTGGGATCAGATGTATTCTATGGTTGAAAATTTCAAGATGGAACAAACATCACTTTCACCAAGGACAAATTGGTCTTTGAATGAATTTTGACTTCTCGGTTTCTGAGTAAATAATATATTGGCCTAGATAACCCAAACAAAAAGAATTCCCCCTCCTTAGATGTGTATCTTGCTTCCATTTTTTAAAAGCTACCAATCAAAAAGAAGAAGGAAAAAAAATTAAGCATAGGAGAAAAAATAGGAGGACTTTTATATGTTCTCCTTTTATCTTTATATTTTGATCCATCAATTTCTTAGAGTTATTGGTCCCTATTGCTGCATTGAGACTTCCCTAGGGGAAGTAATCTAAACCAGAAAGGTAGGTATATTATTTGAATTTCCTTTAGAAACTCATTAGGGCATATATAAGAGTCCTTCTATAATAACCTGGAGGACAGGTTGGACTAAGAAAGGATGTCTGGCCAGAATCGTCTAATGAGTTAACTATGAAAATTAAAGTCTAGTCTCTTATCTACTACAACTTTTTAGCTCTCCAGTGTGAAGCTGATTTGTATTAAAGACTAAATTATAGTTCTCCTAATTAACCAAAACATAAAGGATAAGGTCCCAAAGGTGCTTTTTTCAAGAGGCAAGTAGACATTCTGATTTTTCTTTAGAGATGTTTCAACTTCTCATCCAAGAAGTTTCTTCAGCTCTGATTGAATCGTGGGGAATGAAAAGATTTATACTCCTTGCAGAGAGTTGGTCATTTGCATTCTTTTAGAGCAGGGGTGTCAAACTGGTGGCCCGCAGGCCAAAATGCGTCATATGCAGGCCACACCCACCCCGTCTCCAGAAAGGGAAAAAAAAATGCCGCAAAATGTCATGTGACATCACGTGACATGATCAGGTTTGACACCTGTGTTTTAGAGCAGTGGTCGCCAACCAGTGGGCCAGGAACCACTGGTGGTCCGCAAGAACATTTTGGTGGAGAAATGTCACCCCCAAAGCACCCCCAAAGCACCCCCCAAAGCACCCCCCAAAGCAATTAATCCAGGCTGCATGGGAACACAAGGCTGCACTGTGAACAACATAAGGTAGTGAAGGGAAGGGGAAAGGGCGGAGGGGGAAACTTGCCCCATGCGCCTTGCCTGGCCACCGGGTTGTTTCTTTCCACTTCTTTCTTCTTTTTCTGCTTTTGGCTGCACACCAGGAAAGCAGCAAAAGTCTTTCTTTCTCTCCCCGAAACACAGCCAGAAATGAGTCTTTGGAACCTTGCAAGCCATCCTGCTCCAAGAGGCTGTGCCGGTGCAACAAGTCTCACGAAGACTAATTTCTGGTGGAGTTTGGAGGAGAGAAAGAAATACTTCTGCTGCTTCTGCTGCTTTCCCTGCATGAAGCCAAAAGTCAGTCAGTCTCTCTCTCTCTCTCTCTCTCTCTCTCTTTCTCTCTCTCCCTGAGAACAGAGCTGGAGATGGTATCCGGTAATCCCAAATAAAGAATGATCGATCAGTAGGAAAACAGGGTGGGGAATTTTCCTGCAGACTTTTGGGGGGATTTTCCCAGGGTCTCTGGTCCGTGGGATTTAAAATTATGAGTTTGGTGGTCCCTCAGGTCCAAAAGTTAGCGACCCCTGTTTTAAAGAGTTGTTGAGGCCACCTGGAGGTTTATCTTGTCCTCAGGGTCACCTGAGTAGTGCAAATGGAACCGTAAAAGGACTATGTTGTTGACTGGAGATAGATAATGTCGTATCCCTCCCTCTCTGAGAGAGGGCTGTTCAATTTTGACATAGATGAAAGAGGGATCAAAGAGGCCATCTATGTCAAAACTGAACAGCCCTCACTCAACAGGGGAGGGATACAACATCCTCTATCTCCAGCAGAGTCCACAATTAGCCTTTTAAAAAAAAGCTCCCTTTAAACCTGGTGGAAATCTGGGGTTATATCTGCTTCCAAAGAAAAAAAAACTACAGGCAGTCCTCATTTACTGACCACAATTAGGTTTGGGAATCTGGTTGTTAAGCAAATCTACAAATGAAATATGACTCTGCTTACACTCTTAATTCAACCTGCCTTCACTTTATATAGACCTGTGAAGACTGTAAAAATGAGGATTCATTGCAAAGCTACTTCTTCAACACCATTATAACTGTAAATGGTCACTAAATGAGGCAATTGCTAAATGAGGACTACCTGTAGTACCTTAGTAGCTGTGAAGTATGAAGCTGTGTCATTTTTCTCAAACATGTTTCTGAACAAATGGTATGATTCATTACAGGATTGACAAATTCCATATATGATCCTGGAACAATAACGGGAGGCTTGTAATTTAACAAACAAGAATGGTTTTCTGGCATTTT
Source organism: Notechis scutatus (assembly GCF_049901735.1). NCBI lineage: Eukaryota > Metazoa > Chordata > Lepidosauria > Squamata > Elapidae > Notechis > Notechis scutatus. The sequence goes on along the minus strand of NC_142011.1, from coordinate 19,264,113 downwards.
CTGCTTATGTCGTTAGGAAGATAGTTGATTTCATCTTAACTCCTGTTGATGTGCAATAGGTTGATTAAAATATTACCATAGTTTTCATTCAGGAAATTGGTTTTTTTCTTTTTCTTTTCTTTTAACTTAACATAATGATTGTAATATAATCAATGATTATTTCCTTCTTGAATGAGAGGGACTGGGTGTTTCATTTATTTTATAGCACAATCCAAAGTGACATCTGGTAAAGTGAATCTCTGACTTCACATTTTGCTACCTTTAGCAATTCTGCTACAAATGGTATCAACAGAGAGAGTCTATATACCCCACTCCAAAGGAACTTAGATGAAATTATGGGTTTGAGTGAAACAGAAAACATACTGTAATTCCGTAGCTTCAAATTCAATGGTGGCACATCTGACTTCAGCTGAATTATTCCTTGTAACAGGGATGCATTTTAAGGTGTTAATTGAGTGTGCAATTCATTCACTCCAACCTATTTAAATGGAGATTGAAATGAGGCTAGTATTTTACCACCCACCCTTGGGAATCACCCAGTCCCAGACCATAACAATAGATAAGTCTGATAACATTATTAGGCTGCTTGATTAATTAACTACACTTTGAGATTATTCCATCTTTCATTGGACCGAGCTGAGGCAGTCTTTTGTGAAAGACAATTCTGCATCAGCATAATAGTTGAAGATGCTTTTTAAAGTACTTCATCTAGCTTTTGCTTATCTTCTTAATGAAGAGTTGGATCAGCCATGACATGCCACATTTTTTATTTTTTATTTATTTTTTATTCATTTTATTTGTTTGCCAAATATGTGCAAGATAACAAGTGTAGGTATGAACATAAACATGAACAAAGGAAGTAAATACAAATAAATGGGGACAGTAAGACAGGGACAGAAGGCATGCTGGTGCAGTTATGCACATCCCCTTTAAGGACCTCTTAAGAATGGGGTGAGGTCCATGGTAGACAGTTTGAGGTTGAAGCTGTGTGGGTTTGAGGTTGTAACAACGGAGTCGGGTAGGGCATTCCAGGTGTTGATCACTCTGTTGCTGAAGTCATATTTTCTGCAATCGAGTTTGAAGTGGTTTATCTTGAGTTTGTATTGATTATTTGCCCATGTATTATTGTGGTTGAAGCTGAAGAAGTCATTGACAGGCAAGATGTTGTAGCAGACAATTTTGTGTACTATGCTTAGGTCAGACCACAGGCGGTGCAGTTCCAGATTGTCCAAGCCCAAAATTTCAAGCCTGAAGGCACAGGGAATTGTGATAGATAGTATCTACATAGTATCAACACTCAAGATTTCAATCCATATATTCCTTACCAAGCCAAGATAATTGTATAAGTTTCTCAGCCAGTAATTATTTATATGTATTGTATTTGCAATTACAATTAATGGATTCTGTGCTATTGTCAGTCCCTTGAGGAAGTCCAGAAAGAAACCAAACCATGAGTACTAATCCTACCTTTATGCTAAGGTTATAGTAACAGAATCCTACAAGTATCAAAGCACATTCCCCTTTTCCTGCCTTTATTTTTCAGAGAACTAGGGAAGGTCCCTTCTGAGATTCTTTCTCCATCCCCTTTCCTTATGTGGACTGAGATTGTCTTGCCTGACTGTTGTCTAGGCTGTGGGTCCTCCTCCTCTTGCCCAAGATTATTCAGGCCCATTAAAACTATGGCCTGAATTTTCTGCAACTTTGGGGGGAATGTCCAGAGTGCGCTGGTGGCTGATGCTTCTTGTTCTGCACAGCCATTCTTCTCTAAGCCCGAGGTTCCTTAGCTAGCATTACTTCTCCCAAATATTTGAAAACTGTAAGAATCTGTCTAGACCAAAAATTTCTAAGGTATTCTGTTTCCCCTTTCACTTACGACCACAACTGAGCCAAAAATTTCCATTGCTAAGCAAGACAGTTACTAAGGGACTTAACCCTCCATTTTACAACCTTTTTTTTTTGCCACAGCTGTTAAGTGAATCATGCAGTTAAGTGACTAGTGAGGTTGTTAAGTGAATCTGACTTCCCTCATTGACTTTGCTTGTTTGAAGCCAGTTGGAAAGGTTACAAATGGTGATCCCATGACACAGCAACAGTCATAAATACATGCCAGTGGCCAAGTGCCCAAATTTTGATCATAAGACCATGGGAATGATGCAATGGTTTTAAATGTGAAAGCCAGTCATAAAATACTTCTTTTCAGGGCCATTGTAATTTTAAATTGTCACTAAACAAATGGTTGTAAGCCAAGGACTACCTGTAATATCTTTACAAAGTGCAATAAGAAAGCATTATTGTACATTACTAAATTAAATAAAGCATCAACCACTGAACGATCACAAATTATAGCCTTAGGCTAACCTGAATCCTATAAGAATGCAAGCTCATGTACAAATTAACATCTAGTATACATTTCAAAACGTGGGATTTAAAAGTGCTTAAACAGTTAAGCATGTCAACCCATATTTTATGTTTGAAAACAACTATTATGGTTCGTGACAGAAGTAATATTCAAGCTGCAAGTGTATTAATAAAAACAGTAACGATGAGACAAGTTGCAGTCAGAATGAATTTACTGCCAAGATCAAACTATTTATTTTTAGCGATATCCATTTTTGTAAAATCAGTTGCTTTAATTTTCCCAGTCAGAATAACACAACTTTTGGGAAGTCAGAGGTAGGGAATTGCCATCACCACTGCCGCCGCCGCCATCATCACCATCATCTTATCATCATCCATTATAAAACTGAAGAAAATGAAGACAGCATTCTGGGTGTATATGCACATTTACTCAGAAGTAAGCCAGTAATATTCTTTTTTGGGTACAAATGCACAGCTTTATGGCTTTAATATAGAAATGTAAATATTAAATGAGTGTTCTCTACTTGGCTGTTTATGGGACTCTGTTATTATTAGGGCTTCCAAATCCGAATGCCAAATTTTCTGTATCTCTTTAATATCATGTAATGGTGCTTCTGATTTTTGCAGATTATCACAAAGTTGTACAAGACATCGCACCATTAACTAATCAATCATATTTTCACTAATATGTAATGTGATCCCCAGCCAAAATAATTAGTTAATAGTTCTGTGTATCATATAAATCAGATCATTGGTTTAATTGAGAAAACCATGGTTAAGACTCCAGATAAACTATTTATGGTTTTGAATGCTTTCATAAGTAGAAAGCTCATGTATAAGTTTAAAGACAATCATAACAATGGTTTTCAAACAATAATGGTTTTCAAACAATAATGGTTTTCAAACATGTGTTCACTTACTGAACTTTGCTTTTGGCTGGAATAGATAGGCCATTTATATATTAGGCATTTGACAGTACAGTTCCCATCAAAGGAAAAAAATATACCCAAATTGAAAATCTGGGTTATGCTTCAGTTCAGTATTACTAAATAATTGTTAAGTGACAAATAACAAATTATACAAGACTGAGGTTTGTATATGGATCTGGAGTCTCTTATCACTCTCTGCTCCCCTGTCAAGGAACACTTGATCAGACATTTTGTTGGTATGGTCAGTATGGACAACCGTGGGATCTGGAAGGGTGACAGCTGTGGACACAAAGCTTTTGCTGTGTCTGAGCATAACAGATACAGTGCCCTTGCTGACCTTAATAGGGACACTAAAGTGACAGGTCAAGGTAGTTGTGATTATGATAACTCAAGTAAGCCAGGGATCATGGTCCTAGAAGAAGAACTTACTTTGGAAAGTAGAAAGTGTGAATCAGGTATTACGCACCAGTCACACCAGAAGAGCAAGGCATCCAAAAAGAGAAGCCACCTTCTGGTTGGGACTCAATTGTAAGGGATGTAAATTTAGGAAAGGATACTGAGGTGTTGAAAGAGATCAGGTGTCTACCAGGTGCTACTGCCAGCAGAGACAAGAAGTGTATTCTTAAGATAGTCAAGAATGCCAGTAAGGAATGTGATGTTGATTCTATTATACATCTTGGTACAAATGATCTGTCCCAGAAGGATATACTTTCTGTTCAGAATGACTTCCAGAACTTGGGGTATGAACTTAGTAATATGGGCTGCAGGCTTATCTTTCAAGAGGTTCTACCAGTATACAAGGGACAAAAAGGGAAAGGGCAGCGTGTAGCAGAGTTTAATGCGTGGCTAAAGGAGTGGTGTAAAAGGGAAGGCTTTGGTTTTATTAGTCATGATGTCTGCAGCTGGTCCAATGAAAAACTGTACAAAAGAGACGGTTTGCATCCATCAAAGAAAGGGACTGTTACTTGGCATTAAATTCACAGATTTCCTGGATAAACATTTAAACTGAACAGCGGGGACAGAGAATTAATGTATTCAGAACATTTCTGTCTCCAGCAACCTAAAACTAATAAGGATACCAGTGCATGAAAAATAGATGTTTGTGCAGGTAAGATTATCAACCTTGATGCCAACCAAAACCAAGCATTTAATAGTGAGTGCCATACCATGTGCACTAATCAAACAGGTGGCAAGAAAGTAGGGACAGGCAGGCACAACACAGGTTATGTAGACAGTAAACACAGTGTCAGACATAAAGATTTCAAGTGCCTATATACAAATGCACAAAGTCTGGGGAACAAACAGGGTGAACTCGAACTACAAATACATGAAGGCAAATATGATATAGTTGGAATAACAGAAACTTGTTGGGATGAAACCCATGACTGGAACATATTGGTAGAAGGATACAAACTATTAAAAAAAAACCAGACCCCATAAAAGAGGAGGTGGAGTTGCACTGTAAGTAAAGGACCACTATATTGCTACAGAAATGCATGAAACCAAAGATGAAAACCTCCTAGAATGCATATGAGTCAATATAAAAGAAAAAAAGAATGACATGGCCATAGGCGTATATTATAGGCCACCCAATCAAGCAGAAAAAATAGATGTCCTTTTTGTCAGCCAACTAACAAACATATGCAGGAAACACACAACAATAGTAATGGGAGACTCCAATTATCCTGATATCAATTGGAAAACTAATTCTGCACCAAGTGAGAAATCAAATAAGTTCCTAACCAACCTAGCTGACAACTTTGTTGTCCAAAAGGTAGAGGGTGAAACTAGAGGGACAGCCATACTGGACTTAATTCTTACAAACAGAGAAGAAGTGATAGAGGGAGTTGAAACTGTAGGAACCTTAGGTGAGAGTGACCATGTCATACTAGAATTCAACATAACACAAACACAAGCAACAGAACATAATGACACCAGAGCCTTGGATTTTAAAAGAGCTGATTTCAATAAACTCAGACAGAACTTGGAAAAGATTCCATGGATGAAAATCCTAAAGGGGAAAAAAACTCAAGAATCTTGGGAAACTCTAAAAAGTATGATCATAGAAGCCCAGACCAGCACAATACCACTAACAAGAAATCCAAGAAGAAACCAGCATGGCTGCACAAAGATCTCTCTGGCAAATTGAAAGAAAAAAAGGACAAGTACAAAAAAATGGAAAGAAGGACATACAACTAAGGCAGAATATCAGCAGATAGCCAGAATCTGCAAAGACGAAGTCAGGATAGCAAAGGCTCAGAACAAACAAAGACTTGCAAAAAAAGTCAAAGATAATAAAAAAAGTTTCTTCCAACATATAAATAACAAGAAAAAAAAATAAAAGAAACAGTCAGTCCACTAAAGAGAGAAGATGGCAAGGAAGTAACAGGCAACAGAGAGAAAGCAGAACTGCTTAACTCATTTTTTGCATCTGTCTTCACGCAAAAAGAAACTATAACTCAACCAACCAAAAACATAACTGTAAAAGACAGACCTGAAATAAAAGTTAAAATAAGCAAAAAAAATAGTAAGAGAACACCGGTCTGATCTTGACGAAAACAAATCACGGGGGCCTGATGGATTACATCCCAGAGTTTTAAAGGAGCTGGCAGAGGTCATCTCAGAACCACTGCACCATATCTTTCAAAAATCCTGGAGCACCAGGGAACTACCAGAGGACTGGAAAAGAGCTGATGTGGTTCCCATTTTCAAAAAAGGAAGAAAAAAAGACCAGGAAATTATAGACTAATCAGCCTAACATCAATACCGGGGAAGATACTGGAAAAGATAATTTAAAAAAAACAAAACAAATCTGCCAACATCTAGAAACAAGTAAAGTAATAACTAGCAATCAGCACAGGTTTGTAAAGAATAGATCATACCAAACCAATCTTATTTCATTCTTCAACACAGTGACTAAATTAGTAGACCAGCAAAATACTGTAGACATAATATATTTAGATTTCAGCAAAGCATTCAATGAAGTAGACCACAACCAACTTCTTAGTAAGCTAGAAAAAGGTGGAATAGATAGCACCATTACTAGATGGACTCGCAACTGGCTGGCAAACTGTACTCAACAAGTAGTCCTTAATGGTTCTAAGTCTACATGGAGGGAAGTAAGCAGTGGGCTGCCACAAGGTTCCGTCTTAGGCCCAGTACTCTTCAATATCTTCATTAACGATTTAGATGAGGGAATAGAAGGGGAACTTACCAAATTTGAAGATGATACTAAGCTGTCAGGAATAGCTAACACCCAAGAAGATAGGCTCAAGATCCAGATGAATCTTGACAGACTAGAACACTGGGCCATATCTAACAAAATGAAATTCAATGTAGAGAAAAGTAAAGTCCTACATTTAGGCAAGAAAAATCAAAAGTACACATATAAACTGGGTGAAACTAGGCTCAATAGCAGTAACTGTGAGAGGGATTTTGTAGTCTTAGTGGACAACCAGCTAAATATGAGCCAGCAGTCTGCAGCAGCAGCCAAAAAAGCTAATGCAATCCTAAATTGTATTAACAGAGGGATACAATCAAGATCAAGGGAAGTACTAATACCACTCTATAAAGCCTTAGTAAGACCACACCTAGAGTACTGCATCCAGTTTTGTTCACCACATTATAAAAAAGATGTTGAGACTCTAGAAAAAGTACAGAGAAGAGCAACCAGGATGATTAGGGGACTTGGGGCTAAAACATACAATGAACGGTTGCAGGAACTGGGCTTGGCTAGTCTAGTAAAGAGAAGGATCAGGGGAGACATGATAGTGGTCTTCCAATATTTGAGGGGCTGCCACAGGGAGGAAGGGGTCAAGCTATTTTCTAAAGCATCTGAAGGCCAGACAAGGAATAATGGATGGAAACTGAACAAGGAGAGATTCAACCTGGAAATAAGGAGAAACTTTCTGACAGTGAGAACAATCAACCCATGGAACAGCTTGCCCTTGGAAGTTGTGGGAGTGCCATCACTTGAGACTTTCAAGAAGAGATTGGACTGCCATTTGTCAGAAATGGTGTAGGGTCTCCCGCTTGGGTGGGGGGTTGGACTAGATGACCTACAAGGTCCCTTCCAACTCTGATTATCTGTTATCTGTTGGTTTTTAGCTGATACTGGACCTTGAAGGTAGAGAAATAATATATTTTCCCAGGAAAGAGAGGCTGCTGCTGTGTTGATGAGAAGAAAGACTAAGTGAGACATCTAAAATGAGACACTTCTGAAAGAAGATGGCAAATGATTATTCCTGGCAAACTAAAATGGATTTTAGATTATGTAAGCCAGTGTTATTCAACCTTGGCAATTTTAAGACTTGTGGACTTCAACTCCCAGAATTCATGGTTGGCTGGGGGATTCTGGGAGTTGAAGTCACAAATCTTAGAGTTGCCAAGCTTGGACACCCCTCATGTAACTATTGAACATTTGTTGACCCAGGAGAGCTCATGGCAAGACACTTGAACACCTGTTTGCAAAGATATTGTGTTCAGAGAACCTTTGTTATGACAAAAATACTGCAGCAAAATAGTACTTCTAATGATCTGTCTTCTAATGAAATAGTACTTCTAATGATAGTACTTCTAATGATCCAAGTATATTAGTTGCTGTTATTTTTATAGTTGGTGATTTTATCAGTCCGTTTCATCCCATTCTCCCCTATTTTTGTGATATAAAAGAAAAAAAAGAAAGATAAATGCTTTGGCATTTATGGAAGAAATTAAGCCTTTTGGTTCCAAATCCAAAAAAAGCAGCTAGTGGCTTATGGATCAGTGATGGCACGGATCCCAAAGAGCAATTGTGAACACGTTGCAGGCTAAAACACAGCATTGTCAAGGTTTTCTAGAGGTTAAGAGCTCAGCTGGGTTCAGCAACATATGGACAAATCATATGTGAGATTTCCTGCCCTCATAGAACCAGGCTGATTAAACTGTGGAGAAAATATGCTGCATCCTGAGGGTATGTCAGAACACTGCATATGCATTCTAATTGGATGGGATGCAGACAATGATAGAGTGGCTTGCAAGATTATCTCTAAATAAGAGGTGTTACCTTGTATTGAATAGTGGCAAGCATGGCTAGAGTAAAATTAGACTTTCTCTGTGATTATGATATCAGATCAATGTTGTCTTTTCTTTGCAGGGAATGATGAAGGGCAACAGAACATAGAACAGAATAATGGTGTTGGAAAGGACCTTGGAGGTCTTGTAGTCCAGCCCATAGTATGAGCCTAGATTACGAGCCACGGTGGCGTAGTGGTTATAGTGCAGTACTGCAGGCTACTTCTGCTGCCTGCCGGCTGCCTGCAATTTGGCAGTTCAAATCCCACCAGGCTCAAAATTGACTCAGCCTTCCATCCTTCTGAGGTGGGTAAAATGAGGACCCAAATTGTCGGGGGCAATATGCTGACTCTGTAAAACCACTTAGGGCTGTAAAGCGCTGTAAAGCGGTATATAAGTCTAAGTGCAATTGCTATTGCTTCTTCTTCTCTACCTTACAAAAAGTGTTATGGATAACGGTGGTATAACATTTAATGAATGATCATGTCAATGCAACATTACATGGTGTTGGTTACCACTTAATTTTGAAAAGGGGATGGCTAGAGAGGAAATATATGGTTTAGTCAAAACAGAGTAGGTTTTCTTTAAGTAGATAAGCAGTGAGCAGTAACAATTCTCCTGCAGATACTTTAGGCTTTTTTGCTTGTAGGAGGAAGCACAGGGACATTGCTCCCCAGGGTACCTCGCCCTTCATGGAGAAAAGAAATAATATAAATTAACACATTTTTTTCCTTAGGCCCCAAAGAGTCTCCTTCTTAAATATATGGTTGAAGGCATGTAGCCTCTTGAGCTTTCATTTGGCCCTGTTAATTTGGATATCTATGCAAAATGTAGCTGCTTACCAACCCACAAACCCTTTGTGTTTCTTTGTTCTGAAATGTATTGAAATTAAAAAAATAATTTGGAAAACTTTGGTGTATTTATTTCCTTACTAAGAAAATTGGGTATTATAAAAGATGCTCAATTAATAGGCAACAGTAGCAAGACAATGAATGGCCTTGAAAAGAAGATGTTGTTTTGTTTTCATTTAAGGGTGAAAGGGATCACTTGATGATCATAATACAGGACACCACTTTATGTAGCTTATCACAAAGGGAGTTTCGAGAAGGAACTTTCAAAATGCAAAATCTGAAGGCACCAGAATGACTTCCATAATAAGGTTATCTGATGTAGCATTCTTGGTGTGAGAGTTGTATAGTAATTTACATTACCTTTGTAATTCATGGCATTTGTTTGAAAAGTTATATAATTTAGATCTGGGGACTCTACAGCATTCATCTGGCATTCCTACAGACATTACTGTAGGATTGCATATGCCAATAAACTATACTTTGTTGCAGTATCTCTAGATGCTTTGGTTCCTTGTTTAGTAAGTGTTAAATTATGTAGAGAACAATTAAGTGGAACTCCAGAAATTGTGGATATTGAAAATACTCTGGTATTCTGTTCTGTTCTGCATTTTTCACACAACAGGTGCCCTGCTTTCTCACTTTTCTCACTTTCTGGCTCTTCTTCCATCTAGCAGTGTTCCACCTCTCTTCTGTAGCCTTTTATAGGAAAAAAGACGTCTGAGGGGGGGACTCATTTTGTCTAACCCTTTTAGGCTTCCTTCAAAGTTCTTTCCTCTATCTTGCCAAATTAGAAACTTGTACATCTGTTTGAATTTTCCTTCAGGAAAAAAAAATGTTATGATGCTATGGGAGCCTGTTTGAACATTGAACCATTGTTTAGAAATTTTAGTAGAACTGAATAAACTTTTTAAAAAATTTACAAGTCTCTCAGTTGTTTTGCCCTTTAAGCTTGCCTCACATTTTTCTTAAACTGACACTTTGGTAGAACTCATGATTTCATATTTCTGCGATTTATGGAATCTCAGTGAGCTGAAAAGACACAGTAGCTGACAGTGTCAGATAAATGTGTAAAAGGAAGAGAGTGAATTACACATATAATTAAAATAAGAAGATAAATGTGTTGTTCCATAGGAACTCCTGGCTACACACATATATGGAATGAGATCGAACGAGAATGCCACAAATGGCTGCAAGAATGAGGTATAAGGACAAGTCGAACATTAGATAAGTGCTATTTGGAGGTCATGGTTGTACCAAAGATGCTTTTACAAAAACAACTGGAGTTTCTTGATTTTTTTCTTTGAAAACATTTGACTTCTCATCCAAGAAACTTCAGAACTGAAAAATGTATTGGATGATGTTTTCAAAGAAAGAAAAAACAAAAAAACAAACAAAATCCAGCTGCCTTTTAGAAAAGCACCTGTGGTCTAAAATCTAAAGCATCAGAATGAATGTATTTGCCATTACAGCAGCTACAAGTACCTCTCAGCCTTTTCAGATAAAGATACAATAACTGGTTATGTTCTGAAAAAGCAAGCAGCATCTCCTGTTTTCAAAGAAACCGACTTCTGTCTTGGAAGGGAGCAGAACTAATGAGAGATATAACAATCTTGATATCAACAACTCTGGAGATCAATTTTAGGTAGCGCATAAGACAAAGAGGCAATTGAAGTCAAATTGAGCGGTACAAATATACATATATTATGACTTCTACTCATTTGGTAATGTATGTGGCTATGTATCCCTTGTCTACAGAAACAGTGAAGGTCTTTTTATCTGTATATAGAGTGGAAGTAAAGTAAGATTAAAAAGCTAGGGTTTGTATTAGGAACATTTCAGTTGTTTCTCCAACATTTTAGTTTGAGAAGATTTTAAGTGGCAATACAACACAACACAGAAAAATATCCAGTAATATTCAATAATAAAAGCAATAATTAAAAATAATTAAAAATTAACAGTAAAAGAAATGGGCACAATAGTATCTATGAGGGGGATCCAGGTGTCCTAGTGGACTACCACTTAAATATGAGCCAGCAGTGTTCTGCAGCTGCCAAAAAAGCCAATGCAATCCTAGGCTGCATCAACAGAGGGATTGCAAGCATCAAGATCACAATAATTGTTAGTACCACTCTCTACTGCACCCGTGTGGCCACACTTGAAATTTTGCATCCAGATTTAGTCATCCTGATTTTTAAAAAAAATGGTGCTGAATCCCTAGAGAGAGTGCAGAGAAAAGCAGCAAAGATGATAAAGCTTCTAGAGGACTAAACTATATGATGAATGGTTAAGGGAACTAGATACGTCTAGCCTAACCAAGAAAAGGATTTGGGGTAATACGATAGCTGTCTTCCTGTACTTGAAGGGCTGTCTGGAATTGAGTTACTCTCCAAAGCAACTGAAGACAGGACAAAAAGCAATGAGTGGAAGCTCATTAAAGAGTGGTCCAACATGGAGCTAAAGAGAATTTTCCTAAAAGTGAGAACAATTAATCAATGGAACAGCTTGCCTCTCAGAGCTGTGGATGCTCCATCGCTGGAGGTTTTCAAGAAAAGATTGGACAGCCATTTGTCCAGAATGGTATAAGGTCTCTTTCCTTGGGCAGAGGGCTAGACTAGAAGACCTCCAAGGTTCCTTCAAGCACTATGATTCTAGGATTGAGTTTTCATCAATGATGTCATTTTGACTAATCTGAATATCCTCCTCCTTGCTCTTCTTGTCAAAATTTATCACCTTGCATATAAAAATCAGCTTAGCAAATCTGAATCATCTATAGATATCAGTCATTCGCACAACAGGATCCATAAATTCCTGCCTAAGCTTTAATTACACGTTGTCATTTATTCAAGAGGCCGTTTACTCTGCCCTGCTAGTGCCCTATTTTATTGCATAACAGTATAACCATGGTATATTTAAAGAGTTCAGAAAATCTGGATTACGTAGTTGTCAAACAGATCTATTATAGCAGTCAGGCTCATTAAAAACACAAATCAATATCACTCTAGTTTCCAGGACAGTTATTGATTACATATCTCTAGGTTTAGAATGCAGAAGTTGACAAGGTCATGAGTTATAGAGACATAAGCAGCAAAGCCCTTTGGTTTTGAATAATAATTATAAGAATATGAGTTTGGGGGAAGATATCAATAGGAATATTTACAAATGGTCCCTTTTCATTGTATAGGTTGGCTTGTTTATCAACATTCCTCTTTTGTAAAGCTGGTTTTAGCCCCAGTCCTCATTATCGATTGAAATAAAGTCTTCTAGATAGAATAACTGTGTTCTTGCTCATTTTTCTGTGTGGGTCCAACAGGAAACAGAGCTAAACAGCACAAACTGAGTCCAAGCAGGACATTTTATTTCTTAGTTTACAATATATACAGTCTGCCCCAATCCAAATGGATTTTGGGCTGGATACTACAGTGCAGAAAGAGAGGCATTAAAAACATTTATAGATAATACAAATCAATATACAATATTTTTTAAAAAACAAAACAGCTCCAGTATATCTAAGGCACTATACAAGTAACCTAATGCCTACTGGAACAATGCTACTTTAGCTTGTTTTCAAAATTCTTGCACAATAGAGTCCATCTATACCTCCAGAAGGAGAGTATTCCATACAATGGAACTACAACCCAGAAGTACCATTGCCTAGCTAATTCTCACAAACTTTCCAAGGAAGGTGACATTTTACAAAAGGTGCTCTCTAAATCAGAGGTCGCCAACCTTTTGGACCTCAGGGACCACCAAGCTCATAATTTTAGATCCCAGGGACCACTAACTGGTTCTGTGGGTGTGGCCTAATTTGTAGGTGTGGCTTGGTGGTCATGTGACTGGCTGGGCATGATTTGTATGTAAATATTATAAATATTGAATTTTTTATAAAAAAGAGCAGTTTTTACCCAAAATCAGGCAAAGCAGGCAGGCAGATTGAGTTTCTCACAGAATCACAGATTTATTCAGAAATCTATCTATCTGCCACCGGCTAGCTCAGTCTGTCACATTAAATTTGCTTGCAAGCAAACTCACAAAATTAACTCACAATGTAAATATTGATTTTTTTATAAAAAAGGAGCAACTTTTACCCAAAATCAGGCAAAGCAGGCAGATTGAGTTGCTCATAGAGTCATTCAGTGATCTATCTATCTGCCATCGGCTAGCTCAGTCTTTCAAATTTGCTTGCCATGAGTCTGCACTCAATTTGCTTGCAAGCAAACTTTCAGTCCTAAGGTTCGGCTGTACTTAAAAGCAGAGCCAAAGATCTAAAGACTAGCTAGAAAGCAAGAAATCCAACCATGTCCTGCTTCCTAGCTAATCTAAATCTCCCAGCACAGCAGAACAGATGATTGTCGGAAAAAGGAAAAATAGAAATTTAGCAGGCAAGTTTGAGGGGTAAGGAGTGAGTGGGCGGGGAGGGTTCCTGCAGGCCATATGGGTGGCGTATCCTTGTGTTTCTGTGCAGCCTGGATTAATTGCTTTGGGGGGGTGCTCTGGGGGTGAGATTTCTCTGCAGCCCACCAAAATTTTCTCATGGCCCTCCAGTGGGCCATGGCCCACCAGTTGGTGACCGCTGCTCTAAATGACCCCTTTAGATAGGCAAATCTGATTTTACCAAGACATTGTCTGAATCAATCCCGGTCCTGCATCATAAGGGAATTTAAAAGTGATTATCAAGATTTTGATTTGGAGCTGAAGTCTACTGGCAACCAGAACACCTGTTAGAGGTCAAGCCATCATATTTTATACCAATTGAAGTTAGAGGTTATCTCCAAAAGCGGTAATCTTGCTGAAGGGTCATCAAGACATGAATTATATAAAGGCAATAGATTGATGTTGCTTAGGCACTGAAAGTAATAGTAAACTACCAAGAAGTAATATACAGAAATCAAAACTAGTTGTAAACAGCCCTGGTCTCCACAAATATGCTTTTAAAGCTGTCGCTGTTGGTAACCAATGTTCTGGAATTTTTTAGTGAAGAAATCGATATGTGAGGTGATTTTCTTTTTTTTTCCCCCTTTCTCATTTAGAGTTCAGCTGATACTAAAAAAATAGCCCGAAGGGGTGTTGGGCAGATTTGAGTGTGGTTTGAACACGCTTGATACTATACCAGCTGCAAAATTTGCTTCGCCTCTTTGGTGCTTGCCTAGCATTTATTTCTGATACGACCATTTCAGAAAACTTAAAATAATATATGAGGCCTGAGATATTTGTGTGTGGAGCTAACGTTACTGGGAAAAAAAGTGCTATGCATTGCAATGAATAAAATGAATTTCACAAACCTCTCCTCTTACATGTTTCCTTAGCATAGAGCAGTTTGCAAAATGAAATCTTTAAAAAGGGAGTTGGATAGATGTGTTTATTGAAGTATACATTTCTTAGCAGTTTTTAGGTCAAGTGGCATCAATTTACAACTTGGGCAATGTTTTCTTTCTAATTGCCAGTGCTGACAACTAGCTGAGATGCAAACGTCAAACTGGATGAGCAATCTCAATGCTATGTCTTCTGCACCATCAACTGAATTTAGAATTTAGCTTCTCAAGTCTCATCCTGCTGGCAATGGAGCATGCAATACGTTTTCAACACAGAGTCTGAAAAAATCCCAAAGCTTAAATGTGATGCTGTTGGGCTGAAATTCAAAAATGGTCAGTACTTGCTTCTGCAAAGAAATATATGTGTCTGAAAAGCTTCCCAAATATGTGCAATGTTATGTTTTCTTGTTTGTTCTGCCTTCTTCTTTAACTGTCAACACTGCTGCATTCTGTGCCAGTTTCCTAGTATGATTTGATTGCTTATTGTACCCTATGACTATTATTAAGTGTTGTACCTTATGATTCTTGACTCTTGACAAATGTATCTTTTCTTTTATGTACCCTGAGAGCATATGCACCAAGACAAATTCCTTGTGTGTCCAATCACACTTGGACAATAAAGAATTCTATTCTGTTCTGTTCATTCTGTTCGTTCTGTTCCATTCCATTCCATTCCATTCCATTCCATTCCATTCCATTCCATTCCATTCCATTCTATTCTATTCTATTCTATTCTATTCTATTCTATTCTATTAAAATGGATACACTTCAAGGACAGCTCCACGGAAAGCATATTGCAGTGGTCCAATATTGAAGAGGATGATGATCACTGGCTTCTTGGATGAGAAGTGAAACATCTTCAAAGAAAAACCAGAAAGTCCAATTGTCTCTTGAAAAAGCACCTTTGGGACAACCATGACTGAGAATCTCCATTGATATTATTATGCCTCTAGTTTTCTAACACAATACATACATTATAAGTAATCATGGATTTTACACTGATGAAGGAACTGGAGGAGAAATTACCTCTCTTTTGTGAGAGGTAGGCAGAAGAAAAATAAAGGGAGTGTGTTTGGAAAACCTGCAATCATTTATTTGAGTAGCAAGCCTTCCCCAGCCATCAAAGCTCCTTTTCCTGAGGAAGGAAAGAAGAAAGAGGGAATGGGGGAAAAGAAAAACAATAGCAAAAAATGCACCTGTTGTGCTGTTTCCTAGGATGGGTAATCAAAAAATATTTTTATGATTGCACTTTCTGTGTGTGTGTTTTCATGTCACTGTTGTGCCACTGTTAGGGTTAATATGTTTAGAATTCTATTTCATTGATTAATTATTTAAATAACTTCTTTAAAAGGGTGATGTAGAGACACTTATGGGCATTTTGTTGCTCATGGGCTGCCAATTTTCCATTAGATTCTAATTCAATAAGCTGAGGGTCTGGGGTGTTCTTTGCTGTGAATAGTTAATAATATATCACATTTATTAATGGAAGTCCCTTAATAATAGATGTCACTAGAGGAATACTCTCAATCATCAAAGAAAAAAAAGTTAGTTTTCTTCCCTTTTAGCTTATTGTGCTAAAAAATAGTGCAGCTTAGACATGTGCTTCACGCTGATCTTAAACAAGTTTTCCCAAGCCTCCAACAGAACAGCTTTAAAATCGGAGATGCCCTACTGTCAAGACGTATGTCAAAAGCTCTTGTCTGCAATTCAGCATGTGTGGAATTGCTACATTATTCTAATCAAATTTACTTTTCACTCAGAATTACTATTCTTCCTTAGGCAGTTTTGTCCCCATCTGGAAGCAGACATGGGAAAAACAGTGTGTATATGTGTGTGTGTGTGTGTGTGTGTGTGTGTGTGTTTATTTAGGCAGGGAGGCAATCATTTGCTATAATAATTTCTATTGTACCAAAACGTAGCAATAGCAATAGCGCTTAGGTTTATATACCACTTCACAGTGCTTTGCAGCCATCTCTAAGTGGTTTGCAGAGTCAGCATATATTGCCCCCAACAATCTGGGTCCACATTTTACTGATCTTGGAAGAATGGAAGGCTGAGTCAACCTTGAGCCGGTGAAATTTGAACTTCAGGCAATCGGCATTCAGTAGAATTAGCCTGCAATGCTGCATTCTAATCACTGTGCTACCATGG
The DNA here is from genome assembly GCF_049901735.1 of Notechis scutatus. NCBI lineage: Eukaryota > Metazoa > Chordata > Lepidosauria > Squamata > Elapidae > Notechis > Notechis scutatus. Next base: position 19,247,463 of record NC_142011.1, on the reverse strand, counting down.
CTTCTTGTAGGTCCTTGTTTCTGCAGATGTGTCACTATATATATAGTTGTGTTAACTCAAGGGGACAGAAAAATAATATGCATTTCTAACTTACTCTATAAGACAACACAACACTTGATCAGTGGGATGGAGTGTGTTTCTCTCTATGCTGAAGTTTTGCCTAATTGGTCAATTACACATGCACACACATTTATTTGAAAGGAAGTTAGTTGCAGAATTCCAAAGACTGAAAAGTTCAATCCATTTATTTTAGTTAGGGTTTCTTTTTTCCTTTTCCTGTTCATTTTTGTCTGGTGCAGTGGTGGGATTCAATTTTTTTTACTACCGGTTCTATGGATGTGGCTTGGTGGGCATGGCAGAGGAAGGATAATGTAAAATCTCCAGTCAAAGGTGGTATTTGCCAGTTCTCCGGACTACTCAAAATTTTTGCTCCAGAACTGATCAGAACCTGCTGAATACCACCTCTGGTCTAGTGTTTGGAGACTGCCCTGACAAGTCACTATCTTTTAAAGGTAAAGGAAAAGGTTCCCCTTGCACATATGTGCTAGTCGTTTCTGGTTCTAGGGGGCAGTGCTCATCTCAGTTACAAAGCCAAAGAGTCAGCGCTGTCCGAAGACGTCTCCGTGGTCATGTGGCTGGCATGACTAAATGCTGAAGGCACATGGAATGCTGTTACCTACCCACCAAAGTGGTCCCTATTTTTCTTCTTGCATTTTTACATGCTTTTGAACTGCTAGGTTGCCAGAAGCTGGGACAAGTAACAGGAGCTCACTCCGGTATGTGGCGCTAGGGATTCGAATTGCTGAACTGCCGACCTTTCTGATCAACAAGCTCATCATCTTAGCCACTGAGCCACTCTCTCTTAGCCATAGGAAATAGGCAATAGCTAACCACTTCCAAAATCTTACCTAGAAAACTGCAGGGACTTGTCCAGGCAGTCACCAGGAGTAAAGTCTGATTCAAAGGCATGCACACCCAAACTTAGCCAAAAAGCATTTTGATATTTAATGCTCAAAATCTGAATCTCCACTACTTCTATGCGATGTAAACATGTCACAAATACACGGTGTCCCTATGAACACAGTGGAAGAGCTTCCTGATGAAGAGCTGTTGCGTCTGTTATAATGAGCAGGGGGACCATCATGGGGGAAAAGAGAGACAGATGCCTTATAAGTTAATTTTCATCTCTCACCTGCTCAGAATGCATGAAATGGTTCTGGTTCTGCTTGGCAGATGCTCACACTGAAAATGTGTCCTTCTGCCCGTCTGCCCCAGAAACTAAATTCAAGCTGAAACATTGGAAGCAAATGGCTTTTAGAATAAAATTAACAGCTGTTGCTATATTGACCTGAGGCAGCATTTGTTCAGGGTTTGATGAGGGGGGGAGGGAGGGGGAGGAGGAGGAGGGGGAAGGGGAAGAAGAGGAAGAGGAAGAAAAGGAAGAGGAGGAGGAGAAGGAGGAGGAAGAAGAAGAAGAAGAAACAACAACAACAACAACAACCTTGGTCATATTGATGCCTTCTGCTGTAAGTCCTAGAAAGTGAGGAAATATAAACAGGGAGTGCATCATCAAATGGCCAGCATACATACATTGTTTAGTAATAGAGGAAGATACTGAGGGAATAGATATTGAAATTCAACTTTGCAAGGACTCACTTTTTTCATTTATCCATCTGCTGACCATTTAGATATTTAGCATTTTTTTTCTACCATATCAATCTGCTATCCAACAGTAGATGTAAAAGTAAACCAAATATCATTTGTGGGTAGTTTGGAGACAAAGCCAGAAAGACCACTGTTTGCTTGAGAACGGTGATCCCTGTCATTAACTATAGGCAAAAGACTAATATGGTTGGGATTCAATTAATGGTGACAAGAAAAGTGTTAATAACAATAGCAGTAGCACTTAGACTTGTATGCCGTTTTACAGTGCTTTACAGCCCTCTCAAAGCGGTTTACAGAGTCAGCATATTGCCCCCAACAATCTGGGTCCTCATTTTATCCATCTCAGAAGGCTGGAAGGCTGAGTCAACCTTGTGCCTGGTAGGATTCAAACTGCTGAACTACTGGCAGCTGGCATTCAGCAACAGTAGCCTGCAGTACTCTGTTCTAACCACTGTGCTACCACAGCTCTTAATTATTATTTTTTTAGAAGATAGACATGTCCATTCATTTTCATAACCATTCAGTTTGCCCATGACTTAATAATCTTTAAATATCCTAGTACAGCTCCTATCCAATGCCCCCATTTTGAAGTTGTGGTCCATCATTTTGTAGTCCTGATTTAAAAAGGGATATGGAAAAAAAGACTTAGTCTTTGTGCTATCAAGTCAGTTTTGACTCCTGGCAAGTCTATGCAATTTTCTTGGCAAGATATTCAGAAGCAGTTTTCTCATTGCTGCCTTCTGGCTGAGAGAGAGGAAGTGACCCAAAGTCACCCAGCTGGCTTTGTGCCTAAGGTGGGAATGAAAAGTAATGACCGCCCAGTTTCTCACCTAATGCCTTAACCACTGCACCAAACTGGTTCTCATATGGATATTTTAAATTTCAGAAGTAATATGGTATGGATAGATGATGAGCAACAGCAAGGAAACGATCTTCTCTTTTGGATATATTCATGGACTTTGCAAAGATATCTGGTTGGCTCCAATATAATATAATATACTTATTATATTAAATATCATATAATGTACATTATACTTTAATATACAGTATAATATTTTCATGTATTCCAGCATAGCTGTTCTGGGATAATTGTTCTTAGTGTTTGAACATAAGTTTCCAGGTATATAGCTTACTTTTCTCCATGAAATCATTTATGATGGACCCCGTCACATTGATTTCTGTGTACCTTGCACCAAAGTATAATGTGGTTGATTTGGGCTCAGTGCTATGCTTGAAAACCATCATTTATGGCTTTAGAGTGTTGTGTGATCCCAGCCAGTTAGAGTTTAGCAGTCTACGGTTAAACAAATAAGGGATTAGGATGATATTTCATAGATTAATGATAGACAGATAGATGACGGATACACACACACACACACACAGAGAGAGAGAGAGAGAGAGAGAGAGAGAGAGAGAGAGAGAGAGAGAGAGAGGGATGGGCAGGCAGACAAACAGACAGACAGGCAGACAGGCAGGCAGACAAAAGACAGGCAGGCAGGCAGGAAGACAGACAGACAGATAAGGATAACTGCCTCTATTTCCTCTGGTCTAGCTACAACTTCGCTAGCAGCATGCTAGGTTGTTTTGGCAACAATCTTTGCCAGCTGTGCACACAGATGCAATATGGAAGAGTTTTTCCATAATTCTGTGCCTAAACAAAATTTCTCCATGTAAGAAGAGAGAATAAAGGGTCAATCAAAATCTCCCCATCTCCATCCATGGCAGAGTTTTTGTACTCTAATGAAAACCTTCATCTAAGTCGGGGGTGTCAAACTCACGTTGTCACGGCATTGTCACATGACGTATCAGGACGTCCCCCCCCCCTTTGCTAAACTGGGCAGGGGCAAGGCCAGCATGTGACGCATCCAGCCCATGGGATGCAAATTTGACATCCCTGATCTAAGTGAAACTACAGTGAAAATCAATGGCAACAAGCAGAGTTATGCACCTTCACTTTATGAGAGGGATGACTTCTCTTATTGTCCAAAATATAACAAATGAATAAACCCGTTCCTGGAGACTCACAGCAATTTAAATATATTCCTTCTCATATATATCCCTAGCTGCATTATGATTTCCATTTCTTTGATTGACCTACGCTAACTTTTGTTGTGATGTGACCATATGAAATTATTCATTTTTATCACATGCTTTTCTTCCCAAAGGAGCCCAGAGCTGATCCTAATAGTTAAGGCCAACATTGAGTGCTTATTTATTTTATTTATATATGAACTCCTTAACCACCTATTTTCCTTGAATGCAAATGACTTGAACTACATACAATTTGATATTTGCAATTATGTAGTTTAGACCATGATGGTATGATGCAGATGACGTCATCGTGACTTCCACAGGATGATTATGGAGAGAATAACATAATCCTTAGGATAGAAGCTGTCAGCATGTTTCCCCCTTAATCTCAGGAAAATGAAAGCAGAAAGCTATTATAAAGGCTTCTGGCTGTGCAATCCTTCTTGTTGGATTTAACCAGATTTGTTTAATGTTCAGTTGGCTAACAGCTGGTCTTAAATGGTAAATAACAACAGTTGATTAAAATATCCTTACTCCATTAGTGCCCCTTATTACTGTTTGAGTACAAAGTCTACCCAAACAGCAACAAAATCCCTGCTTTCTAAGCCTGTAAGTAACGTCATGTTATTACCATTTAGATCAGGGGTCACCAACCTTTGGACCTCAGGGACCACTAAACTCATAATTTTAAATCGCATGGACCAGAGACCCTGGGAAAATCCCCAAAAAAGTCTGCAGGAAAATTCCCCACCCCATTTTCCTACCGATTGATTATTCTTTATTTGGGATCATAGGATACCGTCTCCAGCTCCATTCTCGGGGGAGGGGGGGGAGAGACTTTTGGCTTCATGCAAGGAAAGCAGCAGAAGCAGCAGCAATCTTTCTTTCTCTCCCCCAAATTCCCCCAGAAATGGGTCTTTGTGAGACTTGTTGTGCCAGTGCAGCCTCTTGGAGCAGGATGCCTTGCAAGGTCCCAAAGACTTATTTCTGGCAGAGTTTGGGGGAGAGAAAGAATTTTTTTTGCTGCTTTCCTTGCGTGCAGCCAAAAGCAGAAGAAAGAAGCAGAAAGAAGCAGCCCAGTGGCCGTGGGGCGAGTGGGTCAAGTTCCCCCCCTCTCCCTTTCCCCCCTCCCCTCACTACCTCATGTTGTTCGCAATGCAAGTGATGCAAGCCTTGTGTTCCCATGGGCCATGTGGGTGGCACAGTCTTGTGTTCACACACAGCCTGTATTAATTGCTTTGGGGGTGACATTTCTCTGTGGACCACTAAAATTTTCTCGTGGACCACCAGTGGTCCCTGGCTCACTGGTTGGCGACCACTGATTTAGATAATTTGCTATTACAAAGGGCCATGCCTTATTTAATGATGATTTGGGGGACAATATAGAACATTAAAACCAAGAAATAAGAACATTGATTTTTTTATAGGAGTTGTTTCTTCTGTTAAAATATATTCTTTTGAACAGTTCACACCTTTAAATGTGTGCATACACACAAGAAGGAGAAAACTTAGCTCCCTCTATTTTCCAACTGCCAAAATTACTGACCTTGACAACAATAGCTAGAGCTTCAAACTGACATATGGATTTCTCCCATGTTTGGGTTTTCTGCCATCTGGACAGGCAAAGCTTGATGTGAATTTCCTGTAGCATCTAGAAGGAAATTACATTTTTAACAGTGCATTTGTTCAGATGCTGGTTCTCTTAGATGGTGGGCATGTGGGAAGGCAAATCAACCTCTCAAAAATAACTTTAGGTTATATGTGTTCCAGTAAAATCTGTCATCAGTCATCTTAGACTACCAATACTCGGGGACACTTGTTTAGTGACTGTTTAAAGTTAGGATGTCACCTTAAAAAGTGTCATACAACCAGTTTTTCATAGTGTCCCACATTCATGTGACCCATAATCTGAACACTACTGGCTCATGCTTACAATAGTTGCAGCATCACTGTTATGGGTGAAATTTGGTTATTATACTTGAGAATATAAAGAGACGAACTGAAGCCATTTTGTGTCCACAGTCTGAACTTTTACAAGCTCAGAACAGTTATGAAATGTGTTTTTGCTAGACAAATATGTTGGATTGCAAAACCATGTACTTGGCTTAAGTTAGAGATATGTTCTAGGGCGCTTTGACATTATATAGTCACATGAAGAGAAATTAATGACCCTATTATACTATAATAATTATAGCCTTCTGGTATTTGCATAACAAGAAATCTGGAGATAAATCTGAATAAAGAATGTTGATAATTGTCCAGTATCAAGTGGGGGAATTTTTGTGGAAAGACCCACAACTTTCCTATGGGATTCTGTGTATTTTTGATTTGGAAAACAAGATGTGTTATGTAACTGTTTATATAACTATATTTGAATATAAATATGTGGTCTTTTTGGAAAAAGGCATCTCCTTTTCCTCATACTATGTCCAGTATGTTTTAAAGGTTGATCGATACTGTAGTATCTTAAATAAAAGCCAGTTACGTGTTTCAGCATATCAAGTCTGTTATTTCATTTCTGCTCTGACTTATAACAATCACCATCCCCATTTGCGACTTTCCCAATTGGCTTCTGACAAAGAAAGTCAATGGGGAAGCAGAAGGTTGCAAGTGATGTCTCCCTTAATGACCATGTGTGATTCATTTAATGACTGTGGCAAAAAACCCCTAAAATCAGGTATAATTATGTAATGCCTTACTTAATGACTGCATTGCTTAATGACAAATTATGGCCATAAATTGAGGATTTGCTGTACCCCTCCTCTTATTTTTCACAGGATAAGAACTCTATGAATTCTAAGAGAGAATGGCCTGAATTTAGCTGGCTTCCATATCTTAAGCAGGATTTACAATCTCCCCTTTTCTAATCCACCACCTTAACCATGACATCAAATTTGGTCTTAATATTTAAGGTTTCTAAAATGTGGATTTTGGATTTCGGGCTCAGGGTTCACTGGGATTATCCCCATATCCTAGTAGCAGCAAATTTCTTAAGTCTACAATTCATCATTGTGATTTCTAACTTGCAGTGGCCATTGCCAGTATGTGTATAAGAGCAGGAGGTCATAATGATTCTGAAAAAGATCTGCTTTTTTGTATATTTCATTCCCCCGGAGATTAGAATGGGCCCCACTCTAACACTCTTCCAGAAGACACTGAAGACTTGGATCTGCCAGTGGGCCCAGGGAAGGCAGAGCAGGATGGAACCCATTAAAAGGCTCATGTGATATGTTGTCATCAGGGTGGGGAGTTATTTTATTATGTTATTTTATTAATTTATTATTCTCTCTTTTATTAGTTTTATTGTTTTTATATTTAAAATGTATGTATGTATGTATGTATGCATTTAAAAACTGAGATAAATGTGAGCTAGATCTGACAATGGTGCAAAATATATAAACTGAGTATTCATAATGAAAGTAAGTACTGTAGCACATGCTCAAGAGCTAAATTAGTAGCATAGCTAGGATTTAAATTTTCCTGAAATTCTCCAGGTTTCTCCTGCCTTGTTGCTAAAAATGGACAACCTATGGGTTTCATATAATGCAAAATACTGCAATTTTATATCTTATACTTTAACAAGAAATGAAAAACTGAAGTCTGCAAATAGTATCTTTCCCATACTGGTTCTTTTTGGATAGGCTGAGGGTTGTGTACTTCCAAAACATGCAATATTTTCCTTTTTTGGCACTGTTACAGATGCTGCAGTGCTCGTCTGACCTGCTAAGGCAGGGCTGTCATACTTTTGGCCTTCAGGCCGGATACGTCATGCGCTGGCCACACCCACGCCTGGTTTAGCAAAGGGGGAAAAAGGTCCCAATATGTCACATAACACTGCTGTGATGACATGAGTTTGACACTCCTGTGCTAGGGCAACCCAAGAAGACTTGCTTTCTAAAGAGGAAGATCTGAGGAGTTTGTGATAGGAGGGGAGAAATCAGAGACATTTTTGCCTCTGCTGTCATAGTCAACTTACTGTGAATCAGAGAAGGAAATTGAAAACATATCACCAGTTAATGAAAGAATAACTCATTAAGATTCTCCTGACCAGTTTTTTCCTTTAACTGGAAGAATCAGGAATTATTCTCATGAATTCATAGGAACAAAGATGTAGGTGTGTTGGTAGTCCTTGACTTACAACCATTCCTACAATGACTCTTCAAAGTTACAATGGTACTGAAAAAGAAAAAGTGACCTATGAGCAGTTTTTACATTTAAGGTCCTTGCAGCATCTCCATGATCACGTGATCAGAATTCAGGGGCTTGGCAACTGGCATGTACTTATGACAGTTGCTCTGTTCCAGGGCCACATGATCACCATTTGTAAACTTCCCAGTCAGATTCTTGTTTTTCCCTTGCTCTATTTGGACTGTCTCCTCTCTTTTGATTCTGGACAGTTTATTTATCACAGCCTGCTCTTTTTTATTTTCTCACTGTTAGTAGGCAGGATGGGCAGCCCATGGTCAGTGGCAGAATATAGCTAACACATTGAACACTTCTGATTCAATCCTTGGACCCTCTGAGTTTTGACATTAAAGTTCTGTGACCATTCTGAATTGCTTGGATGGACATTGTTTTAGATTAGGGGTGTGAAACTTGATTTGATTGAGGGCTGCATCAGGATTGTGTTTGACCTTGGGGGTGGGGGGGCGTGGCCAGAGTGGGTGTGGCCAGCTCAATGTCACTCATGTTGGGGGCACCTGTGGTTGCCAAGTGCTAAGGCAGGACTTCCCTCAGACCCTCCCTCCCTCTCATTATAATCTCCTTCCTCCCTTCCCTCCCTCCCTCTTCATTCTCCTTTCTTATTCCTTCCCCTCTTTTTCCTTCCTTGCTCTCTTCCGATCTTTCCTTCTTTTTGTTTGTTCTTCCTCTTTCCCCTTCTCCTTTCCTGTCCCTTCTTGGATGCTCAAATGCAAAAGGGGAAACATTTATCCTTTTGTTTTGTTTTTAGTTTGTTTTGACAGACATCTGCCAGTAAAAATGGAAACCAGGCTCCATTTTCTCTGGCAAAGGGCTGCAGGAAGCTGTCATGGCTGAAAAGGGGGTCTGGAGGGCCACACGCAGCCCTCCCAAACTCCATTTTCACTGGCAGAGGCACTATGGGATGGTCCTTCCCTGTTTCCAGGGCGGCCCCATGGGCCAGATATAAGCACCCTGTGAGCCAGATCCGGCCTGCAGGCCTTGAGTTTGGCACCCCTGTTTTAGATCAATACAGTGCAATTGTATATATACATTTGGCAAGGATTTTAAAGAACATCCCTTGGGGTACTTCAACCTGGCTTCCATAATAAACTTCACTTCAACAATGCGTTTGAACCCCAAACACGTGTAAATCCAGCTGCAGGATGTCATTCATTTTGCTTAGTAGGAAACAAAGCCTCAGTCATAGCCAGTATTGATTTCCTTGTGAAGAAGACAACTCAGTTTCCCTGGATAGATATAAGAACAAACAATGTCAGTTTGGCATGACAGTACAGATTTCATCTTAATGGGATTTACTAGTTTGAAGCTGGACAGGAATAATCACACCTATTCCGTATTAATCTTTTCATGACAGTCTTTCCTAATAGTACCATTTTTTAAACTTCTAGGGTAAATTTAACCTTCAGTGTTAAATCTCTAACTGCAGATCATCCATCCTCACAATGTCATTGCACACTGTCAACATCAAAAAATAAGTGTATGTGGGTTTGTGTGTGTGTAAAGTATGGTGGTGGGGAAAAAATGGGTAGAATAGTTATGTAATATAAAGCTTGGATTAAAGACCAAAAGCTTAAAAACAGTAGGAAGTGGTGAGGCTAGGACTAGAAGTCAGATCCAAGATTCAAGAACCAAATGATTAGGGATAGACAGCTAACATGAACAGCTCAAATATACCAGCAGTCAGGGAAATTTAGGTACATCGTGATCCACTATTCAGGGGTTTCAAACTCGCAGCCCACAGGCCGGATGTGTCAAACACAGGCCATACCCACCCCAGCTTTGTGAATGGGAAAAATGTTGTAAAACATCACATGATGACAATGTGACGCAACAACTTTGACACCCATGCAGTAGATTCTGCAAGTAGAAGTTTTGGTATTCTCAGTCATCCAGGTCATGTTTTTTAAAGGAAATTGGACTGATTTTTTGAGGAGGAAGAAGAAGAAGAAGAAGAAGAGGAAGAAGAGGAAGAAGAGGAAGAAGAAGAAGAAGAAGAAGAAGAAGAAGAAGAAGAAGAAGAAGAAGAAGAAGAAGAAGAAGAAGAAGAAGAAGAAGAAGAAGAAGGAGGAGGAGGAGGAGGAGGAGGAGGAGGAGGAGGAGGAGGAGGAGGAGGAGGAGGAGGAGGAGGAGGAGGAGGAGGAGAAGAAGAAGAAGAAGAAGAAGAAGAAGAAGAAGAAGAAGAAGAAGAAGAAGAAGAAGAAGAAGAAGAAGAAGAAGGAGGAGGAGGAGGAGGAGGAGGAGGAGGAGAAGAAGGAGAAGAAGAAGAAGAAGAAGTAGTAGTTTCACTTTTCATCCATTAAAAAGTGCAGGGCACAACATAGAAGATCTAACCCATCAGGACAAGATTCAGTGGTCCATCTGCATTTAAAAGATAAAGGTCACTTTTTTGAGGACACATTTTGGATGGAGAGGACCATTGGTGTGAAAGAGGGATATGTTAGAACTGAACAGCCCTCCCTCAACAGAGGCAGAGGAATAAGACACCACCTAACTCCAGTATACAATGCAATCCTTCTGGCTGTTCCAATATTCCACAGTTCTGATTCAGGTGACTCTAAGGATGACAGGGTCATATTTGGGCTGTTAAGGAGGTTGATTCAAAGGGATCCAGACTGGCTAAGTAACTCTACTTTCTTCTAGAAGCTGAAAGGGGCTTCTTCAAGGGTGGGCTTCATAAATTTTAGCAAAGGATTCTCTGCCCGGTTGCTGGGGGGGCATGGCCATGATGGGTGTGGCCTAGTTGTCCACATGCACCATGGGGGGGGCATTTTTGCCTTCCTCGGGCTTCAGAGGTTTTCCTCAAGTCTCCGGGAGGGCAAAAATGGCCTCCTTGGGCTCTGGAGGCTCTCTGGAAACTGGAAATGGGCCCATTTCTCATCTTCCCAAACTTCCTGGAGGCCCATTTTTTGCCCTCCCTGAGCCTCTGCATGCGCCCTGCACTTACCTGCATCCAAAACGGGCTGCGTGGGGACTCCTGGGAGGAGAGGGATGGGGTAGGTGGGGCCAGCCAGGAGTGGGATTTGGGGGTTCTCCAAACAGCACAGAATCTTAGCTAGGGACTCTCCCGAACCCCTGTGAACCCCCAGCAGCCCACCCCTGGACTTCTTATTCAGCATTACAGATGTAGCAAAGCTTCAATTTGATAAAGAATCTTGATTTTCCAACTCAAAGTGCCATCTTGTATGATGATGTCTGCTTTGTATGGACTGAAACATGGCAATGCCTTAAGGAAGAAAATGGCTATTTCATAGATAAGATGATAGATGATAGACAGACAGACAGACAGAGAGGCAGGCAGGCAGGCAGGCAGGCAGGCAGGGCAGGCAGGCAGGCAGACAAATAAATAAATAAATGCCTTTTTTCCCTGTGATCTAACCACAAGTTTGCAACAGTATGCTACATAAGGTTGTTCTGGCAACAATCTTTGCCAGCTGTGTATGCAGATGCAAGGTGAAAGAGTTTTTCACAGCAATGTTCATAAACAGAATTTTACTATCTAAGAAGAGAGAATAATGGGCCAATCAAAATCCCCCCATCTCCATCCATTGCAGAGTTTTTGTGCAGGCATGGAAATCCTTCATCTAAGTGAAATTACAATGAAAATCAATGGCAACAAGTGGAGTAATGCACCTTCACTGTGTGAGAGGGATGACTTCTTTTATTATCCAATAAATAACAAATGAATAAGCCCATTCTTGGAGACTCACAGCTATTTGAATATATTCCTCAGGTGACCCTGAGGGAACAGATAAAATGCCAAGTAGCCTCAGTGACTCTCAGAGAGTGTTAAAACCAGGTGAATGCAAAGAAACACAATCCATCCTGTCACCATTGAGTCTCAACTGTCAGTTCCTGTCCTTCCATCTCCCCCATAATCCAGTACAACTGATGAAGCTTCCTGAGTGGGAAGCAAAACTTCTTCTCCTTCTCCTTCTCCTTCTCCTTCCCCTTCTCCTCTTCCTCCTCCAGTTGCTTTTAGAAACAAAAACAAAAAACCACCACCTTTGAAACTGTAAGGGAGAGGTTCTCAGAGGATGAATTGGCTCCATCACAAATATATAAATGATCTTTGCAATCACCTTATAAGCAACTGCATCCTTTTTGCGGATGACGTAAAACTATTCAACACCACTGACAATGCTACTATCCTTCAAAGTGACCTTGATTATGTGTCTGAATGGTCAAACATCTGGCAACTCCAAATCTTGACCAACAAATGCTTTGTCCTACACATTGGTAAAAAAAATCAGTACACCAAATACAAACTAGGTGGATATGACCTCGTTAATGATCCTCACTCTGTCAAGGACCTTGGAGATCTCATATAAAATGACCTAAGCACCAGAGCTCACTGGAACAGCATTGCCAAAAAGGCATTAAGAGTTGTAAATCTAATCTTATGAAGCTTCTTCTCCGGAAACATCAAATTGCTAACTAGAGCATACAAAACTTTTGCCAGACCAATAACCCTAACCCTAACCCTAACCTAATACTCAAATACAGCTCATCAGTCTGGAATCCGCACTGCATATTGGATATTAATACAATCGAGTGAGTCCAGAAGTATTTCACAAGAAGAGTACTACACTCTTCTGCTTGCATCAGAATACCCTATATCACCAGGCTTGAGATTTTGGGCTTGGACAGCCTTGAACTATGCTGCCTATGGTTACACTTAAGTGTAACACACAAAATTATCTGCTACAATGTCCTACCAGTCAATGACTACTTCAGCTTCAACCACAACAATACAAGAGCACACAACAGATACAAACTCAATGTAAACCGCTCCAAAGTTGATTGCAGAAAGTACGACCTCAGCAACAGAGTGGTCAATGCCTGGAATGCACTACCTGAATCTGTTGTTACATCCTCTAACCCCTACTCCTTTAACCTCAAACTATCAACTATTGACTTCACCCCATTCCTAAGAGGTCTGTAAGGGGCGTGCATAAATGCACCATCGTGCCTACTGTCCCTATCCTATTGTCTCCATTTATTAGTATCTATTTCCTGTATTCTTACTCATGTTTATACTTATACCTATTATCTTGTAAGCAATTGACAAATCAAATAAATAAATAAATAAATCCGAAAGCTTGGAAGACTAAACCTTTGGTTCTGATGACCAACCCCGATTGGATCCTGCAACATTATCCTGGGACACATATATTGACCTTTATTTGTGGATAACCTTTGGCCCCACTGGATGTTGCTGAACTTCAGTTCCCAGCTATTCTTGATAGCAAGTTCAGTGATGAGGAATGATGGGAGTACATGACTGTTTGGAGGATCGCTGGGTTCTCTCTCTATGTCTGTAATTTTGAATTTGGAAAGGAACATTCCAATCATTGAATCTAACCTTTGTACAGTGTATGAATCCAAATACAAGTATCCTCAGCATCTGCTTGATCATATGAACACACCGTAAAGGAATAAAATAAAATGTTGAATAATTTATTTCTGCCTTCTTTCCTCCTGGATGGATTCCAGCTAGGCTTGTTTGTATGCTGGATTGTAAGGCTGTCCTCGAGAAACAGGAAGAAGAGGAGAAGCTATAGAGTAGGCAAAGGATAGATGAGACATAGCTTAAATTGCAGGATTGGTTGTCTGAAAAGGGACCCTCCCTAGTTTCTTTGATTGTACAGGTAAAGGGGGAGAAATGTACTTCTTGCCAGATTCTTGCCAGATACTCTAACACAGGGGTCCCCAAACTTAGCAACTTTAAGATTTGTGGACTTCAACTCCCAGATTCTGGGAGTTGAAGTCCACAAGTCTTAAAGTTGCCAAGTTTGGAGACCTCTGCTCTAACAACAAACATAGTAAGTACGTGTGGTTGATGCTTCTTGTCTGGACTATCTTGAAAGGCTGAAACCAATCTTGCAAATTTCAAAGTACTTCTCTCTCCCCACCAGCCTCAGTCTTGCCTTGTAAAACATGTTCCCCTTCTTTAACATCTTTTCAATGCAGTCTATCTATAGAGGCAGGTGCTCTTCAAATTAACTTCTGAGTCCATTGTTTAAAAATATCCTTCAGTATGTCCAGCGTTAAAATATTTTCCTCAATTCTGTATTAATAAGTCCAATTTAAGTGCTCTTGTCTTATTGTAATCTTTAGTTTCTTCTAATTCCCTCTAGTATCCATTCTTCAAAGTCCCATCCTATCATGATTTTTAAAAAGAATTGAAAACAAAAGCCTTTTTCCACATGAAGGATTCTTATAATTAATTCCAAAATCTTATTTCAAATCCACCTAAACCATATACAATTTTCCAAAACCAAGTTCTTTTTTGCTTTCTATTCACCCCAAAACTTGAACCCTCAAATCTTTTTTTTTATAAGAATTGAAAGAAACTCACAGATGTTTTCAGCCTTGTTGATCCAAAAGTTCCTAATAGCCAAAACAATTGCTCTTAACAATTTCCAAAAGTGATTTTTAAAAAGAAGTTTGCAAACCCATTGTTCTTCTGAAGGTCCTAATTGTTTATTTATTTTATTTATTTATTTGATTTGTCAATCACTTACAAGATATAAGTATAAACCATAGTTATGAATACATGAAATGGATACATATAAGAAAAATAAAAGAAACAATAGGACAGGGACAGTAGGCATGTTGGTGCACTTATGCACGCCCCCTACAGACCTCTTGGGAAAAAGGTGAGGTCAATAGTAGAAAGTCTAAGGTTAAAGTTTTTGGGGTTTGGGGAAGAAACCACAGTCAGGTAGAGTATTCCAGACATTGACCACTCTATTGCTGAAGTCATATTTCCTGCAATCAAGTTTGGTGCGATCAACCTTGAGTTTGTATCTATTATTTGCTCTTGCATTGTTATGGTTGAAGCTGAAGTATTCATTGACAAGTGGGACATTGCAATGTAAGATTTTATATACTATACTTAGATCGGAACAAAGGCAGCATAGTTCTAGATTTTCTAGGTCTAGAATTTCAAGTCTGGTGGCATAAGGTATTCTGCAATGAGTAGAGGAGTGGAGAACTCTTGTGAAATATTTCTGGACTTTCTCAACTGTGTTAATATCAGATATGTAATGTGGGTTCCAGACTGATGAGCTGTATTCGAGTATTGGTCTAGCAAATGTTTTGTAAGCTCCAGTTAGTAGTGTGATATTACCAGAGAAAAAGCTACGCAAGATTAGGTTAACAACTCTTAATGCCTTTTTGGCTATGTATTTGCAGTGAGCTCTAGCACTTAGATCATTAGAGATGAGTACTCCAAGATCCTTGACAGAGTTTGGATCATCAATAAGGTCTAGACTATTCAGCCTGTATTTTATTTTCTGATTTATTTTTTTTCCAATATGTAAGACAGAGCATTTATTTGTTGAGATTTGAAGTTGCCATTTGTTTGACCATTGTGATACATAGTCAAGATCTTTTTGAAGGGTAGCAGTATTGTCTGTGGTATTGAACAGCTTTACATCATCAGCGAAAAGAACGCAGTTACTCTTAATATGATCACAGAGGTCATTTATGTAGAGTATGAAGAGAGTTGGTCCTAGAACACTGCCTTGGGGGACACCACTGTTGACAGGTACAGAATTTGATAGGACGCTCCCAATTTTGCCCTTTTTGTTGTCTGTTTGACAGGAATGCTTCTATCCAATTATGCAGGTGTCCAGAGATACCATAAGATTTTGGTTTTAGGAGTAGTTTGTTGTGTACCACTGAATCAAAGGCTTTACAGAAGTCTATGTAGATTGCATTTATTGCTTTGCCCTGATCGAGTTGTGTAGTCCATATGTTTTTGCAGTGTAAGAGTTGCAGATTGCAGGATAGTTTTTTTCTGAAAACAAATTGTCTATTAGAGAGTAGGTTGTTTGTCTCTAAGTGGAAGATAATAGATTGGTTAATAATTGATTCCATGACTTTACAGGTGATGCAGCATAAGGAGATTGGTCTATAATTTTCAACTAGGCTGGGGTCAGGGGTGGGATTCTACCAGTTCGCACCTATTTGCTAGAACCAGTTGTTAACATTCTAAGCAGTTTGGAGAACCGGTTGTTAGAAGAAATTACTGGCCTAATCCTGTAAGGAAGGCAGGAAGGAAACATTTTGGTGTTGCTTACAGAAACTGCCTCTTCATTAACCCTTATTATATTCTTGGCAGGACTAGACTTCCTGTCTCAGGAACTTCTCTGGAGCTTTCCCCCCCTCCTTTGCTGGTACTTTGCTTGTGTGGAGTGACCATTCAAAGTTACAATGGCACTGAAAAAAGTGACTTATGACCATTTTTCACACTTACGACTGTTGCAGCATCCCCACAGTCATGAGATGCCAGGCGAGGGGATGCGTGCCTTGATGTGAATGATATTGAGTTGGCCACGCCCAGCCAATAACATGACCACCAAGCCATATCCACCTGGTCACATGACCACCAAGCCACACCCACCCACTAAGCCACACCCACAGAACCAGTTGTTAAAAAATTTGAATCCCACCCCTGGCTGGGGTCTCCCTTTTTGAAGATGGGGATGACCATGGCTAGTGACCATAGGTTTGGCAAGGAGCTGGTCCTGAAAGATTTTCCAAAGATTATGCTTAAAGGTTTGGCTATGGCAGTGAATAGCTTTTTTAAGAAATAGGCACATATTCCATCTGGTCCAATAGACAGAGATGGTTTTAGATTGCATAGTGCTTTTTCAACATTTTCTTCTGTAAAATTGATCATTGTAGTTGTCTGTGATTCGACTAGGAAATACTGGGCATGATCCATTGCTGTTTACAAATACTGAGCCAAAGAATGTGTTAAAGAGGTTGGCTTTAATGGTGTCATCGTTGCAGTCTTTACCATTAGGTCCTATCAGGGGTGGGATGGACCTTGAGTCTTTTAGTTTGTTGTTTACAAAATTGTAGAAAGCGCAGGTGGAATTTGTGTGTAGAAGATTTTCCTCTTGTTTAATATGATATTTGGTGCATTCAGTCTTTATCTGATGGCATAATTTTTTGTATTGGCTTTTGACGTTGGCAAAGTGACTAGATTTGTTTTTTCTCCAAAGTGATTTCATTTTGGATTGAAGCTTCCTTATTGTTATGGGTAATCTGTTTTTTTTTGGGGGGGAGTTGTTATTGGTACATATAGTTTGATGACTCTTTTGACTTCAAGTAAAAATATGTTGTAATGGTCTTCAACTGTATTGAATCCAGGGAATAGAAATTGCCAAACAAGAGATGAAGGATCGTTGTCTATAAGATCATAGTTGCCTTTTTTGAAGTTATAATTGGGGATCCCATCATTTTGATGATTTTTTGCGGGTGTATGTTGACACAAAAGTCAATCATATTGTGGTCACTGTTGGAAAAGGGTTCTTTAATTTGTATTCCGTAAATTGAATTCAAACTATTGCAGAAGATGAGATTGAGGCAGTTGTTAAGTCTAGTATTGTTGGTTACTAGTTGTTCCAGTCCCAGGTTTGTTACAGCATTGTAGAAGGTTGCATGTGTGGGTTCAGTTGTATATTTGTTTAGGGTCCAGTTAATATGAGGTAGATTGAAGTCACCAAGAAAGATAAAAGCATGTGGGCATGATGTTGCCCAAGTTAGTAGTGAATTTAACTTGTTTACATGTTCAATGTCATAATCAGGGGCTCTGTAACATAATAAGAATCGAAATGTGATATTTAAGGATGGTTCACAGATGATGGTCTCAGGAAGAGCAAGCTCCTGGGTAACTTGGATGTTTTCTTAGATGTAGGGACTTTTTATAGAAGATAGCAACACCACCTCCTCTATGGCTTTCGTGATCTGATTGGTAAACATGATAGTCTCTTACTGTGGTAATGGAGTCAGGGAGATATGTATTGAGCCATGTTTCACAGATAAATATGGTGTTAAATTTAGCCATATTTAGTAAGAGGAGAAATTCAGGTATTTTATTTACAAGGCTTCTTGCATTGAGTAGTTTGCATTTAAGGCCAGTTGTGGTTGGAATTGAGGTAGTTAGGGGTATGCATGCCTAGTTTTGAGTGATGGTGGGTTGGATGAGGTAGGGTTGGATGCGGAGTTGTGGGTTATGTGACTTACTTTTGATACAATCAGTGCAGTAGTCAATTTAAAGATCTTTCTCTCCATTGTCTAGACGTCTTTTGAATTCTGTGCAGAGTTCAAGGGAGTGGATTCTTTGCAGTATGGATAAGTCTGGTCTTGAGCGAAGCTTTTTATGGTTGGGATTGGGTTTTGCAATGGCGTTTATTGTATGAATGAATATACATTTGCTGGACTCATTTTTGCATACAACTCTACAAAATTTTGGGGCCATCGAGCCATCATTGTATTTGAACTCAGGGCCATCTCTGGTTATTTCAATGATATCTTCAGGAGAGATGTTTGTTGTATTTGAGTTGCTTATGATATTGTGAACTTTGGTGATGTCATCTGATTCGTTGGTGTCCTCAAGACCAAATAAGATGGCATTTGAACATTTCTGATCGTGTTCCATGATGTTTCTGATGAGTAAGGGGATATCATTTGTGGAATCATTTAATGGGATAGTAATTATTTGTGGTTGTGGTTTGGTGGTTATTTTTGGTTGTAGTTGTGATTGTAGTTGAGGTAGTAGTTATGGTAGTGGTTGTTGAGTTGGGATTTGATTTTGAGCTGATAGGTAGTCGCTTATCTGTGCTGTATTTTTTTTTTTTCAAGAGAGATTAGGCTTTCTTGTATAGTTGTTTCAAAATGTGTGGCTAAGCATTTTTCTATTGAGTGAATGAGTGATTCTATGCTATCAACTCTGTCAGGCAGAGTACTTAGTTTGTTTAGTTGAGTTTAGTTGAGTTTAGTTGAGAAAGATGGTTATTTCCTCATCTCCCAGAACTGTGAACCCACCAAAAATTGCTTTGTTAAGAATTCCCTGCAGGGACCATCTGTCTGCAGCATTATATATGATCTCAAGTTCTCTTCTTATTCAGAGATGGATTATAAAATGTTGGCTCTGCTTTAAGTTGAGCCATTTTCAATTTTCCATTTCTTCCCTGAAGTCACTTCAATATTCTTCTAAGACAAATTTTACTAAATCAAAAACCTGCATAAAAATTAGGATTTTTTTCTTAAGACAAAAATTAGCATTTTTAAAGGCAGCATGTTTCCTACCAGTGTAATGGTGTAAATAAGAAATAGCTGCACATGTGTTTTTGATCTCTCAGATGACCTTAAAGTTGGAGTTGCAGAAAATTATTTCCAATTTCTGGAAACCTGGAGTTTCAGCCACTGTGCTGAGTGCAGAAATGACATTCAATCTGAAGAGTTTGAACTGTATCAATGGTCCATGAGAGACATGCCTGCTCATCCCCTACTGTCCCCCAAATTTGCTGACTGTCATTGTTTCTATTTTGCCTGGATTCTTCTTTTTCAGTCAATGGACATGTTGCTTCTTATGTGCTGACAAGAGCCTGGCATGCTAATTAGTGAGCCACTTGATTTAAGATTTTGCAGTAATTGCTTTATTAGGCTAAGCTTCAGTGAGTTCCAGATAATGTTTGCATTCATTCAGTGTTGGAAAGAAACAAGAATG
Source organism: Notechis scutatus (assembly GCF_049901735.1). Classification (NCBI taxonomy): domain Eukaryota; kingdom Metazoa; phylum Chordata; class Lepidosauria; order Squamata; family Elapidae; genus Notechis; species Notechis scutatus. Next base: position 19,228,037 of record NC_142011.1, on the reverse strand, counting down.
GCTTTTAAAAAAAGAAAGAAATCTTAGCATGCAATATGAGTATTTGTGTGTGTGAGTGTGTGTGTGTGTGTGTGTGTGTGTGTGTGTGAGAGAGAGAGAGAGAGAGAGAGAGAGAGAGAGAGAGAGAGAGAGAGAGAGAGAGAGAGAGAGAGAGAGAGAGAGATAACATTTATTTGTTTTTCTATTTGAAGAAGTAAAAATTCTTGGGTGAGTCAGATAAAACCAATTATCTGATGCAGGTAACAAAGCATGAAATGTCACAACTCTCTAGGTGCATCATCCTTAGAGGAGGCAGGATTTCTTATTTCAAGATATTGGACCAGACAATTTGATGGCTATTAAATGATGGAACAAGAGCTTTGCAACTTGCTCTGGTCTCTGCAAGCTAAAGTAAATGTGTTTACTAGTTTTGGGTTTTAATTTTAAATGGGGACCAAAGAGGAAAAATATTTATTTGGCTGTGCCTCAATGCTGCTCAAACCAGCTTGTAAAAGTGGTTGGTTTTTTTTTTAAATTCTTGTATTGCACTGACAAGGTGAGTGTGCGGAAGCAAAAGCAGATTGGACAGAGGTAGCTTTGTTCATTTTAAGATGTATATATTGACTCTTAGGCAACACCTTCACCAAAAAACCTTGACAAAAATTGTGGGGGGGGGGGGGAAATCAACATTGTAGTACACATTATCCATATATAGGTCAAAACATCAGTCAAATCTCAAAACGCTAAAGCTTTAAACCATTAAAACCATGGCACTCTGAGTAAAGACTGAATGGCACATCATAATGATTAATTAAAATTAGTTTGAGATGAATAAACTCTGTGAGGGTTGCAGTCTTAGTGCTTTGGAAAGGAGGAGTTAGAGAAACCTGTCTTACTGAGTAACAGAGGTGAGCAGCTGACAGAGTAGAACAATGTTGGAATTTGCTATTAGGAGATGCAGAGTTGTCTATCAGGATTGGTCCAGTTGGAAGTCATTGGGATCAATGGCCATTAGCCTTGAAGGTTGTGCGATTGCATGTGTAGCATCTCTGGGGTGATGCTGGGAGACTTACTTGTGCAATTGGTTGACCATTGTAAAACAGACTGGTGGAGTAGATGAGTCAGAGATCTTATCTAGCAGGACACTGCTTGTGATCTTTTATTCTTAAGATTAGACAATGGTTAGCAGGCACTCAGGGAGTTTTAAAAATACACACAGACACCTTCACATAATGGCTATCAGGAACAATATGGATATTTACAGACAACTTGGTAATGCTATACCCAATCATTTCCCTTACCACTGACCCCAACCCCAACCCTACCCATTCAAAATGCTGAATTGCACTTAGCAATCTTTTTGTAATGATTATATTCTAGATATGGGAATAGGGATTATGTATGGGCATCTTTATAAATAATGGTGATACTCAAGATCAACATTGGTAAGACTACAGTTCGAATATTGCATCTACTTTTGGTCGCCACAATATAAAAAAGACGTTGAGATTCTAGAAAGAGTGCAGAGAAGAGCAACAAAAATGATTAGGAGACTGGAGGCTAAAACATGGACTACCATTTGTCAGAAATGGTGTAGGGTCTCCTGCTTAGGTGAGGGGTTTGACTAGATAACCTACAAGGTCCATTCTAACTCTGATTATCTGAATTTAATAAAAAGAAGGACAAGCGATGATACTGCTAGTGTTCCAATATCCAAGAGGTTGCCAGAATGAAGTGGGGAGGGGTCAACCTATTCTCCAAAGCACCTGAAAGCAGGACAAGAAGCAATGGATGAAAACTAATCAAGGAGAGAAGCAACCTAGAACTAAGGAGACATTTCCTGACAGTTAGAACAATTAATCAGTGGAACAACTGTCTTGCCTCTGGGAGTTGTGGGTGCTCCAACATTGGAGGTTTTAAAGAAGAGATTGGACAACCACTTATCTGAAATACTATAGCTGTGATGGCAAACCTATGGCACACATGCCACAGGTGGCACACAGAGCCATCTGTGTGGGCACACGAGCCCCAGGCAAACTTACCTCACTGCGCATGTGCGCACCTCCCATCTGCTTTTTGGCCCATTTTGAGGCCTTTTTCGGCCTGCCAGAGACTTGAGGGAAGCTTCTGCAGCCTTTAGAGGCCGAAAAGCAGGCCCGTTTCATCACTTCCAGTATTTCCGGAAATACAGGAAGTGACAAAACAGGCCTATTTTTCAGCCTGCAAAGGCTGCAGAGGCTTCCCCCAAGCCTCTGGGAGACCAAAGAAGGCCTCAAACAGGCCAAAAATCAGCTGGAAGGCACAGTGCAGGTAAGGGAGCTGGGCGGGGGGAATCATGCACGCATGCACGGGGGGCATGGGGGTGCACATTGCCTTCTGGGTACTGGCACATGAGTGTGCGCACATGAGTGTGCGCACAGGAGCCCAAAAAGGTTAGCCACCACTATACTATAGGATTCCCTGCCTGAACAGGGAATTTGACTTGAAGATCTCCAAAGTCCCTTCCAACTTTGTTATTTTGAGGATACCAGCCTTTTGATGTGTGCTTGGTGAAGAAACACACCACAAGATCTCCAGAAAAGTCAACAAAATCATGAAAGCCTTTAAAGGCTTCTCTATGTTCCACTTTATACTAAACAAAAGAAGGATTATTCTGAGTTTCTTTCCCATGCTTGCTTCAATTTTATTTAATCTTTTTTGCATGTCCTTTCTTAAAAGCTCTTTCATATACTTCTCAAGATTATTTATTCCTTTACATAGACAAATTTGTGAAAACCCTTACTAAGACATTATGTAGAATCCAAAACTCAAATCCTGAAACTCATCTCCGTAGCTGTATGAATTTATTTTTAGAAAATGAACCTGTGAGCATATAGATTGCTGGCGTTAAGGTAAATACTTGATCTATGATGAGCTTTCTTCATCACATTTCTCAATGAAATCTTTGTTTCCTTTTAACATTTAAATAACATAATAAACAATGATTTAGGTAGGTTCCAATCTCACCTCAACCCTTAGTCATGTTGGGAGTCCTGTCAACTCCTGTAGGATTTTTTTTCTCCATCAACATGAAACTGATGATAAGACTAAGCAGCAGATCATCTGGATTTATGGCATTTGTTTTCAGGAATTCTACCTAGTTTATCACTTAACACACTGCATAAAATTAAAATCACAATAAAGTTTCAGAAATGCTAATGAGCAATAGAATAGTGTGTGTCTTCAGCTAGTTGGGCAATGAAACATCTGTAAGCAAACAACCAAGGTCAGAGAGTACCACGGACTCCACAGTTCAATCCTGCATTATATTTTCTTCTATTGAATAGACAGACAGACAGACAGATAGATATACTGAAATATCAAGATATTGAGATATCAAGAGAGAGAGAGAGAGAGAGAGAGAGACAGAGAGAGACAGAGACAGAGAGACACAGAGAGAGAGACAGAGAGAGAGAGACAGAGAGAGAGGTAGATACTGGTAGATAGAGGATCTCTTGTTCTGAATATCCTGAAAGCATCAAATTGATCACTATAAAGCCTAAAATGAGCTTTGACTGATCCATAAGACCAGCAAATATTGCTGAATATCTATAGACTCACCTCATTCATATGTTAGTTTTTCCAATGCTTATAACCTGTATGTGTGTACAAAGGCATCCATAAATGCAGAACAGTCATATCTTTCAAAACTAGCATAAGAGCTGAATGAGCTCTATGCTCTGTGAAGGTGTTGGTTCCTTATTTTCAGAAAACACCATTAAAGGTTGATATTACTGTTCAAAGTCTTAAAAAACAGTGGGATCTTTCATATTCTCATCTTCAGGAAGAGAAGTTCAGAAGGGCAAACAATGGAAGACCACTGGAATGAATTGTCGATCCTTTTGGTTGAACCATTTAAGTGCTTTTCCTTCTCTTGCCAAATGAAATCTTTGTGAAGCTGCACCACAGATTAAACATTTTCACCCACTCTACAGAATAATGTAATTATAATTACTATTCATGTAAATTATTAATAACAGAGCCACCAATACTTCAGTCTGACCTTTTGTTCTCCTGCAATTATAAATGCTAACACAGAGTTGAGATTGCCTAATGATAATATAGTGAAAAAAGCTTGAAGATTACCAGAGTAGCAGCATTTGTCTCTATTTAAGTTTTCAGCTTATCCAGGACAAATATAGCAAGACAATGTCAATTTTCTCCCCACAAGGAAGAAAAGATGGGAAGATGCTATCACAATGTGTAGGCAATGTGTAGGCAATGCAACTACATCACTGAATGAAGTCTACAGAAGCCAAATTGACTACCTTATTGGTACAAGGAGCTGGAAGATCTCAATTATAATGCTAAAGATGTGATCAGGGGTTGAGCGTGGAATGGATCAAATATACAAGTTCCAAATATGAAGTGGAAGAATGAAATTGACCAGTTTCCATGATAAGAGAGTGTCTATAATCTCACCATTTTTCAAGAATCTCTTGGAAGTCCCAAGCTTCATTGATAGGGAACCAGAGGAACATGGAATGAAATCAAAGATGTTGTTAAGGGTCAATGTGAAAAGAGACCAGAAAAAAATACAACAAACAAAAAAGAGAAGAAACCTGAAGCAGTAACGCATTAACAAAGATGGAAAGAATAAACCATACAGTAGAAATCTGTAGAGATGCTAACCAAATTGGGCCAGCAAAGTTGAAGAATGGCACAATGGTAAACAAACTGGAAGAAGCAAGTTTACATACCAATACCAAAGAAAGAAGACTTAACAATGTGCAAAGTATTGAACAATATCCTTAATTTTGTATGCATGTGAAATAATGTTCAGGATGATCTAACACAGATTAGAGCCCTACATATGTTCATGCTGGTTTTAGAAAAGGCTGAGAAACAATAGGCATTATTCTTGATGCACAAGAATAGCAAAAAGACATTCACTGACAATGGGAAGACCTTCAATTGATTTTAACCATGTCAAGCTATGGAAAATCCTTAAGTGGGAATCTCAGAACATCTTATTGTTCTCATAAAAATCTGTACATTGCAGTGGTGGGATTCATTTTTTTTTACTACCAGTTCTGTGGATGTGGCTTGGTGGGTGTAGCAGGGGAAGGATACTGTAAAATCTCCAGTCAGAAGTGATATTTGCTGGTTCTCCAAACTACTCAAAATTTCTGCTAACGGTTCTCCAGAACTGGTCAGAACCTGCTGAATACCACCTCTGGTACATAGGACAGCAAGCCAATCTGGGCAGAAAACAGTGAAGTAGATTGTCCCAAAGGTGCTTTTTCAAGAGGCAACTGGACTTTCTTGTTTTTCTTTGAAGATGTTTCGCTTCTCATTCAAGAAGCTTCTTCAGCTCATTTAGTGAAGTAGTTTGGTGCTCAGTTGGCAAAGGAATGAAGTAAGACTCTATATTCTCCCTTTATTTATTCAATCTATGTGCAGAATATATTTTGAGTGAAGATGGAGTGGAAGATGTGTGTGATTTTATATTTGGAGAAAAAGTATCAATAATCTTTATCAGGATGTTGATAGCCAACATGCAAATCAGTTGCAAGCTCTAATAATGGAAGTCACAGAGCACAGTGAAAATTGAGGCTACAGTTAAATATAATCAAATTAATCACAACGGGTTCAGCAATCAGTCTTAGAATTGACCATGAAGACATTGAAATGGTGGATTGCTTTTGCCTTTTAAGATAACCTATCAACAATAAAAGAACCAGCAGTCAAGAAATTCACTCTAGACTAACACTTGATATGGCGGCAGCAGTGAAGGTCTTGGAGAAAATGCTGTGTTGTGTTTATATGTATTGTACAAAAATTAGAATTCTGCAGTCAATAGTTTTCTTTGTGTTACTCTACAAATGTCAAAGTTGGACTTTAAAGAAGCGGAATAGAAAGCATACTGATGCCTTGAACTTCAGAGATGGAGGTGACTGCTGAGAATACCAGATAACAAACAAACTGATCATAAATCAAGTCAATTTGGAATTCTCATTTGAAGCACAAATGAACTGTCTCAAATATTTTAGACACCTGTAGACCCAGCTACCTAGAGAAGTCCATAATTTGGGGAAAGATGAATGGAAAGTGAAGAAGCATCCAGCAATAACTTAAAGGGACAAGTCAACATGTAGAATACCTATATATAATATATAAGAATTAACACTGACTTAATGCTAAATAGCAGTTGCTGTATTATCATTATCATTTACAGCACAAGTGTTGACTGTAGAAAATTCTCATGTTCAATTTTGTGATATCATTTGGTATTAGAAATTGCAAGGTGTGGGGCTGGAAAAAATGTGGTTAAGATCTGAGACATATATTTCCAATATAATTACGTTTCCTGAGATGGTGTTAGATTACTGCTTCTGAATTTGCAATCATCACATCTTTGAACCCAAAGTGTGTGAAGCAGAATCCTCATTGTATTGACATTATAAGTACTTACAATCCTCCTTGGATACAGAACACATTAGAACACATACTATTTTTTGAAATAAATGATGGTGAGAGGGGGATGATTGCAAAAGCACTAGGAACTCAACATTTCTTGTCACTGGTATGTTCGGATTTTCTTCTCTCCAACCTACTTCTTAGAAAATCATGTTCCTCTGCAAATAATTTCAGATATTGATATATTACCATTTTCTTGAGAAAATACCATATCCAAAAGGAGAAAGGGTCTCCCAGTTAGAATGACCTTAACTAAGTGGCCCTTGTTTTCATTTAATTTTTCTAGATTCAGAATCTAATATATCCTACAACATAAAAATCAATATTTTCAACATTGCTATATCTTACTAAATACATATTTGATTGATTGCATGCCATCAAGTCAGTGTCAATTCTCACTGACCACATAGACAAATTTTCTCCAGGACAATCCAGCCTTAACCTGGTCTTTCAGATCTTTCAACCATGGATCCATCAACCACTGTAACTGGCTATCCATTCATCTTGGTGATGATCATCCTCTTTTCATTCCATTCACCAGTCACAACATTAGAACCTTCTCCAGAGAACTAGGTCTTCCGAAAATGAATCCAAAGTAAGATAATTTGAGCTTAACCTTGAGTGAGAACTGTCGGTTGACTTGTTCAATGATCCGTTTATCTTTGGCTATCCATAGTATATTCAGGGGTCATAGCTAATGACACACTTCAAACTCATTGACACTGTTTCTATCTTGCTCCTTCAAATACATTTCAGGATAGTGTGCAACATTAAGAAGCTTTGAGTAGCTCATAATGAAGATTATTATTTTATTGTTAATTTGCATTTATTACACTTGCCCGCTCCCATAGGCTCTAGAAAACATACTCCATATCTCCTGCCCCCCCCCCCATTTATTTATTCATCTAGATGTGTTGAACTACAATCCTCATGGAAGTTTTTGCTCACCATACCTGAAGGACAGAAGCTTGAGGAAACTTGGTCAATTCTTAGTCTGATGATCATGATAGTCCCTTCTTGGCATTAGTCAAAGATGCTAGAATAGAAGCTTATTGAACTTGAAATTAGAGCCCCTTGTGTTATACTATAAGATTGTCACTTCCCCCTCCTCTCTAGTTGCAGATGGTACTTCTGCCCTATCAAAAAGTGAGGTGGAAAGGAGGGAAATTTGCTCCTGCATCCAGGAAGCAAGAGAGGGAACTGTAGTCCCTACTAGGAAAATCAAGAACAAACTGGGGAGGAGGGAGAAGGAAGAGTATTTGGGCTGATTCCCTTCTCTCATTCCGCTGCGACCTACGCAGCGTTCAAGCTACCTTTCTGTCTCTCTAAGAGAGGGAGAGAAAGAGAGAGAGAGAGAGAGAGAGTTAGAGAGACAGAGAGCAGGAAAACAGTCGTACTGGTCGCCGAGCTTCTGGGTCAGGACTGGAGGATTTATCCCAAAGACGGATCGATCTGGGGTGGGTGAGGGGCAGTTTCAAACGGCAGCCAGGCGAGAAGCCAAACCAGCCAGGCACAGCTACAAACTGGTTTGCGTTTGCAACTTTCCTCCAGCTCGCCTTCGTCCGCCGTAATCCAGGATGGCTTCTAATTTTAACGATATAGTGAAGCAAGGGTATGTCAAGATTAGGAGCAGACGTTTGGGCGTAAGTATTTTGCCATTGCTTTGGGGTGTCCCTCCCCTATTTCTCTCTCTCCCCATCCCCGCTTCTCCCTTTGGCGTTTTCATCCAAGACTGACCGGCGGCTTTTGAGCCTTGCCAGATGCTCCTCGCGGCCCCCGGGTGGGTTGCTGGGATCGATCGGAGTGTCTGAAACGAGAAGAAAAGCAAGACAGCGGCTGCTTTAGTGTTATAGTTATTTAACTTATACCTTGCGGAGAGTTGAGCCTTTCCAGATCCCTGCGCACCATATCCGAAAGACTTGCAAGGCACGTTTCTAGATAGCGGTTCAGCAAATGGAAAATAGGAGATGTGCGCTGGCATTAAATGGATATTTTTCAGGAGCTTCGACTGTGCTGGTAGAGTAGCAAGCGTTGAATGTCACAGAATTCTCCCTCAAATGGGACTGGGGTGAGTGCTGCCCTGTGGGAATTGGGTTGGAGAAAATGCCTTGATAGTAAACTGATTTAGAAATCGGGAATTGACTGATTGAGGCAGCCTGACTTTTTACTTCCTTCTCTTTCCTGAAGAGGAGCCCCCGTTATAGCAAAAGAGCAAACAAACTTCAGTGCAGCTGTGCCATTTGCATTTGCAACGGGGTTTGGTTTAAAGTTTTGTGGCACCTTGGAGATGTGCGGCTTAATCCTAGGTAACTTCACCCAGAAGTGAGATCTGTGGTGGATGATGTGCAACAGTGCAACATTTGCTTTTTATAAAAAGAAGTAGATGTTAATACTTTAAGTAAAATGTGCATAGACCTGATGTCAAGGCAACAGGCGTCCTTTAGAATCAACACGCATAGGCTTGTGTTGGCACAACTGTTTGAGATAAGAAGCCAGTAATGCAATCATATATATGATTACACAATATATATACATGATTACCCAGAAGTAAATCTTCATGGCTTCAGTAGTTCGATTGCTTAGGAGTATAAATGTACTGAAAAGTCCAAATTGATGCAAAATACTCTCAGGAATAGATCTGCAGCATTCATCCCACTTGAATAAAACTGGCCCTGCAAGTAGAAAAAAAATCTACATTATTTACACTTAGTGAGTCTTGTATCTCATCATCTGCACCAGACGATTCTGAAGTTTTGTGATATTAAACCATTCCGGCAAGATGAACCCATCATACTTTTGTTAGCTGTCTCTTTAAAAATGTGCTGTCACTCTGCATGTGGGCCACATGGAAATACCATTCAAGTAAACCGTTTCTCCAAGTCAGATGTTGATGGTATGTTTCCCCCAGAGGATTCCTTCATTCATGAAACTTTTTATAGCTCAGGGAAGTCAGGAAGCCACGGCCTTTGACATGGAAAATAAATCTAGATAAATTTGAAACTGGAGTCTTGGGGATATAACATCTATATCAATCTATCAGGGTTCCTACTGTGCAGGGCTGATTGTTTGGGTGTGTAGAAAACTGTGCATGGGAATTTTTAGTTGTCAAAAAATATTAATACTTGGAATAGGTTCGCATCTCTGATTTTCAGAAGGGTTGTCAATCTGGTTGTCATATTTGTGCTGGAGCATTTCTTTCAAGCATTTAAGCATTTCTTTCATTGTTTACCTATCCAGCATACTTTTTCAGTACAAAAAAAGGTAAAGATGCCATGCATAAAAGTATTAGGAGTCTTATGTTAAAATTGTGCACCGGACTGTTTTGTACCAGACTGTTGTCGGTGCACTGGTAGCTGTTTTGACAGTTATTGTGGCTTCCCTTGAGAAGTTGATTCATAGGCATCTGCAAGGCTTTAACTCTTTGGAGGCACATTGTCTGCAGTTTTGATATAAACAACTGAGACCAATGTCTCAGATTCAAAAGAAATGGGATACAATTTCAGCTCAAGCACCCATCATTTCACCAGGTGGATAGTAAATGTCATTGGCTACTGTAAAAGTGGGACAGCTTCTTTATAACTGAAAGGTTCATGTAGTGTGAACTTTGTGCCGTGTACTGCATATATGTGAGTGTTGGAAGAGCTATGTGGTTGAAAAGAATAAATGCACTGATCGAATAGAATAATAGAGTTGGAAGGGACCTTAGAGGTCCAAACCCCTGCTTAGACAGGAAACCCTACACCACTTCACACAAGTGGTTATCCAATCTCTCCTTAAAAGCTTCCAGTGTTGGAGCATCCACAACTTCTGGAGACAAGTTGTTCCACTAATTAATGGTTCTAACTGTCAGGAAATTTCTCCTTAGTTCTAAGTTGCTTCTCTTCTTGATTAGTTTCTACCCATTGCTTCTTGTCCTACCTTCAGGTGCTTTGGAGAATAGCTTGACTCCCTCTTCTTTGTGGCAGCTCACACAATGATCCTGGATACCTGTTCCTAATCATACACAGGTAGTCCTTGACTTACAAGCATTTGCTTAGAAACTGTTCAATGTTACAATGACACTGAAACAAGTAACCTATGGCTGGTCCTCATGCTTACAACTGTCTCATCATTCCCATAGTCATGTGATCAAAATTTGGGTGCATGGCACTCATATATTTAAAATGAAGAGCTGTGGTGGAACAGTGGTTAGAATGCGGTATTGCAGGCTACTACTGCTGACTGCTGTCTTCCTGCAATTTGGCAGTTTGAATCTCACCAGGCTCAAGGTTGACTCAGCCTTCCATCCATCCGAGGTCAGTAAAATGAGGATCTAGTTTGTTGGGGGAAATAGGCTGACTCTGTAAAGTGTTTACAGTGGGCTGTAGAACACTGTGAAGTGGTATAGAAGTCTAAGTACTATTGCTATTTATGATGGTTGCAGCATCCCAGGGTCATGTAGTTACCATTGGTGACATTCTCATCCAGCTTTCAACAAGCAAAATCAATGGGGGAACAAGATTCACTTAAGGACTGCAGTGATTGGTCTTAACAACTGTAGCAATAAAGGTCATCAAATCAAAATGTCTTACTTTTTTAATGGAAATTCCGATCCAATTGTGCTCTTAAGTCGAGGACTACTTGCACAAATATATGTCCTAGTTTTTAGTGACCCATTATACACTTCTAAGTAAAAATGTTCAGATTAGCATCTCCAGAGCTCAGACATTTCTGAAGAAGAAAACATGGGCTGGAGGTTATGTTTACTACATCGCTATCATGCCTCTCCTCCAAAATGCTTAAGAAATGTCTATTTTCCCTCTGTTTTAGTTTTACAATAAATAAATAAGGTCAGCTAGGAAGAGTGAGAGATCATTTTATTTCTATACGGCCCTGTTGTTATGGTTTTTTTAATTGTACTTAGGAAATAAATGTCATTGTTTTTTTTTACAATACGCTAAACCAAACCAGATAAAGGGCTTAATGGAATATATGAACAATAACTTGCAGTATGCAAGGGGCAGAGCTTATGTGATGAAATCCTAATGCACATTTTGGCATTCAGCTGGCAATTCTGGATTTTATGGACATGTGTGTAGTTTTCCTGGTAACGGTATGGAAGGTTGTCCCAAAGATGCTTTTTCAGGAGGCAACTGGACTTTCTTTTCTGAAGATGTTTTGCTTTAAAAGAAAGAAAAAAAAAACAGAATGTCCAGTTGCCTCCTGAAAAAGCACCTTTGGGACAACCATGACCTGGATGACTAAAAATCTCTATAGACTGGTATGGAAGATTACTGTTACCTATGGAAGGTACCCAGTTTAACCTATGGCTGTGATATAACCTTCTGGTTATCATTTCAAGTACTAAGGAGGTATGACCTTTCTTAACTGTTTTGGGCACCACCAAGATTGGCTATATTCTGCCACTTGTCTTTCAGGAGACCTCATCTCCATTGTCAGAGGACTCTTGCTGTGGAAGTGGGAGAAGACTGACATAAAATCTTTTGGGTTGCACTTAGTCCCCATATTTTTGCCTTTAGAAGAGCAACTCATTTCAACAGGCTTTTAATTGCTAATTGCTAGTCATAATAGACGTGCTTAATTTTGTTAATATCCCGATCCAAGTAATTATATGATGCTCTGACATTTTTATGTATGTTTATTATGATTATCATTACTGTGCCTGTGTTAATTTGATTAATTTAAATCTAATTATTTAAATTGGTTTACTATGGATATTTGATGTGCATGCTCATGTTGTTACCCACTGGGAGTCATCATAAAATATAGCTATGTACAAGGATGATAAATAAACACCAATTGTTTTATTGTTCCTTTTATCAGTATTTTTTTATTTATTTTCTGTTTTGTTTCTAAATTTTGTAGATGTCTTGAGTAGTCACCAAAGTAAAAAGGTAGGGTAAAAATCAGAGAAGCAAATAAATAAGAGTTTTAAATCCTTATTTTGATTTTTAACAACCTTTTTAGCTTTCTGGACAAGGCTATTGCTTGTATGACATATAAATAAAAAAGATGGAATACATTTGAATTTTAAAAAATCCCTCCCACCAACCCACCTCACCAAGTATATGGATTTAGATTGCAGGTAGAACAATTAATGTAACATTACTACAAACCAAAGTTTGAGATTGTGGCTAAGATAGACAACTTGAACCATAGTTCTAGCCTTGGAATGATTTTAAAGTCTAATTTAAGTAAAGTTAATCATGTCAAATAATTATACCTACAGAGTGCCATTATATAATCTCCCCTCATTCTCCTGTTCTGTGTTTAATGGGTCCAGATTATGCATTGTGAGTTTTTCAAGTATATGGGCTTAGTTCCTCATGGAAAGTGTTTCTTGAATCTGAGAAACTGAAAAGAGGAATGAAGAGAGCAGTTGATTCTGATCTTTCCATTCCCATGTACCAGATGACCATCTAGAAGAGGGGTGTCAAACTCAAGGCCTACGGGCTGAATCTGGCCCATGGAGTGCTTAGATCTGGCCCATAGGGCTGACCTGGAAATAGTGGATTGGCCCAAGGTGCCTCTGCTAGTGAAAACAGAGCTCTGGAGTCTGTGTGTGGCTCTCCCAAGCTCTGTTTTCACTGGCAGAGGGTTGCAGGAGGCCATTGCAGCCAAAAACTGAGCTCGGGTGCCCATTTTTGATGGCAGAGCATTTGAACCACTGCAGGCACTCCCAACATGAGTGATGTCAAGCTGATCGCACCCACCCTGGCCACGCCCACCCTGGTTCCCAAGGTCAAACACAACCCTGATGCGGCCCTCAATGAAATCAAGTTTGACACCCCTGATCTAGAATAAGGGCTTTCAACCTTGGGTCCGTGTACTTTCTGGGCATGTGTGAACTTAGATGGAAAAACCTTATCAATTTTACTTTCACTAATCTCTAACTAAAATGTAGCTATTCAGATAGATACCAAACTAATTTATGGCAAAATGTTTCTTTACATCAATAAACCTCATTAAAATTATTACACTTTATTTATTTATTTGGTTTCTACAGCTGCTCATCTCCACAAGTGATTCTGGGCAGCATAAAACAGGTATAAAACAGTTAAACAAGCATTGACCGTGATTTAATGGGTTAATAAAGAAGTACCTATATTAATAATATCCATATTGGCTATTCTTAAAATATTTTGATAATTGAGGATCCTTGGCTTCCTTTGTAATAACTTCTATATGTGTTTTATGCAATTCAATCATATTTTCTGAGAAGTGTCTATAGGCTTCACCAAACTCTCCAAAGTTCTTGATGGTACAAAAAGGTTACAAATCATCATCTAGATAAAGCTTTAGTTTTCAGGAGATTTAAGAGCGGCTAATGACTTTGTACCGCACTGTGCTTGCCTATAGTCTCTTTTCCAAATTTATATGCAATGTGGATAGATGACCTGCTGGGAGGCCAGAATTCACTACAGCAAAGTGGCCTGGGAGAGCTTAAAGTCACCTTTTATATTGCAGTTAATACTGAAGAATGAAATCCATGTGTGGAGAAAAAGGCTGCAGCCAAGGTGAAAAGCCATAGATCCCGGCTGTGTATTACAAGTAGTGGCAGCAAGGTCACACAACAAGAAGGCTCCCTCTGGATCATTTACCTTGAAAAATAATAAATCAGATGCGTTTGCGGTTATTGTCCACTTAAAGCCCTTCCAGAGAACTTTGGGACATATAATGGTGCCTAAGAGTTGTAAAATACTTTCATCCCTCATTCAAAGGACATCAAGGAGAATGGATGCAGAGACCTCAGACCTGATGGGAAATCCACTGGCCTGTGGAAAGTGGATAAAATCGTTTTAAGGGCCACAAGTTGCTTTTATTTTCTTCTTGTTTTTAAATAGCCCTGTATAACTAGAGGTCAGTTCAGAATTTGTTTACTTAACAGTATTAATGGATGGCCTTTCAGCCAACACAGTGATGGTGGTTAAGAATGTAACACAATGAAAGGCATCCACAAGGCACAGTTCTAAAGAAAAAATAATATGAAGAGGAAAAAAGGGAAGACAATCAACAGATTGAAATCCTTTATTTTTAGGTCACAAACATCACCCCATGTGGCTATATTCTGTATTTCTTTGCTGTTTTTAAATAATCCTCCAGGTTTGTTTATTTAGTCTTGATCTAGCAGTATTAATTACTTCTAAATTTCATGACCAGCAGCTGTATTGTTAAATAGAAGGGAATAGCTCAGGATTGAAAAGACTCGGTTGAGTCTAGTGGTTAAGGCAACCTGGTAGAACCAGGAGACTGTGAGTTCTAGTCCCACCTTAGGCATGAAAGCTGGCTGGGTGACTTTGGGACAGTCATTCTCTGTCAGGCTACAACATCAGGCTTAGGCAACAAGCCAGTCAGTCAATTCCTGTTATAAACAGTGGAATAACATTTGGTTAATTCAAAAAGCAGACCCTGCATCTGAGGAAAAAAAGCTAGGAATTAAAAATAAATCATTTTGTTATCTAATCAGGTAATGAAACATCTGCAACCAACCAACCAAGCTCAGAGACCACCAAGGACTCCGTAATATTGTTAAATATCAGAATTGGTTGAAAAGAAACACTATGGATAGTTTCTATAGATACTTGAACACCAAAGTTTGTGGCATAACCAAGGGAAATATATATATATTGATGTTATTATAAAATTTTTATTATAGTATCTTTTTTTAATATTTGGATTTATTGTCTAATTATGTACTTAATTATGTTGGATGTATTAGTTAGATAGAATGTACCAAGCAAAATCGGATTGGGTATTAGATATTATTTTAAAGATTAATTTGATTAACTTAGGGGGGAGATAGAAAGGCATCATACTCTGATTAATGATTTCAGGAGAAACTTATTTTCTTTTTTTTTTAATAAGGAATGAGACAAAGGGATGATAAAAAATGGACAAAAGATATAAATATAATGATTCAAACTAAGATGATTAATTAAGATAGAAGTAAGAAGTGTGAAATATGTGGGGAAGTTAATATAGAAGGCTTAGAATGGTAAATAAAATAAGTAATGATATGTAAGATGAGCATGAATATAATTGAAGTCCATGAAGAGAGAGACACCTGGGTCCAAGTTACTTTCCAAAAAGATTTTTTTTATGTTTTGTGTGTTGTGTGTATATGTCTTTTTGGGGGGGAGAATTAGTTAAAACTTGTAGAAATATAGAATGAGAATAATGGTAACTAAGTCAGAAAGAAACAGATGAAATAATAATAATGATATTGAATAAGAGTAAAGAGAAGTAAAGAGAAATTGAATAAGAGGTTTTGGTATGTTGTATGGAAATGGTTTAAAACAGAATCATAATTTATCTGACTTGTTAAATTGACAATGAAAAAAGGTTTAAACATGTAATGAATAATGATAATTTGTGTGTTTTAAAAATTAATAAAACTTGTTTTAAAAAAAAAACCAAGGGAAATATATAAAATCACATAAAATATTAAATTATATAAAATAATCTACACATATATGCAGGCAGCAGTAATTACAAATATGTGCTACAGGAAAGTGAATTACAGAGGGATAGCCAAGGAATACTTCAGATATATAATCTAGGCAGTTTACTCTTTGTACAATAAAGGAAAATTAAAAAAAAGTTTTACATGAAGTTTAAATGGGCAATTTCATAGAAAAATATTTTCATAGCAGCAGATATGTTCTGAAGTAAATTATCACATCTCTAAATCATGTGTGTGTGTATGTGTGTGTGTGTATGTGTGTGTGTGTGTATATATATGTATGTATGTATGTATGTATGTATGTATGTATGTATGTATGTATATTTTCTTAAGTTTTCGCGGGTACTTACATGTATGGTATTCAGCTTTGTTCAGGTATTTTCCCACGTCATTATAGTTGTGCTTTTAAAGTTGTAGCAATATTTCGGCATAATCTCATCTGCCATCATCAGGCTTCTGTATTGTGTTCGTCTGTGAGTCAGACTTTTACAGACCCACAGATGAGCACAATACAGAAGCCTGATGATAGCAGATGAGATTCTGCCGAAACGTTGCTACAACTTTAAAAGCACAACTATAATGATGTGGGAAAATACCCGAACAAAGCTGAATACCATACATGTAAGTACCCGTGAAAACTTAAGAAAATATATACATATACATATACATATACATATACATATACATACACATATACATATACATATACCGTGTTTCTCACATAATAAGGCCGGGCCTTATTTTTTTTTGAGCCCCGAAAAAACGGCTAGGCCGTCTTTTCAGGGGGTGACTTAATTCCCCCCCTTGCATCCTCGCCACCAGCCGCTCCTAACGGGCGATCATGGCCAAGCACAGAGAGCTCCCTACTCCCACCTTTGCTGCAGACACCTTTGGCACCCGCCGCTGTTGCTTTCCCTTCTGCCCATTACGCCGCCACGTTTGGAGCTGCCGCTTCCATGTTTGGAATGCGGTCGCCATTTGGAGCTCCAAACGCGGAAGTGGCAGCTCCAAACATGATGGCGGGCGATCTTTTTATTTTGGTCCGCGCGAAGTTCAAAGCGAGCAAGAGAGGGAGACTGCGATGCCTCCATCCGAGATGGCAACCTCACTAGTGGATCACAACGTGGCTGGAAGCCCGAATCGGCGGGATACGATGGCGATCTTTTTGGAGCGAGAGGAAAGGGAGAGAAGAGTTGCGAGGCATAATTTGCAGGAGGAAGTGGGTGTACCCCACGGCAGGGAGCCCAAGGAAGAAGGGCTGGTAGGCAACGGAGAGCGTCCTGTAGCTCCGGAAGCAGCCTAGAGACGCGCCCGGGAAGAGGCGCAGATGCTGCCTTGTAGTCCCCAAGCCAACTGCGTGCGCCGCCTTTAGTTATGTGCGCTCCGCGCTTTGGGCATCTCCGTGTGATCGCGACCCTGTCCTTTCCACCTGGCGCCCTTGCTGCTTTCTGGCTCTTTAGCAAGGCATCGCGGTCTCCCTCTCATGCTCGCTCTGAACTTCGCGCGGACCAAAATAAAAAGATCGCCCACTGTCATGTTTGGAGCTTCTGCATTTGGAACTTCCGCCGCCGTTTGGAGCTCCAAACAGCGGCAGTGCTCCAAACACGAAGCCGGTTGTAGTTTTATTTTTTAAAAAAACTTGTAATTTTTAGTTTATAAAATTATTATTTTATACATTGAATATATATCTATAAATGTAGAGTAAGTCCATTTGAACACAACAGAGTATACTAAATCATAATGTCTATGGGTGAATTTTATTCAGTGTATTAAACTATGTCAAATCCTGTTTTGTTCTAATATTTTGTTTGGTCCATGTCGCAAGGTGAATTGAATTCCTTTTAATCACAAAAGTAGTTTGCTTCCATAGTAATAATGCCTTAATAATATAGTCCATTATAGAGATTATCCATTAACAAAATGGAATTTTGTGTTCCATTTCCTGACATAGAGGTTATCTGCTTACATGTTTTAATTCAAACTCACTGCTTCCTGTCAGTGAATTTAATGAGCTGTTGTACAATTACTGTGACAGAAACATTCTACTCTTAGCAAAACATTCACCGTATCTTCTCTCTAAAGCATTTGTCTAGACATAGGCATTTCTTCTAGTGTGGTCTCATGATATTCCTCCTAGTTCTTAAATCACCCTTGTGGGCCTCCTAAAGATTTTGCATGGCTTATCAAAATCCATGTTCACGTGTTATAGGCCCTGCAATCATCAATAATACCCTCTTCTGCCACTGACTGTAACATGAAGAAGAATTCCATGTGGAGAACTTGTGTTTATTTTTAGAATGTGAGCAGGGTTGACTTGGACATTCCATAGTGGCTTCCTTCCTGCAACTTTGATATCCTATTTAAATAGGGAATCTGAGGACATGATATGGAATTGCCAGTATCCAGTCTTGGATAGGAGCCATCCAAAGTCTTCAGACTTTTTTCTCCACCGAGTGAGTGTAGTTATACCTGTTTCTTTGTAACTTCTATCTCACATTCTTTAGCGGTGATGGGCAGTTTTATGATCAGTGGCAGTGAAGAAGTTGAGGTAGCAGCAAGATCATTGTGGCATTAAGTACCTTAGAAATAACTGTAAATGAGATGTTGGAATGCTGACTTAGAAAGGGCAGGGCCTCTGAGGAAGCAGGAGCAGGGTGGGAAAAAAATGAAGTCACATGAATATACCAGACTCACAAAGAAGGAAGAATTGCTCAGAAAGGCAATTTTTCACTGGTTCCTGAGTTGCTGATCTCTCATGCAGTTCCTGCCTCTTTTATGAGCACCTTCAGAAATTCATGTCTGGGTTGCAGTGTGTTGTCAGCAGGACTGCTTAGTGCAGATTGTAGTCACCACAACACCTAACAGAATAACAGAGTTGGAAGGGACTTTCTCCTGGCAGAAGGCATTACTTCTCTCCTTGATTAGTTTCCATCTGTTATTTCTTATCTTGCTTTCTGGTGCTTTGGAGAATAGCCTGACTCCCTCTTCTTTGTGGCAGCCTCTCAAATATTGGAACACTGCTATCATGTCTTTCCTAGTCCTTCTTTTCACTAAGACTGGACATACCCAATTTCTGCAACCATTCTTTGTATGCTTTTGCCTCCAGCCCCCTACTCATCTTTGTTGCTCTTTTCTGTACTCTTTCCAGAGTCTCAACATCTTTCTTAGATTGTGGTGACCAAAACTGTATGTAGCGTTCCAAGTGTGGCCTTACCAAGGCATTATAAAGTGGTCCTAGCACTTCATGTAATCTTCACCTATTTGATTATTTTTCTGCTTCTTGACTTCCTCATTTGAGCAGGGAAGGAAAGTCTCCCTGGTTATCCTTTTTAGGAGCTGGTCTCTCAGTACTACCTTTTCATCTTGGGGAATAGCAATAGGACCAGGGGTGTGATTCAACTGGTATAACAACGGGTTCGGTGAGCGCACGCACGCCAAACATGCACTCTGCGCACGCAATCTGCATTTTAAAAAGCTGATTTTCAGCTCTTCAACTGCAGCCCCTGTGAATCTACCAACTGATGTGTGGCAAACCGTTCTGCTGCGCCAATCAGCTGTGCTCTAAAAACAGGAAATAAAGCACAGGAAAGAGCAGGGGCTGGTGGGTGGGCCGGTGAACCGGTTTGGAGCCAGCTGATTGTTAGAACAAGAGATTCACCTGAACCGGTCCAAATCGGGAGAATCCACCTCTGAATAGCACTTAGATTTATATACTGCTTCACAGTGCTTTACAGCCCTCTATCGAATCGAATCGAATCGAATCGAATCGAATACCGTGTTTCTCATATAATAAGGCCGGGTCTTATTTTTTTTGAGCCCTGAAAAAATGGCTAGGCCATCTTTTCGGGGGTGACTTAATTCCCCCACCTTGCATCTTCGGGCGAGCGGCGACAGCTTGGATGTTGACCTCGGCGTTCGTGGGGTACTTCGTATCGGGGTCAACACAGGCAGCACCATATCCAGGTGTGCAACAAAAGTACTTCCTAACTGCAAGCCCCCCCCCACCATTCCCCCCCATTTCGCATGTTTTAATATAGGCCTTAATTTGGGGGGAGGGGCTTAATTTCATTTCATGCCTATAAAACATGCTGGGACTTCCTATTGGGGGAGGCCGTATTGTTGGAGAAACAGGGTAGAATAGAATAGAATAGAATAGAATAGAATAGAATAGAATAGAATAGAATAGAATAGAATACTTTATGGGCCTACTAAGCAGTTTACAGAGTCAGCATACTGCTCTCAACAATCTGGGTCCTTATTTTACCGAACTCAGAAGGATGGAAGGTGGAGTCAATCTTGAGCCACTCAGAATTGAACTCCTGGAGTGAGCAGAGAGTTTGCCCTGCAGTACTGCATTCTAACTGCTGCACCACCATGGCATGTTCCCTTCTTACTATTCCAATGCCTTGCCTTGCCTTTTCCAGATATTTGCACCCATGGATGCCTTTAATCCTTCTTCCCACATTACCTCCTTTGACATTAATGCAGATGCTTTCTATTTTTTTTTTCCTTGAAAAAAACATCAACATCGTTGTGATGCCACTATAATCAAAGTAAAAGGGAATAGGTTGGTTTCCCCTCCCAACACACACACACATTTTCACAAACCACAGCCAGAAAAGGAGAATGAATGAATGTCAAAGAATACACATATGACAGACTGATCTGATTTCTATGTTAGTAATAAAAAGAGTGAATTAATTCAGAATTTTGTAGAAGTCCTTTTTAAAAGACTATGCAGAGATAAAACCGGCAAAAAAATGCTAAGGAGGAACTCCTATAATGTGAAGGTATAACTCTTTCTGTGATGCAATTTCTCAAATTTCTTTACAACCAATTCTTTTTGAAAAAACTTAGCCCATGTTTGAAGTCAAGAAACAATCATCTTTTTGAGTTTTATATATCCATAAAGATTCACAGACCCAAGACTTGATTTGTGGTAAGGCTAGGAAAATGCTGATTTACTCCAGATTGTGCAATCTGATCAACCATCCAAATTCAGAATAAAATTTATTAAAACAAAGCATTGCTTGTCCCTAACCTGGGTGAAATGCAAAATAACAAAAAAACTATTTTACTTTTCCCAGCAGAATTGAACAAAACATGCAAGCTAATTAGGTAATAATGACAGGATCAAAATTGCCAGCTTTGATTAAAATCAATGTAGAGGTTTCCAAGTTGCAAATTTCTGAATTGGGAAATAAAAATGCCTGTTAATTTAGGCTGTTTTGACATAGAAATGGATGAAATTTAAAATGATGATAGCTTTTTTTCAAGATCACTGTGCCAGATTTCTCTTTCACTCCCTCCCTCCCCCCTCTCACATACACACATAGACACATACACATGGACACACACACAAGATACAAATGAGATAGTTTCAGGGATCGCTATACAGTTGGGAAAGATATATGCAAAGAATGGTAATATTTTTCAATGAATACTATGCTGCTTACTGCATTGTAAATTCATTTATACTCTAAACATACATTAAAGGAAATTGCATATTATAGGAATGGCAATCTATTTGTCCAATTATTGTTGAATTTTAAGAATTTTCTTCTATTGAACAATTCTTCTATTGAATGAAGTCAGATGGTATGAAAATAACAAAAGTTACAATAAAACTGCCACCTTATACGCTGAAGAAAACCATTTACTAATTTTAGTCAAATGGGAAATAGGTTACCTATTCGTTACTAGCGACATGTTATCCATACTTAAAAATAGAGAAATATATGTATTGCACCTTCTTTTAGTTACTCAATTTTACCATTTGTCCTTTTAATTCCTATTTATACGGTGTCCTGTGCCTGAAACATTGCAGGGTATTCTATTAAAAGTAGAAAAATCAGTTTCTGAGTAAGTTTTAAAAAATAGAAGTTATAAAAGAAGTCTTGCTCATATGACCTAAGGAAATCAGAAGCTATGGAAGTAATACTTCCTACGTTCTTGTGTGAGAATTTATGTTGATCTCATTGCCGGAACAAACAGCTTAGAAGCTGATTGGATTTCCATTCCAAGAAAAGATTGAGCAGGAATTTCTCAGGAAGACATTAAGTGTGTACGGTAGTATATAATCTTAGGACATATTTTTGGATCAGACGACGGGATTTAAATTGAACCAGGTCTCACTAGGGAACAGACAATACAAACCAAGAAAGAATGATAATCCTGAGCATCTACAGTTCCCCACTAAGTTGTTATTACATCCTCAAATTAGTCTTCAAATAAGAATACCTCATATATGTGCAATTTAAAAAAAATAAATCTGATGTATGACTTTAAAGCCCATCATTGCTCAATGGTGCCCTCTAAACTGGACATTAACTTCTAAAATTTCCAATTAGTTTGGCCAGCTAGGAATTCTTGGTGTTGAAGGCCATGCATATTATTGAACCCCCCAGTACAGGTAATCCTCGACTTACGACCATAACTGAGCCCAACATTTCTGTGGCTAAGCAAGACAGTTTGTTAAGTGACTTTTGCCACATTTTACAAACTTTCTTACCACAGTTAAGTGAACCACTGCAATTGTTAAGTTAGTAACTTAAGTGAACCTGGCTTCCCCATTGAATTTGCTTATCAGAAGCTTGTAAAATGGGATCACATGACCCCAGGACATTACAATCATTATAAATATAAGCCAGTTGCCAAGCATCTGAATTTTGATTGTGTGACCATGGAGACGCTGCAACAATCATAAGCGTGAAAAATGAACATACGTCAGTTTTTTCAGTGATGTTCTAACTTCGAACTAAATGAACTGTTTTTCCTCCCAAATTTTATTGATTTTTTATAAATTACATTTCTTAGTACTTAATAAACATCGTATTGTCTCAGTATTTAATTTGCTTAACAATTCTGATTATATTCTTAATCTCCACCCTTTTTTTTTTCCAACCACTGGTAAAATAGATTCCATGTTTGATAGTTTTCTGTGTCTTCTTTCTGCTTAATTTTCAGTGTCAATCTATCCATTTCTGCACAGTCTAGTATCTTCTTAATTATCTCTTCATCTCATTGTGTTTCTTCATTTTTCCAATATTGTGCAAATATAATCCTCACTGCTGTTATAACATGTAATATTAAATACATACTTTTCTTATCTAATTTTTCTGATATTATACCTAATAAAAACAGTTCAGGTTTAAAATCCACATGATTTCCTATCATCTTTGCCCAATTTTTTTTTTGTTTTAGCATAAAGTTAAGGGTTACCTGTTACTGGTTCAAAAGGGTTTCATGGTCACCAGTACTGAAAACTCCTGAGAGATCAAAGATGGATGCACCACTGCCATCCTGGCTCTGTCACATGTCATCTAACAAGCATGATCAAAGCTGTCTTCTGACCAGTGGTGGGATTCAAATTTTTTTACTACCGGTTCTGTGGGCATGGCTTGGTGGGCATGGCAGGGGAAGGTTACTGTAAAATTTCTATTCCCACCCCACTCCAGGGGAAGGATACTGCGAAATCTCCATTCCCACTAACCTGCTTTCCAGCTCCGTTCTCCTTCTCAGGGCAACAAAAGAAGACTCAGCTGATCAGCTGGGACTCGGGAGGCAGAGAATAGATGAGGGCAGGGCCAGTCAGAGGTAGTATTTGCTAGTTCTCCAAACTACTCAAAATTTTCGCTACTGGTTCTCCAGGACTGATCAGAACCTGATGAATACCACCTCTGCTTCTGACCTGAAAACTAACTGAAACCGTTCTAGAGAAATCTATTTCATCAGAATTTTCATGAGCTGCATACTGACTAGTTTTTGAACAATCTTCCCCCTAAAGGCTGGGGACAGATTAATAGTTATTGAAAACATTTGGATCCAAAGGCAACCTTTTTAGGGGTGAGGAGTCAGATGGGCATATCAATTCAATCAGTCAATCATCATCATGGCTGGGAGCACCACTCTTTCCATCTAAGAGGATGACAATGTACTTTTGACTTGTTCATAATTGCTATCCACTTCTTATCTCCCAGTCATGTTTGGTTCTAAATTACAAAATCCATCTATGCTTGAGCTATTGAATATCTTGCCCTGACAGATTGTCTGTGTTATTAAAGAACTGAGTCATTTTTTTTTAAAGTTGCAGTACTGGAAGCTTAATCAATAACAGGAAGCATGTTGACTCAACTGTGTTTTCTGGGTCTTTTTTTTTTTTTGAAAAAAACTTTTATTGTTTTTTTAGACAAACATAGACAAATACAACATAAAAACATCAAGCCATCTTCCACATATATACACACAGTGTGTCGGTTGGTTTACAAATTGTTTTGTGCATTCACTCCATAGTCATCACTTACAATTTCATTGTATATGTTCTCATATTGTCAATCAAATATTACGAAATACATTAATATTGTTGTTAATCAATCATTTGACTATACTATTATTCATTCATGTTTTACAAAATAATCCATATATTACTTGATTTATTTTATGACAATTCATATTATCATCCCAAGTCTACCCTATAATTATATTATAGTTATGATAAAAATAATACATCTTTATATATTCCTTATATTCTAAAAATCTACATATTTCATTACCATGTTTTATTGTCTAACCATTGATAAAATAAATCCCAAATCTTATAAAATTGTTTATCTTCTTGTTCTCTGATTTCAAATGTCAATCTACTCATTTCAGCACATTCCATTATTTTCTTAATAACTTCCTACTGCATTGGTATTTTCTCATTTTTCCAGTTTTTAGAAAATACAATCCTAGCTGCTGTCAATACATTTACAATCAAATACTTCAATTCCTTACTGTATATTTCAGGTAAAATTCCCAATAAAAATATCTCTGGTTTCAAGTCTTTGTGTTTTTTTGTCATTTTTTCCAACCATGTGTGGATTTTAGTCCAATATCTTTTAGCATCCGCACACGTCCACCACATATGGTAATATGAGCCAGGTGTCTGATGACATTTCCAACATTTTTCAGATTTATTCTTGAACATTCTTGCTATTCTTGTTGGGGGGAAGTGCCACCTGTAAAACATCTTATACAAATTTTCTTTATATGCTGTTGACATTGTCATTTTATAATTTTGAGACTACAATTTTTGCCATTTTTCTATCAATCCCATATCCAAAATTTTTCCCCCAAGCAATCATTGTTTCTTTGACTTGTTCTTCTTCTAGCTTAATTTCTAATAAATATCCATACAGTTTTTTAATCACCTTTTTATCAGTACCTGTCAAAATCTTATCTAAATCAGTCAATTTATCATAGAAACCCTCTGTTTTAGAATGTTTATCATACCTAGAATGTATTTGTGCATATGAAAACCAATTCATCTTTAGACCTTGTTCTTCTAGTTTTTGCATAGATTTAAGTTCACCCTTTTCATTCAAAATTTCACCATATCTAACTGTTTGTTCCTTTTTATATACTATAGGATAAGAAAAAGCTTCAATAGTCGATAGCCAGACTGGAATTTTCAAATAACATTGCCTTTTAGTCTTCTCCCAATTTAACCACAGAGCCTCCCGTATATGTCTTCTAAAGTACCCCTGTGTTTTAGTTCCTTTGTACCATAAAAAGCATGCCACCCCAACAACAGATCATGTCCTTCTAATGTCAACAATCTAGTATTTCTTAATGTTATCCATTCCTTGACCCACATCAAATTTGTAGTTTGGTAGTACAATTCCCAATTAGGCAAACCGAATCCTCCTCTTATTCTAGTATCTTGCAAGAGTTTTAACTTTATTCTTGCTTTCTTACCTTGCCATATATATTTCAACAAAATTTTATTTAAATCTTCAAAATAATCTTTTCCAAGCCTAATTGGAATTGTTTGGAACAAATATAAAATTCTGGGTAATATATTCATCTTGATTGTTGAAATTCTCCCTATTAATGACAATTGTAGGTTTCCCATTTCACCAAATCTAGCGCTATCTGCTGCTTGAGTTTAATATAATTATTCTCTTTAAGTGTGGTACATCTTGCTGTCAAATGTATCCCCAAGTACTTGATCTTATTTGTGACCTGAATTTTCAAAACATCTGCCAATTCTTCCTTTTGTCTTGGTAACATATTCTTTGTCAAAATCTTTGTTTTGTCTTCATTTATTTTCAAACCAGCCACCTTTCCATATACCTCTATATTTTCAATCAATTTTAATGCTGTTTCTAGTGGGTCTTCTAAAATGAAAACCAGATCATCTGCAGATGTTTGCAATTTAAATTCTTCCTTTTTAATTTTCATCCCTTTTATATCCTTTTCTTCTCTAATATTTCTATTTAGCACTTCCAAGGTTAACACAAACAACAAAGGTGACAGTGGGCACCCTTGTCTTGTTCCTTTTCTTATATCAATAGAATCTGTCAATTCTCCCTCTATCATTACCTTTGCCATTTGCTTGTGATATTTAGCTTCTATTGCATGGATAATTTTTTTTTTACCAAACCCATCTGTTCCAGCTGTAATAACATAAATCACCAATTCACATTGTCAAAGGCCTTCTGTGCATCTAAAAATATCAAAGCCATTTGTTTTTCAGGGTGTGCCTCGTAGTATTCCAAAGTGTCCAAAATTACTCTCATATTGTCTTTAATTTGTCTCTTTGGCAGAAATTAATTTTGATCGGGGTGAATAAAGTTATTTAAGTATTTTTGAGTCTTTCTGCCAATATCGAAGCAAATATTTTATAGTCTGAGTTTAGTAGGGAAATAGGTCTATAATTCTTAATGGGTCGGCGTCCTCTTTTGGGACAAGTGTAATATAAGCTTCTGACCATGATTTGGGTATCCTCTTCTTTAACATAACTTCATTCATAACTTCTAACAATGGGAGATTCAATTATTCTTGTAATATCTTGTAAAATTCCACTGGAAGTCCATCTGGGCCTGGTGCCTTTCCATTATTTTGCTTCTTAAGTGCTTCAGTTAACTCCATCATCGTTATATTGCTTTCTAACATTATTTCAATCTCTTTAGGTATCTGGGGTAGGTTAGCATTCTATAAGTACTGTTTAACTCTTTCATCATCAATATTCTCTATTACTATAGTTTCCCATAGTAATCTCATATGATTTTCTTCTTCTCTTTACTTCTATAGCAAGCTTGGCCTTGATCATCTATTAATTGCAATATTCTCCTTGATTCTCTCTCCTTTCTCAATTTATATGCTAACCATCTACCTGGTTTATTTGCATCTTCAAAATAGTTCTGCTTCACACCTCTGATTTCCTGTGCTAATTCTTCTTTTTCCATTAATCCCATTTATGATTAGTTATATCCATTTTTAATTTAATTTCCTTTTTCTGTGGTGTTTTCTGTAACTCTTTTTCAAGTCCTTTATACTCATCCTCTAATGTCTTAGAGGCTAGTCTTTTTGTAATATTTATTTTCCTTGTATAGTCTGTTATCAAGCCTCTGGCATATGCCTTCATTGTATCCCATACATTCTGCATTGATATGTCTTCTTTTTATTTTCTTTAAAGAGAAAAGCCAGTTCTTTCTCGATTCTCTGTATAAAGTCTTTTTCTTTTAGTATGGTATTATTTAACGTCCATCTAGATCTTCTTCTTTGTCCTTTCCATTTAATTGTCATTGGGTTATGATCTGCACAAGTATTTGTTTCAATGTTTATTTTTTGGAGATTAGCGATCAATTCTGTTGACATCCATATCATATCTATTCTGGACCATGATGAATGTCTGTTTGAATAGAAGGTGTATTGTTTAGTCTTAGCATTTCTTTCTCTCCATGCATCTTTTATTTCATCTATCAATTTAAAAAAGGGTTTCGGGAGAGTCTTTCTGCTTTGTTTTGTTGTTTTCTATGTTGTATAGTCCAATTTATTGTCTACTATTCCATTAAAGTCTCCCATCATAATGATATTAACATAGTCCAGTTCAATTATTTTCATATGTAATTTTCTATAAAATTCTTCTTGATTTTCATTCAGAGCATAGATTGCTATCAGGAGTGTTTTCATATTGTTGTCCATTATTTCCACCATTAAGAGTCTTCCATCTTCATCCGTATGGATCAATTTCACTGGGATAATATCTTTGATGTATAAAACCACTCCTCTTTTCTTGCATTGTGTCAAAGAAGTAAATATTTTCCCTAGCTTTAGCTGTATCAACAGTTGTTCATATTGCTTTTTAATATGTACTTTTTGTAGGCAGATTATATCACATTTTAATTTCTCTAATTTATGGAAAGTTTTCCTTCTTTTAACAGATGAATTAAGTCCATTTATATTAATTGTAATCAATTTTTTCTCTTCCATGATTATACTTTATAAGTAGGTTTTGCAGCTCTCATAGATCTTGGTTCTCATTGTTCTCTGGCTTCCACCTTTCCGCCTACTGCACCTTCTTCTTTTTCAATCACTGCTTGGCAGTCCTCTTGGAATTCAATTGGCATTTATTTTTCTGTCTCCTCTTCTTTCCCTCTGAAGTATTCTGTGTAAAATAATCTGCTTTCTCGATTGAGTCAATTCTGTGCCTCTGTTCCTGCCATGTGAACATTAAACCTGGAATCAACCATCTATAATTCACCTCTTTTTTAAAGTAGGATTTTAGTCAGGAATCAGTACTCTCTTCTCATCTCTCTCATTCTTCTGGGTACTTGTTTGAGGACCACAATCTCCTTATCTTTATATTTCAATGTTTTCTCTCTTGCCACCTGCAATATTTGCGTTTTAATAGCTTTCTTTGTAAATCTAATGTGAACTTCTCTTGGTAGACTATTTCTCATTGCATATCTTGTGAAGACTCGAAAGACCTCATCTATCCATCCTTCATCTTCTCTTTAGTTATTTCCAGAGCTTCAGACAAGATTTCTATCATTATTTCAGCCAAGTTTTGTCCCTTTTCTTCCTCTATGTTTTGGAATCTGAGATAAAATTCTGACCTGCATCTCCCATCTCAGCATCCCACTTTTATCTTGTTCAACTACAGTTAATCTGCCATCAATATCTGCAATCTTCTTATCTCTTTGTTTATCTTCTTCAATTTTTTGGAATCTCTCATCATACTTCACCATCATTTGTTGAATATTCTCCACCTTTTCATCAGTTTTTTTTCTGTTCTCTTTTCAATATTCTCTGTTCTTGCTTGTATGTTTTGAATTCCTTGCATTATCATCTGCAGTGTCACCTTTTCTTGTTCTTTTTCTTGTTGTAACATCGTCTGTATTAAGTGTTGTCCTCTGGATGGTGAAGAGGAAGAAGTAGGAATTGAGGTACCAGCTGCTGTTAGTTTCCTGCTCATTTCAAATGATTCAAAATCTTCAGGTTCTTCTAGACCTTAATCCACTCGTGTAATGACCAATTGTAATTCCAAGTAAAAATAGTGGAAAAAAAGGAAGCAGGATAAAAGAAGAGTTTCTTCAGGTTCTTGTACACCTTAATCCAATCGATTGGTTAAATAGCAGGAAACCCCCCCAAAAAAAGAATAAAAAACCATAAACAGAAAAAGGAAAAATTGTTAAGTCTTGTAGGTGGCAGAGAAAAGAATAAAAACTAAAGAGGAAGAAAAAATAAAGAATAAAGTTCTTCAGGTTCTTCAACACCTTAATCCAATTAAAAAGTCTCAGGTATATATATATATATATATATATATATATATATATATATATATATATATATATATATATATATATATATATATATATATATTTTCTGAGGTTCTCGGGTATTTGTATGTGGATCTTTGGTTATTCGGGTTTTCTCCGCGTAAGATTCAAAGTATCTAGGCAGCGTTTGGCGAGTCCACTCGCCATCTTCAGGCTGGTGCTTTCGGCTTAGTGCCAGTGCAAGCAGTGTGTGACGGAGCTGCCATCTCTCATATATACAAGTGGTGGGGGATGGTGTGCTGGGCTGGTTGGCTCAGAGGCTGCAGCACAGCCAACCAGCCCAGCACACCATCCCCACCACTTGTATATATAGAGAGGCAGCTCCGGTCACACATTGCTTGCACTGGCACGCTTCAAGCACCAGCCTAAGATGGTGAGTGGGACCTCGCCAGCGTGCCTCAGATACTTGAATCTACGCGGAGCAAAACCAAAGATCCAATAATATATATATATATATATATATATATATATATATATATATATATATATATATATATATATATATAAAGAGCCACAAAAATAAAAACAATATGGAAGATGAATAAAAAAATGGAAGGGAGAGAAAAAGAGAAAAAAGACTACTCCTTAAAAAGAAAAAGAAAAAAAATTAATACTAAGACTTTCCCTTTAAAATGAAATGCAAAGATAGAGAATAAGCTCCAAAAGCAAAAAGGAAAACAAAAGCAAGTTCCAAAAGGCCAAAGATCCAAATGACTATCACAAATAATAAGCTAAGCAGGAGGGGGTTTGTTAAAGTAAAAAAATAGCCCAGCTTAGAAAGGAGAAAAAGAACACACTGCACCTATTTAATTATCCAAGGTTTTTTGTTAAGTTTTATAACTCTCTTCTCTAGAGTGTTATAATCTTTTTTCTGTAAACTTCAACACCAGACTCCAGCTACTGATAGAAACCCAGAGGAGCACCTGCAATAATACTGTCCCATGCTCTTTCCTCTTGTTATCAAACAGGCTCAAAGTCCTTGAAAAGAAGCCCAGATTCTTTCTCAGCTTTGTCTGATCAAAAAAAAAAAAAGAAAAGAAAGAAAAAGAAAGAGAGAGAAACAATATTTCTAAGTCTCTAGCTGGCAGTGTTACAAAATTTCGTCTGCTTTCACTTTCCCCCTCCTTTTCCAAACAAAATGTAATGTAATTAAAATTAATTAAAAAGGAAAAAAGACTTAGAAGAAAAGACTGAAATGGAATCTCTAGCCTAAAATATTATAAAGACAAAAAGGAGAAAAGACAAAAAAGAAAAAGTAAGGTAAAAAAGAAAACCAGTCTAGTTTCAATTTCAATGTAAAAAATCATGTATTAAGAGTCCAGCAATAAAAAAAAGAAAATATTAATTTGACTTCCTGTTTAAAATTGCCGCTTAATCACTTCTGTCTGAGATTTTACAAATTCTTTCTTTTCCTTAGGGTGTCCTTTCAAATCTTCAAACAAAGAAAAAACTCTCACCAAACTGGCTCACTTTCTCTTTCCATTCTCTTCCGTTTCGGAGCTGTCCCAACTTCAGCTTTAATGGCTGCCTCTTTGCCGCTGGCAAAAAGAGCTTCTCCTGGATCTACCAGGGACTTTGCGGTATCCCTGGGATCGACATGATGCGTTCTTTACATTCACTGTCTCTTCGGGACGGTTTAGATCCGTTTGGACCGTCCAGGAGCAAAGATATCGGCGGCGATCTCAGACCTTCAAGATCGCATGCCATATCGTCATGCCAGCTCCGCCCTCCCCCTGGGTCTTTGTTGTTATAGACTTAGACAATGTACAATGAACTTTACTCATCCACGTTTTGTTTGGAATTAAAACAAAATAGATGTTAGTGAAGGTAGTCAGAACATATTTGTAGCCTATGGAATTGTTGAATGATTGATTTTGTGCCACCAGGTAGATGTTGACTTAGTGACTACACAATATCCAAGGATCAAGGATAATCTGCTCTTACTTAATTACAGTCATATAGCTTCAGGGACCTCCCAGGTCTTCTAGTCCAGACAGAAAACAGAAAAGACAGAAAACCTTATACCATAGGTGACAGAAAAGACAGAAAACCTTATACCATAGGTGTCAAACTTGATTTCATTGAGGGCCTCATCGGGGTTGTGTTTGACCTTGGGTAGCCAGTGTGGGTGTGGCCAGCTCAATGTCACTCGTATTGGGGTGCCTGTGGTGGCTCGAGTGCTCTGCCAGCAAAAATGGGCTCCCAAGCTCTGTTTTTGGCTGTGATGGCCTCCTGCAACTCTTTGCCAGTGAAAATGGAGCTCAGGAGGGCTGCCCATGGCCTTCCTGAGCTCCATTTTCACTTGCAGAGGCACCACGGGCTGGTCCTTTGCTGTTTCCAGGGCAGCCTCATGGGCCAGATCTAAGTACTCTATGGGCCAGATCCGGCCCCTGGCCCTTAAGTTTGATATCCCTGCCTTATACCACCCCTCTCAAACAATTGTACAATGTATTGTGCATCCATCACTGCTACAGTTGAGTCCATCCACCTTCCTGGCACTTGTTTTCTTCTTCTCTTTCCTTTCTCTGTTCCAAATATTACAGATTTCTCAAGAAAGTCAGGCCTTTGCATAATGTGTTCAAAATACAATGATCCAAGTCTGCTCATTTTTGCCTCAAAAAAGAACTTTGGATTGATTTATTCTGTGTTTGTATTCTTTTTCCATGGCATTCTCAGGAGTCTTCTCCAAAACCAAACATCAAAAATGTCAGTACTCTTTCCATTCTGTTTCTTCAAAATCCAAGGGACAACTTTTTACAGAATAAAAATTTCAGACTAAAAGTTACTTCAGATGTAGAGTAACTCTCTCTCTCCCCCCCCCTTCCCTCTCTCCCTCCCTATCTGTCTATCTATCTATCTATCTATCTATCTATCTATCTATCTATCTATCTATCATCCATCCATCCATCCATCCATCCACCTATCATCTATTTTATATCTGTCTGTCTGTCTGTCTGTCTGTCTCTCTCCACCTGTAGTTCATATAAGTGATATACATTATTTACTCCACATGAATCTTGCATACAAGACTTTTATGGAAATATTTTCATCATTGCAGTGATGGAGTTACTGTAGCAACCTCTTTGATCTTATGGGTGAACGATGGGTGCCTCGGAATGTACGACTCTTTAATTCTCTATTTTTCTCATGTGGCAAATTGTGACAAATCAAATGGTTAAAATTTATTTTATTTTTTACACTTTTGAGCATCATCATATTTCTGTAGAGGTTGTAAAAATGTAATATGTGCACTTTGGAAATGTGTTTAACAAACACATTTAGAGCAGCAGGAGGGTTATAACAGTGTCGTGTTTAATGAATTTCAGGCATATTTGACTAAAGTAGATAAGTATCACAACATCTTATTATGGATTGGTTTAACTATAGTGTTAATAATGAAAATTGTTGGATGTTGATGGTGATTTGTAGAGGAATAGAAATGCATTTTGTTGCAGCGACAACCCTTCATTTTATCAAGATAATCCCAAGTAATGTCTAAAACTGTCTCCTCTATCCTGGTTTCTTCTAAAGGACTAATACCTCATCTCTAGACTCTCAACTATTTCAATGTATCTGAAGAAAAGGCTTCCCGGGGCTACATAGGCCTTCTGGAGACCAGAAACGGGCCCGTTTTCAGCCTTCCAGAGCCTCCAGGAGCCCCATTTTTCATCTTCTCTGAGCCTCCACGCAGGC
The DNA here is from genome assembly GCF_049901735.1 of Notechis scutatus. Classification (NCBI taxonomy): domain Eukaryota; kingdom Metazoa; phylum Chordata; class Lepidosauria; order Squamata; family Elapidae; genus Notechis; species Notechis scutatus. The sequence continues at coordinate 19,194,836 of NC_142011.1, read as the reverse complement.
CTTGTACTTACCTGGGATCCAAAATGGGCCATGTGGGGACTTCTGGGAGGGGCAGGGCAGGATGGGTGGGGCCAGCCAGTGGTGGGATTTGTCAATTCACCGAACCGGTCATAAAATGGCCATAAAATTAGCTACAGGTTCACCCAAACTGGGGCAAATCGATAGCAGCCCACCCCTGCTCATCCCTGGGATAAAAAAAACCTCCATGTACGTATAATTATTTGTTTGTTTGTTTCCCAGTATCTCCAATAAAGACTCACACCTCTAGGGATTACAAATGCTCTTTCGTCTGCCCAAGAACCTTCACAGAACACAAAAACCTTATTTTAGGACAGTGTTTTTTCAAACTTCAAAACTTTTAAGATGCGTGAACATCAATTCCCAGAATTCTCCAGCCAGCGTGTCCACATATCTTAAAGTTGTCAAGTCTGAAACACACTGGTTTAGAATATATGGTACTGCCATCTTATTTCTTGATGTATTTTGGGAAGGTCATAAGAAAGGATGTTAAGCAAAGATTCTGATATATTCTTTATCTCTGGAGGGGCTAATCTATTGAACGGAGACTTGGGAGACTTAGGGTCAATAAGGCTGTCAACTATGAAACTCATTAGATGTCCTTGAATCAATCTCACAAGGTTGCTATTTTGGGAGTAGTTGGAGTTGAGTGTGATATGCACATTGCCCTGAGCTGAATGAAAAGCTGTTATATAAATCTAATGAGCAGATTAATTTGTACCTTATGATTCTTGACTCTTGACAAATGTATCTTTTCTTTTATGTACACTGAGAGCATTTGCACCAAGACAAATTCCTTGTGTGTCCAATCACACTTGGCCAATAAAGAATTCTATTCTATTAATTCATGAATGATCTTACTCAGTTCTTAAAGACTGACTCATAATAAATATGTAAAAAGGGGCAAGGAAAGAGAAGGAAAAACGGACATAAAGAAGAAAGGGAAAGAAAGAGACCCGAGTGAGCCAGAATTATTATTTTTTTAACAAGACCTAAGTTTAAAACAGAGCCACTTGAATTCCATTATAAACATTTAACCTTTTAACCCCATTTAAGTTTATTTTTGACTGTCAGGTCTAGATGTTCTCCTGTCTGGACTGTATTGTGTAATAAAGTTTAAATTTTCCAGCACATGAATTTGAAACAATCATAATAGTTCCCAATATCTGTAAATTTTAACCATGCTGTAATTTTCTAGATGGGTACAATAAATCTCCCACTTAAATTAAGATATGAAAAAAGGAAGCTGAGTTAATAGCCCACAAAATACATTATTCAGAACTTAGCTATTTCTAATGCTTGCTACAATTTTTGTGAAAGGTCGAAACCTTGCAAAGTTATTCTTACAATTATTCTGAACCTTAGAGAAGGAAGCATTAAGAACAGATGTGTAATTTTTCTCTACAGGCCACTTATAGTTTATAAATAGACAGAAACCACACTCCAAAAAGAAATTTAATTTTATTGAATTTTTTATTTATATTCCATCTTTATCATTTTGATAAATAATTCAAATCTGGGCTGAGCGAGAGAGAGACTTGCCCAAAGTCACCCAGCTGGCTTTCATGCCTAAGATAGGAGTAGAACTCATGGTCACTCGTGCCCTAGTCATTTCCCATCTTGACTATTGCAATGCACTCTACAAGGGGCTGCCCTTGAAGAGCATCTGGAAGCTCCAGTTGATGCAAAATGCAGCAGCCCACATTGTTTTGTGCAGACTTTGTTGTGCACATATATCACCTCTCCTAAGGGAGCTGCACTGATTTCTGATTTGCTTCCAGGTGCAATTCAAGGTGTTGGTTGTCACCTTTAAAGCCCTTCATGACTTGGGACCAGGTTATCTGAGGGACTGTCTCTTGCTGGTCACATCTACCCAACCCACCAGAGCAGGGAGGCAAGGAATGTCTCCATCTCCTAGGGAGATACACCTGGTGGGACCGAGGAGAAGGGCCTTCTCTGTGGTGGCTCCCTCTCTGCAACAACATTCCCCCAGAGATTAGAACGGCCCCCACTCTAGCATTCTTCCAGAAGGCACTGAAGACCTGGTTCTGCCAGCGGGCCTTGGGAACTCAGAGCAGGATGGAGATCATTAAATGGCTCTTATGATGTGTTGTCGCCAGGGCGGGGCATGGGGGCTTATTTTACAATATATGATTCTCTCTTTTATTAGTTTTATTGCTTTTTATATGATGCTTTTATATTCTTGTAATCCAGTTTGAGTTGCCATGTGCAAATAGGCGGCAATATAAATCTCCTAAATAAATAAATAACTCATAGTTTTCAGCTTGATGTCTTAACCACTACAACACCTGCCTTTAATGGACATGCCATGAGTTCCATTATAGGAGAAGCAGTTTGAATGTCTTCATTCACCATCACAGACAAGGTCACAAACTCTACTGTTTCTTTCCAGAAATATCACAACACACTGAATGGTTATTTGCATGGTCCACGGCTTTCATAGGCAAATTTTAAAATAAGAAAGTTCAGCTAGAAAAATAGTACACTTTATCAGATTGTCTGTGTGGAATACATTTTTGCTGAAAGAGGCAAACCCACATTTACCAGATGGATCTTCTGTTAATTTTTTTGTATTGGACAGAGTTGTGTGCGTCAGCAGAAATTTAACATGAATGATCAGTATGAAATAACTACATTAAGGGTGTTTCGGACCTGTAAAGAGAATGAATGAAAACCAGATTGCAAAACAAATATCTGAAGGAAAACTCAGTAATTTGAAAGGGAAGCTAAGATTAAAAAAAAAAAAAGTCCTGGTTGGATGGAATTGATAAAGTCCTCAAAAAAGATAGTTACTCAATAGGAAGAGCAAAAGGCAATATCTAATCTGGGTATGGATGTGATAGAAGATAGGATGAATGGAAAGGATAAAAAGTAGGGACTATTATGATGAATGGTGTTGGCATAAATTTAGGTTTCCTTTTTATCTCCTTTTGACTCACTTTTCCTTTGCTCACTATTTTTTATTATTTTTATTACTTTTTTGTGTGCTTTGGAAAACATTGCTTACTCAAAGAATGTAGATAACTGATAGATTAGATCAGGGGTCCCCAACCGCCGGTCCGCGGACCGGTACCGGGCCGCGGAACAAGCCTTACCGGGCCGCTGGTTGCTGGGCGCCGCCATCTTTTTGGTAAAAAGCGCTTCTGGTGAGCTTTTCCGGTAGAAAGCTCACCGGAAGCGCTGTTTCATCATAAAAGATGGCGGCGCCAGCGCTCGATGAGCTTTTCGGGTAGAAAGCCATTTCTACCGAAAAAGCTCACCAGAACGCTGAGCGCCGCCATCTTTTTATGACAACAGCGCCCGTGACGTCACCGAAGCGCCTTTTCGTCATAAAAGATGGCGGCGCCAGTTGACGCCGGTACCGGGCCGCGGCGCCCAGCTGATGTCGGAACCGGGCCGCGGCGTCGAAAAGGTTGGGGATCCCTGGATTAGATAGATATAGATAGATAGATAGATAGATAGATAGATAGATAGATAGATAGATAGATAGATAGATAGATAGATATGAGAGAGAGAGAGAGAGAGAGAGAGAGAGAGAGAGAGAGAGAGGTGTAAAAATACTGGAAGGCCCATAGTTCTGAGCAGAGAGAAATATCTGCATGAATGAAAAGACATAATATCAGAGAAGAAGAACAACAGAGGATCTTTGATCATCCAAACCAGTAGAGATGCATTTTTAATATATCAATGGTAGTTCAGTTGCATAAGGCATGCCCAGTGATCTATGAATGAAAGGACAAACCAGCCCAATCCATATTTCAGTCTCACCCAATGTAGTCTTTTGGCACTAGATCCCTAGTGCTAGTACTTAGTGCCCATGGCAGCAATTAGAACAGAAAATAGATTTCTCAATGTGAACTGAGTGCCCCAAATGAAAATTTTAAAGTAAAAATAATAGAACTGTTTGCATTGTTAAAGAGTTGCCTTATCAGGGAGATGGGTGGCATATCAATAAATAAATAAAAATAATGAACTTTAAAAATGAAGGAAGGCACAGGAACAAATGACTCACTCATTCCTACCTCCATTTGAAACCTGTTTCAAATAGAGGTATCTAAACTAAGACCACAGTCAGATAATGTACCAACATATAGCATAGCTTAACTACCTGCTATGTAAAAGTAGCATTTTTTGTCTCCTGCTATGTTTTAAAGTAATGTTTTCACAAATCTGTACAACATTTTTCTTTGAAATGACCCTGTGTCATTATTTTGAAGGACAGCATAGTGCATTTTTATATTATAACATATAGACACGGAGAGACACACATGTACCCATGTATTAAAATGGTAAAATTACCTTTCTTTGGTCATTTCCTGCAAGACCACTGTTATTCCAAAACTCTTTCCAATGAGAGATGAAAACTCTTTCCAATGAGATTCAAATGAAAAAAGATCACTGAAGAATTCTGTGATAGAAATTCCAGCCCTAGTTGATATTAACCAATGCCTCCTGTATGGCTAAGCAAATTATGTCACAATAAACGAACTCAGTTCACAAAGGGCTTTCTTGGATTTTTGGAGGCATTTGTCATCGCTCAGAGTGCAGATGTCAGCTTTGGAAGCCATATTGAGATTCAATGCTCCCATGCTGCTACAAGCCTGAGAAAGTGGGAGGGGGGATTCAATTGAGTAGCTCTAAGTAGACAAAATAAAATTCTTTTGTTAGTTCAAGGTCACTGAGTATGGCGCAGAATGAAATCAGGATCTTACTTTAGGACGGATTGTGATTGGACCATGTGATGTGATGATGGCCAAGGGGGGATGGATTTGTAGTTTTGAATATATACTTTCAGATTCAGGATTCCACAGATGTTCCAGTTTACTATCCAAATAAAGGTACCTTTGTCTGTCTCAGAGTTATTGATTGGAATGGAGGTTTGCTGGAACACTAACAGCAGAAATGTTTAAAGGCGGAATAGAACAGAACAGAGCAGAGCAGAGCAGAGCAGAACAATAAAATAAAATAAGAGTTGGAAGGGACCTTGGAGGTCTTCTAATCCAACCCCCTGCTTAGGCAGGAAACCCTACACCACTTCAGACAAATAGTTGTCCAATCTCTTCTTAAAAACTTCCAGTATTGGAGCATTTACAACTTCTGGAGGCAAGTTGTTCCCCTGATTAATTGCTCTAACTGTCAGGAAATTTCTCCTTAGTTCTAAGTTGCTTCTCTCCTTGATTAGTTTCCACCCATTGCTTCTTGTCCTGCCTTCAGGTGCTTTAGAAGATGAGAAACTTAATTCTAATGTAGAGCACAATTAAGACCTATTGTCAGAATCTACTAATTGTCTTTCCCCCTTACATTTCCAGTGTTTTAAAGTACCATTCGGTGAGCTTTCTTAGTTACTGGCAGCTTGTTTAAGCAGATGTTGAGCTGAAGTTGTAAGTGCCTGTCTGGGGCTGGTGGAAATGACCCAACCTCATTTACTTCTGGCATTCCTTCAGATATTTGATCCTCCTTGTTTAGAACAAACAGCTACCGCTTAGCTTCTTGGCTGTTAAAAACCTGCCTTAATAGTTGCCATATGCTTGAGATCAATAGAGAAAAGTGAAGCCCTTGCTATTCCTTGGCTTTAATGAAAGCAGCAAATTAATCATTTTGGAGAATCAGCACTCCGGGATACATTAAGCCCCCTTTGTCCTTATGCATGTTTTTCTGCAATCTTTAGACACAACAATAACAACAAAAATGAAATCCAGACAATGCATTTCATTGAACTCTCTAAATAGTGATATTGCTCTCATTTTTCTCCTGAACACAGGTTATGTTTTGTAGTAGAATGAATGTGACTTTTGGGGATGCCCCAGTAATCTAGCTTCTTTCCTTCCTCCTTCCCTCCCTCCCTCCCTTCCCATCTTAGTGGGAAGTGTAGGAATGGTGAAATGATTTTTTCTGCTTTTTGGAACAGGGATAAGAATGATTTTCCAAGGCAGGGATTTTAGTGATACTCTTGGATTGAGAAGATGCATTTTATATATCTATCTAAGTATATGGTTTATAGCTTGACTCAGTAGGTGGATCCAGCCAGTTGTGATTTATGAAAGACAGAGCACAAAGTTGGACAAGGTGTGGTCTTTCTTATGTAGTTGAGCCTCAACTCCAAGCTTCCCACGTTATTATCCATTGTACATTAAATTGTCAGGATTTGAAAATCAACACCATAATGTCACTTCCTAGGTTAGTTGAAAGCAATGTGAACAATGGTTAATTCCAACATCTGCCCAGGTGATGAGACAGAGAAGATTTTTTTCTAGGGCGCTTCCTGGAGATGCTATAGCTGCCTTGCATGCAAAAGATCGATGTTGCATTTTTGAGCCTTGATATTTTCCCCAAAGGAAAATAAAATAGTAGATTAAATTTGAAGATCCTCTCCTCCCAATACATTTTTTAGAATACATCCCAAACAATTGGTGCTCTGGGATGAGACTTCCTGCTTGATGCTCTGACAACAGTTTTATCACCTGAATGGCTTGTCAAAGACAGTAGCTTAAAAAAAAGCGGGGGGAATGCGAGCCTCTATCGAGCTGTGTTCTTCAAACAGCTTCATTTACCCACATTCAGTTGGGCAGAAAGACATAAACAGATACTCTGATTAATTGCTGTGAATGGATATGATAGCACTCATGGAAACAATAATGTAATTAATTAACAACAATTTAATTGTTAAACATTTAATCTTTAATGTGGCATGTTCACAAAATTTGAAAACTTTTTGCCATTACTTTGACTGTAGTAAGTTGAATCAAAATTGGTTTGATTGCATACGTCCTAGTTAAACGAGGGAAACACTGAAAACTGAACTTTAATCTTGTAGCCATCAAATTTCTGTTCCAGAGATTTCATCCACCCACCTGTAATTTTTAAGAAATTACAAGTCTTACAAAAAGTCTTATAAATATGAGGTACTTATTGATGCACTGCCTTCTAAAACTGCAGCAGGACAAGTTGTTGCCAAGGAAATGAATTTTAACCAAAAACAAGCCTGATTGTATTTACAACATAACAACTGTATGTTAATAACTGTTGCTGTTTTGAAGTGTGAAACAGTAGACTCTCTGTAGCTACAAGTCCTGCATTTTTAACTTATAAATGTTGTATCATTTATGTCCATTCCAGTTGGCTCAGAATTTTACTGGTACCGGATTTAGTTCTCCTAGTTTGTTAGGCTCCCAAACCAAGAAAGACATGAGTGATTCTTTCAAACTGAATTCTTCATTGGTTGACACCTATAGACAGATTCTTGCCAGACTAAACAGTCTATTATTTGCATCTGCCGTATACTCTGAGAACTATTAGGGAGGAGCTTTCTTCACCTTCTTTCTCCCACACAAGATATCTCAACTGAGTTATCCTTATCCTTATTTGTCTGGAATACACCCCCTATCTCCTAGGAATCTCCTAGGAATCCAGCCTGCTGCATTCTATCACATCATATGGAATCGGAAGTTCCTGCCTTCTGTAAAGTAAACAGAGTAAAGTTTGGTCCTTTAAAAGAAAATCTATTAACCATAGTAGGTCAGTACATTTATCAAGACTGAACAGAGCAAAGAAGAGCAGAGCTCTTCATCAGACAAGATAAAATAAAGAGCTGGGAAGAATCCAAAAACTCAGCTAGGTGTTTCAATGATAAACTCTCCATTGAGATTTTGGAGATTATATGCTAAATGTAGACTAAATCAGAGGTAGTGGTTGTCATTATATGATTACAACTGATTTACATGGTCAATGAATAAAAATTAAGGTTATCCTGAGAGACAGTTCCCATTTATCTTCTAACATTCCAACATATCGAAGTATTGCAACTAGGATATATAAATATTTACAGTTATCAAAATCTTCAGTTATCAAAAGATGTTGTTTGTGATGTTTAATTGCTGAGATACGTCCCAAAATAATTGAACTTCAAGTGTCCTAGAATCAGTGAGACAAATTGCATAGACCTAATTTTAAATACTGGATAGGTGTGGAGAGATGTTTATGAGTGTATATTTGTCATAGAATCATTGTCGTACAAGTCATGGGGAAGTATGTTTTTGTATGTTTTTCATAGATTTATCAGAGATGTTGGCTAGTCTTCAAGAAAGCATCCAGCAAAGGGCCCAGAAGAATGGAGAAATTTTCAGATGAGCGTGCTGCATACTTCAGATGTTATCACAAGGTAAGAAGAGTTAAAGAGTTGGATAAGATGCTTCTCCCTCAGTTTCATGCTGTGATGAAAATCTTATGCAAATTATTTAAATTGGTCTTTTGTGCCAAATCATCTAAAGACATACAGTGTTTACTGACATTTAAAGAGAATTAAAGTTGGGATTGATCTGATTTTATTACCACTTAATCTAGGGATGTCTCTCTGGAGACAAAGGAAATCATTGGTATTTGTATTCCTTGCCCCAGCTTAATCATATTACCTATACCTATATATATATAACTAGAGTCATTTGGTAGAATTAGATGTTACAGAAATTTGATAAATAAAGGTTAAAAAATATTATGGCATACAAGCTTAATAGTCTTCAGCCCTTCTAGTTAAATGTTAATATAATCAATGTACTAAAGACTGCCCCTACCTTCAAAAAAGATATGAAAATCTGTTGGAGTTCAATACATATTCCATGGTTTGTCAAATGATAGATGTTATAATGTTAACACCTTGCAGTTTCTTTATTATTGAAGGAATTTATAACAAAATATTTAATAGTCTTGCTTCAGATTTTGGGATGTTGGAATGGTGGTATGAATTTATTTGGGAAAGTGGATGATAACATGCCTAGTACATTTGATCCAGCTTTTTGAATTCATTGTGTATTTTTGGTTCATTTGTGGTATTTTTAGTTCATTCCATTTATAAGGCCACTCATCTTACTATGATGACTCTGGATGGCTGACAATAGTTGCAATATAATGTAACAAAAATTGAATACACGAATATATAATTGGTGGTTAAGATAAAACAAACATCCATCAACATAGCCATATCCTGGGCTCCAATTGATGCTCTAACCCATATGCCTGGGAACACAGCTCTGCAATATACTACAAATAATTTCATTGCGTGTTAATAGCATAGCATAGCATAGCATAGCATAGCATAGCATAGAATAGAATAGAATTCTTTACTGGCCAAGTATGATTGGACACACAAGGAATTTTTCTTGGTGCAAATGCTTTCAGTGTACATAAAAGAAAAGATATATTCATCAAGAGTCAAGAATCCTCAGGTACAACACTTAATAATAGTCATAGGGTACAATAAGCAATCAAATCATACTAGTCAATATAAATTGTTAGGATACAAGCAACAAAGTTACAGTCATACAGTAACAAGTAGGAGGGGATGGGTGATAAGGAGTGATGAGAAGATTAATAATTAAGGTGTGTTTGGCATATTTTATTGTACTTCTTATATAGAGAGAGCTATCTTCTTAAGTGACCCACCAGATGTGTTCTTCCAGTTGTTACATTTTCCAGCCAAATTACTTATTGACTTTGCTCAGTGAGCATTCTTGGACTTATAGTCCAAATATGAGCAGAAGCGTTAAGGAATTCTACTACAGCGATTAGTTGAATTTTGAGATTTTGGTAGTTATAGTCAAGTTTGGATGAGACTTTGGCTTCAGATTGTTATTGTTATTGCTTAGCCTACTATATGATTTTGAAACAGAGTTCTCATCCTTTCTTTTAATCACCACATATCTAAGAGAAAATGGATCATTTTTAGCATTTTTAATCAGCTGCATAAATCTCCAAGGCTCAGATAAGGTATAATAAAAGAATACAAGGCCTACTCTGAGAACATGTGAACTTTCAGAATTGTATTGTCCAATACTTTCTGGAATAAAATTGCTAGATAGAACCTGGTTAAATAAATCTTCCTGACCATTATATCTCCATCTTCCTTGAGCAAGGATTGTCCTCTCTGGGAGCCAAAGAAACAAACCTTTTAGGTGCTGTCCTCTTCTTCAGGTACAACTGTTCATATGGCCCGTTCATGACAGACTTTCAGAAAGTCTCTAATGATTTTGTTCCAGCTCAGGATCTGGGTTGTTGTGACTATTCTGCTTGATCAGGAGTTTGCCTTTTGGTTTTCAGTGCTTGGATTCCTGCTATTATATATGGTAATTTATGATTTTCAGTTTTCATTTTCATTATGTTCATGATATTTACCTTGCCTATTTGTGTTATCGTTTTTAACCAATGTTATGAATTTCAGAATGTGTACAACACCCAGTTAAACTGGAATGGCTTATTAGCATTGCAAATTAATAATGATCTCCCTCTCTCTGTCTGAACGTCTCTGTCTCTGTCTGTCTGTCTGTCTGTCTGTTTCTCTCTCTCTCTCTCTCTCTCTGTGTGTGTGTGTGTGTGTGTGTGTGTGTGTGTGTAGGATCACATACTCTGTCGGGAAAATATATGTGTAATTCCATGCTGCGCTATGATAACTATACTAGACCTTTACTTATTTTTTAAGCTTTGGCAGTGCAGCTTATTATATTAGAAAAATGGGATTTAGGTGTGGCGTTTAGGAGCCTTGGAGCAAAAAAAGATAAGCTTCTGGTAGCTGATCCATTTTTGTTTGACTTGACAAAACATTTAAGAAATAAAAATCATGTGCAAATTGCATTTGAATCTTTTTAAATTCCCTTAAATTTTCCCCATCTGTCTACATTTGCCTGATGCATAATGTGTATAGTATTGATTATTAAAACTATGTGCCATGCTTAGAATCTGAAGAAATAAAAACTTACGGATTTTCAAAACCAAAAATCATTGGGGGGGGGGGGACAGAGAAAAGGCCAAGGACCTATCAGTTCTTATCAGTTCTTCTCAATTTGACTAACATCTGTACACTGTTGCATACAGACCCAGTGGTCTGGTCTTTGTTAATTTTCATCATTAAATGTGCCATTTTATATGGAAGAATTTGTGATGTGAAATGCCTCTGCTGGTTACTCCAATTCTTTGTTCCTCTGTACTATGAAAAATATTGAATATGCTGGTTCTTTTCTTTCATGTGTTATGCACCTGCACTTGCTTTGCTGAGGACAAAAATAAAGATGAATTTTAAATCTGATCAATCAATCCTCTTCATTTGTTGGTCTATAGAAATTGGGGAGATCCATCTTTACAGCAATAAAATTTTAGGTTGGCACAGAAAGTATGTAGTTTGAAATAACATTGAGTAGACCAATTGTTGAAGCAAATCTTGAATTTTTTTCTCTTTCTCATTCACATTATTAATACAAAATGTTATTAATACATTAATATTAATACTAAATGTAAGTGGTACTGAATGATGAGGGAATTAGAGCCTGAATATAGTATCCTGAATTAAGTAATAATTAATCCTTTTCTTCTCTTCTCTCAAAAGGTGATTTTATTTCTTGCTATGCATAACTTCCCAAAATAAATTCTGTCCTGCTCAGAAAGAAAAAAAGTTTCTGAACTCAGAGTTATTAGCCACCAAAAAACCCTGTTGCTATGATTGCTTTATATTCTGAGGATAAATTTAATCTAAGAATGTCTGTCTAGGGCAGGGGTGGGCAAACATTTTGGCTCGGGGGCCGCATTGACTTTTAAAATTTGACAGACGGGCCGGGTCAGCACAAGATTTTTTGGGAATCGCCCCCCCCTTCCCACCCTTCTCCTCCTTCCCCTCCCCTCGGAGGCCCCTGAGTCAGGAGTTGCTACCGCCGGCGCGCTCCGCGCGGCTCCAGTCCCGCGTTGCCTCGGGAAGGAAAGGCAAAAAGGAAGAGCCGCGGCGGTGCTTTGCAATGGGAGCAGCGGCACCGGAGGCTCAGGCTCAGCGGCTCCTGGTTTTGCCTTTTCCTTCCCAAGGCAACGCGGGACTGGAGCCGCACGAGCTGCGCCGGGTAGCAACTCCTCACAGCCCCAGCCAGACACCTGAGCGGAGCCCGGGCGAACCTGCCTGTTGCTGCTGCCGGAGCACCGCCGGGTCGCCTCCTCCAAGCAGCTCGCCCGCCCGCCGGGCTTCCCCTCTGCCGCGCGGCTCGGGGCCAGGCGCGAGCGCCCGCGAGTTAAAAGGAAGCCGAAAGTTGCTGGGAAGTTGCTCAGGTGCTGGGAGCAGGCTTTTAAAGTGCCGCCCGAGCAAAGTTTAAGCAGCCCGCCCGCCCGCCGGGCGGAACCCTTCCCACTCCTCGGCGGGAAGACGCTCCAGCCTGCAAACTTTGCCTTTGCAAAGTTTAAGCCTGGAAGCCCCGGAAAAAAAAGGGGATCGGCGGGGACTCACCTTCGTAGAGGTCGCACTCGAAGGTGATTTCGAACTCCCAGCCGAGGCCTTTGCAAATTTCTTTTCTTTCCTACCCCTAGATTGCTCCGCACTGTTTTGCAGCTTTGGGGGCCACGCGGCACAGGGCAATACGCCACACCCAGCGATTTTTTTTCAGGGGCGGGCCGGATTGGACAGACCAATGGCAGTGATTTTTTTTCAGGGGCGGGCCGCATTGGACAGACCAACGGGCCGGATGTGGCCCCCGGGCCGTAGTTTGCCCACCCCTGGTCTAGGGTATATCACAATATTTCAATGAGAATTAATAAAGCTTTAATCTTAACTTTATTAATTTACATTTTTCCTGTGGTCTGGATTTCTGTTGTCTAATACCTGTTGTTATTATTAAGTCTGTTTCTATATTTTGAAATGTTATATTGGGAATTTAATCCAGAAGAAAGCTCAGGAGAACCACTTTTGTATAATGGCAAGATATTCCTAGGTATATCTTATATGTCACTAGGAATTGAGCTTGAATTGGAGGTGACTTCATTTTTCTCCCTTTTAACTTGCAATTTAGACTGGTTTTGAAATATTTTGTTAAGTCAGAATAAATACACATCAATTACCATCAATAACTCAACAGTTTGAGATCTACTGCAGGGTAATGATGGGTGGTGAAAATTGGGGTTGCCATTACTGACAAGACCTAATTATATAATGTTTCTTATGGTCAGATTTAGAATGATAAAGCTTGAACAGCCATTACTGAAGTTATTGAACTTGCTGTTATGTTCCAATAAGCATCACAGATTGAAGTTTGTTTTAATTTTGCAGAGCCAGATCTGATAATTTTGTTCTTATCACCTTAATGATTTATTGCAGTTGTTCAGCTGACTTATGCTTATATCCTTTGGTGATGTTGTAGGCTTACTTATAACTAACACTCTTATTTATAGATATGAGGCCTTGGATGAATTTTTCCATCATCAGGAAGATCCTGTGAACGGAATGCTTCTTCATCTGATTGTAAACTCTTCTTTGTAAGGGACAGAATTCAGCATCCAAGCCATGATTAAGACAAATATGTCTGAATCCTCACATTGGAAAGGCGTTTTCACTTCAAATTTGACCAATTTAATTTTAAGTAACAAAAATTAGCAGCAGTTTAAGGAGAATTATTAGAAGATTATAGCAGTTACCCTGTGAGAACAGATATTACAGAAGAGAAATCTTATTTGTAACACAGGGTTGAATTGTGGAGTCCTTGGTGCTCTCTGAACTTGGTTTTATTGCAGTCATTTCATTACCAAACTAGGTAATATCAAGACATCACCTAGTTTGTAATGGAATGTCTGCAAGGAAATAATCACGCTCAAAAAGCACCGAAGACTCCACAGATACTACATTTGGGGCTTTCAAATTTAGGGTAGATGTGGGCACCATAGCCATCAATATTCTGTTTGCACTCTATAGCCCTCTAAGATCAGTGGCAAAATGGCTAGGTGTTGTTTTTTTTTTTTTTTTGGGGGAGGCTTTTTCCCCTCTTAAAAATGTGAGAGGCATTTCACTAATCCAACTATTACAATATTTACATAATCTAAAAGCCTTCAAGAAAAATAAGCTCATGCTCCACCTTGTGATCTCTATACTCTACCTGACTCTGTGGTTTCTTCCACAAACCCCAAAAACTTTATCCTTAGACTGTCTACTATTGACCTCACCCCTTTCCTAAGAGGTCTGTAGGGGGTGTGCATAAGCACACCAATGTGCCTACCATCCCTGTCCTATTGTTTCTTTTTATTTTTCTTATATGTATCCATTTCATGTATTCATAACTATGTTTATACTTATACCTGTTATCTTATAATCACTTGACAAAATAAATAAATAAATGCTATTCTCATAACATTGGATGTCTAAATGACAAAATTGGGGCTGTTGACCCAAAGAAAGTTGTCTAGGACTGGTAGGTACAGGGAATCGCATACAGGTATATGTGGATAGAGATACATTCTAATAATGTTAAAACTTGCAGTCATTCACCGAAATTAAATGTAGGGATGTTCAGGTATCTCTTTAGGAGTTATTGTTTATTAGTCTTTGTTATCTTCTATTATCATTGTGAACAAGTAGCTTAATTGAAATTCAAAACGAACAACAATGTAAAAAGGCTGTTGTTCTTACATCTCACCTGTCAGTTGAGTTCTGTGTTAGAAAGGGTGTTCTAATATGACAAGGCCTCTGTGTTTTCCAGGATCACAATAGTTTGAACTTGGCTTCTCTGAAAACATTCAATGTGACTTCAGACTCCATTCCAGATACCATTGTCTCCTTTGGAATTTTGAATGAATTTTGTCTAATCAGTGTCTTGTCTTGGTTCACAGATGTTTGAGTCAAGCTGTTGGGTTCAGAAGATTAATCTTTCTTGATATCTGTAGTATGAAATCAGAATCTTGTTCGGTCTAGATAATAGTCATTGGTGATGAACAATCTTCATTGTCTGCTTTATGAACTGATAAAGTGCAGATGTGGGAGGAAAAAGTAACCCAAAGCAAACACATTTTGCTCTTCAGATGGATGAACTCTGAAGCACTAGATGGGAAGTGAAGCTTGTAAAATGTTTGTTGAAACCCATCGTTCTTCATTTTAAATTTTGGCAGAGCAATTGCTCTTTCTGTATCTGACCTTTAAGGATGAATTGATAATGGGAATAGATTGGGAAACATCTTTTGTATTACATCGTTCCCTCCTAAACCTCATAAAGCCACCATGGGCAGTCAATAGCTCATGTCTCATCAATATCTAGTTACCTTCACAAAGAAATTGAATAGGCAGAATTCAGATTTCAGCAGGCTGGGGAAAAATGGGGGGTGGAAATGCTGTTACCAAAGACAAAGTATTATAGATAATTAAGAGAGACATAAAGTTAGTTTTCAATAATACATCTAAAAATGGATGTGTGTCTGTCTGTGTGATGTATACACATCACACAGATGGACACACATCCATATATAGAATGGTGATAGATGTAGCAATACTAAGTGACAGTAAGATCAGGAAGGAGTATGAGTAACTGGAGAAGTACCAGTGCATGAAGGAGGAACTAGAGAGGATGTGGAAAATAAAGTCCAATGTAGTCCCAATGCCATAGACTGAGATCAGGAAAAATAGAAAAACTGTTGGAAGGCACCTTGGACATCTAATCCAACCCTCTGCTCAATTTTAGTGTAGTGTAGTGTAGTGTAGTGTAGTGTAGTGTAGTGTAGTGTAGTGTAGTGTAGTGTAGTGTACTTTACTTTACTTTACTTTACTTTACTTTACTTTACTTTACTTTACTTTACTTTACTTTACTTTACTTTACTTTACTTTACTTTACTGTCATTGCACCTCATAGGGTCACAAGCAGGAGACCCTATATCATTTCATATAAATGGCTTTCTAATTTTTCTTAAAAGCCCCCAGCAATGGAGCAACCACAACCCCTGAAAGCAAACCATTCCACTGGTTAATTCTCCAGAAATTTCTCCTTCGTTCTAGGTTGCTTCTCTCCTTGATTAGTTTCCATCCATTGGTTCTTGTCTTCCTTCTGGTGCTTTGGAAAAGAGGTTTTTGTGGCAGCCCCTCAAATATTGGACCACTGCTATCATGCCATCCTTAGTCCTTTTCACTAGACTAAACATATCCAATTCCTGCAACCATTCTTCTTGCTTTAGCCTCCAGCCCCCCAATAACCTACCTACCTACCTCTCTCTCTCTCTCTCTCTCCTTCCTCCCTCTCTTTCTCTCATTGTGTGTGTGTGTGTGTGTGTGTGTGTGTGTGTGTGTGTGTGATATATAGATACATAGAGCCTTTCACACATGTACACACACACACACACACAAGAACTGTGATGTTGTTTTTGGGTTCTACTGAAGCCATTCTCTCAGCCTACCACCACAAAGCCATTTTTGAATTTCATCCTTACAAGTAAAATAAAGGTCTCTGATAGCCTGAATCTTTTCTTCAAAAAAGGAAGTAACCCTTTATTGATTACCTCCTCTGACATTCTCCTCCTAACTCTATATTTAAAGTTTAACCCCCTCTCCCCCCCCCCCAGTTCCTGTTAATATCTTGTTCTTTCTGGTATCTCAGATTTGGGAAACTTTTTTGAGAAGAATTTTGTTAAACTTTATAGGCATGTATAGGTACAAGGCATTTATAGGCACTTATAGGCATATTCAAGAAACTGTTAGCTTATGCATTATAGGTTAGCTATGAAACTGAATTATGCCTATTGAAATGTGAAATTAGATTGGAACTTCTTTGGAAGAGACACTAAACAACTTTAATTCAGTAAATATCATAGCTAAATAATTTTGGTGGGCCAGAACACTTGCCAACCATTTTTTTTCCTATCCCACTCATTTCCTCTAAATGTTGGAGTATCTTCCTTTTTAGCATTTCATGTGCTATGATTAACAATAATAGCTTTCTTGGCATTTTCAATATGCACGAGCTTCTTTCGGAAAGTAAAGGTGTTTTTTTTTTAATTAGTCCAAACTTTTTGCTTTGCTTTCCAAGCTCATATTCTCTTCTTGCCAAGATCCCATAACAAGAAAGATGAAAGCAGAAAGAAAGGTTACTATTAAGCCAGGGAAATTTTGCAAGGAAGTGATCATTCACACGGTTTTTCCTAGAGAGAAATTTAAATGTAGGCCAGGCTTTTAGGTAGAAGGAGGCAATTCTTACCTGCTTGGCTTCTGCTTGTTCTGTGGTATTAGAAAGTAAGCACCCACTCACCCTCCTAGAGAATGAAATATTTTGAGGAATATTAAAAAGGTAGGATAGAATATTTAAAGGAAAAATGGGGGGAGGGGGAATCTTAAGGGAGGCAGAAATGCAGATTTGGTAATCCATTCAGAAAGACTGGGTCAGACAAAAACTCCAGATAAGCAATTAGGAAAGACAAAATTAGCTCAGACAAACACCTAGGATTTGCATTTCATTTTTTGCCTATAGAGCCAGCTATGACCCATACATGACCCCATAGAAATCAAAAAGGTATAAAAATCCACCCTACTCTCAACTCTATTTTGTCAGCTGTTCCAGCACTGGATGCTGTGTGTGTGTTGGTTCTGTTCACCAATAAACAAAATCTTTCTTTCCAATCAGCTTCCATCTCACCTTAGAATTGGACCTGAATTTTTCTTCCAACAGGTAGAGGAGATAACTTTAAATCTTTAAAACTAGAGGTATTTACAAATATTTAAATCAAGTAGATGACTTTAATATTCTAGACACCAGAGGCCCAACTGAATTTTTGCAAGTTTATACAGTACAGTGCAAGTCTATTCAGTACACCGAACCTGTACAAGTCTATCCAGTACATTTGCACAGTTTCTGAATTTGCACAATTATGTTGAGTTGCAGACTCACCAAAAGGATTGAGCTTGCACAGTACAGTAAGAAAAGAAAAACCCATTCTAAGTAAAGTTTACAGTATTCATGTTGAAACTGAAATGATAGAATGCTGGAAGGAGATTTTAGAGGTGATAGGATTGATAATATAATGTTGAGGAGTGGATGGAAAACCAATGCTATAAATGTTAGTGATCAAGAAAAAAGAAAGAAAGAAAGAGGAACATATAAATCTCAAGAGTGTGATTTTGCCTGGTTATATGGAAGTAGGTATTGAAAGTAGTTTAAATGAAACACTGAAGACTGAACACTGAAACACTGAAAACACTGAAGAAAACACTGTCTCAACATACGCCCACACAAAAATCATCACAATGACATAATCCCCAATTATAACTTCAAAAAAGGCAACTATGATCTTATAGACAACGATCTCCCATCCCTTGATTGGCAATCTCTATTCACTGGATGCAATACTGTTGAAGACCATTACAACATATTTTTACTTGAAGTCAAAAGAGTCATCAAACCATATGTACCAACAACAACTCCCAAAACAAAACAAAAAACCAGATTACCCATAACAATAAGGAAACTTCAATCCAAAAAGAGATCAGTCTGGCAGAAAAACAAATCTGGTCACGTTGCCAATTTCAAAAGCCAATACAAAAATTTATGTCACCAGATAAAGACTGAATGCACCAATTATCACATTAAACAAGAGGAAAACCTTCTATGCACCAATTCCACCCACACTTTTTACAATTTTGTAAACAACAAACTAAAAGACTCAAGGTCCATCCCACCCTGATAGGACCTAATGGTAAAGACTGCAATGACGACACCATTAAAGCCAACATCTTTAACACATTCTTCGGCTCAGCATTTGTAAACAGCAATGTTTACAAATTCCTAGCTGAACCACAGACAACTACAATGATCTAATACATATTGATTTTACAGAAGACAATGTTGAAAAAGCACTACGCAATCTAAAACCATCTCTATCTATTGGACTGGATGGAATAGTGCCTACTTCTTTAAAAAGCTAACCACTGCCATAGCTGAACCTCTAAGCATAATCTTGAAAAATCTTTCAGGACCAGCTCCTTGCCTACCCCATGGTCACAAGCCATGGTCATCCCCATCTTCAAAAAGGGAGAGCCCAGCCTAGTTGAAAATTACAGACCAATCTCTTTATGCTGCGTCACCTGTAAAGTCATAGAATCAATTATTAACCAATCCATTATCCTCCACTTAGAGACAAACAACCTACTCTCCAATAAACAATTTGGTTTCAGGAAAAAAACTATCCTGTAATCTGCAACTCTTACACTGCAAAAACATATGGACTACATAACTCGATCAGGGCAAAGCAATAGATGCAATCTACATAGACTTCTGTAAAGCCTTTGATTTAGTGGTACATGACAAACTACTCCTAAAACTAAAATCTTATGGTATCTCTGGACAACTGAATAACTGGATAGAAGCATTCCTGTCAAACAGACAACAAATGGTCAAAATTGGGAGTGTCCTATCAAATTCTGTACCTGTCAATAGTGGTGTCCCCCAAGGCAGTGTTCTAGGACCAACTCTCTTCATACTCTACATAAATGACCTCTGTGATCATATTAAGAGCAACTGCATTCTTTTCGCTGATGATGTAAAGCTGTTCAATACCACAGACAATACTGCTACCCTTCAAAAAGACTTTGACTATGTATCAGAATGGTCAAACAAATGGCAACTTCAAATCTCAACAAATAAATGCTCTGTCTTACATATTGGCAAAAATCAGAAAATAAAATACAAGCTGAATAGTCAAGATATTCTTGATGATCCAAGCTCTGTAAAGGACCTTGGAATACTCATTTCTAATGATCTAAGTGCTAGAGCCCACTGTAACTACATAGCCAAAAAGGCATTAAGAGTTGTTAACCTAATCCTACGTAGCTTTTTCTCTGGTAATATCACACTACTAACTAGAGCATACAAAACATTTGCTAGACCAATACTCGAATACAGCTCATCAGTCTGGAACCCACATTATGAATCTGATATTAGCACAGTTGAGAAAGTCCAGAAATATTTCACAAGAAGAGTTCTCCACTTCTCTACTCGTTGTAGAATACCTTATGCCACCCGACTTGAAATTCTAGACCTAGAAAACCTTGAATTACGCCGTCTTCGGTCTGATCTAAGTATGGTATATAAAATCATACATTGCAATGTCCTACCTTTCAATGAATACTTCAGCTTCAACCATAACAACACAAGAGCACACAATAGATACAAACTCAAGGTTAATCGCACCAAACTTGATTGCAGGAAATACGACTTCAGCAACAGAGTGGTCAATGTCTGGAATACTCTACCTGACTCTGTGGTTTCTTCCCCAAACCCCCAAAACTTTAACCTTAGACTGTCTACTATTGACCTCACCCCTTTCCTAAGAGGTCTGTAGGGGGCGTGCATAAGCGCACCAACTTGCCTACCGTCCCTGTCCTATTGTTTCTTTTATTTTTCTTATATGTACCCATTTCATGTATTCATAACTATGTATATACTTATACCTATTATCTTGTAAGCAATTGACAAATCAAACAAATAAATAAATAAAATAAGGACGTGTGTACAATCAAAGAAGAAAAGATGAGGTCAAGAATGCAATGGTTGCTTGAATGACTATGGATCGAATGTAAAAATGAATGAAAGAAAGGAATGGATTTGTTTTGGTCATAAAGGCAAAATCAATGCAGAATGAATCACAAAAGAAATGTGTCAAGAATGAGTGAATGGCTTAAGAAAAATGCTTGGAGTTGAAGGGATCCTCAGAAAGATATATGAAACACTTAAAGAACAAGGCAAACAAAGAAGCTTGGAAAGAATAGAAAGGAACAGAGAAAAATAGCGAATGGCATGTTGGATAACTTGACTTAGCAGTTTTCTCTTTCTTATTTAATTTCTTCAGCTTATTACTTCTTATTCCTTTTCTACATTCTGTACAGTACAGGTAGTCCTAGACTTACAACAGTTCATTTAGTGACTGTTCAATGTTACAACAGCCACTGAAAAAAGGGACTTATGACCATTTTTCACACTTACGACCTCCGTAGCATCCCCATGACCAAAATATGATCAAAATTCAGATGCTTGGCAACTGACTCATACTTATGACCGTTGCTGTGTCCTAAGGTCATGTGACGCCCCTCCCCTTTGCAACCTTCTGACCTGCAAAATCAATGGGGAGGCCAGGCTCACTTAACAACTGTGTTCCTAACGTATCAACTGTGATGATTCACTTAACAGTTACAAATCCCAAAAACTTTAACCTTAGACTGCCTACTATTGACCTTTCCTAAGAGGTCTGTAGGGGGTGTGCGTAAGCTCACCAACATGCCTACCGTCCCTGTCCTATTGTTTCTTTTATTCTTCTTATATGTATCCATGTATTCATAATTATGTTTTTACTTATACCTATTATCTTGTAAGCAATTGACAAACCAAATAAAATAAAAAGTAAAAAAACAGTTGTGGCAAGAAAGATCGTAAAATGGGGCAACACTCACTTAACTAATGTCTCACTTAACAATAGAAATTTTGGGCTCAATTGTGGTCATAAGTCGAGGACTCACTAGCTCAGTTCCAGAGAGAAAAGACACGTCTGCATGTAGATGCACATACAAGTGGATAAAAGTTGGGAGTCTTGTTGCTTAGGAGTTTAGTAGTTGCTTGTGCCTGTATATAAGAGACATGTACATATGGTGGTTTTCATGTGCTGACCTTGGACCCTTTCACTACAAGAGGCTACTGTATATTATGTCAGCTCATAAAATGTTTCTGTGGTCTTTTTAGAGTTGCCAACAGAAAGGGAGGGGGGAACAGTGGGCAGCTTGCATTCCATAAATGTTTTCAAAGATAGTTTCTAGGTGACCGAAGTTTCTGCCATGCAAAATTCTAACTGGAGAGTATGATTGATGACTCTTGGCTATGGATGTGTCCCACTGGAGAATACAAATTATGATATTTCCCCCCAGGGGGTGGGGGGGAAACCAGGGTGAAGGGTGGCAATGAATGATGTGTCTCAGAATCGGCTTCACCCAAGCAATGCCGCGTCATTTAACTCCCAATAAATCCTTTTGAAGTTTGGCTAGAGACTCATGATTTAAATGGGGTTAAGTGTCAGAATCCTGACACAACACAGGGATCCCCAAACCCGGGGCAATGGTCTATACTTGCATGAGTGGTGGGCCGGCATTCACTCAGCTTGACTCACACAAACAGTGGGCTGGCCTGCACATGTGCATGCGCTGGCCCAATTCTTCCATGGGCTGGTTTGTATCTGCCCCCATTGGGCCACTAAGCTATAAAGGTTGGGACTACTGGTATATCACATTACTAATCTTTCAACATTCAGAATCCAGTTCCTCGATAAAGTATATTCCAGTCCATTTGCTCTTCATTTGTCCTTTTAAATTAACACAGGTAGTCCTCATCTAATCACAGTTTGTGTAGTAACCATTCGAAGTCACAGCAGTACTGAAAAAAGTGACTTATGGCCGTTTTTCACACTTACAGCTGTTGCAGCATCTCCATGGTCACATGATCAAAATTCAGATGCTTGGCAACTGACTCATATTTTTGATGGTTGTACTGTCCCAGGCTCATTTGATCTCCTTTTGTGATCTTCTGAGAAGCAAACTCAGTGGGGAAGCCAGATTCACTTAACAACCGTGTTACTAATTTGATAACTGCAGGGATTCCCTTAACAAATGTGACAAGGAAGGTCATAAAATGGGACAAGATTCAGTTAACTGTCTTGCTTGGCAACAGAAATGTGGGACTCAATTGTGGTTGTAAGTCGAGGACCACCTGTATTTATGTTGTATTTCCATTTCTCCTTTCCTGAATCAGTTGCTACATTCCAGACCCTGTCAAGGTACAGGTAAGCTTACCTGATCATGAAATTGGCCTGTGGATGTAGAAAACAGAAAAGAGCTTTAGGTTCTTTACCTCAAATGAATGGTGTTGATTTGTCAGGTTGCACCTGTTACCTAGAATATTCATTGTGAAACAACCTTAACGAGATTCACGAATGGCTGTTTTTTTGTTTTAATTTTTAATTCCAGGTTACAGAACTTAATCATGTGAAGAATATATTGCGGTTGCCAAAAGGTACAAGGAAACATGCTGTAGGGATATATTTTAACGATGACACATCCAGGACTTTTGCTTGTGAATCAGGTAGGTGTCAGACTTCAAAAATCTTTCTTCTGCTTGTCTTTCCGGCTGCCATAGTAACGGGGGGAGGGAGGATATATTGGGCTTTGGGGGAAGTGTGCTGGAGGCTTTAGAGAGTGAACTGTAACACTTGGGGAAAACTTTATTGTTTATGCTTACTTGCATACTGCACAGCTGCATCTTATCTAACCAGGCCAAGGTCAACGGCCAGATGTCTGCATCACTACCTGAAGATGCCCCAGATGACGTTATACATATCTCAGATTGGATGGACTTTTTGACCTGTTGTGGGTGGGAATGTTGCCATAACTTTGTATATGTGATTTTCGTGCCTAATATCTCAGATCTTGAATTCTTTTGATGCTACCACTTGATTTCCAGTAAAAGTCCTTTTCTCTGTAAGAATGGAGTCTAAGGGTGTCTTTCTTGGATTTTGAATGGAGCCTTACGCAGGGGTGGGATTCAAAATTTTTAACAACTGGTTCTGTGGGTGTGGCTTAGGTGGTGGGTGTGGCTTGGTGGTCATCTAACTGGGTGGACATGGCTTGGTGGTCATGTTATTGGCTGGGTGTGGTGAACTCTATATAACTCACATCAAGGCACGCATCTCCTTCCCTGGCCTCTCGTGACTGTGGGGATGCTGCAACAGTCATAAGTGTGAAAAATGGTCATAAGTCACTTTTTTCAGTGCCATTGTAACTTTGAATGGTCACTCCACATAAGCAAAGTACCAGCAAAGGAGGGAAAAAAATCTCCAGAGACATTCCTGAGACAGGAAGTCTAGTTTCTGCCAAGAATGTAATAAGGGTTAACGGAGAGGCAGTTTCTGTAAGCAACACCAGAATGTTTCCTTCCTGCCTTCCTTACAGAATTAGGCCAGTAATTTCTTCTAACAACCAGTTCTCTGAACTGCTTAGAATGTTAACAACCGGTTCTAGCAAATAGGTGCAAACTGGTAGAATCCCACCCCTGGCCTCATGTGACAGTAGGTCTAATGCATGTGTGCTTGCACAATTGTGGTAGCTGTAAATATTACAAATGGTCCACACCAAACTGCAGATTTTTGGTCATTTGTATGCAGAACTTGAAGCAGATGAATGGTGCAAAGTCCTTCAAATTGAGTGCCTGGGGACTCAGATTAACGATATTAGCCTGGGAGAACCTGACCTGTTGGCTTCTGGTGTAGAGAGGGAACAGAATGGTATGTAAATACATGTTGCATATAACCATAAATAGACACGTTCAGGGTGCCTATCAGGGTGCCAAATAATAGATCCATTGCAAGCAACACTCCGAGGCAGGTAGATTCCTCAAAGAATAGCTTTATTGGAAATATCATATTAGCATATATCTGGTGAACACCAGCTCTGAAGGGTCCCTCAGTTTTCCCCTGATCAAAAATGAACATTTTTCCCCTCAATTCCAGTCACATGCTTGAATTAAGGCAGCATTCGCTGGTCTGGTGACATCACTCCTCCTTCCTCCAGCCAGGTGTGAGAACCTCGTTGGTTCTCAAGAGAAAGTATTTTATTTTGGCTACACAGCCCCAGCTATCTCTAATCCCCCCGTCCCTATCCCTCAGCTCTAGTGTGGCAGCAGCTCCAAGATGGTTTCAGCCAGGCCAACTCTAGGGTTGACAGAGTCTTCAGAATGGCTTGATAAAATCCAGAAATGCTCCTTTTGTTAAATTCTTTAATTTAGTCAATTTTTTTTAATCTGCAAGTGACATATTCTGTCCTCCTCTCTCTTGCCCCATTCTTTCCCTCTTGCCAGTTAAACTATGTGTCACCCAACAGAGGTAGATTCAGCATTGCTTAATTAAATGTTTCAGTCCTACCTTTCTAAGCAAAGGAGAAATTATTTAAAATGAGAATAAATCCCAGCTGTTGTTAGGAATGTGAAAAATGCTGAGATTGGACAACTATTTGTCTGAAATGGTATAGGATTTCCTGCTTGAGCAGGGGGTTGGACTAGAAGACCTCCAAGGTCCCTTCCAACTCTGTTATTCTTTTATGTGGAAATCAATCTATTTTAACAAATGCATAATTTGGATTGTCCTTGTAGGATCCAAGGGTTTTTGGATTGCCCCTTGTGTTCATGTCCAACAGTTACACTTCTATATCACTAAGAACCCTGTTGACTTTCTAACTTCCCAAAACAGAAAGTTTGTAGGCAGAATTTTGCAGATTCTTTGGGTGTACATCATGCACAATTTAGTACCCCTAATTCGTAGAATTTAAGTTTTAACAATTGCATTGGGGCTTCATGTTTTTGAAGCGGTTTCACATATATAAACCATAGAGCAAAGTACCATGTCTAGCAAAACCCTAAACTGAAATTTTGTCTTCAGTGAACTACGTTTTTACAATCAATAGTTTCTTCAGTGACATTCAAAAATATGATTTTCTTCTGCCAATGGAAATGGTACAATCAAATAAAAATTATCCAAGCCATGTAAAATTGCTCTTTCATTTTGTAGGTTGTTAGGAAAAAATGTAGGAATAGTTATGGATCAATTTGAAAATGCCACAAAAAAGTGACGCATGATTTGTTACGATTATGCTGGCTTTTAGTTCTGCAAGGATTTTAATTTGAATGTTTTGTTTTTCTCCCAGAGAGATTCCACGTGTACTTGATGCCTTCACCTAATTTAGATGTGCATGGGGAATGTACCTTGCAGATAACATTTGAAAATATCTGTCTTTGGGACATACAGAATCCCAGAATAAAACTTGTGTCTTGGCCTTTAAGTGCCCTCCGGCGATATGGGAGAGACTCAACCTGGTTTACATTTGAAGCTGGAAGGTGAGCAAATTCGTTTCTGCAGGATATTTTTTTTTCATAATATTGTTGAAAACAGGAAATTCTCTCTGCATTGGATGGAGCCCTTGTATATCGTATTAACAAGACACACAACAAGCCAACAGACATATACAGTAGCAACAACTGTTCTCTGTCCTATTAATATAACATCTGATATATTTGATGGCAGAGGAAGTAGGTCTATTTGGTTTTGGGAGAACAGCCAATATTTTAAATCTCTTGACAAGTGTAAATCTGATTACAGTCAGTTGCATTGGAAGCTATAGAAGCATGATTCAAGACTGGACTGTATCTTTTCTGGTATTAGATTGGTTAGCAAGGACTTTTGGGGGATTGTTTTAGATTTCTTTTTTAATTTCTTCAGCCCAATCTGAAGATGTGCAGAATCAAACCTATACTTCTCTGCATGCAACACAGGTACATCAGCCCTGTGTTTTTTATTCAGGATAATTTTAAAGGAAGGATAAAAACACATTTCCCATCCATGTACATACACATATATTCACACACATATATTCACACACATGTACAGTTTTGGCCTGGTGGGTAGACAAGAGAGAGCATTTAACAATGGATGAATTAGAATATCCAGTACTGGAAGAACAATATTTTCTGCTTCAGAGATGAACGCATTTTTTTTTCCAGTACTGAAAGTCCTCTTAAAATGTACAGGTTTAATCTGGCGGAAATAGTCAGCCAAAATGGCAGCATGGTTGTATGCTATGGTAGTATGCAAGTAGTCCTTGACTTACAAGCATTTGTTTAGCAACTGTTCAAAGTTACAACTGCACTGAAAAAAGGAACTTGAGACTGGTCCTGACACTTAGGACCATTGCAGCATTCCCAGGTTCACATGATCAAAATTTGAGTGCTTAACAACTAGCATGAATTTACAACAGTTGTAATGTCCTGGAGTCATATGATCTCCTTTTGTGACCTTCCCAAGCAGCTTCCAATAAATAGAGTCAATGTGGGAAACCAGATTTGCTTCATCCTTATGTGATTCGCCAAACAACTGCAGTGATTTACCTAACAACTGTGGCAAAAAAGGTCATAAATTTCATTGTGACTCATTTAACAACCGTGTTGCTTAGCAAACAAAAATTCTGGTCCCAATTGTGGTTGTAAGTTGAGGACATTCTGCTGCTACTCTACTAATTCATATCTGCGCTCCGTATGGAATAATGGGTTGTAAGCTATCTTGTTATACGGAGAAAGAATGTATAATTTTGAGAGTATTAAAAAGTAGCCTTCTAGAGATGAAATGAACTTTAAATTCTCTCTCTCTTTGTGCTTTTATTTTCATTAAATGTGCTTTGTATGGCCTTTATTTAGATTCCCCAGATGTAGAAAATATTTGTGCTTATCTGTCTACCCAAGGATATACGTGTGATACTTATCTTTGACTAATAACTGTGGTTTAAATTTTAATATGCAAGCAACATATGCAAACTGGACTCTTAAGGAGCCTCAGATTTTTGCACATTTCTGCATGTCGTGGTACAGCTCTCCAGTCAATACACACTTTATAGAAAATTGCATACCCAAAACCTGCAGAGAAAGGTATTTCCATAGCAATATTTTGCAATGGAAAAGCTACAAAGGAGCATAAAATTGGAACAGGATTGACTTCTGTGTCAAGAAACATGGTAAAATTGCAAGAAATGGGGGGAAGACAGAAATTCATCTGAATTTAATACACTGTTATAGTATCTGCTATTTTTGCTTCATCCTTTCTTGCTCCTTTCTTTCCCCCAGCAGAGACCCTGCTGTAGGAATGAACAGTTTAAATTATTCTGAATCATGTGGAACCACATTCTGTTCTTTTTCTGGCAGGATGTGTGATACTGGGGAAGGCCTATTCATCTTCCAGACAAGAGATGGGGAGGCAATCTATCAGAAAGTCCACTCAGCTGCCTTGACCATAGCAGAACAACATGACCACTTACTGCAGAGTGTGAAAACCTCAATGGTAGGCCTCCTAATTTCATGAACACACAAGCCACCTTCTTAAGTAAGAGTTCAGGTTGGATGGTAGGAACAGCAAAGCAATCTACTTGCTCTTGCTAGCTTACTCCTCATCTTTGTTTCTAAGCAATGGGTTTACCAAGTGAACCTGTAGCTGCAATTGCTGTTTGATGGATGAATATGGGAAGTGAAAGCTACCTCAAGTATCCCAATGGATTGATTCGCCTCTGTTATAAAACAGTAGGCCAGATATCCTCTAAGGCGGGGTGTCCAACCTTGGTACCTTGAAGACTTGTGGATCTCATCTCCCAGAATTCCCCAACCAGCCATGGGGAATTCTGGGAGTTGAAGGCCATGAGTCTTCAAGGTGCCAAGGATGAACACATCTGCTCTAGGGGTTGGCAGAAGGGTGGTTTGGAACTCCTTTCATTTCTAAGACTGCAGTCTATCCACTCCTGGTTTCACCCTTGTTGCTGAGCTACTCATTTGACCCTGAAATATTAAAAGAAAGCTCCTTGGAAAGATATGAGCCTCTCATGAGTCTTTAGGGTGGGGGAGGGTATAACACAAGTAAGCCAAAAGAAGACATTATAAGGAAAAGCATTTTGGTGTTCTTCTGCCTTTCTCAGCAAATCTACAGAATTGCCCTTTTTTAGCCTTTTACCAGATAATGTATCATCTTAGTTATAACATTTTCTTGTATTAAGTCTAATGCCAACTCTCTTTTTGTTATTTTTTTCTTTTTTTTAAATTTGTTTTTATAAATTTTCATTCATAAACATTTTTTGTTCAATATGAAGTTTGGAGAAATCAAGTACATGTTATAATAGGACCTGAAAGGAAAGGTTTGGCATGCCAGAAACATAATCTCTGTGTAGATCATGTACAGAACTACTGCATGAAACCAAACAGTTGGATCAATAATCTTGTCCTCCTCAGATTGTTGTCCATTTCCCAAATGGGAAACATCTTGCCAATATTTTTACCTTGACCAAAGTTGTGCTGACTTGTTTACCCAGCTTTAAGCCTACAAACTTCATGATGCAATATGAGATTGATGAAAACTATCTGCCTGAGAACAAATGTATCTTAAACTAGAAACCTCATTTGGAATATATGTGATATTTTGCCCCAAATCACGCTGGAATTTCACTGGAAGACAGAAATGTATTCTTTGATTTTGTGGAACAGAAGCAGAGATAGATCGGCTGGTACCTGAAATCACCAGGCAAAATTAGAGATGTTAGATTAACATATTATGGTTGGTCACACAGTCAGCCAGATGTTTAGAGTGGGTTTGGAATTTTCATCCACCTATCAAGTTGTTCCAAAGGTGCTTTTTCAGGAGGCAACTGGACTTCCTTGTTTTCTTCTTTTGACGTTTCACTTCTCATCCAAGAAGCTTCTTCAGCTCTGACAGGATAGTGGGAATGGAATAGGACAGTGGGGAATGGAATTCTCAGTCATTCAAGACAACCATGATCTGGATGACTGAGAATCTCTACAGACTTTCACCTATCAAGTCCTTCTCACGGATCTGGGTCATAGGCAGTTGTTATTGTTGGGAGGTGTTAAAGGTATCATCACAGGATGTAAGTTGTTCCAAGTAAAGTTGCCTTTTGCAATTGACTGGTGGTGATTTTGTCAGTGTTAATCAGAGGTAGTATTCAGCAGGTTCTAACCAGTTCTGGAGAACCAGTAGCAGAAATTTTGAGTAGTTTGGAGAACCAGCAAATACCACCTCTGACTGGCCCTGCCCCCATCTATTTTCTGCCTCCCGAGTCCCAGCTGATCGGCTGGGTCTTCTTTTGTTGCCCTGAACAGGAGAACAGAGCTGGAAATCAGGTTAATGGGGTGGGGAGGAAATGGGATTTTGCAGTAACCTTCCCCCAGAAGTGGGGAGGGAATGACAATTTTGTAGTATCCTTGCCTTGGAGTGGGGTGGGAATGGAGATTTTATAGTATCCTTCCCCTGCCACACCCACCAAGTCATGCCCACAGAACTGGCAGTAAACATTTTTGAATCCCATCATTGTTGATGGTGTTCAAGTGGAACTCTCAAATTGTTTTGGAATTGCACCCAAGGTGCTCATTATTATTCCCTATCACAACAATATGAAGTCACAGTTGTCAGTTCTTTAGCTAATGTTGACCTTCATAAGTTCTTTCCAAGAATTTAGGACATCTTTATGTACTTGCATAGTATACTGTATGTGTCAATCTAGGCAATGTTGCCTTTCATAATTGATAGATGGAAATTTATCAATGCACAGGCTTGTTAAATGTTATCCAAGACTTTTTGGCATGGTAAAAATAATAATTATTAGAAATTATTATTAGCTGTATTTCCTTAATCTATTAATTGCTTGTGATCTAGAAATAAATATCAGAAAGGTTTTTTTCTTGTACAGTTCTTTTCAATGTTTTTCTCCTGTTAAAAATAAGTTTTATTTAAACCTATTTGTTTTCTTTGATTAAATGCTTTTCTCCAGCCCTTCCATTCTATCAGAATATTTGAAGTTTCTTTAAAAATAACCTTTTAAAAATATTTTATTCATCTTTTATTTTAAACAAGGATACCTTTAGTTCAAAAAGATGAGAGATATGGAGGGGTACGCTTTTAAGTTGTTTTCAAATGCAAGATTTTAAAATGTGCTACGGTTACTAAAATAGATTTCAATTGTTTCCATGACAGTAAAATATAGGATAATTTTGTACATTCTTTTGAAGGTTTACCTGATGGAATGTATTTATTTAACAGTGTGGGTAGAAGCTTTTATTTCATGGTGTATTTGTAATCCAGATGCAAATGTTAAAGATTTCAAATTGGATGTTTGTTTCCAGTAAAATGGCTAAATGTTACAGAAATTGAAAGTTAAATATAAGTAGTTTTCTCTGAAACACCTTCAGAGATGCAGTAGGATCCTACACTCATAGTTTTCTGACAGGCCATAGAGAACTGTCTCTTCTTGTAAGCTTTTGGAAAGAATGAGACCGAAGGCTAGCAAGCTAAAACACGGATGTGTTGGAGATTGGTTTCCCCCAGACCACCAAGTTTTTATTTGTAGTTGTTTTGGTTTTTTTTAATGTTCTTATTGTTTTGGGAGCTGCTCAGGACCATGGTTCATAATATGGGTAATGTTGCTCTATTTGTTTATTTGATTTTCATCCTGCCTTTATTACTTTTGTAAGAAACTCAAGGTGGCACAGGTACATAATATTCTCCTTCCTCCTCCTCTTTCCCCCCTCACAACAACCACCCTGTGAGCTGTGCTATGCTGAGACAGGGTAACTGGCCCAAAGTTATCCAACCAACTTCCATGCCTAAGGCGGGACTAGAACTCACAGTCTCCTGGTTTTCTCCTTCATCCTAACCATTACCTCAAAGTGGTGTAAACAAAACTATATAAGTTTTTTTTAAAACAAACAAACAAACAAACAAGCATGGCATTCATATTTTGCATATTGTCCTAGTATGTGTAAGTCTTATTAAACTCCAATTTGAAGGGACTAAGGATATGCTGATTAGCTAAGATGCATTGCATTCTACAGCTTGCCATTTTTGATTCCAGCAGCCCCTTTTTTTTAATTAAAAAAATAAATTAACAGATATCTAAGAGATGTAGTGTGTGTGTGTGTGGGGGGGGAATTACTGCTTCTGAAAATCTACAGGGTGTTCAAGATAATTTTTTCAGATATTTTTGACTTTCAAAAACCTGGGTGGGCTAATCACCACAATGACAGACTTCTTCTCTTCTCTGGTGCTTCCTGGAAAGACCAGGTGACATTTAGCTTCGTTTTATTACCTGGTGAATCCAAGAAATGCAAGAACGGTGTTTCTCTTTTAGGAGTGTTGCAGCAATTCATAAACATTTAAGCAAAGCTAGGGATGAACTACTTTCTTTTAAAAATGATCATTCTTCAGTTCTGCTCTTTCTCTGTGTACGTGGAGAAAGAGAAGGACAGAAAATAAAAAAAAATTAGATAAAATCTCATTTGTATCTCATATTCATCCTGCCATGGTTTCCACTAAGGAAAATACAGTCTGCAAATTTTCTTCCAGAAGAAATTGTGGGAAAATAATTATATGTTTTCCCTAGTGTTTTTGTCTTCGAATGGCCATGCCATGTGTTATTTTCTGTACTCTTAGAATAGCATATTTGTTCTGAACAAGTGTGATAATCTGTAGCTTATTCTAACTCCCTCCTAACTCCCTAAAGTAGAATTGTTATGAAATCAACTTTCCAGCAAATGGCATGTTTTTCTTTTTTCATTTTATACTGTGAAAGTCTAATCACACATTTTTATTCGTTGAAAAATATATCAGGAAATGATTGTAATCAGTTTACGGCCAAAGTTGTAATCCCAGAACAAAGTCAAACTGAACTATAAACAGTTGCAAAAGATGTCATTCTTACATGAACTTTTCCCCCAAGAACTGGTGAAAGTTTTGATAGTGTGTTGGAAGTGGAGAATAAATTGCTTTCATGGACCAATGTACAGATAGAAGAGAGCAGAAGCGATAGAAGTAAAATAACCCATGTGGAACAAGGCATGGCAGGATAAAGATGGTCTTGGAGGGAGTTGGTGTATACCAATCATGGTTTGTCTCCCATTATTATCAATATATCTTAACAAATCTCTTATATGTTTGGGTGTCAGGAAGGAGATTCTGGTATTCCTATTAAAAAAAAATCTAATGTCATCCAGTCTATATTTCAGTGATTCCTCTGTCCCAGAGATCCTAAATGAATGTGTGTGTGTGTGTGTGTGTGTGTGTGTGTGTGTGTACGTACATATTGGGAGAGACAAATTGTTAGAATGGCATATCTCCCACCTTGCTGATATTTGAGAAATTTGAATGCAATGCTGTTAAATACATTAATTCTTTACTTCCTAAATTATTCACCTTAAACCCAACAAAGGGGTATAAATGAATAAAATTGCAACAGTGTTATTTCTCAGCCAAGGAAATATGGTAAAATCTTGGTTAATGGGATCCATTTCCTCAAAGGAGTTATCAGTGTGACTCTTGGTATCTTTAGATTGAACATACAGCTCTCTCTGAGTGGTTTATAGGGGGGGGGGGGGGGGGGGGGGGGGGGGGGGGGGGGGGGGGGGTGGGGGTTTTTTTTTTTTTTTTTTTTTTTTGTTTTTTTTTTTTTTTTTTTTTTTTTTTTTGTTGGGTTGGTGTTTTTTTTTTTTTTTTTTTTTTTTTTTTTTTTTTTTTTTTTTTTTTTTTTTTTTTTGTGTTTTTTTTTTTTTTTTTTTTTTTTTTTTTTTTTTTTTTTGTGTTTTTTTTTTGGGGGGGTTTTGGGGTCTTAGTTTGGGTTTTAAGGGGGCCTTTGGGACTTGACCCGGTAACATGGGTTCAAGGGTTTGGGGTTCTTGGTTTTTAAGTCAACATATTGCCCCCAACAATCTGGATCCTCATTTTTACCAACCTTAGAATGATGGAAGGCTGAGTCAACCTGAAGCCATCAGAATCAAACTCCAGACTGAAGATATTAAAGATAATAATCTTATTTGATAAAGCCAGATGATTCTAACATTCTTCTGCTTTCTTCGGTTACATAAACTATCATTAATTTTGGATATGAGCTTCCTTTTTACACATTGAAAAGATGAAAAGCATTAAAACCAACCTAGGTTTTGATGCAACATGTTGAAGATACATTTCATATGGTCCTCAGAGATTCATCCCATTATGTCTTGGATTTTCTTTCAGCTTCAAATGAAAATGACTGACCGGGCTGTTTCTCTTGGCACCATGGTCCCTTTGCCCAGGAGTGCCTATTGGCAGCACATCACACGGCAGCACAGTACTGGACAGCTCTTTGGCTTACAAGGTAAGGTGCTGATATAACATTTCCAAAAATAGTCCCATTGGGTGATGGGTATGCATGAAAGATCTTGGGAGCCTGAGCCAAGAGATGTAGCCAAGGGAACAGTCAATAAGAGACAACATTTCCTGCAACTGCATAATGGGTGGGACAAGAAGCTCAGAAAGGACCCTCCCTAATTGCTTGGGCTGCAAAAGAGATGGGGAAGAGATGTACTTTCAGACTTGCAAGATTCAATATCATTTTACAATAAAATAGAATTAGCTCATCTGGTTGGGATCTGATTTACATTGTGAAG
Source organism: Notechis scutatus (assembly GCF_049901735.1). Lineage (NCBI taxonomy): Eukaryota > Metazoa > Chordata > Lepidosauria > Squamata > Elapidae > Notechis > Notechis scutatus. The sequence goes on along the minus strand of NC_142011.1, from coordinate 19,160,994 downwards.
TTGGCACCAAATTTGTAAGTCTGAAAATTCATCTCAACCAACTCACCCCCATCTAATTTATACCCTGAGAAAATAGGGAGGGTGTCATCCCTGAAGCCATTTTTTTTAAGCTGGAGCCATTTTGGGAGCACCTTCAGGGATGCCACAGCAAGGATGGTTGGAGCTGTGGGAACATGAGGGGAGGGTTAGAGATAGCTGGAGATGTGTAGCCAAAACAACATTCTCTCCCGTGGGAGCCAAGGATGTTCTACCAGGTGTTGGAGAGATGTGAACTAAAGCCAGCCAGGATGGTGGTTGCAACCTGGTTGGACCATGTGACGGATGTATGACCTGAGGGGAAGAACTTTGGAGTTTGATTTGGGTGGGGAAAACCTCAGGTCCTCCAGAGTTGGGTTTTCTCCAGATGTGTCAATATGACATGCCTAATAAATCTATACTTTGAGGAGCATTGATTCTGTTGGGTTAGTGGTGGGATTGAAAAACTTTTACCACTGTTCGGTGGGTGTGGCTTGGTGGGCGCGCTTTGCTTGCATATGCACACTTTGCGTGCACACACACACCAAACATGCACTTTGCGCAGGTGCAAAGGCGTTTGCACAGGTGTAGAGGCATTCCAACTCACCTGCAAGCCTGCACTCTCCCAGTTGCGCAAAGCAGCTGCACTTCAAATTCAGAAGATAAAGGTGAGTATGGAAGCCTGGGCAGGTGGGTGATCCTAACAGCAGAGCGGCAGAGAGAACCAGTTTGGTCTACGCTGCTCATCGCCACTACTGGCTCGGTAGAACTGGGCTGAACCGGTAGCATACCACCACTGCGTTGGGTGTGTTAACTGGAACTCTGACAGAGGGCCCCCTCTGAACCTCTTTTCCTAACCACTATGTGGATTATGGTATCTTTTATCTGCACATTGAACCTCAGGATCATTTATATAGCATTACACAGATTCATATGTATTGCCACACCATGGTTTGGTGTTGCATCAATCAATGACAGTCTTCAGTGCTTTTTTTTTTTCCCTTCTCTGATCTCCTGGGCAATGACCTTCTCTGCCTTCCCATTTTAAGGAAGCCCTAATTTTTTATTATGCTTGTATTACAAATCTTGAGGCTTGCCTTCCCAAATAAAATTGGAAATCAGATTCAGACCATAGTTCCCAGATTTGATTTGGAAGGCAAAGCAGAGTTTGCTGATTTGGATGTGGTGAAAAAGTATGGTTTGGATGAATGAATGAGGAGGTTGCAGGTAAATTGGAGAATGTAAAAGAAGTGAGAATGAAGAGAGACTGCATAACCTTCATGTTCGCAAAGGAGAGATTGTGGCCACCTGTAAAGAGCAAAGTGGAAGACCTTTTCTTTGTTGAAAATGTAGATGACACAATTAGATCTCAGGTGACATTTTACAATGTGCTTTCTAGACTTCACATCACTATTTTCATCTAAGAAACACTTGCTTTTTGTGCATAAAACCTACTAATTATATCTTAGTGTCCAAATAATCTTGACTAGATTGCAGATGGAATTGACTAAGTGGGCTGACTTCAAAGGGTTGATCAAGTTGCCCATTTTGGAAAGCCTGTAACAATTAACAATTAATTGTTCAGTCTTCATTCCACCTCAAAAATAATGCCTGATTGAATGGGTCTTTATGCAAAGTCATTGCACGTTATTTTTTTCCTTATCTTGCTGAAATTTGGATTGTGAAAGCTGAAAGCAAAGGTGGAGGAAACTGGTTGTATCTATCAGATTCTAAATCTTGACTGTTCCAAAACCATCCATGTTTTAATTCTTTACATTCTAAATCAATTCTTATGCACACCCGATGACCTTCTAGTAGTCAACATAAATAAAAATATTAATTATGATACACACTGTGTTGAAAATAAAATGGGGGATGGAGCAGCTGTCATATGAAACCCTGTAAGTGAGGGCATGTTATATGTAACACCTCTGTGGTCTAAAATGTTAAGAAATGGATGGTGGGCTATATATATCAGTGGTGGCTAAACTTTTTGGGCTCCTGTGCCAAAAATTGCAGGCATGCTTGTGCACGCTCACTTGCTCACGTGTCAGCACCCAGAAGGCAATGCGCGCCCCCAATGCCCCTGCGCGATTCCCCCACACATCGCCCCCTTACCTGCACTGTGCATGTGCATGTCTCCCAGATGATTTTCGGGCCGTTTGAGGCTGTTTTTCGCCCTTCCAGGGGCTTTAGGGAAGCCCCTGCAGCCTCAGGAGTCTGAAAACGGACCCGTTTTGACACTTCTAGTATTTCCAGAAGACCCATTTTTTGGCCTCCCAAGTCTGCAGGGGCTTCCCTCGAGCCTCTGGGAGGCCGAAAAAGGCGTCAAATGGGCTGAAAATCAGCTGGGAAGTGTGTGCGTGCTCAGTGCAGGTAAGTTGGTCTGGCCCAACTTACCTGCCCAGCGTGTGCCCGCACAAATGGTTCTACATGCCACCTGTGGCATGCGTGCCATAGGTTTGCCATCACGGGTATATATGATTCTTAAAAATCAGGAAATAATAGACATCAAATTCCAAACCTACTCCAGTCTATTATACAATCTATAAGTATTCTTTTTCTTATTCTCAAAAAATTGTTTCCAGTTAGGTAATTATTCTAAATGCATCTCTAATTGTAGAAACTTAGATTATCTCGTGCATGATGAAAAGCACATCTTATCTCTCTCTCTCCTAAATAAACTTTTTTTCTAGTAAAGCTAAAATGTTGCTAATATTTTTGTAGCCTTAGTTCAAACCTTGTTGATTTGTCTTATAATCTCTGAGGACATCTAGTGGCCAGGGAAAGTGTCTATCTAACGTCCACTATAATTTATTTGGGAGGGACTGGAAAGAAAAGCAATGAAAAAGAAGTGCTATGAAAGGTTAAAAATATGTACCGGTATATGTAGTCCTTGATTTACAACTGTAATTGACTGTAACAGTCATATGTTGCGGTTGTAAGTCAAGACATAACAAGACCAGATTCAAATTTTCAACACTTTTTTTTTGCAGCAGTTGTTAAATGAATATGACAGTCGTTAAATGATCCCCACTGGTTGTTAAGCAAATCCATTTTCTCCAGTGTTTTTTTCCCCCCAGTAACCATAATTAAGCACCAGAAATTGGCAAAAGTGTCACAAATTACAGTAAGATAACCAGGAGAGCTGCAAAAAGCTGTAAGGGGGATCTGGTTGTCAAGTGCTCAAAATACAATCACATGAATACAGTGTGTGCATATATGTGTGTGTGTGGGGGGGAGCATCATGGTATAGGGTTTCCTGCCTGAGCAGAGGGTTGGACTAGAAGACCTCCAAGGTCTTTTCCAACTGTGTCATATTATTCTATTCTATTCTATTCTATTCTATTCTATTCTATTCTATTCTATTCTATTCTATTCTATTCTATTCTATTCTATTCTATTCTATTCTATTCTATTCTATTCTATTCTATTCTATTATTATTTATTCCATTCCATTCCATTCCATTCCATTCCATTCCATTCCATTCCATTCCATTCCATTCTATTCTATTCTATTCTATTCTATTCTATTCTATTCTATTCTATTCTTTATTCCATTCCATTCCATTCCATTCCATTCCATTCCATTCCATTCTATTCTATTCTATTCTATTCTACTCCCATTCTCTACTCTACTCTACTCTACTCTACTCTACTCTACTCTACTCTACTCTACTCTACTCTACTCTATTCAAAAATGAGTTGTGAGTAGATCTGGGGAGGTCCATAGTAACTTTGAATGGTTGTTAAGGACAGGAATCCTAGACAGATATTCTAAAATAAGTTTACTTGTACTGTAACCAGTTGGTTTCTGGGAGCAATTCAAGATGCTAGTTATGATCTATAGAGCCATAATGATATGAGACTTGATTATCAGATGGACCACTTGCCTCCTGTAATTTATGTCTGTTCTATTTGATTGGACAAAGCTGGTATGCTTTGGGTCCCATCAGTACACATATAGACTGGGTGAAACCAGGCTCAATAGCAGTAACTGTGAGAGGGATCTTGGAGTGTTAGTGGACAACCAGCTAAATATGAGCCAGCAGTTGTGGGAGCGCCATCACTTGTGACCTTCAAGAAGAGATTGGACTGCCATCTGTCAGAAATGGTGTAGGGTCTCCTGCTTGGGTGGGGGGTTGGACTAGATGACCTATAAGGTCCCTTCCAACTCTGATTATCTGTTAACTGTTGTCAGTTAAGTAGTTCCCTCTGATGGGATACAGAAAGCTGCTCTCTGGAATAGTATTCTCCCAGAGATGGGAGTCTTCATTCTATGACCACATTTGAATGAGTTCTTTAAAATGGCCTCACCCCAGGCCCAGATGGTCTCACAAGCCAATATTATAAGGACTTCAAGGATGAACGTCTTCAACCATTAAAGGGCACAATGAAATATATACTACAAAGTGGAAATATAGCCTAGATGTGGAAAGAAGCCAACATTGTGTTGCTCCCAATGGAGGGTCAAGATGTTACAAAGTCTCAAACAAGGGTGGGTGATGAGGGGATGCTTTGCATAAAGTGTGTATTGTTTTGCTCTTCCTGGGTCCTCCCTCCCTCCTCCCCCCACTGTTACTGCTTAATTGTTCTAAACTGTCTTTACCATAGTAAAATGCCCAGAGTCATTATGTAGTCAGGTGGCTATATATATATATTGGATAACCAGACAGTAAATAGAAGACTGCCTGAAAACTCTTCTACCCAAGATAATAGCTAGTAACTATTAATGGAATGCTGTAAAGCTACTTTTCAGTATTCCTTTAAAATCCATCTTTTTGTCTCCCCCCACCCTTAACACTTCAGTGCTTGCTTCAATTTGTGTTTCTCCCAAGCCCCACATTTGTATAGGCTTGTTATGGCTTTCCTCCTCCTAGAACCTAGTTTTACATTTTAGGCCCAGCACAGGGAGAAACACAAATATGAAATACATTAGAGGATTTCTCTACTATTAATAATAACAACAACAGCTTTGGTTGAAAGAAAGGAAATGTTTTAATTCTCTTTTTATTCAGGAAGGGTGGTCCACAGCGGATCAAGAAAGACAAGATGGTGGCCATACTTGCATCATCAAAAATCTACCCTACCCTATACGATGGAATGTTGTCCAGATTCCCAGGAGGGAGGGGATGCATTCCAGAGGAGCAAGAGACAATGTGGCAATAGCAATAATACTTAGACTTATATACCACTTTTGAGTGCTTTGCAGCATTCTCTAAGCAGTCTTCAGAGTCAGCATATTGTCCCCAACAACCTGGGTCCTCATTTTACTGACCTCAGAAGGATGGAAGGCTGATTCAGCCTTGAGCCAGCAAGGATCGAACTCCTGGCAGTGGGCAGAATCAGCCTGCAATCTTGCATTGTAACCACTGTGCCACCATGGCTCTATTTAGAACATTTTGGTGAGAGAAAGAGGGTAAATATGGCTAGTCCCTAATAGTTCCCAGAATATTTGTTTCATGCTGCAAGTAATCTGCTTGAGTTTGCCAAGACTTTTTATCTATAGGTGAGGAACTATAAACTATGGTGGCGCACTGGTTAGAATGCAGTACAGCAAGCTACTTCTGCTGACTGCCAGCAGTTCAGCAATTCAAATCTCACTAGCTCAAAGTTGATTCAGCCTTCCATCCTTCTGAGGTGGGTAAAATGAGGACCCAGATTGTTGGGGGAAATAGGCTGACTCTGTAAATTGCTTCAAGAGGGTTGTAAAGCACTCTGAAGTGGTATATAAGTCTATATGCTATTGCTATAAAAGAAATTGTTTTGAAGAATCTCTGTCTTTTGGTTTTTGGAATCTGTCACCTGTCTATATGAAAACATGAAAAAGATGTGGCTTTAGTTCATAGTTATGGCCATAATCTGGATTCCTGCCCTCTCGGCAGAAACCTCTGGGTGAGGACAAAGTTAAGTAGGTTTGTATTAGCATTTTAACATTTCGAGCAAATGGAATGGATAGCATTATGCAAAGCTCTATAAAAATCTGAACATTAGAATGAAGGGAACAAATACTTTACTTTGTCAGGATGCTGTTGGGCATCTCAAATCTTAGTTTTAACAGTGAAAGTGTGCAGCTACTCAATCAGTCCAACTGATTAGATCCTGAACGTGTGATAATTCAATGACACATTTTTTTCTTTCTCCTTTTTGTTTGATTTGGAGAAGATAGCCCACTGAAGATCCACAGAACAGAAACCTTTCCCACCTATCGGTCAGAACATTGATAAAATGGAGCCAAGGACTTTAACAAGTTGTGTGTGTATGTATTGAAATGGACTTGCAACTGAACTGGACAACAATAATGAAGCAGATGAAAGAAGGAAAGACTGGATCATAGCTGCTAGATTATTTCTTAATTTTCAGGAGAAGAGGAGACTGGCTTGAAAATTATCATTTGTAATTTGCAATGTTTCATAATCACATCTGAAACAAAGAAACTTTCTTTCAATATGGGCTTTATATATAGTTAATCTCTGCTGTTGATTTGTTCTTTGCTATAAGTTGTTCAACATTTAGTTCATCCATTTCGGTGATTCCTTGAATAATGTAGTTTAAGGTTTTATTTTTCTTGTTTCAACACTGACTGTAGCACTTTTCCACTTTTAAAACTGATTGCTTATTTTTAGGAACTGGAATCAGTTGTCTCCCTGTCTATTAAAGTCTGGTTTTGTCTCCTCTAAACTATCTAAAGATAATTCTTGTGTCTCTATGTTTAATTCATGTTCAAATGCTTAAATATGTATCTTAGAACTTTAGAAATACAATGGCCTTTCCCATATTGTTAGAAAGATTACACATGTGACATTTCTGGGCTATTCAAGAAGAGCAATAATGCCCAGGATTCTGTAGATAATACTGTTACTCTATTTGGCTCCAGCAACACTTCTTTTTAAGCCGCATGTTAACATTATGCATTAAGAAGACTTCAGATTGTATGAATGGTTCAGTATCTATTCAGAATACAGAGAAGAGCTTTTAAATATTTGCTAGTTCGTGATACAACATCATGTTAATGACAGGTAGTCCTCACAACCATTCATTTTGCGACTGTTCAAAATTACAATGGCACTGAAAAGAAGTGACTTATGACTGGTTCTCCCACTTATGACTACTGCAGCATCCACATAGTCATCTGATCAAAATTCAGGGAATTGGCAACCAGCATATATTTACAACAATTGTAGCATCCGGGGGCATTTTTGACCTTCTTATCCAGCTTCCAACAAAGAGTCAATGGAGGAAGCCAGATTTGCTTCAATATCATATGAGTCACTTAACAACTATGGCAAAAAAAGAAGATAAAGCTGTGTATAACTTACTTAACAATTCCCTTGCTTAGCAATGGAAATCCTGGTTCCAATTGTGGTCACAAGTTGAGAGCTGTGACAGAGAAAGGATATCAAACCTTATGACCTTAACTATCATAATTATGGTTAACATGATTTAGGTTATAATCTCCCTGCCTAGGGCAGGAATTTTAGACAGATATTCTAAAATAATTCCAGATAAAAAACTGCCCAAACTTTGAAAATCTCTAGTGATGGAGATTACCACCTGTAATTTCAGAAAGAACCTGTCCTGCTGTTTAGTAGCTGTCACAATCAGAAAATTCTCCCTTATTCTTAAGTTCACTTCTTTAATCTAAATATACCCAAACATAACCAGATCCTTTGGCTTTTCTAAGATTTAGCATGGTTAGGTGCACCTAAACTTCTGAGAAACAAAACACATTTATCATATTTAGTGCATAAAATAGGAAGGTGAAAATGAATGGATAATTGTTTGGTAACCTGGAGCTAAAGTTAACTTAGAAAAATGTTTAGGTACACAGTGGGAAGAAACATATTATAAGATTGTCAGAATTTTTCATACATGGAGGAGGGCAATTTTTTCTGGGTTTATATAAATTACTTTTCCAAATGGCTTACAAATGTCTTTTCCAAATGTCTTTCTAACTTTATAATAGTTATGGCACAAAGCTATAAGTAATCATACTATTGATTTTTAGCAATAGTAGTAATAGCATTTATACTTATATATCCTGCTTCATAGTGCTTTAGTGCCCTCTCTAAAGTGATACATACAGTCAGCATACTGCTCCTAACAATCTGGGTCTTCATTTTACTGATCTTGGAAAGATGGAAAGTGGAGTCAATCTTGAGCTGATCAGGATTGAACTCCAGGCTGTGGGCAGAGTTAGGCTGCAATACTGCATTCTAACCACTGTGCCACAACTTCTAGTAGACAAATGAGACTCCGGGGTTACATAAAAATTGGTCCAGGAACTACATTGAAGTCATAGGTTGTTCCGTCCTCTCCCAACAAGACATACAATGTGCCAGATATTTTAAATGCAAACTCTGTTCCCCTTTCCCTCTCATCATATATGAGACAGAGTCATCCTGCCATTGGCAGAATTCATTTAATACCCTCCATCAAAGAACCCAATGGAATTTTCACTGTCACTTGTGTTTGTGTGTGTATGTGTGTGCATTTGACTTTGAAACAAAATCCCCCAACTTTCCCCCCCAAAATTTCTATCTACCTACTTCAGCCTTTTTAGGTATTTGTTCATGATTGCCTGTTTCTTTTCAAAATGTATTCTGACATTGTTGGATTTTCTCAACACTTGTGACTGCAGAAGAAGAAATAACATTGTGATCATCTTTCTCCAACAAGCTTCATTGCTGTGCTTTGCTTGACCAAAAGATGTTGCCCTAACACTGTATATTGTGGTGTCTACATAAACTAAAGCAAGACCCAGAAATACAGCACAATCATCACACCAGCAAAGAAAGGTTAAAATTCCTACATTTTGCCAGAGAAGACGCTAATGAAAAGCTACAGGCATCTGCTCCCAAACACCGTTAACAGAGCATAGAAACATAACCAGGCATATCATTTCTGTCAGCTCATCCTCACTCTGAGCTTGAGAACCTGACACTTAAAGATCAAGATACATTACTTGCAATCATACACCCACTTAGGCTGTGTAAAACCCATCAATTTGTTGGAATTATGGAGTGTGTCCACTCTCCCAGTTTGTGAAGCCTCAGAAAGGATGCTGGATTTTTATTACTTTCATTGCTTAACTTTAGAACTGTTGATACATTAAATGGGGGGAGAGATGGGGAAAAACAGGGAGAGAGGGGGGAGGGAGAGAGAGGGAGAGAGGGTGAGTAAGGGAGGGAGAGAGACAGGGAGGGAGGGAGGGAGAAACTGAAAGAGGAAATTACGCAGCCATTAATGTATTTTAGGGGGGGGAATGTTAACGGGTTAAATTAAGTCATATGTATACATCTTGAGTGCAATTAAATCCATTTTTTAAAAAAAGAACAACTACTTAATTTTAATCCAGATAATTCAGACTTCTTTTAGTTGCATGCTTGCAATAAAACTACTGAGGTCTTCATTGGAGATAGATCTTCCCTTCTTTATCATATTATGCAGTTAATGAGCCTAAGAGGTGCTAAATGCAATATGAACGCACCTCCTGATGCATGTCTTTTCTTTCTACTTGCAACTTTAGAAATATGATTCTACCTATTGATATTTCTCTTGCTGGACTGGGTCAATTGATACAATATGTAACGCTGAACTACTATGGGTATTTTTTTCTTCCATCCTTCCCCTATATATTCACCCGTGTTCTGTGAAGAGCCATTTCGGACTTTCAGTCAAAAGGTGATTTTGATCAAATCATTTCTTTCATTGACTCCTGCCGAATCAATTTAAAGTATCAAATCAGAGTGGACATTTTTTTAATTCAATTGGACAACTGTTTTTTTCTCTCTATCCCCCTAAATTGAATAAACAGCTTGGATTGATTATTTGAAGCACAACTTGGGTGATTCACTGAACACTAATATTTAGAGTGGTGAATGTCTTCTTCTTTTTTTAAAGTGTTTTCCTGGTTCTTGTGCTATTTTTTCTTTTCTTGTAGATAAGATTCGTGATGTTTTTAAGCAATATAGTGGATGATCTGATCTGGGCTGGAAGTTGCCTAAATGACAGAATATAAGACCGTGAGGGAGTAGTCAGACATATTTGGGAGTTCTTCTACTTCATCGTCTTCTGCTTGTGAACTGTCAGCTGGATGGTCTACATACACAGATAAAATTTAGTAATTTTTTGCACTGGTATAGAATGTGTACATGCCATTGGACATGCCCTGAACATTTCTAATTCTTCTATACAGGTAGCCTCGGCTTACAGTCATTCATTTAGATACATTGAAAGATACAATGGCACTGAAAAAGGTGACCTATGACCGTTTTTTCACACTTAGAACTGTTGCAGCATCCCCAAGGTCACATGATCAAAATTCAGATGTTTGTCAATTGACTCATATTTATGACAATTCTAACATTTCAGGGTCATGTGAACACGTTTTGCGATCTCTGATAAGCAAAGTCAATGGGAAGCCAGATTCACTTAACAACTGTGTTGGTAACTTAACAACTGCAGTGATTCGCTTGATAACTGACAAGAAATATCACAAAATGGAACAAAACTCACTTAACAGCCATCTTGCTTAGCAACAGAAATGTTGGACTCTGTTGTCGTCATAAGTCAAGGACTATCTGCAATTCTTGCCCAGTTCTTCAGTGTCAACCGAGTGTCATACAAGCAAAGTTTTTTTTACTACAAAGTGCTGGTGAGTGGGTACAGAAAGGAATGAAGCCTTACACATACACACCCCCAGTGCATTAGCCATCATTGTAGTATCCAAGTCAGAGGTGGTTCGCACCAGTTTGAGCAAACCAGGAGTTAAGATGCTGTGCAGTTAGGTGAACCGTCAAATCCTACCACTGGCTGGCCCTGCCCCAGCTTGTTTTTCAGCCTTTCTGGGCCCCTTTTTGGCCATTTTTGGCCATATTTTTGGCTGTTTCTCATGTCATTTTTGGGCCTGAAAATGGCCCAGAAAAAATCCCTAAAACAGCCCAGAAAACAGCCCCCAAATGGCCTGGAAATGGCCCCAAAATGGCCTGAGAACAGTCTGAAAAATTGTCTGAAAATAGCCCCAAAACGGCCTGAAAATGGCCTGAAAACAGTCTGAAAAATGGTCTGAAAATAACTCAAAAATGGCCTGGAAAACGGCTTGAAAATGGCCAAAAATGCCCCCCAAAACAGGCCAAAAAATGGGTGGGGGTGGGACCAGCCAGTGGTGGGATTAACTTTAACCGTTTGAATCCTACCTGTTCCTCTGAGGCAAGTGGCCGGGAGGCAGGGCTGGGTGTGATGAGTGACGTCACCCATCCAGTCACATGACCAACCAGCCACGCCTACCCAGCCAAAGAACCGGTTGTTAAGTTATTCAAATCCCACCACTTATCCAATTAGTTATATACAAAGTGACCAACAATCCACCTAAATTTGTACACTAAAAGGTATATAAGCAAAGGAATATACAGGTAGTCTTTCAATGTACGACCACATGGAGCCCAACATTTCTGTTGTTAAATGAGACATTTGTTAAGCAAGTTTTGCCCCATTTTACAACCTTTCTTTCCACAGTTGTTATTAAATTAGTAATGAAGTGGTTAAATGAATCTGGTTTCCCCACTGATATTGCTTATCAGAAAGTTGCAAAAGGGGATCACTGTTGGAAGCACCCCCAGAAGAATGAAATATTTTGGGGGATATTAACAAGGCAGGATAGAATATTTCCCCTAAAGGAGAAATGGGGGGGAAAAAGAGTAAGGGAGGCAAAAACCACCTCCAGTTTCCCTGCCCCAAGCAGAAACTGAAGAGGCCAGTTTATAGAAATGCAGATTTGGTAATCCATTCAGAAAGACTGGGTGAGACAAAAACTTCAGATAAACAACACAATTAAGCAAAAGGTTGACAAAATTATTTCAGAGAAATACCTAGGATTTGCATTTCCCCATTTGCCTATAGAGCCAGCCATGACCCCTACATGACCCCATAGGAATCCAGAAGGTATAAAACCCATCCACTCTAAACTCTATTTAGTCAACTGCCCCAGAATCACATGTGGTTGGTGGTTGTGCTTCATTAATAAAGGGAACCTTTCTTTCCAATCAGCCTCCAGCCTCCATTTTATTTCTAGTGCCTTTCTCCCGGCTTGAAACTGGATCTGGATATTTCTTCCAATGTCACATAACCCTGGGACACTGCAACCATCATAAATATGAGTCAATTGTCAAACATCTGAATTTTGATCACGTGACCATGGGAATGCTGCAATGGTCATAAGTGTGAAAAACGGGCATAACCCACCTTTTTCAGTACCATTGTAACTTTCAACGGTCACTAAATGAACTGTTGTAAGTTTAGGACTACCTGTAATTATGTGATTTAAATCTTTGCTCTTGAAATTTCCTTTACGATTTCAAATGCTAAGCTATTACCTTCTTTTTTCCCTCCCACACTTTGCCATCTATGTACTGGTTTAGGAATGTTAACAGCCAATTTTTTTGCCTTGCTTGGTTGTTAATGTACCAAAATTTACTATTTGTTCTCCTTATCCCACTCTTGCCCAGTTTTCCATCCCTTAAAATATGGGGTGATTGCTTTGCCACCCTTTATAATCTAATCTGTTCTCCTTTCTGCTGCCTCTTTCTGGGGTTCTTTTTAGTCATCAACTCCTCAAGATTTCTCCTGATTCCTTCCTCTCTCTACCCATAGATCATCTTCATCCTAGATGTCTAAGGTACTTTCCCATCTGATCTGCATCCTGTCTGGCCACCTCTCATTTCAATAGCACTTCCTGATGGTGTGAACAGATGGATTAAATTTAACTTAGAAGATTTCCTCTCCCCCTACACACACACACACACACACACACACACACACACACACACACACTCCTCTCCCTTCTATCTATCTGTGATGGCTCAGAGTGTAACACAAACATAACAAAATCCAAAATGTAAATAAATGTCCTTTATTGCCTCCAATTTGGCCCCACTGTTCAATAATACTCAGTTGGAGATAAAGCGTACTCAAAAATAGTCTTCAAAAGAAAGCAATACAGTCCGAATTTAATGAGCAGATAGAGGTGAAATAAAAAACAAACAAACAAATTACAACGATGAAATGTCCACAATGGAACACGAGAAGTATTTACCAAATTCAAGGAGATAACAAAGCACAGTCTGTTGGAAGGACTCCAACCAAGATAACTTCAGACCAAAATAAAACATGCTTGCTTCTGGTAACCTGTGTTCTAACCGTCTCTCTTATATACTCGTCTTCCCAGCTGTAACCAATGAGGAGGATCATTGCTGCTTCCTCTCTCGCAAGCCAAGTTGTTGCCTTCTCCTTTCCTCCCTGCGTGTCCTAGGAGGCAGAGGGGATGGGCCTGGTTCTTCCTCTGACTGCTCAGCTGGCCTCAGCCCTTCTCCAGCCTCCTCCACAACATCTGGAGCCACACCTCCACTCCCTGTCGGCTGTTCTTCTTCTCCCTCAGAGTCCGATTCTATCAAGGGCATGACACCATCAGCTGTGGCTTCATTTTATTCTTTTTACCCTTCAAAGCCTAAGTGCCAGGTTGCACACAATTCTATGGAATGTAGAGAATGTTCTTTTATCTTCATTTCTGTAACTTTTTTCTTCTTCCTTATTTTCTGTATCCGCTTACTTACCTAAGCTGTGCAGCTGACCAACCATCAGGGAGGAAAAAAAAATGTTGATCTTAGCTTTTCCACGTAATATTTTTGCTTGTTTGTTTGATTAGGGAAGTTCCTCCTTCCACACTAGGATTTAGCAATCTTTTGAAGGTGATACTAGAGCTTTTTCTTTTTAATTAAGCACTCTTGAAAGAGCACTAAGCTTGTGTTTGAAAAACAGATGTAGTTCTCCAAAGATGATTAGTCCTGTGCTGTGCATAAGATTGACTTATACTGATAAAGGCAAATTGTGCTTGATTTATATGGCAGGCTCTGTCTTAAATAGATGCAACCATTCAAAATTAAGTCTAGGACAGCTCGCCATGGCCAAGTTGCTATGGCCAACTTGCCACAGAGCAAGAGTTACACTAATATCAAAGAAAATTATGGAATAGAATCATTAAAGAAAGGATGCAAAAGGAGGACAAAATGAAATGTGAATAACAAAAAATATGTCAGGGTAGTGATTTAAAAGTTGGCCAACTGATGCAATGATGGGAATGAGTCATCAAGGTTTTTGGCTGTTATTCCTTTAAGAGCCTATATAATAATAAGAGGCCCTGTTAGGGCATCTCTCTCTCTCTCTCCATTCTTCCCTGCTGTAATTCACTAATGGTTTGACTCCTGCCTATAGTACGTGTATGTATAGTATATATTCTTTTCTAGATAAAACTACTATTTATTACAAACCTCTGTTTGCTCTTATAGCTCCTGGGTTGTCTCACATAGTAAAGCTATGCACACTCTGACAAACTAAACTAGTTTTTAAATTATCTGTCATTTAGGCTCTTCAAAAATATGGATTTAGCTCTTTTTCAAAAAGGTGCCAAAACTGTTACATAATGGAGAACAACTGCTTGCTCAGTCTGTTATGATACTGTAGGTGATACTCAATGAAAAATGAAAAGATGGACTGGGGTGACATGATAATAATATTCTAATATTTGAGGAGCTGCCACAAAGAAGAGAGGACCTAAAGGCACAACAAGTAGCAATGGATGGAAACTTATTAAGGAGAGAACCAACCTAGAAATGAGGAGAAATTTCCTGACAGAAAAATTTATCAGTGGAACAGTTTGCCTCAGAATTTGTGGGTATTCCATCACTGGAGGTTTTTAAGAAGAGATTGGACAATCATTGTTTGAAATGGTATAGGGTTTCCTGCTTGAAGGGGTTGAACTAGAAGATCTCTAAAGTCCCTTCTGTTATTTTGTTATTCTGCTATTCTTTACTTAACTTGTCCCACATTAAAACTGTAATAATGGTAGCATCCATCAGCTCTGATATTAAGACAGAAAGGGGGTCAACTACTTTATGCCACATAATTTTCTGCTGCTTTAGGGACTTGGATGAATGCCTGTTAATACTACTACGATGAAGCCTCCTGGAGTTGTGGGTACTCCATTGTTGAGATCTTCAAGAAAAGATTGGACAGCCATTTGTCTGGAATGCAATAAGATCTTCTGTCTTGGTCAGGGATTGGACTAAAAGACCTCCAAAGTCCCTTCCAGTTCTCTGATTCTAAGAATCCAAAATCCCCGATGATGATGTAGCATTTTCAACAGAATAGTTGTATTTTATTCAAAGCACAAAGGAGAGAAAAATTGCTTCTGATAATGACCTTCTAAAAGTATAATAAAATATCTCAGAAAACAGAATGGGTGAGGTCATTCACCAGTGGGTCAGAGCAAAAGATAGTCAAGACTCTTTCTAAAGGCACTGCAAAACAACCATGTAAAGATCTCAGCTTGAGCTCAAACTCCAGGTAAACAGGATCAAATAAACAATATTGTAAATGTTTTGTTTCAGGTGTTTCTTTATTCTTTCCTTTTTAAAATGAAGCTGAGTTCATAACTGCAGCTATATGTTTATAGTGAACAAATAAAGCAAAAAAATCAAAGTGTGCAATGAAATACATGCTCAAAATTTGATATGAAAGTGATGAAAATAAAAGGAAAGATATTAAGAAAAGAGCAACAACAATAAAAAGAATATGGATGTAGCAAAACATGAAGGCCATTACTAAGATGATTGCTGAATGCAATAAAAACTAAGTTCACTAAAATTCAAAGAACACAGGAAATTCCTATCTAACCAGAATTTTGGCACAGAGTAACTATTGTTTTTCAGGATTTGGGGCAATTTCCCCCCCAGATCCTATTTGAAATTCTGGAAACCGTGACTATCTTCTATATTCTAAGTACATAACACATATGTAAAAATGATAAAAGAGATATTTATTGTTAATAGCAATAGCAATAGCACATAGACATATATACTGTTTTACATTGCTTTACAGTGCTCTCTAAGAGGTTTATAGAGTCAGCATATTGCCCCCAACAATTTTGGATTCTCATTTTTACCTACCTTGGAAGGATGGAAGGTTGTGTCATTCTTGAGCCGGTGAGATGCGAACTGCCAAACTGCTGGCAGCCAGTGATCAGCAGAAGTAGCCTTCAGTAGTGCACTCCAACCACTCTACCACCATGGCTCTAATGGGATGATACTAGAGGAAAAAACGACATGCCTTTCTCAAAGTTGTGTGAGATTTCTTTGGATGCTGCTCCATGTAATTGACATTTAGAACACACAAAGCAAATTCATGCAATTTGCAGATATAAACATAACGAAGTCCAAGAAGAAATGGGCAGCACATGTATAGTTCAAATGTTCAGTAGTTTGGGATTTCACAAGGCATGTAATGGGATATTAATAGTGAGAGGAATAAAAATACAGAAAGATGGAGCCTGTTTTTGTTGTGAGTCTCCAAATAAAGAAAATAATGCCTAGCGATTCATCAGCGATACAAGAATATTGGGAAAAAGGTGTAAGGAGAACCCAATGTTTCATATGTTTAAAGAGTTTTACTTGGACCAGAAATACTCAGCTTCAAATCACCACCTGGCCATGACATTGATGTGTGATTCATGTCAATCACTCTCAGATCAGCATAAGAACCAGAGTTGTTGTGATAATAAAAATTAGGGGGAAAGCTGAGGTACATTGCTTGAATTCTCTAGGAGGGGAAAAAACAGAAGAATGAATGAATGAATGAATGAATGAATGAATGAATGAATGAATGAATTCAGAACCTAAAGTTAGTATTGAATAATCTGAAGCAGGCCTACCTGGGCCAAATGTTGCTTTGTGAATGAGGAAAAGGAACTTTGACATTGAAATGTTATTGGATCTGAAACGCCAAAGGCCTTTTAGAACAGAAGAATCTGCACAAAAATTTAGATACTGAAATAACAATGCAAACAAAGCATTGGGACATTGTAAAATAGAGCTTGTCTTGGCAAAAGGGATCAACATGAAATGAAAAGAAGTTAAATAGCATTATATTTCTCAGCAGGGAAATCAATACACCTCATTGTTTAAAGGCACTGGACACAGTTACACTGTGAGCTTTATTGCCCTGAAACAAAGATTATTATTATTTTTTTAAAAAAAGAAATAGATGAAAATCATTCATTTCCAGACAGGAATATTCATGTAAATGTGGCCTAAATGGCAGTTTGGAAGTAAGCAAATTTTATCTAGGAGACTGTCTCACCAGGACATTCCCTCTGCTAAATGATAGCACCTGTTTCTTTGTCCTGAAAATAACAGTTCAGTAAATATTTCTATTCAGACTTTATTTGTTCAGCAATTGATACAGAAAGTCTTTATGTTCAGTCCAATTATTTGTGAGACAAGTAATTACATTGCATTGGCCTTGAAATAATGGATCCTTGAATAGGCAGCACTAGACATCTGGGAAACTTGCATTAGTTGTAGGAAGGAAAGCAAAATTGTGGAGATAATATTACATTGTTCTGTACTCCTTGTATGACTTGAATATTGTATATTACAGGTCACATCAACAAGCTGCCGAAAATCACAAGAGAAATATGTACTTGTTGCTGATAATCAGGATCAATTGGGCAGATTATTAACGTCTCCTTTAGGATGAATGAGAATTAACCAAGGGGTCATTAACAAAATAGAATGAGAAAAGAAAGAACTGGAGGAGACAACAAAATATAAAGACGTGCAAATAGAAATAGAATGACTGTGGTAACAGAAAGCAAATTGGTAATAGGTGCCTTGGGTGCAATCCCAAAATAACTGGAACATCACTTGTACACCATTTGTCAATTTGACTATCTTCTATATTCTAAGTACATAACACATATGTAAAAATGATAAAAGAGATATTTGGCATTGACAAATTGATCATCAGTCACTTGCAAAAGGTGGCTTTACTTGGAATAGCTTACATCTTGCAGTGATATCTTTAGCACCATCAAGCATCCACATGTCCCAAGTCCTTGGAAAGGACTCAATAGGTAGACAAAAATGCCAAATCCAATTGGAACATCTGGCCTACTGTGCGACAAACCATAATGACTCGAGAAGTGAATAAAATTGCCAAACCTAGTCTAAACATATGGCTGACTGTGCGATAAGCCATAATAATACAAGTGGAAAGACTGTGGTAAAAGCAATAAAAGATAATACCAATAGTAATAGGCAAGAATGAAGGTGAATATATGTTTCCCAGGATAATGTTTCAGGATCCAATCTGTGTCACTCACCAGGAGCAGAGGTTTAGTCTACTGAACTTTTGGACACTTCTCTACAGAGAAGTTTCCTTGAAGATAGGCTCCAGCACAAATCTGAAAGCTCAGAAGACGAAACCTCTGATCCTGGTGACTGACACAGATTGGATCCTGCAGTAATAGGCACTTTGGGTACAATCCCAAAACTTCTGGAGCACTACTTCAATACCATTGCCATTGACAAACTCACCATCAGCCAATTGCAAAAGGATAGGGCTGGTGTTGCAACAAGGCAATGCCATTGATGAAATAATGATCTGATCCAGTTTCTGTTTCCTTATGATGAAAATGAAAAAAGTGTATGTCTCTCTCTTTCTCTCTCGCTCCATGTGTGTATGTGCACATTTTATTTCCTTTTTTCAATCTTCCAATCCCACTTCATTTTCTCAAGTGCTTCAGAGAGTAAAAGCAGGAAAATGAATGATCCTGTTCATAGCTAAGCATGCAATGAAATCAATAGGATTTATGAAATGCTTAAGAGGCTTTGCTGAGATACAACCAAAAGCATCGTAACTGAACATTAATCATAAATGATGTGTCCAAGTTATAAGAGTTTGCACTGCTATGTTGCGGTTCTAAACAATGTATAAAATTCTATGGCTAACTTCAGATTTCAAGTTATTAAATGTTTTCCTGTGTGACTTCATTATGACAAGAGCAGATTGACCTTCCTTTGTTCCAAACAAATAAAAGCACTGACAAATGACTGATAAAGTCATATTTTAAATGAAAATTTTCTGCTCTAACTGGTATCTAAAATGGGAAAACTCAAGACTGTACTTCCCTTTGTGAGTTAAGAAAAATGCAGATATATCTAATTATATATAATACATAATTCTTCACCCTTCTCTCTTGGGATTAAATTTTAGTTTCAGATAAGAACACTTTAATCCCTTTGTACACTTTAACAAATATGGCATAGGTGTTGTTATTTTTGCTGCTTGTTTAGAAATAGAATAACAGAGTTGGAAGCAGGGGTGGGATTCTACCAGTTCGCACCTATTCGCTAGAACTGGTTGTTAACATTCTAAGCAGTTCGGAGAACCGGTTGTTGGAAGAAATTACTGGCCTAATCCTGTAAGGAAGGCAGGGAGGAAACATTCTGGTGTTGCTTACAGAAACTGCCCTTCCGTTAACCCTTATTACATTCTTGGCAGGACTAGATTTCCTGTCTCAGGAACGTCTCTGGAGTTTTTTCCCCCTCCTTTGGTGGTACTTTGCTTGTGTGGAGTGACCATTCAAAGTTACAATGGCACTGAAAAAAGTGACTTATGACCATTTTTCACACTTACGACTGTTGCAGCATCCTCACAGTCATGAGAGGCCAGGCGAGGAGATGTGTGCCTCGATGTGAGTGATATTGAGTTGGCCATACCCAGCCAATAACATGGCTATGTCCACTCAGTCACATGACCACCAAGCCACGGCCACCACCTAAGCCACACCCACAGAACCGGTTGTTAAAATTTTTGAATCCCACCCCTGGTTGGAAGGGACCTTGGAGATCTTCTAGTCTAACCCCCTGCCAAGGCAGGAAACTCTATACCATTTTAGACAAATGGCTGTCTAATCTCTTCTTAAAAACCTCCAGTGTTGGAGCATTTACAATTTCTGAAGGCAAGTTGTTTCACTGAATAATTGTTCTGTCAAGAAAATTTCTCCTTAGTTCTAAATTGCTTCTCTCCTTGATTAGTTTGTTCATGACAACTACTGGTTTTAAAATTATATCAAATACAGTCCTTAAGCAGATTAAGGATCAAGTGCTTAATCTGGTATCCTTTCAAATATGGGCTTGATGAGATGCATCATTTGTATTAGCTAGAACACTCAATTTCTTCATATGTGAAAAATCCCATTATGATTAGATTAGAGTCATTCTGATGTTTTTCCTATCCAAGGGGGGGGTAGAATAATGTATCAAGTACACAACATCATTTTTTCTCTCATACCACACCTATGTGTATAGGTGTTTTCAGATTATCGCAATTCCAAATATAGTTATCTAGCTTGTCCTTCAGCACTTCCAGCATAAAAGAGCCCATCATCTTTGCTAATTCATTCTACTCTTGAATTACTCTTAATTATTCTTAGGAAGTATTTTATTATGTGATCAAAATCTGTTCCTGGCTTCTTTGAGTGATAGGAGGTCCATGAATGTACATACAATAAATGCCCTGCTCCCTCTGCGGTCATTCAACAGGGATCTGCAGAATCTGTGGCTTCCCGCTTTTCAAATTTATCTTAACATCAAGTGGGATGTTATCCTATTAGGTTGTTTTGAAGTAGAAGGTATGAGTAGCTGCAGGGATTGAAGAAGAAAAGAGATGCATATGAGAAAAGAAAAATAAACAAAAACATCACCCAGCAGGAACATCGCAAAGTTGTAAAAATAGTCAAATGGTAGCTGCGTTCAATAAAAAAAAACTTGGCTTGGTAACTCTTTGCTCGTGCAGATTACCCACCATTTTAAGTATTCGTCTCTCCTCTGCAGAGAACCTGCAGATTAAACCCAGGGTCTTAATGGATTGGGGCAATCTGTAATAAATGAATACATGAATGCATGCACAAAGTCACTTCTAGACAAGATGGGTGGCACATAAATGTAATAAATAAATCAAATAGATTCAACCACATAACTCTGAAATACCTGCAGTTATGTGGGTATAATCAAAATGGGACCTGGTTATCCAGAATACAGTCCAAAGCCTTTGTAATGGTATGTGAGAAAGACCTTGGGAGATGGAGCAAAGAGATGCTGCTAAGGGAAGAGACAGCATAGCCTGCAGCAAGATGCTTAGAAAAGACCCTCCCTAGTTTCTCAGCCTAAAGGTGATGGAGTGGAAGGTGAGAGAGAAATAGACTTTCATACTTGCAAACTACTCTCGATATACCTTCACAATAAAGTAGAAATAGAAAAATTGTGAGGAGGCTTTCACACAATATAAATATGGATTCTGCTGAAATTTTAACAATGGCACATTTTAGGAATGCCAAATGGAGCCATGGTTGTCCTTTTGTATTCTGTGTGCTAATACATCAGCAATAAAAATCAAGATTCAGTTTAACAACAAGGAGTGAAGCAGCAGATACCTTAAGTTATGGGGGTGTCTACAAGAGAGATTTAAGAATGTCAAAATGGAGATTATGACTGTTCATTGAAAACACCTCCCCCCGCCTTTTAGGTGTGTCATATGTAATGTGACAAAAGTCACATCTAATTCTGTAACAGTTATAAGATCTGCTTTTTCCTTTTCCATACATCATTTGTTCCCTCCTCCCTTCTATTCTACTCTAGAAATTAGTTTTCTTTTTCTTTTCTCTTTCCTACTACAGCAGTCTTTTGCTTCCTGGAACACCCTGCATGCATTCTCAAACTAAACCTCCAGCTGCTATTTATTTTAAATGCAAAATAAAATAAAATATGCAAATGCAATCAAGTACTGGCTAATGATGCCTTGAGACTCCAGCAAAAAAAAAAAAAAAAAGACACACAGGCTCACAATATAAATCTCACATTATTACCATTTGCAAACTCAGTTTCCAAAGACCTGTTGAGCGGATATTTCCCAACTGATTGAGATAATAAAAACGACTTGGAAAATGTGAACAAGACATACATAGATATACATAAATACACACACACATACATTCATACAAACGTAAGAATACTTAGCTTTCTTTTAAAACTCATCTTTATATACCGTATATATTGCTTCTTTAACCACTAGGTGTCTCTCTCTTTCCATCTCAAAGGAACAAGAGCCCACGGGTAGAAAAAAAAAATAGCAAGGACTTTATTTGGTTTATCAGTCTTGCTCCATGCTTTGATCCTTGGCTAAACTGGGGTTTATAGCTAATAAAGTCAAAAATATCTTACACTTATTTCTCCTTTTATCTGACTTCTGGAACTTCTCATTTTCGGTATCAGGCCTCTATTCTTTATCTCTTCTGCTACTGGCAGAACTACAGTGCCGGCACGAGGCTCCAGCATTTCATTAAATGGGATCTTTCCAATGAAACAGAATGAAATGGAACTGTCTTCTCTACACATATATGGGTCCATGGCAAACCTTTTCTGCTCACATTCATGCCAGACAAGAAACCCTGAGTGGGATTTTTAATCACTGGTGAAGATGTTTCCTGACTCTGTTTCCTGCTATACCCTAAGATGCTCCATATCTACAATCTGGGTTTTCAGTTTGATGCCTACCACTTTGCTCTTGGTATCTATTCACTTCTATTCCCATTCTGATCTTATTTAGCTAGTTGATATTATGTGTATGGATATATGTATAAAATGTAGCCTTAAGCATTTTTTAAAAAAAATTCAGGAATGGCTTTACAATTCACATGCTACGTAACCTGGAGACTTTTTAATATAATGAATAATTATCAAAAGCTATGACCCAATGAATTTTAATGGATGTTTGGAAAAAGAAAGGAAGGAAGAAAGGAAAGAAAGGAAGGAAGGAAGGAAGGAAGGAAGGAAGGAAGGAAGGAAGGAAGGAAGGAAGGAAGGAAGGAAGGAAGGAAGGAAGGAAGGAAGGAAGGAAGGAAGAAAGAAAGAAAAAGAAGAAGACTAAGATGTAAAAAGTATTTTAGAAATCTCAGAAGGTTGAGTAGAAATTGTCTATACTGAATTTGGTATCATTTCTGCAATTTGAGGATCAGGATTTTGAAATAAAAATTCTTCTGTATCCAGTTTAACAGATAACAGATAATCAGAGTTGGAAGGGACCTTGTAGGTCATCTAGTCCAACCCCCCCCTGCCCAAGGGGGGAGACCCTACACCATTTCTGACAGATGGCAGTCCAATCTCTTCTTGAAAGTCTCAAGTGATGGCACTCCCACAACTTCCAAGGGCAAGCTGTTCCATTGGTTGATTTTTCTCACTGTCAGAAAGTTTCTCCTTATTTCCAGGTTAAATATCTCCTTGTTCAGTTTCCATCCATTATTCCTTGTCTGGCCTACAGGTGCTTTAGCTTGACCCCCTCCTCTCTGTGGCAGCCCCTCAAATATTGGAAGACTGTTATCATGTCTCCCCTGGTCCTTCTCTTTACTAGACTAGCCAAGTCCAGTTCCTCTAACTGTTCTTCATATGCCTTAGCCTCCAGTCCCCTAATCATCCTGGTTGCTCTTTTCTGAATTTTTTCTAGAGTCTCAACATCTTTTTTGTAATGTTTGAACAGGACTGGATGCAGTTCTCTAGGTGTGGTCTTACTAAG
Organism: Notechis scutatus; assembly: GCF_049901735.1. Taxonomy (NCBI): domain Eukaryota; kingdom Metazoa; phylum Chordata; class Lepidosauria; order Squamata; family Elapidae; genus Notechis; species Notechis scutatus. The sequence goes on along the minus strand of NC_142011.1, from coordinate 19,137,516 downwards.
GCTTTATAGAGTGGTATTAGTACATCCCTTGATCTTGTTTGTATCCCTCTGTTAATACAATTTAGGATTGCATTAGCTTTTTTAGCTTCTGCTGCATACTGTTGGCTCATATTTAGCTGGTTGTCCACTAAGACTCCAAGATTCCTCTCACAGTTATTGCTATTGAGCCTGGTTTCACCCAGTCTATATGTGTACTTTTGTTTTTTCTTGCCTAAGTGTAGGACGTTACTTTTCTCTATATTGAATTTCATTTTCTTAGATATGGCCCAGTGTTCTAGTCTGTCAAGATCCATCTGGATCTTGAGCCTATCTTCTTGGGTGTTAGCTATTCCTGCCAGCTTAGTATCATCTGCAAATTTGGTAAGTTCCCCTTCTATTCCCTCATCTAAGTCATTAATGAAGATATTGAAGAGTACTGGGCCTACGACAGAACCTTGTGGCACGCCACTGCTTCCTTCCCTCCATGTAGACTTAGACCCATTAAGGACTACTTGTTGAGTATGGTTTGTCAGCCAGTTGCGAGTACATCTAGTGGTGGTGCTATCTATTCCACATTTTTCTAGCTTACTAAGAAGTAGGTTGTGGTCTACTTTGTTGAATGTCTTGCTGAAATCTAAATATATTATGTCCACAGTATTTTGCTGGTCTACTAATTTAGTCACTATGTTGACTAAATTGACCCTCCTGGCAAACTACTTGTGGATGGCAACCTTGCTGAAAATTGTCATAGCATATTTTCAAAATTATGGATGTGCCCATTAGCCCAAAAAGGTTGAGGGATTCTCACTTCAAATTTATCTTCCTCTTACTTCTGAGCAAATAAACAAAGGAGTGAGTATACTCCCTCACTAAGTTTATTTTCAAAACAGATCCAACAGGATCTTATAGAACTTGGAGGCATTCTTTCAAATAAAACTGATCATGGTAACTCTATGGCATGTCAGATTATCCCTAAAAAAGAATTAAACAATAAAAGTAAATATCACATATCACAGGCAACAAAAGAGGCATTTGAAAGCTCATCTCTAAAAATATCATATTGGAGAATCTGGCAATAAACAAACTAAGATGTGTCAATGAGAGAAGCTGTAGAGGCAGGCACTAGCCAACTGCTAAGTTACCAAATAAGCCATGATTTATTGTCCCATGTGAATATGACTCCTATATTTTGGAAATAGGTGGATCACGGAGTAAATATTGCCATGCAAAAGTCAATATCAGCATGATACCAGAATGATCCAATCCATGAAGGCTTGCTGGCTTTCAGGCAAAAGAGTGGTAACTCTAATTTAGTACTCTAATTAAGACTGAGAAACACAGAATGGGACAACTCACCATGGCCAACGCATCTTGGCAACTTGCTGCAGCCAACTCTCCACAGCCAACTCACCATGGGACAAACTCTCTGGCCAACTCACCATGGGACAACTTATTGCAGGACAATTCAACAAATACAAAAGTTAAATTAATTTCAATGGAACCATGGCCAATAAAAATAAAATAAAGAAAGTAAATCCAGAAATAAAAGAGTTATAATAATTTTGATGAATACGGTCACCAATAATAAAAGTAACTGAATGAAATGATAGATACAGTGTTGAATTGTCCTGAAGTGAGTTGTCTTGTGGCAAATTGTCCATTGTAAATTGTCCCATGGTGATTTGGCCATGGTGAGTTGTCCATGGCAAGTTGCCCTAGACCCAAGAAATAAGGAATTCAAGCTCAGATTTTAGGAGCTATTCACTAACTCAATGCCCTGCATGTATGTGCACAGATTTGGCACTTTTGTTTTTCTTCTACGTTTTTTAAAAAAAATCTCAAATTCATTATGCTTCTTATAAAGAAGTTTGCAAATTTCAGTAAGTTTTTATTTAAAGTCAGCAGTTCTATTTTTATGTGACAGAGAGGCAATCCTTTTTAAAGCCAGCGTTAACAATAGCATCAACATTTTATTTTTTCATCAGCTCATACTGATCTTGATGAAATCTGCATGCTGTTAGATGATAGATGATCTGCATTTCAGCATAATTCAAATGAGGGGATAAGACAGACACATACATTTAACATATTGTCACGTTAGTTGCTTTGAAGTAATGCAGGAAATATTGTGCTGCTTTAATTTAAACTTGCGAAAATGGATGCCACATTTATCGCTATTTTTAGATCAGCAATGATTCTTGTTTGGGTTTGCTGTTTGCTCTCATTGGGAAGGTAGGGGATGCTTCTGTTCACAATCCCGATTCTCATTCTGAAGAATCAATACAGACTTCAAAATAGGCTATTCCCTATTTGTCCATATGGCTGGCTGAGATTAGCAAAGAAATAAGCAATATTTCATGTCTAGGGGAATCAGACTTTCTTAGGAGTTTAATACTCTCCTTATAGTATTCTCATGCTATCAGCCTATCAAATACATATATAAGGATTTGGACATATATTTTGTAAATCAACAACAACAACATGTTGTAGTGAAATAGAACAAATCTCAATCTAGCCCAGCATTTTGCACCTGAAACAGGACATTTATGTCTAGAACAGGTCCGGAGTTCCAGTTTGTCAGGCTTCGGCTAATGTTTAGCCTTAAAAGATTAAGTTGGTTTGGTGGTAGTTATCCTGAGAATATCATTATTTTAAGGCTACATTAGTGGATTTTACTTAGAAGATCAAGATCTACTTTCAAGATCACTTTCCATTTTACAGACCAAAAGATGCACAATTTAAATTGCAGAAAGCAGTTTCATATTGAATGACAGAAAAACTTTCTGAAAAGAATGTGGAATTTGTTATCCAGAAAGGTGGAGGCAGATTTCTTTCTTTCTTTTTTCTTTTTGGGTGGTGGTGGTGGTGGTGGGGGATTTGATTTGGATTTCTTTGCTGAATGTGGGGTAAGTTTGATGGCCTAAATCAGGGGTCTCCAACCTTGGCAACTTTAAAAGACTTGTGGACTTCAACTCGCAGAATTCCCCTGCCAGTCATGCTGGCGGAGGAATTCTGGTTGAAGTCTACAAGTCTTAAAGTTGGCCTAAATGGATTGTCCCAGCTCAATGCTTCTACAACAGCCAAAGGTTAGACAGATTTGGATACTGTTTTGTTGTCCTCAGGGAAAGACCCAAGACCCACTTATAATCTGGTACTGTATTCCACATGCAATACATGTATGAATATTCAGCATGCCATCGGCCAACATTTTTTTTTAGTTAAAGATTAGAGATGGAAAGTCTGCAGCTCAGAGGTATTGATAGTTCTTCACCTTAAACTTCATTCAGACTTTCGACTATTTGGAAAAGCCATTTTACTTGATGCATTTAAATCTCTGTAAAAAATTATCTGTTATTCCAAGACCTGCTGCTTAGGAGACAGAGTAGAGGATATCAAAAGAAAAAGAAGAGATGAAAAACAGTGTGCCAGAAAAAGAAAAGCTGTTTGAGTGCAAGGATCAATGTTGTTAACATATATAGCTAAATTGCAGAATGCAAGAAACAGGATATTTTTATATGCAGATGGTAAGAAAATAGAGAACCAGATTTTGTGAATAAATTGAACTCAGGAACAAAATTCATCCTGGGACTTGGTAGCTGACAACTATTTAAATCCATAAAAATAAGAAGGAAGGAAGGAAGGAAGGAAGGAAGGAAGGAAGGAAGGAAGGAAGGAAGGAAGGAAGGAAGGAAGGAAGGAAGGAAAGCAGGTAAGCAAATTGATTGCAGACAAACAAACATTAAACCACAATGAAAAGGTTGAAACTAACTAAGCTTAGGATGCCTGTAAATACATCTGCTTCTCCTTAACTGTAGTTGCTTGATTTTGGTTTATGAATGGACCTGATGCACTATACAACTGACCTGTCTTTCTCACCCCTGAGCTATTGTCACACACACTGTGATGCAGCTGCTGAACACATCACCCGTCACCATATGTACCCCTCAACAGGAGAAATGAGAATGCAGTGTTCCAGTTCAAGACCATCAGATGTGTAAGGAGAGCTTAATTTTCTCCTCAGAGCTGTTTCATCATAACATTAATTCCCCATAGAAGGTCTTTGCTTTCGGTTTATAGATGTGCATCACATTTACAGTACTAGAGTTTTTTTTAAAGGCAAATAAATCTTTCCCTTGTTCTGTGTGCTGTGTGAATTGGGCATCATACCTATTTATTTATTTATTTATTTGATTTGCCAATTGTTTACAAGATAATAAGTATAAGTGTATACATAGTTGTGAATACATGAAATGGGTACATATAAGAAAAATAAAAGAATAAGAGAAACAATAGGACAGGGACGGTAGGCACGATGGTGCGCTTTATGCACGCCCCTACAAACCTCTTAGGAAAGGGGTGAGGTCAATAGTAGACAGTCTAAGGTTAAACCTATAGAAAACAATGGTCTAAGGTTAAACCTATAGAAAACAATGGTAGGAAAACTGCCCAGGATGCATGTAGCACACTGAGAAATTTAGTCATAAACAACCACAATCACAACCACTACTACTACTACTACTACTACTACTACTACTCATCCTCATCCTCATCTCTTTCCCTTCCCTTTGTATAAATTTTACAATTAAAAAAACTAACAAAAACGAATACAAAATAAAGAGAAAAGGGAAAAAAGGAGAACAAATGGAAAAAGTGCAGAAGAAAAGATAAAATAAATAAAAGAAAATATAAATAGACAAAAGATAAAAAAGTAGAAAGAAGCTTCCGATTTCCTTTGTAGCAAATACAAGTATGATTATAAAATTACCTCTCTTTTCTAATCATCAAAACTCCATATCAAAAGCTTATTTTTTTTCAATTTCAGGCAAAAAAAAAATCTCTAAGGGATTTCCAGTCAGCAATAAATATAGACATTGTCTTTTCTTTAATCAAAGAAGTCAGATTAACCATCAGTGCAAGTTCCATCATTTCTACCAACTATTCTTTTCTTTTGTCAAGTGCCAAAGCTTTCTCCTTTTGAGTATGTAATAATTGCTTCAGCTGTCATATATAAAAACAAAGTCCCATGACTTCTTTTTCTCCAGCTGTCTATCCATTAGTCCTAAAAGAAAAGCCTTTGGTTCCAATTGTATATTACTTTTAAAATCGCCTGAATTCCCCGTCTTCTTGATATTGTTTGCTCTAAGGCAAGTTAAGTCAGATTGTGTGACTGGAATGAATTGATAAACCATGAAAACAATTAAATGAAACTAAATGATTCAAAATATCAAACATTAATAAATCCCTATAGATAAAGTATATCTTTAAAAACAGAGGTGCCATTGCAGCTTGCCAATATTACCATTAAGGGGGCATGGTGGCCTAGCGGTTAAGATGATGGCCTTGTCAACTGAAAGGTTGGCAGTTTGAGACCATGTGACAAGGTGAGCTCCCATTCCTGCCCCAGCTCCTACCCACAGCAGTTTGAAAGCATACAAATGCAAGTAGATAAATAAGTACCATTTCAGTGGGAAGGTAGCAATAGCAATAGCACTTAGACTTATATACCACTTCACAGTGCTTTGCAGCCTTCTTCTAAGCAGTTTACAGAGTCAGCATATCACCCCCAACAATCTGGTTCCTCATTTTACCCACCTCAGAAGGATGGAAGGCTGAGTCAACCTTGAGCCTGGTGGGATTTGAACTGCCAAATTGCAGTCAGCTGCCAGTCAACAGAAGTAGCCTGCAGTACTGCACTCTAACCACTACACCATTGCAGCTCTTAACAGCATTTCATGTGTCTTAGCATATAGTCATGCCACCACATGACAGTGGAAACATCTTCCAAGCACACTGGCTCTCTCAGCTAAGAAATGGAGATGAACATTGCCCCCTAGAGATGGACATGACTGGACAGGCTTTGATCTGGATTCCAGCACTGAGACAAAATTTTTGTTTGCCCAAATGGCCCTTTCTAACTTTATGATCCTAAAGTCTGTACAGTGAGTCCTTGGTGAAAGGGCCATTCTTGCTCTTTATGCCTTAAAATAGTAACTGGATTTACACACTGCACACTGTAGCACATATCCCTAAATTGTAATATGGTTTATTTGATTCTAAGAGGTTTTTTTTTGTTTTGTTTCTGGACATTGCACACATCAAATATTTGTTTTCTGGAATTTGATTTATTATTATTAAGTACATTAGTACAAGGTGAGCTCCCATTCCTATTTGGACTAATACTTGCTATTTGGACTAGTACTTACCATCACCTTTGGACTGTGTATAAATTCCATATTGCATCCCGGTGAAGGAATTTAGTTGAAACTTTACTCAAAAGCTGATTTCTGGAAATAGCAGTAGATGCATTTGCCCAGTTGACAACATGCTGGGATCTATTTTCACACAGAGTACTCAGATGTTGAACATGTGCCCAGTTATTATGCCAATAACCTGCCATGTGTTTTTCTCATGTCATATCAGAATACATCATGGGCATCTCTTTTTATGACTCTTCCATTTTATTCAACCTCAGCTGTTTTGTACGGCTTATTTTCCTTCAGACTTGCAAGGATATTACACGCAATTCCAATTCCCCCCCTACTCCCTTTTATTGGCAGTCTAATCAATTATCGCCTCACACACAACTAGCCCAGATACAACTGATAAATACTATAAACCCCAAATGGGTGACTGTTATTATTTTCCTGTAAATGAATATTTGAATTAATAGATCTATTTCACGGGTGGGTTTCTACCGGTTTGGACCGGTTGTTATGATTCTGCGCAGTTTGGGGAACTGGCAAATTGTGACCCTGGCTGGCCCCGCCTCTCTGCCCACCCCCTCACCCAGCCCAGTCAGTCCTTATCGCGCATGCGCGACATCGCTGACTGCATTCTCCCCCACCCAGTAACTCCTTAAGGTATTTTTTTCCCCTTCCAATGATCAGCTGCTCCAATGATGAGCTGTGCCAGTATCCCCTTTGCTGTCTTACTGCTTCGCCCAGGAGGTTTCCTGAGGCCCAGGAGGAAAAAAAAGGCAGGTGGGGGAGCAGGTGGGTGGGTGCTGTGCCCCCCCCCGCGCTCTGTTTTTTGCCTTCCTGGACACCAGGAAGGCCCATGGAAGCCTTCTGGGAGTAAAAATGTCCCCCCAGGAGGCTTCCCTGAGGCCCAGGAGACCCAAAAATGGAGTGTGTGTGGGATGCTGCGCGGCCACCCCAGGCTCTATTTTTTGCCTTCCTGGGCCCCAGCGAAGCCTTCTGGGAGCAAAAACACCCCCACCCCTGGATGCCAAAAAATGTGGCGGGGCGGTTTGCTGCGAAGAAGAAGAAGAAGAAGAAGAAGAAGAAGAAGAAGAAGAAGAAGAAGAAGAAGAAGAAGAAGAAGAAGAAGAAGAAGAAGAAGAAGAAGAAGAAGAAGAAGAAGAAGAAGAAGAAGAAGAAGAAGAAGAAGAAGCCACACCCACCCAGTCACATGGCCAACCCCAGGGATGGAATGCTACTGGTTCTGCCCAGCTCTATAGAACCAGTAACTCTGAAGAGCAGCAGACACCAAATCAGTTCTGTGTTTGCTGCTGTTTGGCCCACCCACCCGCCTGGGCTGTTACCTGACCTTTATTTCCTGCTTTTTCAACCTCAGCTGCTTTGCGCAGCACAGCTGAGGTTGAAAAAGCAGGAAAAAAGTGGCTTTTCAAACGCTGCGCACCTGCACGCGGCGCTTTTCAGCTGTCCAGGCGGCACAGCTTAAGGTTTTTTACATGTGTGCACAGCGTGCGTCAGGCGCAAAATGTAGTCACTGAACCGGTAGTAACACTGGTTGAATCCCACCCCTGATCCCACCCACCTAGTCACATCCACAGAATTGGTTGTTAAACATTTGAATCCCATCCCTGATCTATTTCCCAAAGCACCAGAAGGCAAGACAGGAACCAATGGATGGAAACTAATCAAGGAGAGAACCAACTTAGAACTAAGGATAAATTTCCTGATTGTGAGAACAGTTAACATGGAACATCTTGCCTTCAGAATTGTGGATGCTCCATCATTTCAAGAAGACATTGGACAGCCGTTTGTCTGAAATGGTATAGGATCTCCTGTTTGAACAGGAGGTTGGACTAGAAGACCTCCAAGATCCCTTCCAACTTTGTTATTCTGTTATTCTGAAGAAAGAACCTAAAACAGAGATCTTAGCACTGAGTATAAAAATAAAATTCTAATTAAATGCCCTGTTCTGAGTCATAGTAATGGATCACATTGTTTCAAACCATTTTTTTCAGGACTGCCATTACATACTTCAAAAGGCAACCAACTCTGGATCCATTTATTTTCATGCTGAAAACAAGTACATCAAATAATCAGTCAGCAAAACAAATACATCTTTGTAAAAATGAGATGCCAAACAAATACTACCAGATTGTATTTGCTGTGCTATTGTTCAAAGAAAGTTTTAATTTCTATCAGTCCTTAAATCACCTTCTTACAAAAGATTATCAAAAGCTAAATGTGAAACTTTCTCCCCCATATATCTTTCCAACGTTGGTTTGCAGGAATAATGCCACTCTATAAAGCCTTAGTAAGACCACATCTAGAGTACTGCATCCAGTTTTGGTCACCACATTATAAAAAAGATGTTGAGACTCTAGAAAAAGTGCAAAGAAGAGCAACCAGGATGATTAGAGGACTGGAGACTTAAAACATATGAAGAACGGTTACAAGAACTGGGCATGGCTAGCCTAATGAAGAGAAGGACCAGGGGAGACATGACAGCAGTCTTCCAATATTTGAGGGGCTGCCACAGAGAGGAAGGGATCAAGCTATTTTCTAAAGCACCCAAAGGCCAGACAAGGAATAATGGATGGAAACTGAACAAGAGATTTAACCTGGAAATAAGGAGAAACTTTCTGACAGTGAGAACAATCAACCAATGGAATAATTTGCCTTAGGAAGTTGTGGGAGCATCATCACTTGAGACTGTCAAGAAAAGATTGGACTGCCATTTGTCAGAAATGGTGTAGGGTCTCCTGCTTGGGCAGGGGGTTAGACTAGATGACCTACAAGGTCCCTTCCAACTCTGATTATCTGATATCTGAATAAAACTGTATGGCTTAATGAAGGAATTCTTGTTCCCCTTTTACATTTTATTCTTCTGAGAAAAGACTTTTATCTATATCACTTGTGTATACTTTATAGATATTACAAGTAGTCCTTGACTTTTGACAGAATAGGAACTGGAAAATTCTGAGGGATGTTTTGGATAGTGAGGAGGATGGCATATAAATTTAATAAACAAGTAAACAAATAAATAAACCTCTTATATAGTACCCCTCACTATTGTGACTCAGTTTTCAAACAGGCTTCCTTTTGGCTGAATATTGCACATTTTAATGGAAAAAAATGTGTGTGTGTGTGGGGGGGGGAAATCCTTGATTGATTGATCTGATTTATATCTATGCTTGGAAATCAGATGTGATTTTACAATCTACAAATGGAAATAAGTCTTCAACTTATTCTCAAGGGAAGACTAGCTGCTAATATTTTCTTCCCAGGTTGCAGAGAGAAATCTACTGACTAAATCATTTATTCTAACTGCCCAGTGACAGCTGTTTAAAAAAAAAACAATCCTGTGATTTTCCATATTTTAATATGAGAAATTTTGACCTAAGCTGTACTGAATCATATTACCTAAGTAAATAGGTTTATGGAATTGAAATGTCCCAAAAGTTAAACTTATTTATTACTGGTTTTATCCTCGGGCATTCTGATGGGCTAGAATAAAGATTAGAGCTGTGGTACAAAAGATATCTATAGAAAGCCAGTAAACTCTGCTTTAGTGGCTCCTGTTCCGAGGTTTTGTGCTTATTCATTACATAGTAATTGTCCTATTCACACAACCAAATTGTCCTGCTGAGTGCATGAGCTGAATACATCTGAGATGATTTGCTGAGTTTAACTATAGAAAATGAGGTCTTTGGCTTTCAGGCAGGAAGTTGCCTTAAAAAAAAATATTCCCTCTGCATTGTACACCAGTTAAATCAAATTATACAATAAACACAAAGAAGCAACAGAAAAGTAAAGCCAAATATACAAAGAAGTAGTAGATAAATGACCAAAATACCAATAATAAATCAGAAGTCAATTAATGAGCAGCAGATAATTCCAACACTTGTCAGAAAGGGATATTGTTAGAGGGCAGAAAAGCACAGTGAGGGAGTTCTGCATTCTCCATGGAAAAAAAGTCCCTTTGTCTGCAGCATCCCAAAGACAGCGGATGGGAGATGGGTAGAATCACAAGGGATGAGAGGGATAGTTGGGGTCAAAGATCTTTTGGATTTTAATAGTGACAACTCAGTTCAAATTGTTGCCAGAATTCACATTTGGCTGGCAATCCAGACAACTGCCATCACCTGATACCAGCCCTCCTCTTAATGCTTGAACCACAGTTTTTGTGTCTAGGTGCTGGTTGTCACCTTTAAAGCCCTGCATGACTTGGGATCAGGCCATTTGAAGGACCCACCAGAGCTTGGAGGAAGCATATCTTACAGGTCCCCTCTCCTAAGGAGGTCCATCTGGTGGAACCCAGAAGGACCTTCTCTGTGGTGACTCCCTCCCTACTGAACATCATTCTTGCAAAAATAAAATTAGCCTCCACTCGGACACTCTTTCAAAAGGTCCTGAAGACACGGTTTTGCCAATGAGCCTGTGGATTGCAGGGTGATACGGAGCCCATCAAGTGGTTGGTTTGATTGTTGTCACTGGGAGGTGGGGGGGTTTATTGGATTTTATATTAGGGTTTTATTTCTGTAAGCCTCCCTGAATTATCATGAGTGACTTGAATGGCCATGCTGCATACATTTTTCTTAATAAATAAATAAAAAATAGTAACTACCATTTTAATTCCCCTTCAGTGCTTCTGAGACGCCATCATATTACTCTGGGAGAACAGGTGTGGTGGCCATACCTAGCAGCAATTACCAGCAAAACCATGTTGCATTTTCTTTTTGCCTACACAATTCTTTGCTGCCTCCAATTCTTGTTGTGCCTCCAAAGACATGAGAAGATCCTTCGAATGGATTTATCACTGGAATCACCAAGACCTCAAGAATCTTACCCAAGCTGACTCTTTCCTTCCCCATAAAATGGCATTACTTTAATTCAAAATAAAAACACACATCCCTTCATGACTAAATTCTTCTATTTGAGCTGGGAGCTATGTTTCCAAATACTGCACATGCAGAATTTTGTGTGAAGGGGCTAATTGAATTTATTCAGGGGTGAGAGAAAATTTCTTGATGTTTGCCTTACAGCATCATCTTTGAAACTGATTCACAGTCTACAACTGTGGCTGAACCCTGCAGGCAATACACCAAGTGAGAGCACAGCTCAAATTAACCTGTGTGTTAGGCACCTGACCTGATAAATGTAATTTTTGTCATCATTAAGCTCGCTAACAAAATTTTCCACATTCAGCTTCTGAAAGTTAAGGCCTGGAGAAACTTGCTAGGGTGGCAACACTTCTTATCACAAACATTTTGATTTAGGGGTTGAAGATGTGGAGCACACAACTTGTTAGGTCACAACTTGTTAGGGTCCTCCTATTTGGCCCTTGGCTGATACAGATAAAGAATCTCCAAAGTAGATGGAAGGGGAGTGGGGAATGAATCTTATTTAAATGCAGTTAATTAAAGACAGCATAATTGCTTCCCATCAGGATTGTGCAAAGAAATCCTAAGGGGTGTTTTGCAATGCATACTACAATGAGCAAGTCATGTCTCCTCAAAGCATTAAAGCAGCTGCATCCTCTTTTGGGTGCTCCTGTATAGTTGTTTTGTTCTTCAACCTGCACATTTATTTCATTGGTGGTCTTAAGTGAAAGTCTTGTCTGGTCTAACTTAAGTGAAAGCCTTGTCTAGCTGAGATCAGTCCACAGGCTTATATGATTTGTATTACTGGCATTTATTGTATGATTTGCCAGAAAACACAAAGTGAGAGTGTTTCCAGTGAAAACAGCTTTTGACATTTGGATATAGTTCAGAAACCGTAAATACATACCATTCAGTATAGAAATATTAACTGTTTTTATGCACAATTTTCTTTTTTTCTTTTTAATCATGACTGATTCTCAGAGGCTGGCTGAACTTAATAATGTCTCTGCAGTTTTCTCAGAAGCCATATCATAAGATTCCTTACCTGGCGTGACAATACTCTTATGACTCAGGACTCATGGAAACAACAGATCACATGTTTTTTTAGTACCTATGTTACAGAGACATTCTTAGTAGCCTCATCTCACCATTACTTCATAAATATTCAGAGCACAACAGGACAATTGTATACTTTTCTGCTGCTTTCAGATACCGAACCTGCTACAACAGGGTCTAAGACAGCTTGTTGCCACCAGCTTGCCAATGCCAAGTTGCTTCTGCCAACTCATTGCTTCCAAGTCATCATAAGGCAACTCAACAAGGCCAATTCTCTGTGGGGACAACTCACTATGGGCAGCTGGATGGGTGGGTGGATGAGTGAGCAAGTGGGCAGAGCAAAGAGGAGCAGCAATAGCTGGAGGGAATTCCTACTGGAGGGAGAGCCTGTGGGCAAGCAAGCAAGCAGGTAGACAGAATGTAGAGCAGTGACAGCAGAGATCAGGCTCATACCATTTTCACACACACCACTGCTGCCACCACCACTAACAACCGTTAGGAAGCAGCAGCATTGAGCAGAGTGGGAGCTCAGTGCAGCGGAAATAGCAGTGGGGGGTGTATGAAAATGGGACACAACCACTCATCATCACCACCAAATGGCCTGAACACCTTCTTCTTGTGCCACATCTGTCATCGGATGTTGGCAATCATGTCGGTGATCCTATTTTTATTAACAGCCTCACAAAAAAGTGCCGTTGAGTTTTGTCCAAACTAGTCCCTTAGATTTTAAAGCCACGATGTTCTTCTTTTGCCTGGACCTCATTTGCCTTCAATCTTTCCTTGGGGAATTAAGTGAAGTATGCTGTATTTTTCTGGGTGTCGCATCTCATGTCCAAAATATTCTAATTTTTCCTTTTTTATGGTTTTGATGATTTCCCTTGGCTTTCCCAGGAGGCTGAACACCTTTGCCACTGCCGAATGGCTCACAGAAGTGCCAATGGGAAGCATGCCCAGCCACTTGCTCACCCGCCCACCCGGTTCTCCCTCCAGTTACCAACAGTGAGTTGTCCATGCAGAAAATTGGCCATGTTGAATTGTCTTGTGATGATTTAGCATGCCCACTCATGTCCTGTGAGTTGGTCGAGATGGCATGCCAGTGATGAGATGGCATGGAGAGCTGGCTGTATCAAGCTGGCCACAGTGAGTTGTCCCATTTCAACTGCAACATATAATGTCACCAGGTTCTGTACAGCAATGCTTAAAATTTGACGGATAATGACCTGTGCCATAAAATAGATTTAATGAGCATCTAGTTCACTACACTAGAGTGCTCTATAATTTAATAGATATTTTTTTCCATGTGTTAACTTTTATGCTCCCTTATATCCATTTAATGTTCTACCCTTGCTTTTGGATTCCCATTGACTCTTGGTTTTTTTTTTAATTCCTATTTTAATGTATATTTTAGCTTTTCATATCCAGTGTATTTTTGTATGCTTTTAATTGACCATAGCTCCAACCACCACTTCCTATTCTGGTCTATGGCCATAATGAAGATTTGATTTGATTTGAACAGTTGTCTTCTCCAGTGCTAAAGTTCAAAACCATCAATAATCTTCCTATCCTTCTTGGGAAACAGAAATCTGGCTGGGAAATAGAATTTTATTGACAAATCATATCAGTTTTCTTGTAGTCACCACTTGGAGGCAAAAGCCCAGCTACATAGTATTTTTTTCAGGGGAACTCTTGGTATTAGGATGAAGGAGTCTCAGAGCCAATATTAAACAAAGAGAAAAGGATATGAATCGTTATTTGGCTGTGTCACAAGTTTGAGTTTAATTTGGATAGAATTAATTGTTCCCTGAAGCCAGTTAATTATCTTTTCAATATAACAATTCCCAATTACTTAAGAGTCTTTAGACAGCAATTCTATTTGGGAAACAAAAGGAAAACTTTATATTGTAAGAGAGGTTTCTCTCTTATAATATGGATCTATGGCTCTGGAGAGGTTGAAACAATAGAATTTGTCCTTCTAAACTGTGTATTCTAAAAAAATATACAGCATTCAGTCATTTAATCCTGACAAAGAGAAATTTGGACAGACTTTCAAGATTCCTGGGCTCCCTTTGATATCTATCTTTTGAGCTAGCTCAAACAACTGACATTAATCCTGTTCCAAGTTTGTCTGAGTTTGTTTGTTTTCTTATTCAATTTATATAGCTGCCCATCTCACTTTTACCTGACTCTAGACAGCTTACAATAAAATATACAATACAACAAATAAAACTAAAATGTATAGCAGGCAGGCATTATCTAATCAATCATCCATACAGCCTAAGTGTCTATGGAGATTCTCAGTCATCCAGGTCATGGTTGTCCCAACAATCCTTTTTCAAAAGGCAACTGGACTAAGAAAGTCCTTGAAAAAGCATCTTTGGGACATACAGACTAGGGTCCCAGGCTTGGGCACAAAACTAAATTTTAAAGGCCTTTTGAAATGCCAACAGGGTATTTAGCTGGGGCTAATCTACTCTCAGGAGGGATGATGTTGCACAGGGCAGATGCCAGGGTAGAAAAGGCTCTTCTTCCGGGCTCAATCAGCTGATAGTGCCTGGAGCATGCCCATCCTATCAAATTGGATAGAGATAATTGGGGAGAGATGGTTCCATCAGTAACCCAGTTCCTAGCCATGGGGATTTAAATGTGACAATCCACATCTTGAGTTGCATATAGAAGAGAACCAGAAGCCAGTGCAGCTCCCAGAACAAGCAATGGTGTCACATGTGCTGAGTATCCAGAATCAGTAATTGACACCAGTTATGTACCAGTTGATGTTTTCAAATACTCTTCAAGGGTAGCCCCATGTAAAGCGAATTTCAGTAGTCCATGGTGTAATATCCATGAGCAGGGTCCTGGTCCAGGAACAAGCATAATTGACTTACAACCCAAAGTTGTAACCAAAAACCCTCTTAGCCATAAGTTCTACCTGATCTTTAAGCAGGAGATGCAAGTATAAAGACCCCTAAATTGCACACTGGTTCTCTCTGGGCCAGTGCCCAGACATCCAAAACCAAACATGGAATTTTCCCAGATCCAGATGGTTCAAAAACCTGGAGCCACTCATCTTTGCTTGGGTTGAGCTGAAGCATGTTGCTTCATAGCCGGCCCCCTACAGCTTCAAAGCTGATACACAAACTCTACAGCATAACTCAGGCAGCCTGGGATGGAGGTATAAACTAAGTATTATCAGTATACTGATGCTACATTAATTCAAACCATCAGCTGGCCTCACCCAGAGGTTTTATGTAAACGTTAAACAAAAAGGAAGAGAGTACTAAGCCCTGCAGCATGCCACAAAATTGGGGTTGCAGAGTGAACCTCTTCCCCACCTTCTTTAACATCAGCTGAGCCAACACTAGAGGAAGGAGGAGAACCAGCACAATACTGTGCCACTCACCTCCAATTCCTGAAGCCAGTCCAAAAAGATTCCAGGATCAAAGGTTTTAAAAGCCACTGAAAGACAGGAAGACCACCATCCTGCTTATACCAGAAGTCACCCAAGAATAATCAGTGTTCTCTTAATCCCATATCTAGGCCTAAACCCTGATTGGAAAGTGATCCAGACAACTCATTTCTTCCAGAGTTCTCTGAATTTAACCACCTTCACTTCACGTTCAAGTTTAAATTTACAGCTGTCAAGGTTCAAATTTCTCTTCAATGCCTCTTATACTAATTGAATCAAGCAATTGTTATTTTAACCGATTTTAAATTTCTTTCCGTGTTTGATTTAGTCTCTGGGTTATGTAATAGCTTGTCTCTGTCCCTCCTTAATAGTTCTTTCATATCAAGGTCATCTCTAAGTGCCTTTATTCTGGAATCAATGTTCCTCTTATACCATTAGAATTGCACAGTCATCCCTCACAAATCTCCAGCCAATCCCATCATCTTTCATAAGCTAAAGGTTAAATGTCTTGTTAAAGACCATGTTCTTGTAGACTTTCCATAGCATTAAGTACCCAAATTTACCATGGTTCTTCATAGAGTGTAAAACCTATATGATTACATTTGCCTGGCAGGTATAATAAGTTTCCACTTTGTACAGAAAGGAGTTAGAATGCTGGGCTGATGATTGGAAGGCTCACATTCGAGATCTGTTGCTGCTGCAGGATGGGGTGAGCTCCCATCATATGCTCCAGCTCTTGCTGACCCAGCAGTTCAAAAGTGGGATGACTGCGAGCAGATAAATGGGTACCACTTCAGTGGGTGACTTCATGGGGACACAAAAGGAGCCCCCAACTGGGCATCCCCCAGGCAACGGTGATGTTGTCATGAAATCCTTTCACCACAGAAGCATTTCGGTGCTTCTGACACAAAAGTAGTAATAGTAACTTATAATTTATACAGAGAGACAGTGATGATGATGAAGAAGATCCATTCTTGGGTGGTTGATCAAAATGATTCATGCTTTTCCTGCAATAAGACAGGAAATATACATGGTCATATGTGAAGTTCATGGCAAACTAAAGCTGTGATTTCTTCAGTACATAAAAAGAAGAAAGGTTAATATTAAGGCAAGAAAGGGAACCCACTATTTCTTTTATCTGTTCCTCTGTAAAATTCTCTAAAAATTTCTGTGAGTTGGATTAGCAGTCTAATATCTGGCCAAAGCCTGTGTCTTAACAAAAGACACTTAATAACCCATTTTGTGTTTCCAAGGAAACTAGTTTTTATTAAATGTTCTGAAAGGCGGGCAAAAGACAGAAATTTTCCCACTCCACTGCAAGCTAAGGACATTGTCATTATGATACACTTCTGCAAAGTTTCCAGAGGAGTGCGTAGGAAAAAAAAAGAATTTAGTGGCATCTTAAAGATTAACCTAATGTATTAAGGCATACTCTCCCATGAATTCACTTTTGGGTGCATGAAATACAATCATAAGAAAGAAATATATATGTGCATAGGTGCAAAAAGACAGAAGGAAAAAGAGGTGGAAGGAATGTAGGAAACAGAATTGCTTTATTTCAATCAAGTGATCAAGGAATTGGGTATGGCCAGTCTAGAGAAATGAAGGGCCAGGGATGACATAATAGCAGTATTACAGTATTTGACAGGCTGCCACAAGGAAGAGGGGGTCAACTTATTTTCCAAAGCACGAGAAGGCAAGACAAGAAACAATGAATGGAAACTAATTGTGGAGAGAAGTAAACCAGAACTAAGGAGAAACTTCCGAACAGTGAGAACAATTGACCAGTGGAACAGCTTGCCTTCAGAAGTTGTAGGTGCTTCATTACGGGAGGTTTTTTAAAGTTTTAAAGAAAAGACAGCCACCTGTATAAAGGGGTATAGGGTCCCCTGCTCAAGCATTGAAGACCCCCAAGGTCCCTTCCAGCTCTATTCTGATTGATTCTGATTGGATTGAAATATAAAGCAGCAGTTAAGTGCACAATACTAATCAGTTTCCTACATGAGGTGGCTGAATGTGGGACATTGGAGAGCTGATAAATGGGAAGCTGCTATTTCAGGAATGAACTGTCTTTTCAGCATTTGCATGATTTTAAGCAACACCATCTCTCCTTTCCTTTTGGCTGACCTTGCCTGCAATCCCACTATAGTAACAGAGATACTTTCAGGGCATTTGGCCATGAACTCAATTCTTGAAGAATGACTGACTTGCAGGAAGCATTCCTTTTAGGGGTGACTTTGAATCGCTATTGAGTCCTGGCAGCTGCCAGAACAAGTCCTGCAGTTTTCTTGGCAAGGTTCCTTCCTAGGGCTGAGAATGACTGGCCCAAGGTCACCCAACTGGCTTTCTGTCATAAGGCAGGACTAGAACTTCCAGGCTCCCAGTTTCTAGCCTGGATCCTTAACTACTACACCAAACTGGCTCTCGCAGGAAGCTTTGTTACTTATTTAAGAAATTTATGATAGATCTCATAAATCGGATCAGCAGTGGGTTTCAAATATTTTTACCACTGATTTGTTGGGCATGGCTTGGTAGGCGTACTTTGCACATGTGCACACACTTTGCATGTGCACGCCAAATGCACACTTTGTGCAAGTACAGAGGCGTTCTAACTCACCTCCTGCAAGGCTGCACTCTCCCGGTCACTTCAGCATCTGCTGCATGGCACTCTGTTGTGCCGCGCAAAGCAACAGCACTTCAAATTCAGAGGATAAAAGTGAGTATGAAAGCCCAGGCAGGTGGGTGGGCCCAACAGCAGGGAGGCCGAGGGAATTGGTTCGTTCTTTGCTGCTCATCCCCACTACCAGCTCAGCAGAACAGGGCCGAACCAGTAGAATATCACCACTGAATTGGATAGATTATGGTAGATACTGTTTCCACCTGGAAACCACTTCTGGACTTTGTGCTCGAGGTGGGGAAAAAAATGAAACATTGACTTTGAGTTTTAGCGATTAGATAGATTTGTTGTTATAGAAATGGCTAGCATAAACTATTATGTAAAAGTAAAAAGTTGAGATTTGATGTTAATGCTTTATTCTACTGCACCAAAGGGAGTCGGAAGTTAATACCTTTTCTTTCTCTCCCGCCCCCCTTCTTCTCCACACATTTTTCTTTCCTATTTCTCTTTCTTTTTGCTTTTGTATTTGTATTTGTAATATCACAAATTAATAAAATTGTTATAAACAGAAATTTATGATATTGGTCTCCAATCTTAATGAACGTAAAACTGGATAGCAAACAGAAAAACAAATCATAATAATGATTACCAATTATTAACCAATTAAAAACCTAGTAGAGTTGCCCCACCCCCATTTTAGCAAAGGGGAAAAAAGTCACAATATGTCATGTGATGACAATGTGATGCTGTGAGTTTGATACCCCTGGAGTAGAGCATAGCAATGTCTTCAGCCTTTAACAGAAGAAGAAGAGTCCTTCTCAAGATTGCATTAGCCCGAATCAGAATGAATCCAATATTTTATACATTGTAAGGTGTGGAAATAGGACGTAATACAGTTCTTCCTTTTTCTGTTCTTTTTAAATTATGCCCTCTTGCCCATATGTGTATGTGTGCTGGTGTGCTGGTGTATGTACACACACACAAGCACACACACATTGGCTAGAGAAAAGAATTTCTGATGAAGATAGTTGAAAAACCTGGTCTTCAGTACCCCACCCCTTTTCATCATTTTCTCATTGACATGGATGCTGTCACACCAAGCAAAATCTCCAAATTCATCCCTAATTTTGAAGTTAATGCAAAATCTCCAGCAAGAATCAGACTAATAGAACAAACTGGAGCAATTCATTAAGAAAATCCAGTAGCTGCAATGGCTTTGTTTCAGGCTTTTGAATGCTGAGGAATGGAACTGAAAAACAGCCGTGCTGTTTGCCCTGCTTTATGCAACTGAATCAAACGTTTCACACCAGGAAATTGTCAGTCTTTTAAAAGCCCGGGCAGAAAAGCTTTCATTATTACTTTATATTTGCCTGCTTAACTGTAACATTCAGGGACAGGCAGTCCATTTTGTTTCTCTGTAGTTTTTTATTTAGCAGGTGCAGACATCCAATTGGCAGACAGTTGATAGATCTCACCTTCATTTCACTTTTGCCTTTATTAATGTGTTGAAAACCATAAAAAAAGCAGTGAGGACTGCTGATTTGTCTGCTCCATCTCTGATCATACTGTGCTCTCCGCAGTATAGGAGCTCCCAAAGGTGCTTACTTAGAGTCTCTTCGACAGAAGCAGCTGATGCTCCGCAAATCACTCCAGATTTCCATTATATCCGTCTATTGTTTCTAAAACGTTACTTTCTCATCTTCCTGTAAGCATTCAACCCAGCGCAGGCACAAGGGACGTAGGCAGTCCTGTTCTCACTATCCCCAGCTCCATCTTCCTCATCCTGACAAATTCTTTTACATTCTGAATGCTTCAGGACTTCTATACATCAAGAATTTGAAATAATACAATAAATTTTGTAAATAAAAATGGTGACAGTTCATAAAGATGCAAATAGAAGTACACGTTATTTCCAGAGCAAGAAAGATAAAGCAGGAATAGTTAACCTAATTACTTTATTTAAAGAGGAAAATATGTTCTTATTTGGATATCACTTCTGGAATTTGAGCCACGGTGGCGCAGTGATTAGAGTGCAGTACTACAGGCTACTTATGCTGACTGCTGGCTGCCTTCAATTTGGCAGTTCAAATCCCATCAGGCTCAAGGCTGACTCATCCCTCCATCCTTCCAAGGTGGGTAAAATGAGGACCCAGATTGTTGGGGGCAATATACTGATTCTGTAAACCACTTAGAGAGGTCTGTAAAGCACTATGAAGCAGTATATAAGTGTATTGCTACTGTGAAGAAAAAAATATGAAACTTTGATCTTGGTTTTGTTGATTAGAAATATTTGGTGTTATAGAAATGGCTGCTTATATAGTAATGTAAAAGCTAAAAGTTGAGGCTGGAGTGTGTTTATTTTGTACTATGCTAGGAAAAGTTGGAAGTCAATACCCCCTTTTCTTTCTTTTTTTCTTCCCCTTTGTGTTCCACACCCCTGTTTCCTTTCTCGCCCTTAATTTCTTATTTTCTTTTCTTT
This sequence comes from Notechis scutatus, assembly GCF_049901735.1. NCBI lineage: Eukaryota > Metazoa > Chordata > Lepidosauria > Squamata > Elapidae > Notechis > Notechis scutatus. The sequence goes on along the minus strand of NC_142011.1, from coordinate 19,116,905 downwards.
TTTGTATTTTATATTTTATAAAATAAAAAATTCTATACATCTTGTGTACTAATGCGACTTTGGCCAGTGTATGTGCTAATGGGCTAAATTGGAACTGAATAGGCAAAGATTCAGATAACAAGATATTCTTTTGTTAGAAAAAGTACAACAATGCAGTGTAGGTAGTCCTCAACATATAGCTACAGTTGAGTGCAACATTTCTGTTGCTAAGCAAAACATTTATTAAGTGAATTTTGATCTATTTTATGACCTTTCTTGCTACAGTTGTTCAGTGAATCACTGCACTTGTTAAGTTAGTAACACAGTTGTTAAGTATTCTGGCTTTTCCACTGATTTTGTCAGAAGATTTATTTATTTATTTATTTATTTATTTATTTATTTATTTATTTGATTTGCCAATTGTTTACAAGATAATAAGTATAAGTGTATACATAGTTGTGAATACATGAAATGGGTACATATAAGAAAAATAAAAGAATAAGAGAAACAATAGGACAGGGACGGTAGGCACGATGGTGCGCTTATGCACGCCCCTACAGACCTCTTAGGAAAGGGGTGAGGTCAATAGTAGACAGTCTAAGGTTAAAGTTTTTGGGGTTTGGGGAAGAGACTACAGAGTCGGGTAGAGTATTCCAGACATTGACCACTCTATTGCTGAAGTCGTATTTCCTGCAATCAAGTTTGGTGCGGTTTACTTTGAGTTTGTATCTATTGTGTGCTCTTGTGTTGTTATGGTTGAAGCTGAAGTATTCATTGACAGGTAGAACATTGCAATGTATGATTTTATATACCATGCTTAAGTCAGACCGAAGACGGCGTAATTCAAGGTTTTCTAGTTTTAGAATTTCAAGTCTGGTGGCATAAGGTATTCTACAACGAGAAGAAGAGTGGAATGGCAAAAAGTGATTGATTACATGACACAAAGTGATTGATTACATGACACCCAGGACACTGCAACTGTCATAAATATGAGGCAGTTGCTAAGCATATGAAACTTGACCATGTGACCATGGGGATTTTGCAAGATATAAGTGTGAGAAATAGCCATGAATCATTGTTTTAGTACCACTGTAACTTTGAACAGTCACAACACAAATGGTTATACATGCTACCTGCATTATGTTATAAACATACCTGGTCCTGATTAGAGAAACAGCTGAAACCAAATGTCTTTATCCAAATGAAATACACATAGCTTTGTTTTATACTCAGCTGATCCATCTGCTCCTATTTCTCAAGATACAATCTACATCAGGACACTAACAGCACCTTATAATGTAGAACTTTAGAACTTGAAATCAGAAGTACTCAAGCTACAATATTAATTAAAAAAAACCAGAAATGTTCGTGCAGAATTTGACTTTTTGTTTCTTTACAATTAACCCTGCACATCCACCAGTTTAGTGTAGTGCATTCAGGATAAGAACTCATAGTTTATATTTAGCTTTAATAATCAGCTTCCCAACAGAAGTATACTCACTTTCCCACTTCTACGCTACTCCCTGAATGGTGATTTTGCACTGACGGGGTGTGTGTACGTGGGGTTAACACATACAATCTTTGACCACTGGTCAAAATCTTCAGATATATATCTGAATCTATCTTCAGAAATCTATCTTCAGAGATCCCAAGCAATGGGGAGGAGAGATCTGTGAGAAGAGAACAATTTGTGTGTATGTGTGGCTGCTTTGTGATGAAAAGGACACCAACACCCTTAGGGTAGTACATATATTAGCAGTCTTAGCAGCTGCCAATGCATCCCAGGTGCTAAACTTGCCACTTTCTGTATTTATTTTATTCCTCTTCTGTGCAACCATGGCATGTTACATGGCTCTCTGGACAGAACTTTATCCTTTGTGCATTAGCTACAGATTTAGCTTTCTTTGAAGGAAAAGCCATATGAGCCACAGCTGCTAAAGCTGAGCCATTGGTTTGGGCCACCTGTGAGAGGGATATTATTTTTTGGAGGGTGAAGAAGCAATCCTAGTAACCATCTGGTGACAATTTAAACCTTGTGCTTTTAGGCTCTTCTCTTAATCCAAGAACAAAATGTTGGTCTTTGGAGTCTTTACTGGCAATATAACTTAGGACAAGTTTTGTTTTTGTTTTTTTTGAATGGAAGGCTTCTTACTTCCCGGGCTTGTTGTGTGAAAAGCCCTTCTAAATCATTTGCAATCTGTTGGGGCTTAGCATCAGTTCAGATGACTTGTGGAATGACTTGGCACTCAGCTGAGACCAGTCCAGCTGATCATGATGCCCCCCTACTGCCATTAAGCCAGAAAAAGCACTGATGTGGAATTATGTGGTATAACTACCTCATCATAATTGAGAAGAACTTATTTAGGCATCTAATGAATCCCTTGCCTTTCAGAGAGCAGTTTTTCCTGACAAGTGATGGAGTTGAGACTTTGGTTACCTGGGGGAAGGATATGACTAGGATGCTTGAAGGGATTGCAGGGAGATGACTCTCGCCTCTCATAGGTCCACTGCTGCTCCCTATTTCCCTGAGTTGCTCAGGGAGAACAGAGGCGATGGCCTTGAAAGACAATGGGAAGAACTGCTACCAAGACAATAGATAAGAGAAATCTGAACTGGAGCCAAGAAAGTAACCTGAGAAAATATCCAAGATAAACACCTCCCTAGTTCATATGATGGACGGAAGGGGAAAAACACATTCAGACTTGCAAGATTCTATTATTATTGTTACAATAAAACTAGTATTGATCTGCATGGCAGAATTTTTTAGGTTGATCTACCTTATAAAACTGACAGAGAGACATAGTAGCAGAGGAGATGCCTACAGTAGAGACATGCCTTGATTTTGAGTGGACACTGAAAATAGCTCATACTTCTTCTGGACCAGTGGACTTAATAGATTGCTGGGGTTTCTTTTCATTCCTGAAGAAGCAGCTTCAGTGGTGGTGGTAATAACGGGGAAAATGTTTTGCTCAAAGCCCCCTACTATGTGGACTGTGCCATTTATTCCTAGTACTTACAGGAAACTATTGGAGTGGGTCACCTTCTTGCACAGGATTTGGCATGATCAATATGTCTTAGCCATGGCCCAAACAGGCAATGCTGCAGGAGCACATCCCAGTGCCTTAAAACTGTCAGGATCTAGATAGGAAGGAACAAACTCAGATGAAATCCTCCAGGAGAGACCAGTGTTGGGTTTGTGGGCCTAATGATTCAAAAGAAGTACCAGCTTTGATTTTGAATAGACTTGTACTCCTCCCCTCAGAGATGGTTCAAAATTTGGGTTCTTTCTAAGTTCACAACTCTTGCATGGTGAGCAAGTAGCAGTTATGGCTAGGAAAGCTTTTCCCAGTTACATATTATGTGCTAAATTCTAGATTGGAAAGCGCTGCTTTTAGACATTCACATCTTAGTTTCCTCCTGTTCAGATTGCCATAATGTGTTCTAGATAAACTGGTCCTTGAATAATTTTCAGAAGCTTCCATGATACATGACAGTTGGGCAGTAATGGGTGTATCCTAGTGACCCCACTACTCTGGTAGCTGTATTGGCTTCCCAATTCTTTTTTTTTTTTTTGCAAATAACTCAATGTGGCAAACATATTCAACACACCTTCCTCTTATTTTCCCTACAACAACAATCCTCTGAGGTGAATTGGGATGGCTTTCGTGGCTAAGGTGGATTTAGAACTCATGGCCTCCAGTTGTCTAGCCTGTTGCCTTAACCACTAAACCAAACTGTGTCTCAAATTAGTTTTCAACAAAAAAAGAGTGTTCCTATAAGTCTTTTGATATATGTTTCTTCAGCTATACTACTTCAAAGGACCAATACCTCCCTAGCTTTGTATACCTTTTCCTGAGTTTAATTTCTTATTTCTCTACACTCCATTCCAGAGGTCCTCCATTTTGATTTGTGGGCTAAGTCCAAGTTGTCTTACAGCAGGCATTTTACTGCTTCTCTTCATCTCTGCCTCTACTTTCTTCAGCATCTTTGAGGATCTGGTCTCCTTTGCTCTGACATCCTCCTGTTACTCTGCAACCAGATGCTTAACAAACAATTAAGTTTTGTATCTCTAGCAAGCTCCTGCCAGTTTTCCCCTGATGTTTTTCTCCCAACTCTACTGCAATCAACTGAAAGGCAAGTGTAATAAGGCTGCAAAAGAAAAACAGGACCGTGGGATTTCCGCTGTAATGTATCTTAAAAAGTGATGCCATCCATAATGTTTTGCTGTGAAACAGATCACCAAGGCAACACAACAGCATTGTTTGGTTGTGCAGTGCCTATGACAAATATAATCGCAACATACTGAGCTGAATAAATTATAATTCCATGAACTTTTAGGATTCATTCTTACTCCAGAGCATTTTTGTTTTTGTTCCTTCATTCCAAGCAGAGCCTATAGTTCTCTAGAACAGTGAACCCCACTGATGAATTACTCAAATGAGGGGGAAAAGGAATCCTGAGATAGTATAATAAATACCTGAATTTCTCCTCTTACTAAATATGGCTAAATTCGAGATCATATTTGTCTATGAAACATGGCACAATGCATCTGTCCCTGACTCCATTACCACAGTAGGAGACTATTATGTTTACTGATCAGATCGTGAAATTCCTAGAGGAGGTGGTGTTACTATCTTCTATAAAAAGTTCCTTACATCTAAAAAACATCCAAGTTACCCAGGAGCTTGCTCTTCCTGAGACCATCATCTGTGAACTATCCTTAAATATCATATTTCGATTCTTACTATGTTACAGAGCACCTGATTATGACATCGAACATGTAAACAAGCTAAATTCACTACTAACATGGGCAACATCCTGCCTACATGCTTTTATCTTTCTTGGTGACTTCAATCTACCTCATATTAACTGGAGCCTAAACAAATGTACAACTGAACCCACACATGCAACCTTCTACAATGCTGTTACAAATCTGGGACTGGAACAACTAGTAACCAACAATACTAGACTTAACAACTGTCTCGATCTCATCTTCTGCAATAGATTGAATTTAATTTATGGAATACAAACTAAAGAACCTTTTTCCAGACTCCGGTTTGAGCTTCTTCGGCGACAGACCGAAACCACGTCTCTGCGCGGTTTCGATCCATGCTTGCCGCTGGAGCGCCTCGAGCCGGCTGGTTTCGGGGCTAAGCCACCCCATAGAGGGGGTGAAGAAGGGAGAGACTGCCTGCAGGGTTGAGGAGAGCCACATCTCTCCTCCCCAGCTGGTCATTACTCCTTTTCCCGAAGGCAGTTGTAGCGGTGGTCAGAAATGGCCACCACAAAGAAGAACTCGACCAGAAAAGAATGTGCAGGAGGAAGATAAGAAGAGAAAGTTTTGGTTGACCGGGTCAAACAGAAAAAGCAACAAATAAGGTACCCTGGAATTGAAACTGTTAAAAAAAACCAATAACATTGTTCCCTAAGATTTCTAAGCTGTGAAAGAGAGAGAAAAGGGAAAGGATTTGGTTTTTTTTTCTCCTCTTCCTATACTGACAGCTAAGCTACTTAAGCAAGAAATTGGAAAAAAAATCCACTTTGACATTAATAGGCATTTAATGCTGAAAATAAAAAGTCAAAGGGATAATAAAGATTTCTGGATAATTGAAAGCTTTTGAAAACAGGAAAGGAGAGAAAAAGAATAAAAGGGCAGGATCTGGAAGGGAGGAGACTGCCTGGAATTAAAAAGAACTTACAGCAAAATCTCAACAAGACTTCCAAAAGATACATCTTAACTGAAACATCACAACAAAATAGTAAAAACCCAGGAAGAGGAAGTGAAAAAAGAAATAAGAAGAAACAGCTTGGGATTATTTGGATTACTTGGTGATCTCTGGATTCTTGGTTATTGCATTTGAATGACTAAAATCAATTGGGTGGTTGTTTAAAACTGTTTAAAATGGCTCCACTTTTAGAAGAACTGAAAATGGAACTTAAAAAGTACAAAGAAGATGCACAAGAAGGGAGAGGTTCTTTTGGCTTCGTCTTTCAGTTCTTAGAAATGGAGATTTGGAACTATGAGAAACAACAAGAAATGCCTACAGAACAAGAAGATTGGGACAAAGAAGAAGCCATCTTTAATGAATAAGTAATCTTAGGTGGGGGGAAAAAAGGAAAAGGAGGAAAGGGAATGGAAAGTTTAAGATTGGGGAAAACAACCCAAAAAAAGATTAGAGTGAAAAATAAGTATAAAATCAGAAAGCAACAGAAGAGAGAAATGCAGAAGAGAGAATTAGAAGTAGAGAGACAAAGGGGTAAAAAGGGGAGGAAGAAGAAGAGAGGGAAGAAAGAAAGGAACAGAAGTTATAAAGGACAGAAACAAAATATAGAGAAACAGGGCCTGTTTAGAGATAATGGGTGAAAATCTCATGGAAAAGGGGATTCTGCAAAGGTACATAAGATAGTATTGTTATATTAGAAATAGAAATAATTTCAGAAAATATGAAACAATGTATGATTAAAATGTTTGATAAAATAGTTATCATAACTTAGTGGAATGCTTGCCAATAAATAAATGTAACAAAATGAATATTTAATGATTTACAAAACATATGTGAAGAGAAATAAGGGAAAAATTAATTATGGAGATTATACGTGTCTTTAAGGAAGTATGATATTTAATTGAAAAGAAATGTTAAAGATGTTAAGACTTTAATGATTATTAATGATAGAACTGAATTGAAATGGAATGAGGGTTTATAATTACATATATTTATAATCCTTTTTTAAAAAGAATATAGTGTGTATTATAAGAATGTACCAAGCAGAATTCGATTGGAAGTTATGTATTATGTATTATATTGAAGGTCATAACCTTAAGGTATATATTGAAGTTTAAATAAGAGTTGAATGGATATAATTAAAAGTTATAAATGTGTCACTCTCCAATTAGTAACTACGGGAGAAAATTTGTTTAATGAGAAAAGATAATATGAAATTGAAACAGAACAGACAAAAGTATAAATATAATGATTTGAATTGAGATGAGATAATCAAAATAAAATTGAGAAAATTAAAAGAGGGGAAAAGCTATATAGAAAATGTAGAATAGTATAAGATATGGAATAGAACACAAAAATGAGCATGAAATTGAGTTTGTGTCTGTATAAAGAAGTAATAACCCGGGACCATGCTATTTTCAAAAAAGATGTTTTACTTGTATTTTGTGTGTGTGAAAACCCAAATAAAACTTTATTTTAAAAAAAGAAACAGTGACCACAATATGATTGACTTTTGTCTCAACATACGCCCACACAAAAATCATCACAATGATGTAATCCCCAATTATAACTTCAAAAAAGGCAACAATGATCTTACAGACAACGATCTCTCATCCCTTGATTGGCAATCTCTATTCACTGGATGCAATACTGTTGAAGACCATTACAACATATTTTTACTTGAAGTCAAAAGAGTCATCAAACTATATGTATCAACAACAATTCCCAAAACAAAAACAAAAGCAGATTACCCATAACAATAAGGAAACTTCAATCCCAAAAGAGATAACTCTGGTGGAAAAACAAATCTGCTCACGTTGCCAACTTCAAAAGCTAATACAAAAATTTATGCCACCAGATAACGACTGAATGCACCAATTATCACATTAAACATTAAACTGAGGAAAACCTTCTACGTACCAATTCCACCCACGCTTTTTACAATTTTGTAAACAACAAACTAAAAGATTCAAGGTCCATCCCACCCCGATAGGACCTAATAGTAAAGACTGCAATGATGACACCATTAAACCAACATCTTTAACACATTCTTTTGCTCAGTATTTGTAAACAGCAATGGATCATGCCCAGTATTTCCTAGCCAAACCACAGAAAACTACAATGATCTAATACATATCGATTTTACAGAAGACAATCTTGAAAAAGCACTACGCAATCTAAAACCATCTCTATCGATTGGACCAGACGGAATATGTGCCTACTTCTTAAAAAAGCTATCCATTGCCATAGCAGAACCTCTAAGCATAATCTTTGAAAAATCTTTCAGGACCAGCTCCTTGCCTAACCTATGGTCACAAGCCATGGTCATCCCCATCTTCAAAAAAAGAGACCCCAACCTAGTTGAAAATTACAGAACAATCTCTTTATGCTGTGTCACCTGTAAAGTCATGGAATCAACTATTAACCAATCCATTATCCTCCATTTAGAGACAAACAACCTACTCTCCAATAAACAATTTGGTTTCAGGAAAAAACTATCCTGTAATCTGCAACTCTTACATTGCAAAAACATATGGACTACACAACTCGATCAGGGCAAAGCAATAGATGCAATCTACATAGATTTATGTAAAGCCTTTGATTCAATGGTACACTGAATAGAATAAAGAATAGAATAGAATAGAATAGAATTCTTTATTGGCCAAGTATGATTGGACACACAAGGAATTTGTCTTGGTGCATATGCTCTCAGTATACATAGAGGAAAAGATACATTCGTCAAGAATCAAGAATCATAAGGTACGACACTTAATAATAGTCATAGGGTACAATAAGGAATCAAATCATTACTAGGAAACAGTCAAAAAATTGTAAGGATACAAGCAACAAAGTTACAGTCATACAGTCACAAGTGGAGATGGGTGATAGGAATGATGAGAAGATTAATAGTAATAGTAGTGCAGACTTTGTAAATAGTTGGACAGTGTTGAGGGAATTATTTGTTTAGCAGAGTGATAGCATTTGGGGAAAAAACTGTCCTTGTGTCTAGTTGTTCTGGTATGCAGTGCTCTATAGCATCGTTTTGAGGGTAGGAGTTGAAACAGTTTATGCCCAGGATGTGAGGGGTCTGTAAATATTTTCACAGCCCTCTTTTTGACTCATGCAGTATACAGGTCCTCGATGGAAGGCAGGTTGGTAGTAATTGTTTTTTCTGAAGTTCTAATTACTCTCTGGAGTCTGTGTCTGTCTTGTTGGGTTGCAGAACCAAACCAGACAGTTATTATAGAGGTGCAGATGACAGATTCAATAATTCCTCTGTAGAACTGTATCAGCAGCTCCAAAGATGATCTATACAACAAATACAAAATGAAAATCTCCTTCCATCAGCTTCATACAGAATTCCTTAGCTGGATGTCCTTGACTTTTTCTTCTTTTTGTGCCATATTCATTATCGGATGTTGGCAATCATGCTGGCGATCCTATGTTTATCAACAGTTGCATGAAAAAGTGCTGCTGAGTTTTGTCCAAACCAGTGCCTTAGATTTTGAAGCCATGATGTTCTTCTTCTGCCTGGACCTCATTTGCCTTCAATGTTTCCCTTGACAATCAATTTATCCTTGATAGTTCAGGGATATTGCTTGAACCAGACAAAACACTTTATGGTGACATTTGGACTTAAATATTAGGAATTGGCACGTGTAGACTCCTTGACAGACACTCTGACCAATGAGAGCATAGAAAAGATGGAGCTTGTTGCCCTAATTATAACTTCTCCTTCCTTGTGTAATACACATATTTGTTGACTATTGACTTACTATGATTAAGCAGAGAAAATTTATCCATCTGTGAGGAATACCTCCATTTATTAACATAAGTGTCATGTCTGAGCATTTCACATATTCTTTTTTTGTTTCCGCTTTCAATATGTACTTGTATGCTGCATTTTTAACCTGACTCGTGGTTTTCTTGCTGATGACTTGGAAATCACCTGGTATAAACAAGAAGGGTCAGCAATAATTAATTAGGGATACATGAATTTCACTTGAAGAAGGTATAGTTCAGGTACACAGACTAGCAAGCTGCCAATATTTTAATTAAAATTAGACTTGTCCCTGTAATGGCAATATCTATGTATTCATATGCCTTGTCTGGTAAGAAGCTAATTTAGAATAAAGCAATGCAGCATGAGGAAATGATAAAGCATTCTTGTCAGCTCTGCCCCATAAAAACCTACAGAATGGCAACGATTAAATATAACATGTGCTCACGAGATCAAATAACATGCGAGCTCCTGTGTTCTGAGCTTTAAGCAGAAAGTGCATTGAAAACGTGCATTCCCACTAAGTTGCTGAACTGCTTCTCAAATTATTGGTTTTTCAGTGTTAGAAATGAAACAGAACTTCAAGTTAAAAGATCTGTATCTGGAAGAAGAATGTATGCCTAATGAGAAATGGGGGGGGGGGGAAGGTAAAAGTAAAACAAGTAAAGATAAGACCTATAACAAAGATTAGATAATGATATCTCCAAATCAATTTCTTTAAAATAATTAATTTTTATCAAATGATTAATTGATTTATTGTTTTTATTGTTTAGTATGATTGAGTGTTTAGTGCATATTGTGTAATTACTGAATATCTGATTAGTAAAATCAGTGATTTAGTGAATTTAATTGACCAGTGTGTTTAGTAATTACTGTAATAAATTAGGCTGTTTGATGCTTAGCAAAATTAGAGTGAATTGAATAACCAATTGATTGATTGATAGATTTTTAGTAATAAGTAACCTTACTTTTGATTTGTTCTCTAACATATCAATTAACATTTATTAATTACCAACATTCATTAAGTAACTGTCTACCTATCACATTAACTACCTATTGTAATTGTTTAGTGTACTATTGCCATTGACCATGCCAGCCAAAGACTCCAAACCAAAACAAAAGAAAAATATCTCTACCAATGACCTCCCAGACTCCTGCACATGTTTCAGATGTCTTGAAACAATCAATGAAAGTGAAATTTATATCAAATGCCGCCTATGTGACAATCTAGCCCACCCTGCCTGCTTAAACACAAACAAAACCCTAGCTGATATGGTTAAAAATTCAGATACATTCTTTTATCTATGTCCAACATGTTCTCCTAAGCTAAACAAACTGAGTACCCTACCAGACAGTTGAAAGCATAGAATCACTCATTCACTCAATAGAAGAATGCTTAGCAACACGTTTTGAAACAACTATACAAGCAAGCAAAATCTCTCTTGAAAAAAAAAATACAGCACAGATAAGTGAGTACCTATCAGCTCAAAATCAAATCCCACAACAATCACAACCACTACCTCAACTATAATCACAACTACAACCAAAAATAACCACCAAACCACAGCCACAAACAATTACTATCCCTTCAAATAATTCCACAAATAATATCTCCTTACTCATCAGAGACACCATGGAATGTGAACAGAAACGTCCAAATGCCATCTTATTTGGTCTCGAAGACACCAATGAATCAGACGACAACACCAAAGTTCATGATATCATAAACAACTCAAATACAACAAACATCTCTCCTGATGATATCATTGAAATAACCAAAGATGGCCCTGGGTACAAATACAATGATGACTCTATGGCCCCAAGATTTTGAGAGTTGTATGCAAAAATGAGTCCAGCAAACGCATATTCATTCATACAATAAACACCATTGCAAAAACCAATCCCAAACACAATTTTTTTTGCTCAAGACCAGACTTATCCATACTGCAAAGAATCCGCTCCTGTGAACTCCGCAAAGAACTCAAAAACCATCTGGACAATGGAGAAAAGGACCTATACATTAACTACCAAGCTGATTGCATCAAAAGAAAGTCACACAACCCACAACTCCGCATCCAACCCCACCCCATCCAATCCAACATCACTCAAAACTAGGCATGCACACCCCTAACAACCTCTATTCCAACCACAACTGGCCTAAAATGCAAGCTACTCAATGCAAAAAGCCTTGTAAATAAAATACCTGAATTTCTCCTCTTACTAAATATGGCTAAATTCAACATTATATTTGTATGTGAAACATGGCTCAATGAATCTCTCCCTGACTCCATTACCACAGTAAGAGACTATCATGTTTACCAATCAGATCGTGAAATCCATAGAGGAGGTGGTGTTGCTATTTTCTATAAAAAGTCCCTACATCTAAAAAAACATCCAAGTTACTCAGGAGCTTGCTATTCCTGAGACCATCATCTGTGAACTGTCCTTAAATATCACATTTCAGTTCTCACTATGTTACAGAGCCCCTGATTATGACATCAAACATGCAAACAAGCTAAATACATGGGCAGCATCCTGCCCACATGCTTTTATATTTCTTGGTGACTTCAATTTACCTCATATTAACTGGACCCTTAACGAATGTACAACTGAACCCACACATGCAACCTTATACAATGCAGTAACAGATCTGGGACTAGAACAACTAGTAACCAACAACACTAGACTTAATAACTGCCTCTATCTCATCTTCTGCAATAGTTTGAAGTCAATTTACGGAATACAACTTAAAGAACCCTTTTCCAACAGTGACCACAACATGATAGACTTTTATCTCAACATACATCCACACAAAAATCATCACGACAGAATCCCCAATTATAACTGAAAAAAAGGCAACTATGATCTTATAAACAATTATCTCCCATCCATTGGCAATTTCTATTCATTGGATGCAATACTGTAGAAGACCATTACAATATATTTTTACTTGAAGTCAAAAGAGTCATCAAACTATATGTACCAATAACAACTCCCCCCAAAAAAAAAAACAGGTTACCCATAACAATAACGAAACTTCAATCCAAAAAGAGATAACTCTGGTGGAAAAACAAATCTAGTCACGTTGTCAAATTCAAAAGCTGATACAAAAATTTATGCCACCAGATAAAAACTGAATGCACCAATTATAACATTAAACAAGAAGAAAATCTGGTATGCACCAATTCCACCCATGTTTTCTACAATTTTGTAAACAACAAACTAAAAGATTCAAAGTCCATCCCACCCCTGAAAGAACCTAATGGTAAAGACTGCAATGATGACACCATTAAAGCCAACCTCTTTAACACATTCTTTGGCTCAGTATTTGTAATCAGCAATGGATCATGCCCAGTATTTCCTAGTTGAACCACAGACAACTACAATGATCTAATACATATTGATTTTACAGAACACAATCTTGAAAAAGCACTACACAATCTAAAACCATCTCTATCGATTGGACCAGATGGAATATGTGCCTACTTCTTAAAAAAGCTATCCATTGCCATAGCATAACCTCTAAGCATAATCTTTGAAAAATCTTTCAGGACCAGCTCCTTGCCTAACCTATGGTCACTGGCCACAGTCATCCCCATCTTCAAAAAGGGAGACCCCAGCCTAGTTGAAAATTACAGACCAATCTCTTTATGCTGCATCACCTGTAAAGTCATGGAATCAATTATTAACCAATCCATTATCCTCAACTTAGAGACAAACAACCTACTCTCCAAAAAACAATTTGGTTTCAGGAAAAAACTATCCTGTAATCTGCAACTCTTACATTGCAAAAACATATGGACTACACAACTCGACCAGGGCAAAGCAATAGACGCAATCTACATAGACTTCTGTAAAACCTTTGATTCAGTGGTACATGACAAACTATTCCTAAAACTAAAATCTTATGGTATCTCTGGACAACTGCATAACTGGATAGAAGCATTCCGGTCAAACAGAGAACAAATGATCAAGATTGGGAGCGTCCTATCAAATTCTGTACCTGTCAACAGTGGTGTTCCCCAAGGCAGTGTTCTAGGACCAACTCTCTTCATACTCTACATAAATGACCTCTGTGATCATATTAAGAGCAACTGTGTTCTCTTCACTGATAGTGTAAAGCTATTCTACACCACAGACAATACTGCTACCCTTCAAAAAGACCTTGACTATGTATCAGAATGGTCAAGCAAATGGCAACTTCGAATCTCAACAAATAAATGCTCTGTCTTACATATTGGCAAAAAAAATCAGAAAATAAAATACAGGCTAAATAGTCAAAATCTTGTTGATGATCCAAACTCTGTCAAGGATCTTGGAGTACTCATCTCTAATGACCTAAGTGCTAGAGCCCACTGTAACTACATAGCCAAATAGGCGTTAAGAGTTGTTAACCTAATCTTATGTAGCTTTTTCTCTGGTAATATTACACTAATAACTAGAGCATACAAAACATTTGCTAGACCAATACTCGAATACAGCTCATCAGTCTGGAACCCACATTATGTATTTGATATTAACACAGTTGAGAAAGTCCAGAAATATTTCACAAGAAGAGTTGTCCACTGCTCTACTCGTTGTAGAATACCTTATGCCACCAGACTTGAAATTCTAGACCTAGAAAACCTACAATTACGCCGTCTTTGGTCTGATCTAAGTATGGTATATAAAACCATACATTGCAATGTCCTACCTTTCAATGAATACTTCAGCTTCAACCATAACAACACAAGAGCACACAATAGATACAAACTCAAGGTAAACTGCACCAAACTTGATTGCAGGAAATACAACTTCAGCAACAGAGTGGTCAATGTCTGGAATACTCTACCTGACTCTGTGGTTTCTTCCCCAAACCCCAAAAACTTTAACCTTAGACTGTCTACTATTGACCTCACCCCTTTCCTAAGAGGTCTGTAGGGGGCGTGCATAAGCGCACCAACGTGCCTACCGTCCCTGCCCTATTGTTTCTTTTATTTTTCTTATATGTACCCATTTCCTTATAAATCTTTCATATTTCTTTTCAATATTTTATCAATCTTTAGAAACAATTGCAATGTTTCCCTCTCTTCTTTATTATTGCATTAATTATAAATAAACATACCATTACATAACAATACAGTTTTATCTCATAGATTATTGACTTATTTCATTTCTAACTCATTACAGTATTCTACTGTCACAACACTATCTTTTGTACCTTTGCAGAATCCTCACTTTTAACTTAATTTAACCATTGTCTCTGTGTTTTCTAGCTGAGCAAATACTTTTAATCCTAGTACGTTTTCCCTTTTTCTATATTTCCTGTTTTTGTCCCTCATAAGTTCTTTCCCTTTCTATCTTTCCCCTCTTTTTCTCATCCCTTTTTTATGCCTTCTGTCTCTAATTTTCCCTTCTGTAGTTTTTTTTTTTTTCTGCTTCTCCTTGCTGTTATACTTCTTTTTCAGACTATTTTTCTTTTTGGCTGTTCCCTTTGATCTCAAACTTTTAACTCCTTTCCCTCTTTTTCCCCTTATTACCACACTTTGCATTATTTGATCATTGAAAATGGCTTCTTCTTTGTCCCGCCCCTCTTCTTACTCTTGAAGCTTTTCCTTTTGCTTTTCATAGTTCAGGATCTCCGTTTCAAAAAATTCAAATACCAATTATTAGAATGAATTTGAATAATTATTTTGCTTATTAATAGTAAATAATTTATAAGATAAAACTGAATGACTATCCAATGGTATGCTTATTAACAGTTAAGTAATAATGAAGAAGGGAGGGAAACATTTCAATTGTTCTCAAAGATTGATAGATATTGAAAAGAAATGTGAATGATTTACAAGGTTCATATCAGTACTAGGATGATTTTGAATAACTATTTTGTTTACTAATGTTTATATATTATACATATATTATTTATATATTATACATATATTATACATATATATTATATAAGCCAAAGGATCTTCCTCCCCTTTCTGCATCTTCTTTCTGTTTTTTAAGACTCATCTTCAATTTCTCCAGGAGTGATGGCACTTTAAACACTTTTGAACAACCACCCGATTGACTTTAAGTAAAAACAGAAAAAACAAAACAAAAACAATGCCAAATGATCCCAGACTGTTCCTTCTTGTTTCTTTCTTTTACTTTTTCTTTCGGTCGGTTACTGTATCTTTTAATAAGATTTCAGTTACAATGTATCCTCGGGAGTCTTTTCAAAGTTTCGCTGTTAATCCTCTTTATTTTTCCAGGTGGCACTCCATTTTTCCATTATTCCAAGTCCCATCCTTTTGCCTCCACTCTTCTCCTTTTTAGGGCTTTAAAATGACCAAGAAAAAATCTTTATTCTCCTTTCGACACTTAGATTTCAGCTTAAGGTTGCCTATTAGTGTCAAAATAGATTAATATAAATTTTTTTCCATACCATTTGTAATTGTCAATATAAAGGTTAAAAAAGGGTTTTTAACCTCCTTTTCTCTCTCCTTAGTTGCTTAAAGATCTTCTTTCAGAAGTATCCCTCTAGGTACTTTTAGATTCAGGGTACCTTGCTTAGATGTTCTCTGTTGTTTAGCCCGATCTGTCCTGCTTTCCTCTTTGTCTTCCTCCTGCACAATCTAATTCAGTCGGGTTCTTCTTTGAGGTGGCCATTTCTGACCACCGCTGCAACCGCCTTCGGGGAAGGGAGTTTAGACCAGCCAAGGAGGAGAGATGCGGTTCCCCTCCACTCGGCTAGCAATCTTCCCCCTCTTCACCACCTCTATGGGGTGGCTTCAGCCCCAAATCCAAAGGATCAGGGTGCTCCAGCGGTGAGCACAGATCGAAACCGCGCACAATTGTGGATTTCTGTCTGTTGCTGAAGAGATCCAAACTGGAAGTTGGGGGGGAAAAACATTTTTGAAACATGACTTTCCTGGCTATCATTCTTAGTTCAATAAAATTTCCTGGCTTTTAAATTACCCCTATATGAGTTCTTTGTATTGTTCTGTAAATAAATCTTTTAAAACCGTATGTTCTGAAATAGCTCTTCCGGTTTGTGATCCAGATGGACATCAGTGGACCCTACTGAAAGCTAAAATGCATTTTATTTTTGTAGATGTTATGAATTTATATAGGTAGATGTTAACCTTATGACTACAATTGGGACCAGAACTTCTGTTGCTAAGCAAGGAGGTTGTTAAATGTGTCAGGCCTGATTTTATGACCTTTAATAGCCATATTTGTTAAGTGAATCACTGCACTTAAGACAATCATGTGGTTGTTAAGCAAATCTGTCTTTCTCCATTGATTTTACTTGTTGAATCCAGCTGGGAAGGTCACAAATAATGACCATATGATCCCGAGATATTATAACCAGAGGTGGGATGCTACCAGTTTGGCCTGGTTCTATAGAACCTGTAGCTGCGAAGAGCAGCTGACACCAAATCGGTTCAGTGTTTGGCCCACATGCCTGCCCGGGCTCTAGGCTATCCTTTATTCCCTGTTTTTCTCTCCTCAGCTGCTTTGCGTGGCACAGCTGAGGTTGAAAAAGCAGGAAACAAAAGGATTTTCAAATGCTGTGCACCCGCCACAATACTTGTCAACTGCCCAGCTGATGATTTCTTGCAAACACTGCACACATGTGTGTTATGATTGTCTGCAGTTCAGAGAACCAGCAAATTGCTCCACTGGCTCTCCCTTCTCCGCCCATTCACTCCTTACCTGGCATGCGAGCCATCCAACTTGCCTTGTTTGGTAAGTTGCTATTTTTCCTTCCCCCCACCCCAACCCCAACCATCACTTGTTCTGCTCTGCCGGAAGATTTAGATTAGCTAGAAAGCAAGAAATCCTTGGATTTCTTGCTTTCTAGCTAATCTAAAAGCACAGCTGAATCTTCCTTAGGACTGAAGCTTCTACTTTTCAGTGCAGACTCAGGTAGCCTACTGCAGATAGATAGATCTCTAAGTAAATCTGTGATTCTGCGAGCAACTGAATCTGCCTGCCTGCTTTGCCTGCTTTAGGGTAAAAGTTGCTCTTTTTTTATAAAAAAAAATCAATATTTACATACATGGTGTGTTGTGAGTTAATTTTATGAGTTTGCTTACTAGCAAATTTTATGTGTCAGACTCAGGTAGCTGATTGCAGATAGATAGATCTCTAAGTGAATCTGTGATTCTGTGAGCAGCTCAATTTGCCTGCCTGCTTTGCCTGCTTTCGGGTAAAAGTTGCTCTTTTTTATAAAAAAAAAATCAATATTTACATCAATATTTATAATATTTACATACAAGCCATGCCCATCCAGTCACATGACCACCAAGCCACACCCACAAATTAGGCCACACCCACAGAACCGGTTGTTAAGAAATTTGAATCCCACACCTGATTATAACATTATGCGTGCCAATGGTAAAGCATCCAAATTTTGATCATATGGCCTTGGGGATGCTGCATTGGTCATAAGTAGAAGAAGACTGGTTGTAAGTCACTTTTTCAGTGTTGTTGTAACTTCACATGGTCACTAAACAAATGGTTGTAAAAAGAGGAGTACCTGTAACCATAATAATTTATGGTGGATATTTTGTTTTTTGTTTTTAATTCCTAATCTTAACAGAAAGAGCAAGTTTGACATAGTGGTTAACGTGCGTGAGGTAGAAGATTAGAACCTTGACCCCAGAGGTGGTATTCAGCAGGTTCTGCCCAGTTCTGGAGAACCAGTAGTGCAGTGCTTGAGTAGTTCAGAAAACCAGCAAATACCACCTCTGACTGGAGATTTTACAGTATCCTTCCCCTGCCACACCCACCAAGCCATATCCACAGAACGGATAGTAAAATTTTTTGAATCCCACCACTACTTGTCCCTGGTGTTTCTTCTGGTGACTTTACTCCTATATTTGTTTTCTCTGCTCCTTCCCCATCCCAAAACAGAAAGCATATCCAACCACATTATTAATGATACACTGAAGTAACATCAATTGCAACTCTTACTGAAGTAGCTGCTTTTGGCTGATCAGAATGATTCAGAGTTAGAAATGACTTCATTTCAACTAATGCTAAGCTAGGGCTGTTAGACAATTCATCATTTATAGATATTTCCTTTGCTTTTCCTTTGTAGTCTATTTTTGCCTGGTGTCTCACCAGAATATTTATCTAGAGCTAGTGCTCGTTCTGTTTCCAGGATTGTATGTCAGTATGTAAATACACCCACATCCACACTAGTTGACAAAAAATAATTGGAATACTGGAAGCTGACAAGCTCATACCTGCTTGCATCTCTCTTTCCTTCATGTCTATTTCATGTAACTTTTTAAAAAGAGATTTAGATTATATTAAATTACTGTTACAATATAAGAAAATAATGTCCTGTTCTTTTTTCAGTGGCTAACAATAATAGAATTAAAGCATTGGAAAAGCTAGATTATAGGCAAGCTAGATAAAACCCTAATAATTATAGCCAACTCAGAAATTCAATATCATTAAAGCAAAAACAAAAATATCCAATTGAAAGTAGATTTTTGTTTAAACAAATAAAAAAAACTATATTAAAACTCTGTTAGAGAGGAGACTAAACATCCACAGCAAAAGAATTTCTGGTTTTAGAAAGCTCTGATCATAAAATGGGATCTTCTTGCCAGAATATAGAATGTCCACCAAACAACATTTTTTAAAATCATTTTATCCTGAATGCTGAAAGAGAGACAGCAGTTTGTTTAAATCTAAATCACCCTCTTTGTTTCTTTCCTCAACTCAACCCATGAACAGACATTGTTGTCACATTACGTATTTATAACATGATTTGTGCTATGATCCCTATAAGTGAAATCTATAACACCTTCTCCAGTTACCTCTACCTGGCACACTGAGAAGGCAGGGTACATTATGGAAGCCATCTATCAGCAGAAAACACCATTCTGCCAGAGATTGGCCCCCAGTTTGTTATTTTTCTGGAAAGCCCTGAAGACAAGGTTCTGTCAGTGAGCCTAGAGACCTCAGATTGACATGGGGTGTGAGTGGGATGGAGGAGGATAGGGGTCTTTTATTTCTGGATGCTGTAAGCCATCCAGAGTTACTGTCTGTAAATTGAGTGGCCGCATAAATACATTTAATAAATAAACAGAAGATAGAACAGAATAGAATAGAATAGAATAGAATAGAATAGAATAGAATAGAATAGAATAGAATAGAATAGAATAGAATAGAATTCTTTATTGGCCAAGTGTTATTGGACACACAAGGAATTTGTCTTGGTGCAAATGCTCTCAGCGTACATAAAAGAAAAGATACATTTGTTAAGAGTCAAGAATGATAAGTGTTAAGTTTGGAGAATAAGGAGACCAGACATCTGACCAGTGACTTCAACTCTTTAATAATAACAGGAATCAGAATGGAACAGAGCAAAGCTATGGGCACCAGTAACCCTTTTATAGGGTTAGCTGCTACCTTATTAACCAATGAACTTGCAACAGGTTCAAACTACTGACCAATAATAAGTGTTCCCAAAGTGGCCAATCAGGGTCTAGTTCTGGCCCAATCCCAAGTTGTTGTACAAGGACCAATCAAGTCTGCAGGTTTTCAACCCCTGATTTGCATTTAGAATATTAACTTTTATTGATTCACAACAATAAGGTACAACATTTAATAATAGTCATAGGGTATAATAAGCAATCAAATCATACTAGGAAACAGCCAATATAAATCGTAAGAATACAAGCAACATAGTTACAGTCATACAGTCACAAGTGGGAGGGGATGGGTGATAAGGAGTGATGAGAAGATTAACAGTAATAGCAGTGCAGACTTTGTAAATAGTTGGACAGTGTTGAGGGAATTATTTGTTTCGCAGAGTGATGGCGTTCAGGAAAAAAATGTCCTTGTGTCTAGTTGTTCTGGTGTGCAGTGCTCTATAGCATCTTTTTGAGGACAGGAATTGAAACAGTTTATGTCCGGGATGTGAGAGATCTGTAAATATTTTCACAGCCCTCTTTTTGACTTGTGTAGTATACAGGTCCAATGGAGCCACTTTGGTGTAGTGATTAAGGGATCAGGCTAGAAACCAAGAGACCATGAAGTTTAGGATGAAGCCAACTGGGCCAGTCCCTCTTTTTCAGCCTTAGGAAGCAGGCTGTGATGACCCGTAGTCTCTCAAAATAACCCCAAATCCAAAACATATATTAAAGTCCGGTAAAGCCTTCAACTAAATGTCACTGTTTTATTAGGCACAGTTTAAAGTCACAAAAGTAAATAATGAGGCAAACAGAAAACCAAAACAAACTGCATTAATGAGAGTTCCGAAGCAAGCCGAGACAACTAATTATAAACTCCAGGAAAATAGCCGAGAAAAGTCCATGGGAAGAACGCCAGCAAAGATAAGCCTCTTTCAAGGTGAACACTAATTGACTTCAGCAATTCTAACTGCGCAGTTGGAAACTTATACACATAGCTCCCACCTGCAAGCCACGAGGAGGATCATGGTAATCTCCTCTTGAGTAGACCTCACTTTTCCCTGATCCTTTCCTCCCTGCATGACCTAGGATGGATAGGGGATGGGCCTGGGTCCTCCTCTGACTGCTCAGCCAGCTTCTGCCCTTCCTCAGCCTCCTCCACCACCTCTGGAGCCACACTCCCACTCCCTGTTGGCTGTTTCTCCTCTTCCTCTGAGTCAGACTCCACCAGGGGCATGACACAGGCAATGGCAAACCACTTCTGAAAAACCTTGCCAAGAAGACTGCAGGGACTTATTCAGGCAGTCACCAGAAGTCCAGGCTGATCAGAAGATACAAACACAAATGTCCAGAAAACTATATTTTCCTGTCTTATCTTTATTTATTTTCAAACCAGCCACCTTTCCATATGTCTCTATCTTTTCTATCAATTTTGATGCTGTTTCTAGTGGGTCTTCTAAGATAAAAACCAGATCATCTGCAAATGCTTGCAACTTAAATTCTTCCTTTTTAATTTTCATCCCTTTTATATTCTTTTCATCTCTAATATTTAGATTTAGCACTTCCAAAGTTAACACAAACAACAGAGGTGATAGTGGGCACCCTTGTCTTGTTCCTTTTCTTATATCGATAGAATCTGTCAGTTCTCCCTCTATCATTACCTTTGCCATCTGCTTATGATATATAGCTTCTATTGCTTGAATAAATTTTCTAGCAAAGCCCATCTGTTCCAGCAGTAATAACACGAATCACCAATTCACATTATCAAATGCCTTCTGTGCATCTAGAAATATCAGAGCCATTTGTTTTTCAGGATGTGCCTCGTAGTATTCCAAAGTGTCCAAGATTACTCTCATATTATCTTTAATTTGTCTCTTTGGCAGAAATCCATTTTGATCAGGATGGATAAAATTATTTAAATATTTTTTAAGTCTTCCTGCTAATATTGAAGCAAAGATTTTATAATCTGCATTTAGTAGGGAAATAGGTCTATAGTTCTTGATTTGTAATGGATCGGTCTCCTCTTTTGGAACAAGTGTGATATAAGCTTCTGACCATGATTTAGGTATCCTCTTCTTTAACATAACTTCATTCATAACTTCTAGCAATGGAAAGTTCAATGATTCTTGTAATGTTTTGTAAAATTCTGCCGGAAGTCCATCTGGGCCTGGTGCCTTTCCATTATTTTGCTTCTTAAGTGCTTCAGTTAACTCCATCATCGTTATATTGCTTTCTAACATTGTTTCAATCTCTTTAGGTATCTGGGGCAAATTAGCATTCTGTAAATACTGTTTAACTCTTTCCTCATCAATATTCTCTTGTGTGTATAGTTTCTCATAATAGTCTCGAATGATTTAGGAAGGGAAACATTAATACTAAAGCTTTTCCTTTAAAATAAAAAACAGGCATAGAAATTTAACTTCCAAAGACAAGAAAAAACAAAAACAAAGACAAGTTCCAAAGAGCCAAAAATCCAAATAGCTATTACAAAAAAAGGTAAACTGATGAGGAAGGGTAGCACAGCTTAGAAAGAATAAAAAGAGCACACTGCACTTTGTTTAATTATCCAAGGCTCTTGTTATAACTCTCTTCTCCAAAGGCTTATCACCTTTTCTTTTCCTAAGTTTCAGCACCAGACTCCAACTGTTGATAGAAACCCAGAAGAGCACCTGCAATAATACTCTCCCATGCTCTTCCCTCTATCTTATCAAACAGGCAATGTCCTTGAAAAAAAGTCTCAGTTCTTTCTCAGCTTTGTCTGGTCAAAAGAGAAATAGAATATTTCCAAGCCTCTAGTTGGCAGTGTTACAAAGTTTCTTTAGCTTTCACTTTCCCCCTCCTTTTCCAAGCAAAATATAATAAGAATTAATTAAAAAAGAAAAAAATATTAAAAAAAAATAACTAAAAGGGAGTCTCTTAGAATATTATAAAGTCAAAAAGGAGAAAATAATAGATAAAAAGAAGAGGGAAAAAAAAACAGTCCAGTTTCAAAATATAAGATCATGTGTAGAAAATCCAGCAACGAGAAAAAAAATAAAAATATTACTTTGACATTCCTGTTTAAAATCACCGCTTAATCACTTCTGTCAAAACTTTTACAGATTCTTT
This sequence comes from Notechis scutatus, assembly GCF_049901735.1. Lineage (NCBI taxonomy): Eukaryota > Metazoa > Chordata > Lepidosauria > Squamata > Elapidae > Notechis > Notechis scutatus. The sequence continues at coordinate 19,093,914 of NC_142011.1, read as the reverse complement.
CTTTCCCTTAGGGCGTCCTTTCAAGTCGGCACACTCTCTCTTTCCGTTCTCTTTCATTTCGGAGCTGTCCCAACTTCAGCAGCTTTAACAGCTGCCTTTTTGCCGCTGGCAAAAAGAGCTTCTTCTGGATCTACCAGGGACTTTGCAATATCCCTGGGATCGACAGGATGTGCTCTTTACATTCACCATCTCTTCGGGATGGTTTAGATCCACTTGGACCGTCCAGGAGCAAAGATATCGGCAGCGATCTCAGACCGCCAAGATCGCATGCCATATCGTTGTGACGCCAGCTCCACCCTCCGAAATTCACACATCTTAAAGTTGTCAAGGTTGAAAAACAGCCTAAGTGATGCTACCTAGCCAAATATATTTGGTTGGCAATTTATATTTAGTGCATCAAGTTGCCTTTTGTCTCTAACAATGAGGTGCTTCCTATATATCTGGTACAATTATGGTAATAACTAGGAATGGGCAAATTAGCCTATTTCCATATCATTTTCACAAATTCTCACCCTTCGGTTTCTGTGAATCTGTGAAAGTTTTCATTTGCATTTCAATGCATACAAAAATATGCATTTTACATTTATTCTCTCTCAAACACTGAATGTTAAACACATTTTCCATGCCTTTTATAGGTCCTAGAATATTATCATGTCCAATATTAATGTGTCAAAATGTCAACAATTCAATCTATTACATACAAAACTGTACTTAACAAATACAAAGAAGAACATAGAGGTCAGATATTCTGACAATTTTCTGTTCACCTTTTGTACCATTCCAATAAAAGGAAGCAGATGGCTCAATTTATCTTGTCATCTCAGAGCAAAAGGGAACATGCTGACTCCAGCATGATCTAATAGGATTGCAGATGACCCCAAAATGGTAGAAAGATTGTGTTCACATAGTTGTTCCTTAATACAAACTAAATTCTGGTACTCTTATGATCTTTTCAAGCTTATTATCTTTTGAAGCATTGAGAGATATTAGTATAACTTCTAATTTCTGATGCCTTATATTAGAAATGTAGGTAGTCCTTGACATATGACCACAACTAAGATCTAAAATATCTGTTGCTATGTGAGATGTTTGTTTAAGTGAGTTTTGCCCCATTTTATGACCTTTCTTGCCACCATTAAGTGAATCACTACAGCTGTTAAATTAATAACATGGCTGTTAAGTGAATCTGGCTTCCCCATTGACTTTGCTTGCCAGAAGGTTGCAGAAGGTGATGACATGACCCTGGGACACAGCAACTGTCATAAATATGAGTCAGTTGCTAAGCATCTGAATTTTGATCAGGTTGGGATGCTGCAACAGTCATAAGTGTGAAAAAGGTCATAAGTCACTTTGTTCAGTACCATTGTAACTTTGTAACTAAATGACCATTTTCCCACTGTTTACCATTGCCTGCTTAACAGAATAACTGTCGGGGATCCAACAAATCCACCCTCATTCAAATCAAAAGTCTCTAGCTGCATCTCAGAGAAAAGTAAATTGATTTATTAGGAGTGGCCATGTTGTCATAAGCTCGATGCAGCAGATACTAAATGACATCATACATTTCCCCCTTGAGCCTGGTCTTCCCCCCCACCCCCTGGATGTGACTTCTCCAATGGGACACATCCATCTCCAAGAGTCATCCATCATGCTCTCCAATAACCTTCTTACGCTCCGACCACTTTGGGCTACCGGGGGTGATTATCTAGGCATTTAAGGAATGCCTTGTTTCCCCCCACTCCCTTATTCTGGAAGCTACAAAGACCAAAGGAGTATATTTTTAGTTGAGAATAACAGAGTTGGAAGGGATTTTGGAGGTCTTCTAGTCCAACCCCTGCTCAGGGAGGAAACCCTATGCCATTCCAGACAAATGGCTGTCCAGGTTCTTCTTAAAAGTCTCCAGTGAGGGACCATTCACAACTTTTGAACCCGTTCCACTGGTTGATTGTTCTCACTATTTAGAAATATCTCCTAAGTTCTATGTTGCTTTTCTCCTCAATTAGTTTCCATCGATTGTTTCTTCCTAGGATTAACCAAGAGAGAGAGAGAGACAGACCCAAAGTTATCCATCTGGCTTTGTGCTAAGGTTGTCAGAGTATATTCATGAACTGGAATAGAGCATGGTAGCAAGGTCAGCCAATGAATAGGCATAGCAACTAAGTCAGCCAATGAGGACTGTTTTGGAAACTGAAACTAGAAGTAGCCTAGGTGTGGCTCTGTATTAAGTTCTGCAACTCTGCAGCTATGTTAAGCTCTGCGGCTATGTTAAACTCAGAGTCTGACTATTGAAAGTGAAACTGCTTCTTTCCTCTGCTGTGTATAATGCTTGCCTGCTGAACTAAACTGATATGTGTTTCTGAGCTCCTGAGTTGTGACTGAAGTTACTTGCAACATGTTTCTGTTTGAGTTTGCTCCATGTTGGAGAAATCTACAACTGGTTTGTAAAATTTACAATTATGTTTATAAAGACATTAAATGAAGAATCAGCCATCTGTGTTTATTTTTTCTGGAGCTGAATTCACACTGCAAAAACTCTGAATAAAGGTGGGACTAGAACTTTCTGGAACTGCTACATCAAACTGGCTCTCCTAAGAATAATATTTTAGGTCATAATAGAAAGCTAAAGCAAATGGTTAACCTATGGAAAATAGCATTTTAGTGCAATATGGAAAAACACTAACAAATAAAGAAAAAAGATCTTCCAATCCATCCATCTTAAAAATATCCAGATTATTCTGTTTGGCTTTCAAGATCTGATTTAGCTTGATTAGGATTAAGGTGGCATCACTGGAAAAGCTACAGTAGCTCAGTTTCTTCTGTGTAGCTATTTCCCAAGACAATTTGAAGTTATCTGCTAATATTAGATGGGTCAGACCACCAGGATTGTGGTGTAGTTTTAGTAAGTAGATACTTATCCAGAGATTGGATTCATATTTAGTAAACTCCTGCTTCCTGCCTTAAGTATTGCATTGGGATGCAGCAGGTAACCTGAAAAATGCTTCCCAAATTTTGTTTGAATTCTTTCTTAGGGAATCATGCTGTTATATGGTCCTAATTGAGCCCTGTATAGCAGTTGTGCTTTTGTGTTAGCTGCAAGCAACTTAATTGCAACAGGGATGAATGCTTTTCCTTTAGAAAAAAAAAACTTTGAAGATCTTTGTGCATTAGGAAACGGATAGTCCGGGTGGGCATTTTTTCTGAAGTTTGAAAAAAATATCCCTAATTATTTAAAGTTCTTAATCTGCTCCATGGACCACCCACCTCACAAATTCTCTGTTTGGGGTATTTTGAGAATCAAAGTGAGAATTGTACTACAGATCAGATACAAATTCAGGAGAGCATTATCTTCAGCTCAGTTTAATAGTCTTCCTACAGCTGTTTTGGAAGGAAATAGAAGAAAACCTGGGGGTGGGATTTAAATTTCTTAACAACCGGTTCTGTGGGCGTGGCCTAATTTGTGGGTGTAGCTTGGTGGTCATGTGACTGGGTGGTCATGACTTGCTGGCTGGGCATGGCTTGGTGGTAACATGACTGGGTGGCCGTGGTTTGGTGGTCATGTGATGGGGGGGTGAGGCCAGGTGGCCATGTGACTGGCAAATCAAATAAAAGTGGTCCTCGCTTAATGGCCGGGTGCTTAGCAAGTGTTCTAATTTATGACTGACCTCCCCAGAGCTACTTGACCTATTTTTGGAGTTGTGACACACACACACACACACACACACACACACACACACACACACACACACTCCCTTCTAACCCTGCTGAAGCAGGGGGTTGGACTAGAAGATGACCTCCAAGATCCCTTCCAGGCCAGCCCTAGATTGCTGTGCTGTTTCAAAGAGTCTTCTGAAGCCAGGGTTTGTGTCCTTCCTTCCTCTCATTTTTTCCTCTCTCTCTCTCTCTCTCTCTCTCTCTCTCTCTCTCTCTCTTTCTTTCTTTCTTTCTTTCTGTCCCTTCCTTCCATCTCCCCTCTTTCTTTGTCTATCCCTTTTCTTCTTTTCTCTCCTCCTTTTTCTTTCTCTCCCTTTTCTCTTTCCTTTCTTTCTTGTCTCTTTCTCTCTCTCTCTCTCTCTCTCTCTCTCTCAGGGAACGGAAGAGCAGGTGGAGAGGGCCGGGGCCAGCCAGGGGCCCATTTTACTGGTTATCCAAACTACTGGGAATCATAACAACCAGTTCTACTGAACCGGTAGAATCCCACCCCTGAGAAAACCCCTATTGAAAATTAGCATTGCCCTTGTGACACAGATACTTTCAGGTGGAAAAGATCAGATCTACCTGTGAAGGTCCAATTAAACTGATTTATTGCTAATAAAGTATATGTATAGGAATGTAGTTAACTAACACCTGCATGGAGTTAGATACGGGTCAATGGAATTCAAGGGAGTTTGGACATAGTTTGCTTGTAGCTATATAGGGATTCTAAGCTAATTCCTCTTTTAACTCTGCCCCCATGTTTTGTTCTACCTTCCCCTACAGGTGCTATAGTAACCACAGCCAATGTTCTTTTCTATTTCTAATTCTACAGAGACATTTAGTACCATCTGATTACCCTCTTTCCAGTGATGGGATTCAAAATTTTTTACTACTGGTTCTGTGGGCATTGTTTTGGTGGGCATGGCAAGGGAAGGTTACTGTAAAATCTCCATTCCCACCCCACTCCAGGGGAAGGATACTGCAAAATCCCATTCCCTCCCTACCCCACTAACCTGCTTTCCAGCTCCGTTCTCCTGTGCAGGGCAACAAAAGAAGACCCAATCGATCAGCTGGGACTCGGGATGCAGAGACTAGATGGGGGCAGGGCCAGTCAGAAATGATATTTGCCAGTTCTCCGAACTACTCAAAATTTCCACTACCGGTTCTCCAGAACTTGTCAGAATCTGCTGAATACCACCTCTGCCTCTTTCAATCTAAATTTCCCCACCATTCCAATAAGTTTATTGCATTATTTATTAGATAACAAGGGTTATTTTATATCTCTAAAGTATCAAAATTTTGCTACATTATTTCATAGGCTTTGCCCACAAATGGTTGTTTATAGCCATGGATATTAGGGGTAAATTTGCTTTATTTGTTTTACTATTTTTATTTGTAGATGTGTAAAATAAAATTTATGTCTATCATCTTATTGTGTATCTTTAAAAAAATGAAACTCCCCAAATTAAGTGGTTTGAAAGAGGGGCCTGTGCTATTTAGCCAATCCAGATCAACAAATTTGTTAATTCATATTGAACATTTCATAAGAAATGAATGAAATTGCTCAATGTTTTAAAACAATATTGAAGGCATTTTAATCCAAATTAAAAGTTTTAACTTCCATGCATTGTATTATAATATGTATGCCTCATAACACTGAAATATCTCAGCAAATCCTTAATAACAAAAAATATTATCTAAGATACAGAATATTTCTCAAGAGAACACATTAGATGAATAACAGACTTTCTGCGTTACATTTTTTTCATTACAAGAAATAACAACAACGATGATTTCTAAATGTTTTAGACAGAATTTCCCTAGGCAGCATGGATTATGGGAGGTGTAATCTAAAATGTCTAGAAGATAGCAAATTTATTCAAAACAAGTGGAAGATCTGTAATAGCAAAATAACAGAATAATTCAAGAACTCCTCCTGTGATTATATTAATCCCAACCTTGTTGTCCTTCAGCAAAGCAAAACCTGGCATTTTCCTCCAGCAGAGGAATACATCAAGAAGTGGTTGAGCTTATGAATTGTGTGATTTTTTGGTGTGTGTGTGTGTGGTTTTTGACTCTGCAGCCATTTATTCTCTTTGCTTTTAATATGTTTTCAGTTTTGCAATTATTTTTTTGACTTTTGTTTCTATTGTGTTAACTACTCAAAGTCACTTTATGGATGACCATATAAAGCATATGTTGGTTAGGGAATTCTGGGAACTAATGTCCACACATTTCAAAATTGCCAAAGTTGGGAAACAGGCAGAGCTGGGGGCAGAGTTAAGCAGAGTTAAGCACATCATCAGTTTAATATCATTGTGTTCTCACAAATGTTCCAAATCCAACCCCTCTTGAACTCTGTTGACCCTTATCTGACCCCAGTGTAGTATTGGATTTTAATTGATCAGAGTCTTGTCTATAGGCTTGAATAAATCTTTCATACTTCAACTTTATACCAATGGTCCTGATTCGTCATGCCCATGGGGAAAGAAGGCAGTGGATTGGTTTTGACTTCATTGGGTCTACAAACTTATTTCCTACGCATGGCAGATAAAGTGGATCAGCTTAGATCTATTCCAAATAAACTTTGAATGCAATTCTTTTCCTCATTTTAACAATGGATGGAGAAGCCCCATTATCTCCCATTCAGTTTGAGCCCCTGTATCAAATCTTTGCTTTTTTCCTTTTTTCCACTAATCATATTTCTCTCTTGTTCTTTTATCTATTTAAAGTTCTTTTCTTCAACAAGATGATTCCTAAAACACCTCAGGGTGCTAGATATTCATTATCTGCTGATGCCCTGTACTGTATTTATTATCCATATACTTCAGTCTGAAAACATAACCCATAAACTTTACACTTGCAAGCTATGGAGGCATTAAAATGTATTTTTGCCTCTGGCTTGCTTTTTTTTTAAAAAAAAAAAAATATTTTCTGTTGTATTCTTCTGTACTTGACTATTCATAAAGTAAGTCTAATTGTATTCAAAAGTGAATGTAGGGTAAAAGGCTACATCATCTTGTGCTGCTTCTGAAAATAAATTATGTAATCGACGGCTAAGAAACTTCCAGAGGCTTTGAGGGCAATTCCAACATGCTACACAAAATGGGTCAAGCAGCATGTTTAGAATAAACTCTAGTGAGAACTTTATTTTGAAGCAGCTCAACATCTGGATTTCAACCAGAAGATCCAAATGAAACAGCACAGGAAAAAAAAAGATGAGAAGATATTTAAAATAAAAAGAAATCCTTTATTTTTATAAAGATGATGATGATGATGATGATGATGATAATAATAATAATAATAATAATAATAATTCTGAAAAGAAGCAGATGAAACCATTGATCACATACTGATCTGTTGCAAGACAATAGCTCAGACTGACTACAAACAACGTCACAACACAGTCACTCAGATGGTCCAGTGGAACTTGTGTCACAACTACCATCTGCCTGTAGCAAAGAACTGGTAGGATCATAAGCCTGAAAAAACCTCTTTCTGGAATAGTATAGCTTGAGCAGGGGTGGGTGGGTATTTGCTAGAACCAGTTGTTAACATTCTAAGCAGTTCGGAGAACCGGTTGTTAGAAGAAATTACTGGCCTAATCCTGTAAGGAAGGCAGGAAGGAAACCTTCTGGCGTTGCTTACAGAAACTGCCTCTCCATTAACCCTTATTACATTCTTGGCAGGACTAGGCTTCCTGCCTCAGGAACTTCTCTGGAGTATTTTTTTCCCCTCCTTTGCTGGTACTTTGTTTATGTGGAGTGACCATTTAAAGTTACAATGGCACTGAAAAAATGACTGATGACCTTTTTTCACACTTACGACTGTTGCAGCATCCCCACAGTCATGAGAGGCCAGGCAAGGAGATGCATGCCTCAATGTGAGTGATATTGAGTTGGCCACGCCCAGCCAATAACATGACCACCAAGCTACGCCCACCAACTAAGCCACACCCACAGAACTGATTGTTAAAACATTTGAATCCCACCCCTGGTTTGGAAGACTTCCAAGGTCCCTTCCAACTGTGTTATTATGATTCAGTTTTCAACAAGAAGTTAAGACATACACATGGTCCAGATTTAAAGGCAATGTGCTGGTTTTTCAAATTCCATAGACATCGTTCATTTATCTTATCCACTATCAGCTAGCAATAACTGTTTAGCAACTATTTAGGTAAAACTATAGCACTTTAGAGTTTTTTAAATATGCAGAAAAATAATCATCAAGCCAAATAGCTTTGATTCAGGAAAGAAAATTCCTCCCCTTGTGATTATTGCAACTCTGACCTCTTATGTGAAAAGGGAATATTTTTTAAAAAAATCATTAAAACAATTTATTATTCCCCACTGAGCAATGTGTTTTCTAGATGGATGCTAAAAGCTTAGAAAATGGGCCACTGCTGGATATGACTAAAAGGTCTGTTTTCTCTCTCCCTGATTATAATACATTCAAGATCTAACCTCATTTTTATTCTCTCTGATGAAAAGTTCACTCCCTCAAAAGGTGAAGATGCCTGTTAGTTTACATAATTTTAAAAGAAATTATGATCGGCAGAGTTCATGGCTTAAACTCTGCTAAATAAAAAAAGAGAGAAACTAAATGTACGCAGGTAGTCCTAGACATACAACCACAGTTGAGCTCAAAATTTCCTCTGCTAAGTGGGATATTTGTTAAGGGAGTTTTGTCCCATTTTATAACCTTTCTTGCTACAGTTGTTAAATAGTAACATGGTTGTTAAGTGAATCTGTCTTCCTCATTGACTTTGCTCACCAGAAGGTCGCAAAAAGTGATCACATGACCCTGGGAGATTTCAAACGTCATAAATATGAGTCAATTGCCAAGCATCTGATTTTTGACCATGGGGATTGCTGCAATGGTCATAAGTGTGAAAAATGGCCATATGTCCCTTTTTTCAGTGCTGTCATAACTTTGAGCAGTCACTAAATGAACTGTTATAAGTCAAGGACTACCTGTACAAAATATTTTGTAACTCTAGCTGTTTGCATTGGTTATAAAATAGAGAGGCAGAACTTTCTTGCAGTGAACCGTCAGAGAAATTTTAGTAATAAACTGAACAGAAATACTACTCTGGATAATAATGCAGACAGGCATATCCATGAAGAGTCCCTTTCATACTAACAGATCCACACCTATGTCAAACATATGGCACACCTTTCTTGCCCTCTAACAGCTTTTTCTGAAAAAGCACTTCCTAGAATAGGTTAAATTAGAGCAACACACAATCAGTGTGAAATGCAACTTGGATGACCAAAAGTTCCTGTTGCTTCCTAAGGGCCTGGTAATGTTATCTGACTTCTTTTTCCACTCAGGGAAATTTAAGATAGCCAGTAATCACAATGAGGAAGATGACAAACAAATATGAGGCACTTACAACGAGATTCACTTTTTCGTCTTTCTAAACCAGGGGTGTCAAACTCGATTTCATTGAGGGCCACATCAGGGTTGCGTTTGACCCTTGGAGAAGCAGGGTGGGTGTGGCCAGCTCAATGTCACTTGTGTCTGGGGCACCTGTGGTGGCCCAAGACCTCTGTTAGCGAAAATGGGCTTTTGAGCTCTGTTTTAGGCTGCAATGGCCTCCTGCAACCCTCTCCCAGTGAAAATGGAGCTTGTGAAGGCTGCACACAGCCCTCCTGAGCTCCATTTTCACTGACACATGCACTGCGGGCTGGTCCTTCACTTTTTCCAGGGCAGCCCACTGGGCCAGATCTAAGCACCTCCCAGGCCAGATGTGGTCCACGGGCCTTGAGTTTGACAGCCCTGTTCTAAATTATCATCAGAAAGATTGGTTCTTTCTGATAATATCAACTTCGAAATGAACCTGTCCGCAGCCATCTCTCTGTTCCTTAGTTGCCACAGAGGGGGGAAGGAGGTTGGAATGCATTACTAGACACAACAGGGAGCTTTCTCATGAGAACCAAGGTCATCTCCACTGGCAAAAGATAAGGTTGGGAAAGGAATGCCTGAAGAACTCTCCAATTAATCAATTGGCTAACGTAACCTGTGACACTGGGGATGAGGTTATTTCCTTGTTTAATTATACTGAAACCGCGGGAAAGATTTAAATTTGGTTTTCCATTGAAGCTGTGCTAATATGACATACTAATTAAATAAGACCTTTGAGAAGAAGCAAAGTCTCATTCTTCTGATTTGCTTGAGTTCATTAGTCGGAGCCTTGACAGGTAACCTAAGATCCTAGACCAGAAAGCACCAAATTGGATCTGGTTAGGAGAAACAAGTGGCAGAACTGGAGCTGTGAATCCCCAGAAACATCCTGGAGTTGGCAAAGGGCCAGATATGTCAGAAGGCCCCCACCGTTAATGAACTCAGATGGAGCATTTGGACTGCTCTATTAGTCTGATTTATGGCACAATTGCCCTTCTGTTCCATTGCCTCTCAAAGCCATGGTTGATAGCACTAAGGTGTTTCCTAATTTTGCCACAGAAGGCTTCCCAAGATAAAGTACAACATTTGAAACCATTGGTGAGGTCTTTAGTAAAGATATATGAAAATCATTATTTTACAACTCCAGCGTTTCCAGGGCAGACTTGTTTTGTGAGAAAGATATTAGGAAGGAATTTATGTGACTATTTACCTAAAGTAACTGTGCTTCCCATAGCAACTCCCAAGTCATCCATTATGTACACTGCTTTGCAAGTTTCACCCAATACTAGTTGAGTGAATAAAAGTTAAAGCCTGTGGGAAATGGATCAGAAGAACAAATTTGTTGTAGCCTTCTACAATTTGTTATCAACTCTTCAGAGATTATTCTTTTTCTTCTTTTTTCCCCCTCAGTAAAATTAAAAATCTAGAATCTTTACAATATATATAGGCAGGGAAAGACTGTTTCATAAGAAATCAAAAATAAGAAAGCTTTATTTTTACATGATGTAATTTTGCTTTTCATACAAAAAAAACAGTAATGACTCATCACCTACGATCAATAGGCATTTCTTATTCCACAAAGGAACATTTACATTTGAACCCCAATATCCCAAAAGACAATGAGCGATATTCTGCAGAATACTGTTTAAATTGCAGAAGCAAATCTGTGAAACCTGCATTTAATCATTTGAAAACATTTGAAAAGTGAATGCTACATACGAGATGAGAGCTCTGAAATCTGGGTGTTTTGTGTGGCAAAGCCTGAACAAAAGAACTGTTTGATACTGGATTTTGTGAACTGAAGTGCAATTTTTATTTCAATTTTCTTCCATATTCACCCATATATTAGTTTTGTAAAAATTGTCTTCAGTGTGCCATCCAGGAGAGAATGCATCACTTATTTTTGCATAGATGATGCCTTCCTAAACACCATTTTTCAACCTTAAATAACTTCTTCAGGTACCTTCCCTTTCATCCCAGTGTAGAGTCTTAGATACTGGTAGGTAGAATGTTGGACAAGACATCTGTAGCTTAATGGGTTCTGTGCATAGAAACCCTCTGGTTTAATTGGTTTATAGTTTGAATTGATACGTTACTTCTATGATAGAATTACATTTTATAACCCCCTACATCACTTATATCATCTTCTTTTAATGACCTCATGATTCCTTGTGGGGTAGAGTCTGGGCAACTAAATGGAGCTGAGTGTTTACTGGCTGGATGCTCTTCTTGTTGCCAGTGTGGAGTTTTGTTCAGCAGATACATTCTCAATGTGCCCAGAGAGAAAAATATCTGCCTCTACCTAGGATTGAACTCATAGCTTCCTGATTGTGGAAGAGCTCCACCTCTAGGCCACTCACCATAAATCACTTATATACATCAAGAAAGAGATAAGGATCACCTTGCATTCAAATAGATGCCTATTGGTTCTCCTCTACTACTGCAGGGTTAGTCGGAAGAGAATTTTGACACAAGCAATCAATAGCTTTCCCCATCAATACATCATTAATTTAGGCAGGCTTTATATTTCTCTAAGACTGACTGGATGAGAGTTTAGCTTTCAAAACAGCATGTGACTTCTTGTTTTGCTTTTGCCTATACGTTTATCAATATGGTATCCAGCATCCTTAATCCTTTGGCAGGTGGGTGTAAGATTTTTTTTTCTTGAAATATGCTATAACTTTCAATAACTCTGTTTAGAAGGTTTGGGGAGCCATCAAAGATTAATGGCTGTGGGAATTGTTTAAATTTGGCAACCTTGCTTTGCTCTACGTTGGCACAGTTGTCAGTTTAGGTGCTTACTTTCAATCACTGTATCTTTATAAGACTACAATGCATGGAAGGTTTTTTTCTCCTTACTGAAAAAGGAGTAATGGAGTTGCTGATGAAAGGCAAAGGCAGAGAGATGTCCAATGTCCATTCTCTTCATGGAATGTTGAATTTCATCAAAAATGCTTGGCTAGATTTTGCCTCCTTCAAAATCATCATGGGATAATGCATCCTTTGATATCATTATATCCATGATTTTCCTAAAATAAAGAATAATGTTTTGATAACAATTTGCTTTTGCTGTGCAAATTTTTCAAAAGTGGATCCTCAGAATGATGGATTTGGATATACAGCATCTCTTGGCACATGATGGAACTAGCTACATCTGCAAGGTCCCTTCCAACTCCTCCAAGAACTCCTCCAGTTCTATTTGATTGATTTTCTCAAATTCATGGCTCCTCCTACCTCTTCTCTGCATGCCCAACCACTTCACCCTAATCTAGGATCCACTTGCTAATTGAGCCATGTTGGCGCAGTGATTAGAGTGCAGTACTACAGGCTACTTCTGCTGCCTGCCAGCTGCCTGCAGGCAGTTCAAATCTCAGCAGACCCATCCTTCCATCCTTCCAAGGTGGGTAAAATGAGGACCCAGATTGTTGGGGGCAATATGCTGACTCTGTAAACTTCTTAGAGAGGGCTGTAAAGCACTGTGAAGCGGTATATAAGTCCAAGTGCATTGCTAATTGCAAATAGTCATATCCCAGTTGGAATAAGCAGCTATCGTATATGGAAACTGATTAAAAAAACAGCTTTTGTATTGACAACATTGAGTGACAGTGATACTCTAGGTCAGTGATGGTGAACCTTTTTGTTGTGGTGTGCCAAAAGTGCGCATGCGCGCACCCACAATGCAATGCACCCCGCCCCCCTGCACATCCACATGCAACATCCCTGCCCCGCCCCCTTACCTGCACTGCACATGCACGTGCTTCCCAGCTGATTTTCAGCCTGTTTGAGGCCGTTTTCGCTCTCCCAGAGGCTCGAAGGAAGCTTCTGCAGCCTCGGGAGGCAAATACCGGAAGTGCCTGTTTTCAGCCTCCAGAGAGCTCTGGACCCAGGGGAAGCTGTTTTTGCCCTCCTGGAGGCTCGAGGGAAGCCTCTGGAGTCTCAGGAGATGGAAAACGGGCCCGTTTCAGACTTCTGGTATTTCCAGAAGGCCTGTTTTTCGGCCTCCCGAGGCTGCAGAGGCTTCCCTCGAGCCTCCAGGAGGGTGAAAACTGCCTCAAACGGGCCGAAAATCAGCTGGGAGACGCGTGAATGCACAGTGCAGGTAAGTTTGGCTTGGGCTTGCATGCCCACACAAATGGCTCTGTGTGCCACCTGTGGCACACATGCCATAGGTTCGCCATCATGGCTCTAGGTTTAGAGAAGAGATGGCAGGGATTTGAACCAGAGGAGATTTAAAAAAATGAACCATTTTTCCACAACAGAGCTCTGATTTCTTGTCATTGAAAGAAAACCAGGCAACCAAAAATCAAAAGACCTCTGCTATGCTGCCATTAATTCTACTCTCCAATCCTTCAAAAGCAGGTGGAATACAATCTGCAGTCAACTTGTCTTTTTCTAACCTTGTCACACTGAGAGCAAGGAGCAAAAAGTCACTGCCCAACTGAACTGCTTGAGAAGCTACACTCCCTTCCTCCACATTTCAGCCAAATGGAAATAGAATATATTTCTAGCAGGTATACAGACACATGACCTCCTGTGCACGCACAATTTGATCATGTCCTGAGGTATGTTGTGTGCATTTGCCTACTGTATGCAAAAATGAATGAATGGACAAAGAAATGATTTATCTCTGGGAGAGGAGCTGCAAAACAATTAAACCATTTTTCCCTTTGGCTGACCTGCCAGGGAGGCTGAAATTGAAAAGCCAGGAAGCAAGGGAGAAGGAAGAGTTTTTGCAAATACAAAAAATGGATTGCCCTCAAATTCCACAGTCAGAACATTTCAGAGACAAAGTTGTACTTGCTGTGATTTCAAATGTGCAGGTCATTTTTGAAATGCTACACAGGAATAGTTTTAAGCTGGGCAAAGGCCTCAACATAAGTGCTGAAATATATCTGGAGTGGATAGGAAACAATTCTAATATTTTGTTAACTCCTAAACTATATTGTCAACGTAGCAATAAGAACAGCACTTAGATTTATACACTGATTCACAGTGCTTTACAGCCCTTCCTAAGCGGTTTACAGAGTCAGCACATTGCTCCCAACATCTGGGTCCTCATTTTACCGATCTCGGAAGGATGAAAGTCTGAGTCCACCTTGAATCGAACTGTTGACAATCAGCAGAATTAGCCTGCAATACTGCATTCTAACCAGTGCACCTTCACAGCTCTATACAATCCCATTTTCCTGACCTGTTCCTGTTTTCCAGATAAATTAATACCTAAGTAGTACAAAAAAAAAAAAAAACCTCCAACAACTCCAAAAACAAAAAAGCAGATTCTACAATCCTACAACTAATGCTGAACAAATGCTAAAAATAGCAAGAACAATAGCATTCAGTTATGTTTATGCCATAATTCTAGTTGTTCCCTAACAACCATTAATTATCATTATCACCTAACATTCATATCAGCCTCATTCCTATCAAAAAAAAAAAAAAAAAATCCTTCTCCAAAGTTGTGTTAGTCTACTGCAGCAAAACCAACAAAGATTCCTTAATGAATGAGTCAATGGTAACTTCTAGCAAGCCAACCTGTTTTATCCCCATTTCTGAGGCATAATTATCTATTATTTTTGTCAAGGTTTTCACTTACTTGTGGAAGTGGGTGGAACTACAAGTAATCTCCTTTAGTCCTTTTTAATCTAATTGAAAAGCAATTTTAATTGTAAAACACTCTGAGATTTTGTTTAATTGAAACTGATCTAGAAATGTTTTAAGCAAAGCAGTAACAGGATATATCCTTTAATCTGGCCATCTGGGAATTGTTTATGAACAATTAATGCCAAATTGATGTTTGCCAGTCTAGAAAGGAAAAGAGAAGGCTGTGTTTTTAGCTGAGATTCAAAGTCATTATTGTACAACACATGTCTTGGAGGATCAAAAATTATGCAGCTCTGCTCCAAGTGAAAGACCCATAGTATTCCAGAGAAGAAAAACAACTTTACACCCACCCATGCATAATTTCTATTTTATGGTCTTATGCCCTCTTCTCAGGTGACAGCTTTAGAGAAAGCTACAGGATGAGTTGTCTACTTGAAAACCAATTTATCAATTCATTTTTGTGACTGTCATAAATTCACTTCCCTTTGATTCCAGCTGACCTATAGTTTATGTATTGAATGTAACACTAAATGCCAGCTCTAGTGTTCACAATAATTTTCTGGCATGGGGATGCTTGAAACCTTTTATTTATTTCTATACCTTACACATGTCCTAAAATGATCTATAATTACAAAGTAGTCAAAGAGTTCTAATTTTCCACAAGAATTTAAGAGCTGGACTGGATGAGGTTGTTTAGCAAGCTGTTGGTTATGTGGATGGAAAGCCACACGATCGATACAGCGAACAGATGTAGTCAGCACTCTCTTGCATGATTCCCTCAAAAATCGCCCTTAATAAACTCCAAGTTGCCTTACTCTTTGGTCGGGAGCTAGATTTAAAATGGTCTTTCAAAATTCACTCTCCAATCAATTTTCTTTTCTCCTAGGACTGAAATGAAGTGAGAGTAGCCAAAGGAGACAGAAATCACTCAGAGGTTGACTAAGAAAGGACTTCCACATTGAGGGTGGGAGACAGAGACAGACAGACAAGCAGGCAGACACACACACACACACACACACACAGAGAGAGAGAGAGAGAGAGAGAGAGAGAGAGAGAGAGAGACCGGCAGGCAGAGAACTTTGTTACATCATAACTAAAGATTATTTCATTTTATCTATGAAAATATTATTGATCTATTTTTCCTCTGAAATAAATTTCTAAAGCAAATTCTTACACAGTAAATGAAACAAGGACAGGTGCAAATAAATACAGAGGATTTTTCTGTGTAGTACTAATACAAACACAGAAACTGACTAGCAAGTTCTGCTTGAGCAAGAAAGATATTTCATTATAACTTTAGTTATGATTTTGCAAAGGCTTCTAGATCAAACCTCCTTTTTTTCCAAAAAGGAGAAGTAATTTAATCGAAAGTATCCTATTTGAAATGAATATTTTTTTTTTTCAATTTCTTTAGAAGATAGTCTGGTTTCTTGTTCCAAAACAGTTTTAGGAACTGTGATGGAGAGAAAAAATAATAATTTACTTTCCATTATGATAAGGGCCAAGGCTGCCTGTTTCTATGGAGACCAAAGATTTTACCATGTTCATTTAAAACATTTGAACAGAACTCCTAAATGTGTTTACATAATATGTAATACTGTATTTAATAATATTAACCTTTGTATATGCATTCATTCTAAATCTGAATTTAGGAACATATACCTGCGAATATCGCAATGAGTTTGACTTCTGAGCTGGCATGCATAACTTTATATGGTTACAAACAATATGTCAACTTCATTGTATTGTTTCGCTCTTCTCTTTCATCAATGCATAGCATTGAAACCTGGCTTGTCTGAAGGAGCACTCTTATTTAGTGGGTTGTATATTAGTGTGCATGCAAAATCAAGAAAGGAAAAAAGGGGGAAAAAGAGGGGTAGGAAAAAAAGAATCAAAAGAATCAGAAAGAAGAACTTTCTGATTTTTCTTTGCAACAAATGCAACTATGATTAACTATGATTATGGTTATAAGAAATGCTCACTTTTTTCTATTATCTAATTTATTCCTAATCACCAAAGCCACAGATTGTAAGTGCATTTTTTTTCTGTTTCAAATCAATAAGGGTCTTCCAGTCAGCCATAAATGTAGGTATTGTCTATTCTCTAATCAAGAAAGTCAGTTTAGCCATGTTTGCTTGTTCCATCATCTTCACCAACCATTCTTCCATTGTGGGTCATGAAAAACCTTTCCATTTTAGAGCACTATAGCTCTCCAGCTGCTGGTATCTTCTGAAGGACTAGAGCAGGGGTGTCAAACTCATGTCGTCATCACATGACACGTTGGGATTTTTCCCCCTTCACTAAATCAAGTGTGGGCGTGGCCAGCATGTGACGCATCTGGCCCATGGGTTGGGAGTTTGACAGCTCTGGACTTAAGGATTTGGTCAGCTATAAAACTGATCTCTCTCTCTCTCTCTCTCTCTCTCTCTCTCTCTCTCTCTCTCTCCTCCTCCCTCCCTCCCTCCCTCCCCTCCCTCCCTCCCCCCCCTCTCTCACACACACATCTATCTTTCTGTCTGTCTATCTATCTATCTATCTATCTATCTATCTATCTATCTATCTATCATCACCTATCATCTATCACTTCTTAATGGCCCATCTTCCTCATTGGGAGGGGGGGCTCTCTAGATTCTAGACATTCTAGAATCCAATTAGGAATGTGCACTGATGACATTACTTAGTTTGGTAATGAAATGTCTGTAAGAAAACAATCAAGCTCAGAAAGCATCAAGGACCCTGCATTTCAACCCTGAGCTACAAATATTCTCCTGTATTGGTATTAGTCATAAAAATCATAATCTAAAGATTCACTTATACCTGGTCCACATGGATATTATCACTGCCATGCTAGGATTTTTCAGGAATTTTGCCCTCAAAAGGTGGCATGTTAAAATAGCCTTGGCAAAGGCTCATCTATTATGAAGTAAGATAATGCAGATATTTTATTTGTGTAAGCCTCTATATTTCTTTCAGTAACCATGATTTTTTTGTCTGTGACATGTATTAGCTCACATTGTAGCTCTGTCTCCCCAGTCCATTGTCTATTTAATTTCTTGGCCTTATCCAAACCCAAATTTAAGAGACAAACTTGTTAAAAGTATTTTACTGATCACATGTCTCCATTATCTAGATTTCAATGTATTCCTTATAATCAAACAAATCAACCCAGTTAGGCCCAGGTTAATCTTTAGACATATAAATAAAATTAATCAAGAAATCCTGGCCTCCTTCCTGGACAGTTCTATCTGCACTGAGCACATATCTGTGTCTCACAAGCAGAGAGGCAAGAAATCCAGGTTCCCCATGTACAGCATACACAATTGGCATCAAGATCTATGCCACATAATACTTGGGTAGCAGATTGCAGTTGAGATCAAAGTCTCTACCTCAGCTTTCTGCTAGACTGTTATTGCTTATTAATGAGTAGTTTTTTCTGCTCAGTGGTGGGGGTATGGGGAGATTCCCTCTATGCTTTGCTGGCTCCAAATGCTATTCCTTTTCTTCTACCTTAGCTTGTTATACCCAACCCTGGGTTGTTATATCTTTATGGTTGTTCTCTCCTGCCTCCTGGAAATCAGCTCCATCCCATCTCCTTTCTTTTTATCCTTCATCTGACCCCAGTCCATCCCATCCCATCCCAACCCATTCCACCCCATCCCATTCTGTCCCATCCCAACCCACCCCATTCCACTCCATCTCATCGTATCCCACACCATTCCACTCCATCTCATCCCATCCCATCCTGTTCCATCCCATCCCACCTCATTCCGCTCCATCTCATCCCATCCCACCTCATTCCACTCTATCCCATCCCACCCCATCCTGTTCCATCCCATTCTGTCCCATCTCATCCCACTCCATGCCATCACATCGCACCCCACACCACTCCACCATCTCATCCCACCCCATCCTGTTCCATCCCATCCCATCCCACCCCATTCCATCCTGTTCCATCCCATCCCACCCCATTCCACTCCATCCCATCCTGTTCCATCCCATCATGTCCCATCCCACCCTTCATAGTCCATTCCTGCTCTCTCTCTGACATTTTTATGGGTTATTGAAACTTTAACTCTGGACAATGCTATGAAGGTTAGCAGAAAGGGCAATCAATCTCCGCTTCTAACTTACTTCTGATATTCTGCAATTCAGCTTAACAACTTTTCTTGGCTCGCTTTTGCTGACCTCCATCAGCTCCCTGAACTTTTTTAAGAGTGGGGTTCCTCTTTGTGTCTAATTATTTTTCTTCTTCTTTTATTATTGTTTCTGTTAACTTGCCTGCAACAGACATTAAGCTGATTGGCCTGTAATTTTCCAGATCTTCCTTGTGTCCTTTTTTTAAAATTGGGGTCACACTGGCCACTTTCCAATCCTCTGGCACAAGGCCTGGTTGGAGTGACAAGTTCTATGTTTTAGTAGGAGATCAGCAATTTAAAAAGAAGAAGAAGAATTGGTGAGATGCCAATAGAACCTGGTAGTTTGTTATAATATAATCTCTCAAAATGTCCCAGCATATCTTTTCTTGTTACTTCAATTTGCTCTATATTTTGATTCCTTTTTTGAAAAAATCAATACAGACTCAAATGCCTGTCCTATATTCTCTGTGGTAAGGATACATGTAAGAATGCATTCAGCTCATTTGTGGGCTTCATATCTACCCCAAGGAATCTTTTCACTCCATTCTCATTTTGCAAGCTATCTGCTTGCTTGACTGCTTTTCTACTAGGGATATATTTAAGGAAATTTGGATTATTCCCCTTTATGCTTTTTTTTTTTTTTTGCTTTGTTCTTTTATGAAATACTCTTCAAATCATCTTTATGACCTCCTTACTTTTTCTGTCGACATTGGCAGGTAAAAACAACTGGAGACAGGTAGTCCTGCAAATAGGTTTATGCAGTGTCCTCTAATACACCACATCAATGTGGAGTCAAAGGAGAAATGAAAAAAGCTATTTTTATTCATATTTCCAGTACCTTCCTAAAGGTTAGAAAGCGGGGGGTGAGAAAAGGTGTATATTATTTTCTTGACAATTAATCAGGGGAACAACTTGCCTCCAGAAGTTGTGAATGCTCCAACACTGGAAGTTTTTAAGAAGAGATTGGATAACCATTTGCCCGAAATGGTATAGGGCTGTGCTGGAAAGTGGCATGCAGAACCATCTCTCCAGACACATCAGCCATCGCCCATTGCTTTTCCAGGTTCCGACATGCACATGAGCGCTGGCCAGCTGGTCTTCATGCATGTGGGAGCACCAGAAACCAGAAGAGCAGCTCTCCAGGGCACGTGTGTGGTCTTTGTGCATGCATGTGTACCAGAAACTGGAAGACCATGTGTGCTGGAAACCAGAAGCTCAGCTTCCCAGCACATGTTGGGGAGCTGTCCTTCTTTTCAGCACTCCCACGCATGGACATCGGGAAGCTGCTCTTCCAGTTTCCAGTGCTCCCACACACACACGTGCACGCTCCCATTTTATCACTTAGTGCTGAAAAGTTTTGCCATCACTGGTATAGGGTTTCCTGCAGGGGTGGGATACAACAGGGTTAACTACCGGTTCGGGATTTACGAGCTTCTCTGCAGGCTGCGAGCCACATGGCTGTAAATTGTCATCATCCTTGCTTTTCTAACTGCAGCTGTGCCTCGTTCAGCAGCTGAAGTTGAAAAATCAGGAAATAAAGATCAGGTAAGATCCCAGGTGGGTGGGTGGGCAAAAATATCAGCAGACATTCTACAGAGGTGGACAGAACCGGTAGAAACCCACCCCTGGTTTCCTGCCTGAGCAGTGAGTTGGACTGGAAGACCTTCAAGGTCCCTTCCAACTTCTGTTCTATTCTATTCTATTCTATTCTATTCTATTCATTCCATTCCATTCCATTGTTCTGTTTATTCTATTCTATTCTATTCTATTCTATTCTATTCTATTCTATTCTATTCTAAATTCTGTTCTATTCTATTCTATTCTATTCTATTCTATTCTATTCTATTCTATTCTATTCTATTCTATTCTATTCTAAATTCTATTCTATTCCATTCCATTCCATTCCATTCCATTCCAGTGGACAATATTATCTAATGTTTACAGGTAGTCCTCAACTTACAAGAGTTAATTTAGTGATTGTTTGAACTTACAGTGGCACTGAAACAAGTGACTTATGACTGCTTTTCACACTTAAAACAGTTGTAGCCTCCCATGGTCATGGAATCAAAATTGAGGTGCTTGGCAACTGGCATGTATTTATGATGGTTGCAGGATCCTGGGGTCATGCGATCACCTTTTGCAACCTTCGGACAAGCAAAGTCAATGAGGAAACCAGATTCATTTAACAACTGTGCTATTAACTTAACAACTGCAGCAGTTCACTTAACAACTGTGGTAGGAAAGGTAGTAAAACGTGGCAAAACTCACTTAACAAATGTCTCAGCAACAGAAATTCTGAGCTCAAATTTTTGTAGTCCTAAGTCAAGGACTACCTGTACTGTATATTTATGCAATGCGTAAATTGTTTATTTATCTGATGACCATTGTAACACGATAACCCTGATGATGTTACTTAGTTTGGCAATGAAGTGTCTGCAAGCAAAGAACCAGTTTCAGGGAGGACCCTACAGCTCAACCCTGAACTACAAATAATTCTCTTCTATTGATATTTCTATCCTTTATAAATAATGTTCATTGCTGATATGAACATTTGCAAAGGAAATTTACAAAGGATAAATATTCCTAGTTTTATTCTGTGTGGAGAGGAATTGCACAAAAAAATACTGAAAGTTTCCCTTCCCCCCTTCTTCTTCTTCTTCTTCTTCCAGGGAGCAATTTCCCATCTTAATTTTACAGGTGAATATGCAGACAGGGCAAAGCTATTTCATATAAAGGCACAGTCTGTCAACTATAGCTATTACAAATTCCATACTGCTAAAGGTTATTTTTTTTTTTAAATTGCAGTAATTAAACCAGTCCTCTTGGGCAAGAAAATAATAAAACTCTTGAATTACATGAATTACTGATAACCAAACAGTCTGGCTTTTCTAGAAAGAAAATTCACTGAAATAATCATATTGAATTTTCTATTTTGGTATATTTATTTATTGTATTATTAGTTCTTTTCTTAAAGAGAAGATTGATTTCACTGTACAATAGTAAAAATGCAATAAAACTAGAGAATATTAGATGCAGCACCAGAATTCTCTCATTTTACAGGTTTCCTTAACTAACTAATTTCCTGAATAGAATGCATCCTATTCTATCATTCTTAGTTGCATTACAAGTATATTTATTTGTTTATTAATTAATTACAGTTGATGTTTCCAGAACTCTATTGCTTCTTTTGGAAATCTTGACCACAGTTTTTTAAAAAAAAAACACACACACACTCACACATACACACACACACACACACACACATCCCATTTTATGACTTATGAATCACCTTGATTGCTGTTCTCTGCACTCTTTCTAGAGTCTCAACGTCATTTTTATAATGCAATAACCAAAACTGGATGTAGTATTCTAGGTGTGGTCTTATCTGGATGGCTAAAGTATATAATCTATTCTCTTGATAAAGAGACAACATTATTGACTGTGTGGGATTAAACAGCATTTTTTAAAAAAGTAAATCACAATCCTTCTACTGTAGGGCGTTGCAGATGGATACTTACTAAACCAGCAAACATTTCACTTTGTCCTGTGCGAACGTTATTCAAAGGGAAACAAGATCCATGGTACATTGCCATGTATGGTTTACAAATCGTGGGCACTAGTTTTGAGCATATAGGTATGTGTTTTGCTGTCTCTGCTTTCAGTGCAAAATGAAAGGTTTGGTGATAGGGAGGAGAGAGAGTAGCTATTAAATAACTCGGCCTTCCCAGGCTGACAATTAATGACTGGTCCCTGAAGTATATTTTAGCGCTTTCTGATCCTGTGTAAGAGTGAATCACCTTTTTATTCACCGTTTATGGCATAAAGTTTTCATAGTTTAAAAGATACCTGTAAATTTGCTGCAAGGATCATTTTTGTAACTATCTAGGACCAGAATGAACACACCAGTAAGATTTTACAAATGAAGAACATATTAATTATGGATGGTGTTGTGTATTGTTTGAATGGCAAGGATGTAAAATAATATACCAGATTTACAAGTGCAAAATTAGATAGGGAATTATGCTGCTAATACACAGAATATTAACCTTAGACTGTCTACTATTGACCTCACCCCTTTCCTAAGAGGTCTGTAGGGGGCGTGCATAAGCGCACCAACATGCCTACCGTCCCTGTCCTATTGTTTCTCTTATTCTTCTTTTATTTTTCTTATATGTACCCATTTCATGTATTCACAACTATACACTTATACTTATTATCTTGTAAACAATTGGCAAATCAAATAAATAAAATAAATAAAAATATGAGAAGGCAATGTAAAAACAACCTTGACAGGATAACAAATAAGTAAATAAGTTTTATTGTGGTAACCATAGGTCACGACAATGCAACAATAAACCCAAAATTTAATAAGAACATATAACAATAAAATAAAAAGGAGTAATAAAAAGAGAATTAGATACAAAGAGGTCAAAGCAAGAAAAAGCCAAGGCATTGACTATTTAGACATTTATTTCAAGATGATGACAAAGCAAAAGTAAACAACTTGACTACTCACATTGGGAAACACATTTGCAGGGTAGGAAAGTGCCAGATGTGCTTTCATGTGCCAAGGGCAGAAATGGAGTGAGGAACATCTGTCTGCATGAAGGATAAATTATTCTAGAATAGAATAGAACAGAACAGAACAGAATAGAATAGAATAAAATAGAATAGAATAGAATTCTTTATTGGCCAAGTGTGATTGGACACACAAGGAATTTGTCTTGGTGCAAATGCTCTCAGTGTACATAAAAGAAAATAAGAGATACATTCATCAAGAGTCAAGAATTATAAGGTACAACACTTAATAATAGTCATAGGGTACAATAAGCTATCAAATCATACTAGGAAACAATCAATATAAATTGCAAGGATACAAGCAACATAGTTACAGTCATGGGTGATAAGGAGTGATGAGAAGATTAACAGTAATAGTAGTGTACACTTTGTAAATAGTTGGACAGTGTTGAGGGAATTATTTGTTTAGCAGAGTGATGGCATTTGGGGAAAAAACTGTCCTTGTGTCAAGTTGTTCTGGTGTGCAGTGTTCTCTAGCATCGTTTTGAGGGTAGGAGTTGAAACAGTTTATGTCTGGGATGTGAGGGGTTTGTACATATTTTCACAGCCCTCTTTTTGACTCATGCAGTATACAGGTCCTCGACTGAAGCCAGGTTGGTAGTAATTGTTTTTTCTGCAGTCCTAATTCTATAGATATTTTCTTCTATTGGGTTTTTTTTAAATTTTATTTGGGTTTTCACACAAAAAAAAACCATAATACAAATAAAACATCTTTTTTTGAAAATAGCATGGTCCCGGGTTATCACTTCTTCATACAGACACAAACTCAATTTCATGCTCATTTTTGTGTTCTATTCCATATCTTCTTACTGTTTTACATTTTCTACATAGTTTTCCCCCTCTTAATTTTCTCAACTTTATTTGGATTATCTCATCTCAATTCAAATCATTATATTTATACTTTTGTCTGTCCTGTTTCAATTTCATATTATCTTTTCTCATTAAGCAAATTTCCCCCTGTAGTTAGTAATTGAAGTATGACACCTTTACATCTTTTAATTTTATCCATTCAACTCTTATTTAAGCTTCAATGTATACCTTTAAGATTATAACATTCAATATAATACATAACTTCCAATCGAATTCTGCTTGGTACATTCTTAAAATACACACTATATTCTTAAAAAAAGATTATATATATATATATATATATATATATATATATATATATATATATATATATATATATATATATATATATATGTAAATAAAACACTCATTCCATTCCAATTCAATTCTATCATTAATATTCATTAAAATCTTAACATCTTTAACATTTCTTTTCAGTTAAATATCATTCTTCCTTGGGAACACTTATAAACTTTCCATAACTCCCCCATATTTCTCTTCACTTATATTTTATAAATCATTAATAATAATTAAAATGTTCCCATCCTTTCCTAATTTAATTCTCTCATTCACTTTATTTCATTTATTTATTAACAAACATTCCACTAGATTACGATAAATATTTTATCCATCATTTTAATCATATTTTCTAAAATTATTTCTATTTGTAATATAACAATATTATCTTATGTACCTTTGCAGAATCCCTTTTACAATTAAGTTTTCACCCATTATCTCTAAACAGGCTTATACTTTCAATTCTTATACCTTTGCCCTGTTTCTCTATATCTTGTTTCTGTCATTTATAACTTCTTTTCCTTTCCTTCTTCCCCCTCTTCTTCCCCCTTTTACCCCCTTGTTTCTCTACTTCTAATTCTCTCTTCTGTAATCCCCTCTTCTGTTGCTTTCTAATATTATACTTATTTTTCAAACTATTCTTTTTGTTGTTGTTGTTTTTTCAAATCTTAAACTTTTCATTCTCTTTCTCCCCTTTCATTTTTCCCCCCACATAAAATTACTTGATCATTAAAGATGACTTCTTCTTTGTCCCAATCTTCTTGTTCTGCAAGCATTTCTTATTGTTTCTCATAGTTCCAGATCTCCATTTCTAAGAGTTGAAATACGAAGCCAAAAGAACCTCTCCCTTCTTGTGCATCTTCTTTGTACTTTTTAAGTTCCATTTTCAGTTCTTCTAAAAGTGGTGCCATTTTAAACACTTTTAAACAACCACCCGATTGATTTTAGTCATTTAAATGCAATAACCAAAAATCCAAAGATCACCAAGTAATCCAAATGATCCAAAGCTGTTTCTTCTTGCTTCTTTTTACCACTTTCTCTTCCCGGGGTTCTATTATTTTGTTGCCAAGTTTCAGTTAAAATGTATCTTTTAGGAATCTTCTTGAGGTTTCACTGTAAATTCTTTTTAGTTCCAGGCAGTCTCCTCCATTTTTCCAGATCCTGCCCTTTTATTCTTTTTCTCTCCTTTCCTGCTTTTAAAAGCTTTTAAGTATCCAGAAATCTGTATTATCCCTTTGACATTTTATTTTCAGCTTAAATGCCTATTGATGTCAAAGTGGATTTTTTTTCAATTTCTTGCTTAAGTCTCTTAGCTGTCAGTATAGGGAAGGGAAGAAAAAAAAACTCAAATCCTTTCCCTCCCCCCTCACCTTTGCTGCTTCAAAATCTTCTTTGGGAACAATGTTATTTTTTTTATAGTTTAAATTCCAGGGTACCTTACATTGTTGCTTTTGCAGTTTAACCTGGGCAAACCAAAACTTTCTCTTCTTATCTTCCTCCTGCACATTCTTTCCCGGTTGAGTTTTTCTTTGAGGTGGCCATTTCTGACCCACTGCTGCAACCACCTTTGGGAAAGGGAGTAATGGCCAGCTGAGGAGGAAAGATGTGGCTCTCCTCAACCCTGCTGGCAGTCTCCCCCCTCTTCACCACCTCTACGGGGTGGTTTAGCCCCGAAACCAGCCAGCTTGGGGTGCTCCGGCGGCGAGCACGGATCGAAACCACACATGATCGCAGTTTTGGTCTGTCAGTGAAGGAACTCAAACCAGAAGTCCTTCTATTGGTTTTATAGTTGAAAGGAATTTGGTGTTCTTCAGTCCATCCATGCTCTATGAAGCCTTGTTTAATTACAAGGAGCATCTCCTTGACATCCTGAAGTTAAGAAAGAATCCAACCACTTCTTGGTTACCCAGCTAACTGTTGTCCTTGTTAAAAAAAACTTTATCCTGATGTTTAGTCAAGATGAGATTCTTTCTCTTGTGGAAATCAGATCTGGGCTGGGAAAGAAATCTAGATAATCATAAAAGAGCAACAAAAAGAGAAAAGATACAGAGCACTTTTTGCTTGAATCTAGTGAGGGGCAAATAACAAAACTCATGGGATACAGTATGTAACAGGTTTGACTACTAGTAACTATTTCTTATGCAAAGGGGAGGTTATGTTTATTCTGTCGAATCAACTTTCCTCTTGCATTTTCTTTGTTGTGTGAACTATAAAAAGAAGGGAAACATGGGGATCGAGGTTCTCTTTCTTTTTTTTTTCACAGAGAGACCCACCTTATCAGGGGACCCTAACAACTAGTTTTAAATGATCTTCTGACTCAGTTGCTTATTGGAAAGGTAAACTGAGGCAGTACATAGAGCCAGATTTGTCTTTCACTAGTGGTGATTTTTGGATGCAATATATGGTAGCTTTAGCTTCCTGCAACTCCCACCCATTAGTTTAGATCTAAACTCAGAGGAATGTGACACCCTACTTGAGAGATATCAAATGCACCATTTATTATGATTTCCTAATAAATGAGAGATTTTGCACAGGTTGATCTTTTCCATGAGCAAGTATCCATTTCTCAACCAGGAAGTGCTCTCCAGGAAGTATGATGGGATTATTGTAATTGCTTCACATAGGCACATTGAAGATCATCCAGAAGCTACAGCTGGTATTTGTAAATGCTACGTATAGAATAGCCCAAAGCACACATTCTGATACAGAGAAGCTTTCTAAGAATGGGCTCCAGCACGATTCCGAAAGCTTGGAAAAATACATCACTGATCCCGGTGACTGATCCAGATTGGATCCTGCAACATTACCTTGAAACACATATATTTGTCTTCATTCATAATCATAAAGTCAGTTAAAGCCAAATACAATTTCAATATAAATCTCCCTCTCCCTCCCTCCCTCCCTCTCTCTTTCTCTCCTTCCCTCTTTCTCTCTCTCCTGAGAAAAATATATAATAAAAGCTATAAATATAACCATATTTTTGAATATTGCTCTGGTTTTGGTTGAGTAGTTATGTTTTTAACTGTGTTTTAATTGTGATTTTGTTGTTTCCTAACCCTCCCAGATTTTTTTTAACAAATCAAATAACTAAATAATTTTACTTATGCTTTCATTATTGTGATATGTACGGGCCATTTTATATTCCATTTTCACTTTTTAATAACTGCCCTTATTATTCTTATATGTTTTAATTGGATTTTGCTTTTCTTACTCAAAGGTTCTCTTCTATCAGATCCCCAGAGGAACTCAGAATTAAGGGAGTGAAAGAAGCCAGCTTTCAAAGACTTTCAATAAAACATTTAAGGATTTGGTTTTTAGACTCTCACTCTCACTGTTTTCTGTTTGTTTTCATCCTTTTAATAACAATTCTTTATTTAAATAAAGATCAGGGAATTATCAAACACTTCTGAAACCATAATTATTAGGATTTAAAGTTCTGTAAATCTATTTTGAATTAGGTATGAATGCACTCAACTGAGTTGTTCCTGGCTAAAATCAACATATTCTCAATTAAGAACATTTATTAGGAAATTCAGCAGACATAAATAATAAATGATCAGTTATAATAAAATTAAATATTTTTTAAATGTTGTGAATGTTGATAATTCACATGTTTAGAAAGGAGTTGTGTTTTTATGTATTTAATCAACTTGATAATTCTGAATTATTTTAATGTACTATAAATGCTGCATGTCTTTCTGTAAGCCATGTACAGTCACATTCCTGAAGAAGCAATGTGAAAAATGCACACTTGTGTACATATATACATATAGTACATACAGAACAGAGGTGGTATTCAGCAGGTTCTGACCAGTTCTGGAGAACCAGTAGCTAAAATTTTGAGTAGTTCGGAGAACCGGCAAATACCACCTCTGACTGGCCCGCCCCCATCTCAAAATCCTGGCTGATTGGTTGGGTCTTCTTTTGTTGCCCTGCATAAGAGAATCGAGTTGGAAAACAGGTTAGTGGGGTGGTGAGGGAATGCAGTAACCTACCCCCAGGAGTGGGGAGGGAATGGAGATTTTGCAGTATCCTTCCCCTGCCTCGCCCACCAAGCCACGTCATGCCCACCAAGCCACATCCACAAAACTGGTAGTAAAAAAAATAATTGACCCCACTACTGATACAGAAATGGTATATAGGAAAGACCTCGGGAGACAGAGTGAAGTGATGCTACCTAGGGATTGGACGTATAAGAGAGAGCAAAGCCTGCAGTTGGATAATGAGCAGGGAAAGAGGCTCAAAAGAGACCCTCCCTGGTATTTCAGGCTGTAAAGGAGATGGCAGGAGTATTTCCGATCTTGCAAGATTCTGTTAAGGTAGCTTAAAGTGAAATTAGCCTGCCATGGTGGCACAGTGGTTAGAATGCAGCATTGCAGACTCATTCTGCTGACTGCCAGGCAATTCGACAGTTTGAGTCTCACAGGCTCAAGGTTGATTCAGCCTTCTATTCTTCTGAGGTCAGTAAAATGAGGAGCCAGATTGTTGAGGACTCTATAAACTGCTCAGAGAGGGCTGTAAAGCACTGTGAAGTGGTATATAAGTCTAAGTGCATTGCTATTGCTATCTGGTCATGTTTCCTCTCTAATCTACCTGGTAAGGCTGATATCAATCTTGTGTAAGTCTGAAAGTACAATTCTTTCACTGTCTCCTTTACAGATGAAGAAACTAGGGAGGGTCCCTTCTATTGCCCTGTCCATTATTCTGATGCAAGCTATGGAGAGGTGGGATTCTCCTGGTTCAGACCAGTTCGGGGTGAACCCCTTGTTCCGATAATTACCTGCCTCTGAACTGCTTCGCTCCGCTGAGCATGTGGGCCCGCCCACCCCTGCTCTTTCCTGTGCTTTACGTCTTTTTGTTAGAGCACAGCTGATTTGTGCAGCAGAGCGGTTTGCCATGCCTCAGCTGTTTTCTTCAGCTTCCGTTTTTAAATGTGGAGCACATGCGTGGAGCAAAGTGCGCAATAACCAAACTGGTGGTTATACTGGTTGAATCGCACCCCTGAAGCTATGCTCTTTCCTATATGACCATCCCCTAGGTGGCATCTCTTCACTCAGTCTCCAAGGTCTTCCCAGATACCATAACACATGCATAGAGTTGACCAACTAAAACTGGGACATATCAAGAATTTTATTCTTGGATTCTACTTACAAGATATTTCCCTAAGACTCCAAACTAGGATCTAGCCTTTACCCTTTGCTGGCCACTTAAAGACATAGTAAGTCTACAGAACAGAGGCTTCTTTTTAAAGCAGGGATGACAAACTCAAGGCCCATGGGTTCACCCCACCAGGTACTTAAATCTGGCTTGCAGGTCCGCTCTGGAAACAGCAAAGGACTGGCCCTCTGCCAGCAAAAACTGAGGTCGGGAGGGCCGCATGCTCCGTTTTTAGCTGCGATGGCCTCCTGCAATGCTCTGCCAACAAAAACAGAGCACGGGAGGGCCATGTGTAGTCCTCTCAGACTCCATTTTTGCTGGCAGAGTGCTGCAGGAGTTCATCACAGCTAAAAACAGAGCCCAGGAGGTGCACACGGCCCTCACTAGCTCCATTTTTGCTGGCAGAGTGCTAGCAAAACAAATTACTAGCAAAAGTGGCATTTGATCACACAAGTGATCTGGAGTTGACCACATCCCCCCCAACCCCCCCCCCCCCAAGGTCAAATACAACCCTGATGCAGCCCTCAATTAAATCAAGTTTGAAACCCATGTTCTAAGATGTGAGGACAAGTCCCAATTCAAACTGACCAATCTTTGCTTCAATGGTTGGATGTTGGATTCAGTTCTACTGCACAGACTCTATATCAGCAATCTCCAACCTTTCCACCTTTGCAAACCAGCAGGGTTGAGCAGAGCAGAAATACTGATAAGCAAACAAACAGATTCCAAAATATCTCTTTAGCACAAAGCAAAAATCACAAGAAAAATCAACGTGGGCTGTGCATTCAAATAGATGTTGGTCTGCATATGTCCTTTGACCAGAGAAAGTGTCTAGCACAGGGATCCCCAACCCCCAGTCCATGCACTGGCACCAATCCATGGCATGCCACAAACAAGTCAAGCCTCATCTGCAGCATACATGCAGCATGTGAAACCATGCCCCCACTGGTCCGTGGAAAAAACTCTCCCCACGGTCTTTGGTGCCCAAAAGGTTGGGGCCACTGGTCCAGCAAGTAAAGAGGAGAATTAAGGTCTTTCATAGTCTTATTACTATTTGAGAGAAATAAGAATTATTCCTGTAAAGAACAGAGCAAATCTAATACCATATTTATCCCCGGTATAATCTAAAAATCCCTGATGGAAAATTGTGTAAGGAATTGTGTAAGAATGTTAGCTGAAAGGAAATAAACAAAGCTATAAAAATCTTAATATTTCCAGTAAGGAATTTTAATTGGCAGGTCAAAAAATCAGTTGTCATGATAAGATTAATGGAAATAGGATGTAGCAACTATCAAGGGGATTGAGTGCAGTGGTGGGATTCATTTTTTTTTACTACTGGCTCTGTGGGCATGGCTTGGTGGTGTGGCATGGCTTGGTGGGTGTGGCTTGGTGGGCATGGCAGGGGAAGGTTACTGCAAAATCCTATTCCCTCCCCACCCCACTAACCTGCTTTCCAGCTCCGTTCTCCTGTGCAGGGCAACAAAAGAAGACTCAGCCAATCAGCTGGGACTCGGGAGGCAGAGAATAGATGGAGGCGGGGCCAGTCAGAGGTGGTATTTGCCGTTTCTCTGAACTATTCAAAATTTCCACTACCGGTTCTCCAGAACTGGTCAGAACCTGCTGAATACCACTTCAGATTGAGCTGCTGGAAAGATTGTGAACCCAGAAAGGGGCAGTGACTGTTTTCAAAATTATATATAAGCAACAAGTATTTGTATGTAAAATGTCTTCTCTAGCTCCACCTATATGAGCACAGAAGTCCAGCCTTTGCAAAAGCTTAATAAAGCTCCTTCCTATTGTTCAAGAGTCTCCTGTTGATTTCAAGATGAGAGGGTTAAATCTCACACTATTCTTAGGAAATGAAAGGGGAAGAAGGTTGTATTATTTAGAAAGGTGTACACCTGTTCAAGGAGACAAGTAAGCAAGCTGGGCTCCTTAACATCAACTTCAGGGAAGAGAACTGGACATGAAAGCGTAGAGGAATGTCACTAATATGCATTCAAATAAGGTAAAGAGACATGCCCGGTATGACAGCTATTTGGGGTACAAGCAGCCTCCTGTGTCAGCATGTTGTCCGATTACCTACAAGATGCTCTCAAAAATTCCATCATGCCCTCTGGGTCAAATTTTTTTTCCCTGATTTAAATAACAGATGAGCTCTTTGTTTTGCAAAGAAAAGAAAAAAAGACTACTTTGGTTGTTCAAAAGCTGCAAGGTAACTTTTTCAAACATTCTTGCATTATTTCTTTTCACTGGAATCTTTTCAACTAGAGACCAGAGGTGTCTTTTAAACCAAAATTTATAATTTCCCAGCTTTTTTCTCCTTGATAATAACCTATCAGGATGTCAAGAGATTGATTAATTCAGTGAATTATAATAGAACAGAAGCTGCTGAGGTCTGGTAGCAAACTCTGATTGATATTCAATTAATTTTCACATAAGCATCAATGATGTGAACAGACTGTTTTCTGAAGTTGCGTATGAAACTGTTTTATGAGGCACCATCAAGAAAATGTCAGGCTGGCTAGCTCTATGTTAGTTCTTTCATTACATTAAAACTGATGCAAAAATGGAAGCTATTGACTAAAGGAAAAGTGTTTCCTTTGGCAGCCGTTGCTCTGATAGATATCTCATTGTGACATTTGCATCTCTCGTTATGATCTTCTTTACCATTTTGCTTGAAAAGAATGTGTTCCTATAAAGTGATTTGTCACAGGCGCCTGAGAGAAGCTGATTACATCAGAGAGGTGACATAAAAAGCTACTTTATTTCACTGGAAATAATTTGGAAGGCTAGCCTAGGAGGTAAGAAGCCCTGTGTATCAATAACGGCACACCTTGAAAACGTTTTGCCATCTTTTTAAAGTTTAGTTTACAGGTGACATGATAGCAGTTGTTAAGTCTGGGAGATCGGCCCCAGGTAGATCGGGTCGCATTGAGACGCGAGACTCAAAGTGCACATTCAGCTCTTTATTGAATATACAGGACCTGCGCTCAGCGCGGCTTTTCTTATAGAGCCGGCCGGTGGCTCGGCGGCCAATGACAGGGCTTTGAATCTCCCACAATTGGCTCGGCCAATCGCGGGAGGTTCCTAGCGCACCAATCACGGCCACTCAGTTGACCAATCAAATTGCGGCCCGTGCGGACCAATCGGATTGCGAGGTTTGGAGAATGCTAATATAGAACACCCCTCCCCTCTTGGTCTCGTCCGACGTAGCGTGTGACGTAGTCGCACAGGTAGGCCAGGCTTCTTACTTGCCTGGTTGACTTGCGCGTTTCAGTAGGTGTCTTGTCGTCGACCGGTTCGGACGGGCTCTGCGTCGCTCCCAAGCTTCTCGATGGAACCGCCTGGAAGGGTGAGCCGGGCCCATTGCTGCAGCTCCCACCCGGTCTACCCGGGTCGGTTGAGTTGTCGGCTCCGCTGCTCCCGCCTGGTCTCTCCGGGCTGGTTGAGCTGGCTTGGCTGCTCCTTCCAGGTGAAGCTCCTGTCTGCAACGGTTCGAGGTCTGCTGGTGAGTATGGCTGATTAATTATTTGTTTTTGGTTTGTCCTGCGTGGGGGGTGTTCTGCCTGCATTTTAGGCCTTCCCTCTTCGGCGTTTGGGTTCCCCCCCCTTCCCGGTTTCTTCATTAGTGTTTGTTGGTGCTGTCAGTGGCTAGTCTTGACCGTAGCTGGTCGATGTGCCGCTTCCAGCTCCGTCCGTCTGTGGTTTGTAGTCGGTACAACCGGGGGCCCGTTACCTGGGTTATTTGTGCCGGCACCCAGAGTGGGTCTCCGGTGAAGTTTTTTGTGTAGACGGTGTCTCCGGTGTTAAATGTCCAGTGTCTACTGGACGAGCCTGGGGGTTTCTCCAGGTTGTACATAGGGTGCAACCGGTCTAGTGGGGACCTTAGCTTTCTGCCCATGAGTAGCTCTGCTGGGCTTTTGTTTGTAGTTGTGTTGGGGGTGATGTGTTGTATGAGTAGCATCCTATTTATTTTTTCTTGTATGTCACCAGTTTCTATTTTTTGGATGGTTTTTTTTTGTGTATTGGACCATCCGTTCCGCCCGTCCGTTCGCCGCCGGGTGAGCTGGTGAGGTTAACACGTGCCTGATTCCCCGTTCCGCCAGGTATTTCTCAAAAGCTAGTGCCGTGAACTGTGGGCCGTTGTCCGACACTATTACATTTGGCAGCCCGTGCATGTAACAATCGTTTGCGCCTCGGCTGTTTCGGCGTCGACCGGCAGTTGCTGGTAGGCTTGCGCCAGGTCGAGCTTCACGAAGACTCGGCCTCCCCCCAGTGAGTGCAGAAGGTGCTGTATCACGGGGACGGGGTAGGCACTTTGCTGCAGGGCATGGTTGAGGGTGGCCTTATAGTCACCGCAGATTCTTATGGAGCCATCCGGTTTGATGGGGGTGACTATGGGTGTTTCCCAGCGGGCATGGTCAATTGGCTCTAAAACCCCTTGCGCGATGAGCTTGTCTAGCTGCTCATCGATTTTGGGTTTGAGCGCAAAAGGCACTCGCCGCGGTTTGAGGCGGATTGGGGTGACATTTGGGTTAAGGTTGAAAGAAATAGGGGCCCCTTGGTACTTGCCTAGGGTGTTGTCGAAGACTTCCTGGAAGTCCCTCACGAGCACCGCTTGCCAGTCTGCCTTGTCGGTGTGGTGGATACCCGTTACTTCGATTTCCAGCGGGGAGAACCATTGCAGTCCGAGTAGGCTGGGGCAGTCCTTGTCTATGATCGTGAGTGGCAGTACCTTGGTGTGGCCTCTGAAGGTGATTTTAAAATGTCCGATGCCGACTACAGGGATGCGGTTTCCCTGGTAGTCCTTCAGGGTTAGTTTCTGGTTGTCCAGTTTGCGGCGGCGGATGGTAGGCACCAGGCGCTTGATTGTGCACCAGGAGACCATTGAGAGGTAGGACCCGGAGTCTACCTCCATTTCGCAGGGTTGGTCTTCGATGCCTACCGCCACATGTACCTTCCGGGCATCGATGGTTGAGGAATGGCCGATGACAACCATCTGGTGGGTTTCCTCTTGGCGCTGCGCCTCGCTGAGTCATCTGTTCCAGCCGTCGAGGATCCATCGGCTCTCGGCGTGGCAGTCTCGGTTCCTGGGGGGTGTGCTGTCTCATCATCGGGGGCTGCTGCCTCACCGCTAGGGGCTGCTGCTTCATTGCTGGGAGTTGTAGTTCCGCTTGTTCCGGCAAACCTTGGCGATGTGCCCCCGCTTTTCACAATGCTGGCAGATGGCGTCGAGAAAACGGCATTCGGAGCGGGGGTGATCGCCGCTGCAGCCGGCACAATGGAACCCCGACTTACGTCCCCTCCGGTCCCGCTGATCTCGCTCTGCCTGGAGGCAGTGGATCTCCTCCTCCTCGTTGTCGGTGTCAGAGTGGGAGTCGACGTCACCATGGTGGGTGGTCGTTTCTCGGTGGCTGGTCTCTGCGGGCCTTGCCGGTGCTGAGGTCGTCTCGATGGCCGTCGGGCGCTCCGTCGCGTTCGCTTGCCTCATTCGGGCCGCCGATTTGCGAGTGGCTTCGGTGGCGGTCACCTCGGCGAGGGTATCAGTGAGGGAGATGTCGCTTTTGGCCATCAGGCAGCTTTGCAGCACGGGGTCTCAGAGCCCGAGGATGACTCAGTCGCGTAAGGCTTCGTCCAAGTCGGTAAACCTGCACAGGCCTCCGAGGTCTCTCAGTTGGGCCACGAAGTCATTGATGGCTTCGCCCTTGCGCTGGTCTCGCTGGTAGAAGTTGTGCCTCTGGATGAGAGTAGGCACGGCAGGGGCATAATGGCAGCGGAGGATGGGCTCGAGGTCAGCCCAGTCCATCTCCTTTACGTCGGCGGGCTTTGCCAATGCTTTGGCCATCTTGAACACTGCGGGCCCGCAGTGTGTCAAGAATACGGCTCGTTTGCGCTGTCCATTGGCATCCTTAAGGTTGCTGCATTCCAGAAACATCTGGAATCGGTCGGTGTAGGACTCCCAGTCCTCGGTGGCTGGGTTGAAAGGAGCGGGTGGCGGGGTGCTGCTGGCCATCTTGCTGGTTGTTTCATTTTCCCCACCCATATGTTGTTTTGACCATGAGCCTCATGGCAGTAACTGAAATGAAGGAGGTTCATGCATTGTTCATATTTCTCACTTGGCTTGTAAATTAAATGAATATTTTCCTTTCCTTTCCTTTCCTTTCCTTTCCTTTCCTTTCCTTTCCTTTCCTTTCCTTCCCCCTTCCCTTCTTCTGTTCCCTCCCCTCTCCCCTCCCCCTCTTCTCCTCCCCTCCCCTCCCTTTCTCTTTCTTTTCTTCAAGACATAGTTTAGAAAAGAAAACTATCTATTTTATGAATTACTTCATAATTCTAATGGGGCTAAGACCATACCTGACACTCAGGACCACTATATTACCCAGCACATATTATTTTACTCATTTTACTGGGATTTACTGATTTTTAGCAGTCACAGAAGCACATCCTCTAACAAGGGCTCCTGCTAAATTCAAATGTCTAGCGGGTTAATATGGTCTGCTATGAACTAAGAGATTCTCCTTGCAGTTCCTCTTGAAATGAACAGGACAAGAGCAAGAAGAGAGAGGGAGAAAAAATTCCCTCTGGGATTTGTTAGGCTTTTTGCACAACCATTTTTTGTGTGTGCAATGGTTTGGACCAGAGTGCAAATGCTTGCATAGGAAAGTGAGTGTGCCCAAGTGAGTATCATGCAAATAAAACAGAGAAATATAAACATTTTCTTAATTTTACAACACACCAATGAATGCGCATGAAGCTACTATAAACTATATTATGTGCGATTTGGCTTGTTAATCTGATACGCTACTATTTCATGGCTGTAAGTAATCCAACTTCTACATATTCTCTCATATTTTTCCAGTGGAACATTCTCCAGATGTTTTGGCAACTTGACAGTACAATCACAGAACTTCAAGGCCCTCATTGTGGGTGAATATTTCATGAAGCATAATGTTCATCATGCTGTGGGATTTTAGTATAGCCATTTCTTTAGACTCATGCAGCCATTAAAATGAGGTTGCTGTTTACTTGCTTTTCTGAATTCTAGAGCATGACATTTGGGATTCTTTTAAACTTTTTTTTTTAAAAAGAAAATGCATATTATTAAAGTAACCTTCATTGTTACAGCTGCCTCTCTCAACAAAAGGCAACTTACAATTGCATGAATAACCCTGTCTTGCTTGTTTTCAGTTTGACTAACAGGACTCTAGGCAGTGTTGGCTTTGGAGGGTAAACCAGATAGGAACTGCAACTAGGTGGGCTACTTCAGTGTTATTTTAAAATTCCATTGACAGAATCTTGCAAGGATGAAAATACACTCTCCCTTCCACCCGTGGTGGGATTCAAATTTTTTTACTACTGGTTCTGTGGGCGTGGCTTGGTGAGCATGGTGTGGCTTAGTGGGCATGGCTTGTTGGCAGGGGAAGGATACTGCAAAATCCTCATTCCCTCCCCACCCCACTAACCTGCTTTCCAGCTCCGTTCTCCTGTACAGGGCAACAAAAGAAGACCCAGACAATCAGCTGGGACTCGGGAGGCAGAGAATAGATGGGGGAGGGGCCAGTCAGAGGTGGTGTTTGCTGGTTCTCTGAACTACTCAAAATTTCTGCTACCGGTCTCCAGAACCGGTCAGAACCTGCTGAATAACCACCAACCCCCATCTTCTTTATAGCTCAAGAAAGTAGGGGGAATATATTCTATGGTTGTCTATGGAGATTCTCAGTCATCCAGGTCATGGCTGTCCCAAAGGAACTTTTTCAAGAGGCAACTGGACTTTCTTGCTTTTCTTTGAAGTCGTTTCGCTCCTCATCAAGAAGCTTCTTCAGTTCTGACTGGATGGTGGGGATGGTGGACAGTCAGAGCTGAAGAAGCTTCTTGGATGAGAAGCAAAACGTCCTCAAAGAAAAACAAGAAAGTCCAGTTGCCTCTTGAAAAGCACCTTTGGGATATTCTATGGTTCTTGGCCCATCCACTATCCAGCTGTGGGCTAAGCTGTCTCTTATCTGACTGTTCCTTTAGCAGTGTCTCTTTGGCTTGTCACCCAAGATCTTTATCACAAAGCATTACAGTTAGCCAGCTTCCAGGTATTACCTCCAATTTCATCAGCTAAAGCAAGGGCCCAGGGCCAGAGACTGTTGTTTAGAAGGATACAGTCAATGGAAAGGGAGCTATTGGGGAGGGATCTCTGGAAGGCAGCTCTAATCACAAGAGAGAGGATAATGACTGAGTCAAATAAAAGTTTGAGTTGGTCAAGTAGGCTTGCTCTTACCAGAACTTAAATGTTCTGGTACCGGCACTGTTCAGTTTCCAGGTGGTGCCTTTGTATTTTCATAATTAATTTTCAAACTAATAGCAATAGCAATAAGCACTTAGACTTATATACTGCTTCACAGTGCTTTGCATCCCTCTCTAAGTGGTTTATAGAGTCAGCATATTGCCCCCAACAATCTGGATCCTCATTTTACTGACCTCATAAGAATGGAAGACTACATTAAACTTGAGCCAGTCAGGATTGAACTCTTGGCTGTGGTCAGAGTTAACCTGCAATAATGCATTCTAACCACTGTGCCACTGGGGCTTAGTCATAAACTAGGGTGAAATAGCACTGTATGAAAATTTATTAACAAATATATTACTGTTTATAGATCTTATACAGTTATCCCTCAACATACAATCACAATTGAGGCCCAAATTTATGTTGCTAAGAGAGACATTTGTTAAGTGAGTTTTGCCCCACTTTATGACATTTCTTGTCACAGATGTTAAGTGAATCACTCAGTGGTGGAATTCATTTTTTTTTACTACCGGATCTGTGAGGGTGGCTTAATGGGTGTGGCATGGCTTTTGTGGACGTGGCTTGGTGGGCATGGCAGGGGAAGGATATTGTAAAATCTCCATTCCCACCCCACTCTTTGGGGAAAAGTTACTACAAAATCCCCATTCCTTCCCCAACCCACCAACCTGCTTTCCGGCTCTGTTCTTCTGTGCAGGGCAACAAAGAAGACCCAGCTGATCAGCTGGGACTTGGGAGACAGAATGGATGGGGGCTGGGCCCGTCAGAGGTGGCATTTGCCAGTTCTCCGAACTGCTCAAAATTTCCACTACCAGTTCTCCAGAACTGGTCGGAACCTGCTGAATACCACCTCTGGAAACACTGCAGTTGTTAACTTATAACACGGTTGGCTTCCCTCTTGACTTTGCTTATCAGAAGTTCGCCAAAGGTGATCACAGGACTCTAGGACACTGCAACTCTCTCTTTGTTCATTTACTTCTCTTCATCTTTAAATGTGTCATGCATATTTGCAAAGCCAGAAAGTACATGTCATTTACCTAGTCTGAGGATATCTTATTATCATGCCAGAAAGTGCTGCTTTTGCACAAGTCTCTGTAAAAGCAGATGGCATTGCTATGAGCGCAAGCATGTCATGCGACTCCTTGGGCAATACAGAACACAGATACAGTAAGCAGAACCCTTTTTGCACCAATGTGAGATTTCTTCGTATTTCACACCTTTCCTACCGAGACCGCCTTTGTATTTCACACTTACTCTAAAGGAATTACTGGGCGAGTGGGAGGCTAAGTTGCCGTAGAGCTGTGCAATCAATTTGCAAGATCTTTTATAGGTTTGAGTGTGTTATGCTCTCAACAGCAGTGTGAGATCGCTCCCTTTAGATGCTGCTGACGATGCTGCAAGACTGGCACTGCAAACCTCTCCATCAAAGTGAAAAGGAGTCTTTGTTACTGATGGGATAAAGCTCACACTTTCAAAACCATTAGAGCAGTCAGTTAAGGGAAGGAAAAAAAATTGGAAATCCC
This sequence comes from Notechis scutatus, assembly GCF_049901735.1. NCBI lineage: Eukaryota > Metazoa > Chordata > Lepidosauria > Squamata > Elapidae > Notechis > Notechis scutatus. The sequence continues at coordinate 19,054,384 of NC_142011.1, read as the reverse complement.
TTTTGTCTAGTATAATAAACTACCCCTTGAAAAGAAAATAGATCTTCACTGCGCTAGTCCCAAGGCAGTGTCAATACTGCACCTAGTATTTCCAGCAGTTTTTGTCACTCAAAATCTCATAATGGCTTTTCTTCAATCCCTCCAAATTCAATTATTTGCTTGTCTCTATTCATGTGCAGCCTTTTGATGCAGAAAAATTCAAAGACAATTGTCGGATAGCTGGATAAGACTCTCATTGCAGACTGGCCCTTTATATTGAGTTTTCCAAACCCGATACTATCCAGATGGTATCCTGCTAGTCAAATTCATTTTAAACGGCATTTTCATTTAATGAATTTGCAAATTTGTTTACACTCACAGGAGACAGTCTTTTTTTCCCCTCTCCTATGGATCAAAAAGCATTTCTTTGACTTAAGGTAAAATCAGTTCTTTCGACCTACTGCAGCTAGGACAGAAACAGGATGAAAAGTGACTCATTTGCTGTGTAGCAGTTGAACCAAAAATAAATATAAAATCAGGGTAGACAACCTAGTGTTCTCTAAGTTTTATGGGGACTTCAACTCACATTAGTTCCAATCAGCCTTACTAGGGCCAAGGGACTGTATGTGTCAGGGTTCCAAGTAATAATCCCATATCAAGCAAAACTCTGAGGCAGGTGAATTCCTCAAAGAATAGCTTTATTGGAAATATCACATTGGCACAGATCTGGTGAAAACCAACTCTAAAGGTTTTCACCTACTTGAAAGAGAATACCAATCCCAAACAATCAGTCACATGGTCCAATCAAGACGCTATCTGGTTATCTGGTGACCTCACTCCCCCTTCCACAGTCCAAGTGTGAGAACGTCCTTGGTTCCCAAGAACTGCTGTTTAGAACTTGAGAAAGTCAAGGTGGTGCTTACAACTGAGCTGAAACTAATTCCTAAGATTTCTCTTTAGGAGGATACTTTCTACCTTTTATCATAGCAGGGGCTATTTCTGTTTGTCTGTCTATCTGTCTGTTTGTGCTGTTTGTCTATCTAACCATCTATCTATATATAGATGATTAGGGGGATGGAGACTAAAGCATATGAAGAACATTTCAGGAATTGGCCATATCCAGTCTAGTGAAAAAAAAGAGGTTACATGATAGCAATATTCCAGTATTTTAGGGGCTACTACATAGAAGAGGGGGTCAACTTATTTTCCAAAGCATGAGATGCAAGACAAGAAGCAATAGATGGGAATTAACCAAGGAGAGAAGCAACCTAGAACTAAGGAGAAATGTCCTGACAGTGAGAATAATTAATCAGTGGAACAGCTTGCCTTCAGAAGCTGTGGGTGCTCCATCACTGGAGGCTTTTAAGAAGAGACTGGTATGGGGTCTTCTGCTTTAACAGAGTGTTGGACTAGAAGATCTCCAAGATCTGTTCCAGCTCTGATGATCTCTCTCTCTCTTCTCTCTTCTCTCTTCTCTCTTCTCTCTTATCTAATCATCCATCATAACAACCAATTCATTATTTTCTTGGTTATCTGATGAAGAAAAAAGATCAGACTCCTTGTTTGAAGGAGACACCTGATGAGGAAGTGGTTAAACTTGTAATCTTCCACCAACTCCAGATTTTCCATTAGAAACTCTAGTGACTCAATTCCTAGCGTTCAGGAAGGCAAACTGTTCAAAAGGGAATAGCTGCAATTGGAACACATTTCGTGGAGAAATTAGATTGTCTTCTAATCAGGGAATAAGGGGTTTTCTTCAGGATCCTATCTTTACTCCTTAGAAGAGATGGTTTCATAATATTCATCATGAGCCTCAGTGGTGCAGTGATTAGAGTGCTGTACTGCAGGCCACTTCTGCTAACTACCAGCTGTCCGCAATTTGGCAGTTCAAATCCCACCAGGCTCAAGGTTGACTCAGCCTTCCATCCTTCTGAGGTGGATAAAATGAAAACCCAGAATGTTGGGGGCAATATACTGACTCTGTAAAACCGCTTAGAGGGGGCTGTAAAGCACTATAAAGTGATATATAAGTCTAAGTGCTATCGCTATTGCTATATTAAATGAGAACCTAAAGAACTCATGTGGGAGAGGATCTTGCCCAAATTGTTTTTTTTATTATCTTGTTGTAAATCTTAATACATTATATTGTTTTGATGCAATTATATTTATACAGCATTAGTTCTGTTGTGCTGCAGCTCTTTTGTTCTTAAGTTGAATTTTTATTTCCTCTCTACCTTTTTGCCTCAGAAAGTAGAGATTCAAGAATTCAATTACCTGGAACACAATGCTGCTATAATGAAATTGCTAATAGAGTTTATTATATTCATACTCAAGCTTTCCTTCAAGCAATTCAGTATAATATATTTGGTTCCTTATCTTCCATTTTATTTTCGTAACAATTTGTGATGTAGGTGGGTCTCAAAATATCTGACCAAAATTTACCCCATCAGCTTCATGTCTGAGGATGGAATTGAATCTGGATCCCAGTAGCTCTCATCCAACAGTCTCAACCGACAGTCTCATCCAACAGTCTTAACACTAGCTACATTGTCTTGCTGAAGTTACAGCAACGTTTTTCAAACTTATTATTTTATTTATTTATTTATTTAATTTGTCAATCGCTTACAAGACAATAGGTATAAGTATAAACATGAGTAAGAATACAGGAAATAGGTACGAATAAATGGGGACAATAGAACAGGGACGGTAGGCACGATTGTGCACTTATGCACTTATGTGCACATCCCTTACAGACCTCTTAGGAATGGGGTGAGGTCAATAGTGGATAGTTTAAGGGTAAAGGAGTGGGGGTTAGAGGATGTAATAACAGAGTCAGGTAGTGCATTAAAGGCATTGACCACTCTGTTGCTGAAGTCGTTGTTTCTGCAATCAAGTTTGGAGTGGTTTACATTGAGTTTGTATCTATTGTGTGCTACTTGACAACATTAAAATTTGTAGACTTCAACACCCAAAGTTCCTCAGGCAGCATCCTGGTTGGAGAATTCTAAACATTAAAGTCCACTCATTTCAGAGATGCCAAGTCTGAAAAACTCTGAGTAACAGCATGGAAATGTCATAGTATTCACAGAATAATGCTAATGTTATATTTAAATGCAGCACTGCATCACAATTCTCCTTTCAGCTCATTTAGGAACAATTAGCCTAAGTGAATAAAGAAAAGAAACTCAAATAAAACAGAGACATATGGCTCTGGAGGTATCTGAAGAATGTACTCATACTTTTCATTAAAAACAATGAACGTCCTTCTTGTACTTCATTAAATGTTACTACAGCAGATACTAGTGGGGAAATTTGTTGTGTGGGAAAGTTAAGGGAGATATGGCTCCTCCTCCTCCTCCTCCTCTTACTCTGGGTTCAATTCATAGTGGTGGTTATAATTTTTAAAGCCCTTCATGGCGTAGGACCAGGTTAACTGAGGAACCATCTCACCCCAAAGGGATTGATGACCCACTCCACTCACTCCAGCAGAAAGGGCATGCTACAAACCCCATTGGTCAAGGAGTTTGGCTGGCGGGGCCTAGGACAGGGGTCTGCAACCTTAAACACTCAAAGAGCCATTTGGACCCATTTCCAACAGAAAAAAAAAACACCGGAAGCCACAAAAGTTGGTTTGTGTGGCCAACTCAATGTCACTCACTCCCACCTAGTCACATGACTCCCTAGCAATGCATACCGAGCCGATCATTAGGGCAGAGAACCAGTTATTAAAAAACACCAGGAACCACAAAACCCTTTTGACATCTCCCTCTCTCCCCTCCCCCGCTCTCTGTCTCTCTCTTTCTCTCTCTTTCTCCCTCTCTATCTCTCTCCCTTTCTCTCCTCTCTTTTTGCATCTCACTCTCCCCCTTCCCCCTCTCTATCTCTCCTCTCTCTGTGTCTTTCTCTGTGTTTCTCTCTATGTCTCTCTCCCCCCCCCCCCTCTCTATCTCTGTGTCTCTGTCGCTACTCCTTTTCTTTCTTCTTGGCAACTTTTCAGAAATCCAGGCTGGCAGAGGAACGAGCTTCTCTGAAGATGACCCTCCTCCCCCTCCTCTTCCTCTCAAGACCCCCTGGCTGGCTGTGGTGGAGCCAGGAGGGCACACATGAGCTGGGAAACCTCCTCAAGTGAGTGGCCTGGCTCAGCCAAGCACAGTAAAAGCAAGCAGGGTAGCGGGTTGACCAGCTGACAGGCAAGTGTCTTTGGCGAGGGCACTCCAGCTTTCTCTGAGCCTGACCCCCGGGGTGGCTATGTGAGCTTTGGTGAGACCAGCCCTCTTTTCCCATTGCCCTGAATTTCTTAAAGCAACAGCTGGGTACTGTGGGCCCATCCCCCTTTCCATCCCCCTTTCCTCCCAGATCCCATTTCCACCCTGCCAGCCCTCATGTTAGCGAGGCCAGCATCAGTTGCAGCCAGGTTGGGCCAGTGTCTCGGGGCAGAGAGCAGGTTGAGCATCTCCACAAGCAACCGAGGCACACCAGCACCAACAAGGGCTGGAAGAAGTGCCAGCAAGAGATGAGGTACTGAAGAATCAGCCCCAGCTGCTTCTCCATCCCCCATCATCCCCCTTCTCTTCTCAGGCCAGGTGAGGAGTGACTGGGAAGGGAGGGTGAGGGGCGGGCCAGCCAATGGTGGGATCACCCAACAGAGAGTCACCACAGGAGAACGAAAGAGCTGCATGTGGTTCTGGAGCCATTGGTTGCCAACACCCAGCCTAGGAGAAAATGATTTTTTTGCTGTGAACGTTTCCCTTTGGAACTTCTTGCTACCGTAGGTGAGATCTGCTTCCCACGCTCTTAACCCTCTGAAAGGGCCTTAAAACTTGGCTCTCCTGGTTTGCTTGGGACCTTGGAGGTGGCTGCTAGAGGTCTGTCTTCATATCATTCATTATTTTGGTTTGTAGTTTTTAATCTGATTCTTGTTAATTTTAGCTTTTTTCTCTTTATAATTTTATTGTACAATAAGTATACAGATGGGCAGTCCATAAATTTCATAAATTAAAATAAAACTGCAACCTAGCTCCAAACAATCCACTTTTCAAGAAACAAAGTCTATCACTATTTGATTGATTACTATCTATGACAAGTTTATGTATCCATGAACACATTGAAAACCTAGTAATTTGCCCAACTTCAAGATTGTGTATAACAAAACAGCAACATAAAGAAGTACAAGAAGTTTAAACTGACTATCTTGAATATTGGCTAATTAAATATCCCTGGAATTACTTAAACAGAGACTAGGACAATATAAATTCCTTGGAAGCCCTCAGAGCTACCCACAAAAATGTCCAAAAAAGTCCCTGATACATAATACCACAAAGGTAGTTTTATTTAATGTGGTGGAATGCTGTATGTTAAAAAAAAAAAAAAAAAAGCTTAGCGGAAAAGACACTTTCACTGAGTTTTCCATACATGATGTATGATAATTCTATGTTATTTAGATAGGAATGCTCCCCAGGTTTGGTGAATGTCTTTCGTGGCACAATTGGCTTTTTAGCAATCTGAAGCCTTCCCGTATTATTTTTAAATCCAGAGGGTGTGACTGTATGTCCCAGAAGCCAATGCTATCAATAAAAGCAATCTCAGAATTACCATCAAGATGAATTCAAAAGGAATCCTCAAGCAACCTGTAAGGATAGCCCAAATACAAGTGTCTCCATAAAATGAATTTTGAGAATTGCAGGGAAGAGTACAACTTTTTTCTCTCTCAAACAACTGCTGTGTACCAAGTTTTGCTTGGCATTATTTAATGGGTCACAGGAGCATGATTTGGGGAGAAAATGGCATCTGGAATTGTCCTTCCCATGCGCAGTCCTGTCTGGGTAAATCACCAACCCGCTTATGAATGTGTTTGTGCATTTATGAATATAGAGAAGGCTTTGAATGTCTGTTCTGCCCAGAACTTTTATGAATCTGGTAGCCTTGGGATCTCCCTAAACAAACAAACATTTGTACAAAGTATGATGCAGAGAATGGAAACAGCTTATTTGTTTTCGACTGCTTTTAGTACCTGATGATTGCTGATAGCCTTTTGATATGGTTATTTTCTCTCCCAGCATCTCTGGGTGCTTTAATCCATCAAAAGCAGAACAATAAAACAAAAGAACAAAGAGTTGTGCATCCAGAGAAAGAAAAACTATGTTAAACCAAACCAAATCTTATGGGGCTTCACCAACATTGTATTGTAAAGCCTGGGAGAAGAATCAGATTTTCAGTACCTTCCAGGACTTCATTGTTGGACGAAAAAATCCAGGTCCAGTTCCAAGCTGGGAGAAAGATTCAGGAAATAAAATGAAGGTTGATTGGAAAGAAGGTCCATTTATTGATGAATAAAACCACCAGGGTTTGTAGTTCTGGGGCAGCTTACCAAATGGTTGAAGGAGTGGATTGATCTTTATAGGTTTCCGTGACTTTGAAGTTTGAAATATTCTGGGGGTTGCGTAATGAAAGGGCTTGTGTTCTGAAAGGGTGTTGGGCAATTCCTATTGTGGCTAATGGCTTTCGTCCTTGGATCTTGGGTGAGGGGCTGCTTGTTCTAATCCTACCATTCTGCTTTTGTTAGCTGTCAAACCTTGTTGCAAGGAGTTTTGAAATATCCTGCCTTGAATGGTCTTCTGTTGGCAGTATTTGCTTTGCTTATGAATGGAGCCATCTAGATAGTTGGCTTCCTCTTTCAATAAGCTCATTACCTCCTTAAGTTCTGGCATCTGCTGTGGGCTATTAAGAAAGACTGGTGGCTGCTTTTCACCTCTAAAAACATGTTCCTTTGGGGAAATATAATATTCTGCCTCTTTAATATTTCCCAAAATATTTCATTCTTCTGGGTGGGTGGGGGAGGCATTCTCACATCATAATGGGGGAAGTTTTGTGGACCTTTGATTCCTTTCTTGAGGGCAGGTGCTGTGACAGAGAAGACATGTTTCCAGAGACTTAATAGACAATATTATTTGAAGGAATCAGAAGTGCCTCCCTCTGCCAGATGTTGCCAGACAAATTTAAAAAATGTCAGAGGTAGGGGTCCCTCAAGAAACCTGCCCTATGCCAAGGAGGGCTTTATAGATAATAATCAGCTCACTGAATTGTATCTAGAAGCCACCTGGCAACCAACGCAGCTCATAGAGCAGTGGGTTATATCAGCATAGGGCAACATGACTATTATTGTCACATTCTGGACCATCCACAGCTTCTGAATAGCTTTCAAGGGCAGCCTCATGTAGAGTGCATTGCAATAGTTCAATCCTGAGGTCAGGAGGACATCGATGATTGTCTGAAAGTTAGTTTTGTTAGCCATGTAGTGATTCTAGCTTTGGCAATCTGATATAGTAGGCTGTGACATATTCAAAGTCTTGTTTTGCACACATTTTTTTTTTTTAAAAAAATCATTTTATTTTAGGCAAACAATCCATCTTCAGTTTAAACAGTGTGTCATCTGGGTACAAATATCTTGTGCAACGACAATTATAATTAATACATATTCATTACTCTATTCTTACTTTTTACATAATAAATCTTATTGTTATAACAATCCCTTTCTTAGCATATTTAATTCTTATTCACTTGTTTACTATTTTTCGCTAGTCTTCTTTAATTTTCTAATTTCCATTTTCTATTCTCCAGCCATGGATAAAATAATTCCCATATCATGTAATATTCAGCTTGTTTTGCTCATATTTGTAGAGCTAGCCAAATGCTTTCATTAGGTTCAACGTGGATCTCTTCTTTCAGTTATCATACCTGGGGTGTAACAATGCAGACAAACACTAGATGGCAATTATATCTCTTTGCTGCCATGTGGGGATTCTTTAAACCAGGGCTTGTCCAACCTTGGCCCCTTGAAGTCCGCCAGGCTTCAAGGAGCCAAGGTTGGACAGCCCTGCTTTAAACTAAGAGAGGTCCTTGATACTCTCAGAGGGATGAAGTTGTACTCCTACACATTGGAAAAGAAGAAAAGAATCCCTCCAGAAATTTAATCTTCTGCCACTAAAACTGATTTCTCACAAGCTATTAAAACTGACCCAAAGGTCCTTTTTCAAGAGGCAACTGGACTTTCTGTTTTTTGTTTCCTTTGAAGATGTTTTGCTTCTCAGCCAAGAAGCTTCTTCAGCTCTGTTCTTCTTGGACGAGAAGTGAAACGTCTTCAAAGAAAAATCAGAAAGTCCAGTGGTCTCTTGAAAAAGGACCATTGGGACAACCATGACCTGGATGACTGAGAATCTCCACAGATTATTAAAACTGAATTATTTCAGGGAACTAAGAGGTGGAGGGAGGAGTTGACATCATTCGGCCAGATAGATTTTTTTTTTCACCATTACTGAAACAAATAATTAGTAATTAATAATTCTTTTATTGTAAATATTTTATTGTATTTGTATTTATATACAGAAATACAACTGAGAATCTTTTTTGACTGGCTTACAAATTTAATAAATAAATACACACTTCTTCAGGTTCAGCTCTGTGCTTTTAGTGACCCATTACATCATCATCTCAATTTTGTCCCTTTGATGTAGTTGGGGGTGGGGGGATTGTAAGAGGTCCAACTTACCTATCTAGTTAATGATCACCATATGTGTGTGTGCACACATGCCTGCTTTTGAATCAGTATTAACTCCTGGTGATTGTCTGGACTAATCCCTGCAGTTTTGTTAGGCAAGGTTTTTCGGAAGTGGTTTGTTATTGTCTTCTTCCTAGGGCTGAGTGAGAGGGACTGGCTCAAGGTTACCCAGCTGCAGTGGTGGGATTCAAAATTTTTACTACCAGTTCTGTGGGCGTGGCTTGGTGGGTGTGGCTTGGTGGGCATGGCAGGGGAAGGATACTGTAAATTCTCCATTCCCTCCCCACTCCAGGGGGAAGGTTACTGCAAAATCCCATTCCCTCCCCACCCCACTAACCTGCTTTCCAGTTCTGTTCTCCTGTGCAGGGCAACAAAAGAAGACTCAGCCAATCAGCTGGGACTCGAGAGGCAGAGAATAGATGAGGGTGGGGCCAGTCAGAGGTGGTATTTGCCAGTTCTTTGAACTACTCAAAATTTCTGCTACTGGTTCTCCAGAACTGGTCAGAATCTGCTGAATACCACTTCTGCCCAGCTGTCCAAGGCCACATTAGAACTCATGATCTCCTGGTTTCTAGCCTGCCGCCTTAATCACATCAAACTAGCTTTCTGAAATTATGTTTACCTAATTAAAAAAAATGTTTGAGAACAAAAATACATCCCTTCTGAGTAATGCTCGATAAGTAGTTAAAAACAACACTCACCTGGGTTCTTTCTGGGCGGAATACATGGATCAAAGTCCTGCCACAAATGTATATTAAGGAGCTTGACAGGAGTGCAATAAATATGCAGAGAAAAAATGGCTAACTCATTTTGCTCCATCTGCTGTGTGAGATCCAATCTGTCTGAATAAGCAGCAGGTGTCAGATTTGAAAGAGAGAGAGAGAGAGAAAGGAAAAAAAGTTTTGATTGTTTTTGTCTTTTGGGTCTCATTCTATACATTTTGCTGGTTTGCACTATTTATTTATTTATTTATTTGATTTGCCAATTGTTTACAAGATAATAAGTATAAATGTATACATAGTTGTGAATACATGAAATGGGTACATATAAGAAAAATAAAAGAATAGGAGAAACAATAGGACAGGGACGGTAGGCACGTTGGTGCGCTTATGCACGCCCCCTACAGACCTCTTAGGAAAGGGGTGAGGTCAATAGTAGACAGTCTAAGGTTAAAGTTTTTGGGGTTTGGGGAAGAAACTACAGAGTCGGGTAGAGTATTCCAGACATTGACCACTCTATTGCTGAAGTCGTATTTCCTGCAATCAAGTTTGGTGCGGTTTACTTTGAGTTTGTATCTATTGTGTGCTCTTGTGTTGTTATGGTTGAAGCTGAAGTATTCATTGACAGGTAGGACATTGGAATGTATGATTTTATATACCATGCTTAAGTCAGACCGAAGACGGCGTAATTCAAGGTTTTCAAGTTCTAGAATTTCAAGTCTGGTGGCATAAGGTATTCTACAACGAGTAGAGGAGTGGAGAACTCTTCTTGTGAAATATTTCTGGACTTTCTCAATTGTGCTAATATCAGATACGTAGTGTGGGTTCCAGACTGATGAACTGTATTCGAGTATTGGTCTAGCAAATGTTTTGTATGCTCTGGTTAGTAGTGTGATATTACCAGAGAAAAAGCTACGTAGGATTAGGTTAACAACTGATACTTGGTGAGTATTCCAAGGTCCTTTACATAGCTTGAGTCATCAACAAGATCTTGACTATTCAGCTTGTATTTTATTTTCTGATTTTTTTGCCAATATGTAAGACAGAGCATTTATTTGTTGAGATTTGAAGTTGCCATTTGTTTGACCACTCTGATACATAGTCAAGATCTTTTTGTAGGGTAGCAGTATTGTCTGTGGTATTGAACAGCTTTACATCATCAGCGAAGAGAACGCAATTGCTCTTAATATGATCACAGAGGTCGTTTATGTAGAGTATGAAGAGAGTTGGTCCTAGAACACTGCCTTGGGAACACCACTATTGACAGGTACTGGATTTGATAGTACGCTCCCGATTTTGACCATTTGTTGTCTGTTTGACAGGAATGCTTCTATCCAGTTATTCAGTTGTCCAGAGATACCATAGGATTTTATTTTTAGGAGTAGTTTGTCGTGTACCACTGAATCAAAGGCTTTACAGAAGTCTATGTAGATTGCGTCTATTGCTTTGCCCTGGTCGAGTTGTGTCGTCCATATGTTTTTGCAGTGTAAGAGTTGCAGATTACAGGATAGTTTTTTTCTGAAACCAAATTGTTTATTGGAGAGTAGGTTATTTGTCTCTAAGTGAAGGATGATGGATTGGTTAATAATTGATTCCATGACTTTACAGGTGACGCAGCATAAGGAGATTGGCCTGTAATTTTCAACTAGGCTTGGGTCTCCTTTTTGAAGATGGGGATGACTGTGGCTTGTGACCATAGGTTAGGCAAGGAGCTGGTTCTGAAAGATTTTTCAAAGATTATGCTTAGAGGTTTGGCTATGGCAGTGGATAGCTTTCTTAAGAAGTAGGCACATATTCCATCCGGTCCAATAGATAGAGATGGTTTTAGGTTGCGTAGTGCTTTTTCAACATTGTCTTCTGTGAAATCGATATGTATTAGATCATTGTTGTTATCTGTGGCACGGCTAGGAAATACTGGGCATGATCCATTGCTGTTTACAAATACTGAGCCGAAGAATGTGTTAAAGATGTTGGCTTTAATGGTGTCGTCGTTGCAGTCTTTATCATCTACGGATGATATTTTGTAGCACACAAAACTGGATGGAGGAATTCCTTCTATGAACATCCGCAAAAGCATATTTTTGGGGCTTGAGTTCAGAAGGACACTTGCTTTGAAGCACTTGTTGAAAGGAGCAATCTAGTCAAAATATTTCTCAGGGTAAAAATGTACAGTGTGGATGCACATTAGGTCAAGAGCTACAGAAGTGGAAAAAGTTGAATCTTTTCATTCATCCTAATTGGTGTGGGAAGGTTGCCTCCATATGGTGAAAGTAGATCAGGAAGTCACCTAAGATCATATAAAGTCGAATTTGATTATGGAATTCAGGAACTAAAATATAAACTTTTAGCAACAGTGAATACTAATAACAACTGGAAAGCCGCTTTGTTGTAATAGTTGGGGCATCAAGCTAGAAACCCGGAGACTGGGTCAATCTCTCTCTCTAGGCCTTAAGAAGGAGGCAGTGGAAAACAACTTCTCTAAACATAGGGGAAGGAATAAGGCACCACCTATTTCCTGTCTACAACAAAGTCCTTTCAGCAGTTCCAAGAAGATTCCATACCCCATTTGCACCAATTCTGGTGACCCTGAGACAGAGGTAGTATTCAGCAGGTTTTAACCAGCTCTGGAGAACCAGTAGTGAAAATTTTGAGTAGTTCAGAGAATCAGCAAATACCACCTCTGACTGGCCCTACCCCCATCTATTCTCTGCCTCCCAAGTCCCAGCTGATCGGCTGGGTCTTCTTTTGTTGCCCTGCACAGGAGAACGGAGCTGAAAAGCAGGTTAGTGGGGTGGGGAGGGAATTACAGTATCCTTCCCCTGCCATGCCCTCAAAGCCAAACCCACCAAATGACATCACACCCACCAAGCCACGCCCACAGAATCAATAGAATTTTTTTTTTGAATCCCACCACTGCCCTAAGGGCACATATAAATCCCTAAGTGGCCTCAATGGCTCACAGAGATGACTGCAAAAAATATGATCCTTCCATTCTTCCCTGCAGAAGTAATCCTTCCATCTCTCCCACCATCCTTCCAAAACTGATGACAAGTCTTTCTTGGTCTTCAAGGAAAAGCAAAGAAAATCAAGTTGCCTATTGTAAAAGCACCTTTCAGCAACCATGACCTGGATGACTGAGAATCTCCATAGATAGCTTCCCCAAAACCTTGCCAAGAAAAACTGTGGTGACTTGTCCACAGTCTCTGAGAATCGGACATAGAATAATAGAGTTGAAAGGCATCTTGAAGGTCTTCTAGTTCAACCCCCTGCTTAGGCAGGAAACCCTACACCACTTCAGACAAATGGTTATCCAATCTCTTCTTAAAAACTTCCAGTGTTGGAGCATTTACAACTTTTGGAGGCAAGTTGTCCCACTGATTACTTGTCTGTCAGGAAATTTCTCCTTAGTTCTAAGTTGCTTCTCTCCTTGATTAGTTTCCATCCATTGCTTCTTGTCTTACCCTCAGGTGCTTTGGAGAATAGCTTGACTCCCTCTTCTTTGTAGCAGACCCTGAGATATTGGAACACTGCTATCATGTCACCCCTACTCCTTCTTTTCATCAGACTAGACATACCCATGATTGAACAGAAGAAGAAAAAAAGTACAGAAAACAGTTTTGGATATGCTATACACAAATCTGTAATAGTGTGGCTATAGGCTCATAGATGTGTATGTTTGCTTTTATAATGTTCATTCACAAATGCACTTGCACATGTACACACACCTGAGTGGCAATCATTTAGTTATCGTTTTAAGCTTCAGCTTTATCTACTGAGAATCTGCATTTGTAATGTTGTGTCAGTTTATTTAGTAAAAAGAGAAATAGCTTTCTTTCAGTACAGAGAAAATAATGGAGAAGAATATCAATAATGTATGTGTGTGCTGCCCAATGACAATGCATTTTAGGCTTCCTTACAATAGCAGTAACATTAAAATATAAGCACCAAAGAACAACAACAACAAAACAAAGAAGCGAAACCACAGCAGATTTCAACATTTCTTCACAACACAAAAGATTTAAGAGATCTTAAAGGGCTGAAATAATAAACAGCTCTCAGCTGGCTGATGAAAGGACCACAGATTAATTGCCAGATGAAATTCCCCGGAGAAGATAATCCACAACTGTGCTGCTCCCAGCAAAGACGCTTTCTTTATGCTGTTTCATCTTTGCCAGTATTCACTACCAAAATGCAGCCTGGTTGATGTACTTTTATGTCATGTCCTCTGGGGTCTCATTTGACACCCCCAATAGCTGGAAGCAGCTTCTGTGCAGAAGGCCAAAGTAACTCTCAGAAACAATATGAAGTTCCACAGATTTAGAAGCAGAGAACAATATTGCTTCACAAAACAGGTTCAAAGGGGTGCTTTGCTCAAAGGCGTATTGGAATAAAATACCTCTTCAGAGCTGTGCACAGTCCAATTATTTGGAAAACATCCCTAGAAGGAATTCTGAAGGTGATAGTTTAATCCTAGGTAAATCTTCAGGAGATATTGTCCCAACAGAATAGCGGTTTTCTCTCTTCTGTTTCATGAAGTCACCCATATCTTATGTGTTCCTTGGAATAAAGTAGGAGGTAGGAGAGTATATAACTTCATTAACTAATCAACTATCAGGTAAAAGTGATACCAACTTAGGGTATTTTTTAGTGATTGTGGGGGAGGACTGTTTCCAAATAGCTCACAACTTAAAATTCACCATGACCAGACTGTGAATGCATATGTGTCAATAGGAATTTAGCTTTAATATAAATCAATATTTTTCAACCTCAACAACTTTAAGATGTTTGGACTTTAACTTCCAGTAATCCCCAGCCAGTATACCAGCTAGATTTACCTAAGCTTTGGAGTTCCTTCTATGGACGTTTTCCAAATAATTGGACTGTGCAAAGCTCCGAAGAGGTATTTTATTGCAAACTGAATTCTGGAAGTTGAAGTCCACACACTTTAAAGTTGTTGAGGTTAAGAAACACTGCTATGGATGCTTAATAAACATCTGTACCAACCTCTACATTCTGCTTAGAATTCTGATATTGCTTCATATAACACGTTTAAAGATAAGCAAGTAGCACATAAAAGCTTTGTGGTGCCTCTGATCTTTCAGATATGTTTGCATGTCCAAGTAGTTAAAAATAAAAGATTCATGAAGAAGAATAAAGTATTCAAAAGATTCAGTAAATTACTGAAACATATTGAAGTTACGCAGTATACTTTGTGCAGCAAACTCATTTAAGAACACATGTCCAAACTCACTTCTTACCTTTTTTCTCCTTATTTTTTACCCAGTGTAATTTTAATTGGCTGGATCATGCAATATGCCATTTGAAGTAGGGGTCGCCAGCCTTTTGGACCTCAGGGACCACCAAACTCATAATTCTAAATCCCAGGACTACTAGGTTCTATGGGCATGGCCTAATTTGTGGGTGTGGCTTGGTGATTGTGTGACTGGCTGGGCATGGCTTGTATGTAAATATTCTAAATATTTATATAAATATTGAATTTTTTATTTAAAAAGAGCAACTTTTACCCAAAAGCAGGCAAAGCAGGCAGGCAGATTGAGTTGCTCACAGAATCACAGATTCATTCAGAGATCTATCTATCTGCTCTCGGCTAGCTCAGTCTGTCACATAAAATTTGCTTGCAAGCAAACTCATGAAATTTGCTAGCAAGCAAATTCACAAAATTAACTCACAACACACCATGTATGTAAATATTGATTTTTTATTAAAAAAGAGCAACTTTTACCCAAAATCAGGCAAAGCAGGCAGGCAGATTGAGTTGCTCACAGAATCATTCAGTGACCTATCTATCTGCCATGCACTGAATAATAGAACCTTCGGCTGTGCTTAAAAGCAGAGCGGAAGATCTAAAGACTCATTTCCTGCTTTCTAGCTAATCTAAATCTCCCAGCACAGCAGAACAGTTGATGGTTGGAAAAAACAAAAAGGAAAAATAGCAGGCAAGTTTGCCGGGTAAGGAGTGAGTGGGCGGGGAGGGTTCCCCCAGGCCATGTGGGCGGCACAGCCTTGTGTTTCTGCACAGCCTGGATTAATTGCTTTGGGGAGGTGCTGTGGGAATGAGATTTCTCTGTGGCCCACCAAAATTTTCTCGCAGCCCATCAGTGGGCCATAGCCCTCCAGTTGGTGACCGCTGATTTGGAGTATATGTTGCATGCAGAGATAAGTAGAGAAGAATTTGGTCTTGCATGGGTTCTTGCTGAAATGGACCCACTTATCAGGAGAAGGTAGAGAAAGGAAGAGATAATTAGATTATTGAAAAGGCCTTGCAAAAATCTTTCTTTAAAATGGAAGTGTAACAGAAACTTCCTCCTCTGAAGTCTTTTATTAAGCCCTGAAACATCCTTGTATTCTAAGAAATTTGCATGCTGAATGTAATGCTTGTTTGTTGGCCATCATACTTTTGTAGATCTGGCAGTCTACAAAAGTACGATGGCCAACAAACAAGCATTATAGCTTTCTTCCTATGAGAAACTTGCTTGCCACTGATGGCACTGTGGTTAGAATGCAGTACTGCAGGCTACTTCTGTTGATTGCTGGGTGCCTGCAATTTAGCAGTTCGAATCTCACCAGACTCAAGGTTGACTCACCCTTCCATCCTTCCGAGGTGGATAAAATGAATCAACCAACCTTAACACCAGATCAAACTGAGAAGCTAAGATTAGTTGATAAAAGACATAGCAGTATTGGCTCATATTCCCTCTTTCATTGTACAAGATGAGCAAAATAGCAGCAAAACTATTAGTGTATACGCTGTGGCTAACTGTGTAATGGAATAGCAAGGTCCACTGATTTGGGAGAGTTCAATTGATTGAGAGCTAATTGAAAAAAAAGTCTACATCAAAGTGTAGTCATGAAATAACTTTAGCTGTGGCATTGCAATGAGGGGAAAAAGTCTACATCAAAGTGTAGTCATGAAATAACTTCAGCTGTGGCATTGCAATGAGTTCAAATCCATCATCCTCTTGAAATAATCTTGAAACATAATCATGGTTTGGGCAAATCTCTTTCTCCAAGGGAACCATCTGGTGCCCCTATTGCTAATTGTAGAAGGAAAGGTAGCATATGGAGTAGTACTCTTAAAGCAAATGTCCTGGCAATATGTTCTTCAAGGCAATATGTTCTTCATATCTGAGAAATGAGGAATGCCGTGCTACTTTCTCACAATATTCTTCTAAAGCAGTTGCTGGGATAAATCACAGTTGGAAATAAATGTCAAAGGACTCTTATGACATGAAGATTTAGATCAGATTTCAAAATGTACTTTGGAGCACATAGAAATGCTCAAATGCAACTCTGGTTGGTAACTCATTAAAGCAACTGCATCTATGTCTGGGTTCATGTAGGAGATTTAATGACTCACTGACAGGTGATGTCTTCACACCCCTGTGCATTCTGAAGCAAGCTTTAATACCATAAAGATGGACACATTTGGCAAATGGTTTAGTTTGGAATATAGTTTTCTGAATGCACAAAGAGGAACTAAATGGACAAGATGGTGGCATCCAAGATACAAAGTTTGAGCACAGAATTGGAGTGTGCATATTCCAGAGTATCCAGGTTAGATTCCACTTCAGTGATTCAGAAATAATACCCTACATTTGCTTTGTTTCTGAAATCCTCTGATTGATATTGATTGATTAGAATTGAATCAACTGTTACTATTCTCTATTATATAACACAATTTTATACTGTTGTCAGAAATAAGAGTAACTGATATAGAGGAATTTTTACACTGTAATTTTTAAAAACTGGAAATTTTTATCCAAGCTTTTGTGGGCACTGGGTGGAAGTACTGGATGACATTTATATAGTATTGACACTTCTGAATTGATGAAGTCTGCCAGGTTTTATATGATAAGGCTCATGGATTTTTGTACATGAACTTTACTTTGACTATGGTGGCATCTGACAAGAATGCTCTTGTATGAGGAGAGAATTCTTATGAAAATACCATACAGAATCAAATAACCACAGCCAAGAAACCTGATGTGTTGGTTACAGAAAATAATCTTCAGATTTGTGGAGGAAGCTATTAACTTCCCTTTCTGTCCTTCTTACCTCAGTAAGAAATCTGCTAATTTTCAGACAGATTTGTGCCAAAACTAGGAGTTGTGAGGGATGGAACACATTAAAGTATTTTTCTATGTATCTCTTCAATGTGTTAGAGAAATAACAAAAATGTTAAGGCTGCACTTAGAATACTGCATCCAGTTTTGGTCACCATATGATAAAAAATATATTGAGACTCTGGAAAGCGTGTAGAAAAGAGCAACAAAGATGATTAGGGGGCTGAATTCTAAAACATATGAAGAATAAAACATATGAAGGGGGCGTGCATAAGCACACCAATGTGCCTACCCTCCCTGTCCTATTGTTTCTTTTATATTTTTTTAATTTTTCTTATATGTATCCATGTATTCATAACTATGTTTTTACTTATACCTATTATCTTGTAAGCAATTGACAAATAAAAAATAAATAAAAATAAATAAAACAGATGCAGGAATTGGGCATTTCTAGTTTAGTGAAAAGAAGAACTAGGGGTGACATGTTAGTGTTCCAATAATTGAAGCACCGCCACAAAGAAGATGGGGTCAAAGCTCTATTTTCCAAAACTGTAGAAGGCACGTCAAGAAACTAACTAAGGAGATAAATAACCTAGAACTAAGAAGACATTTCCTAACGGTGTGAACATCAACCAATCAAACAGCTTGCCTTAAGAAGTTGTGGTTGCCCCATCACTGGATGCTTTTAAGAAGAGACTGGAGTGCCATTTATCTGGAATAGGATAAGGTCTCCTGTTTGAGCAGGAGGTTGGACCTACAAGGCAGAGGTGGTATTCAGCAGGTTCTGACCAGTTCTGGAGAACCGGTAGCAGAATTTTTAAGCGGTTCGGGGAACTGGCAAATACCACCTCTGACTGGAGATTTTACAGTATCCTTCCCCTGCCACGCCTACCAAGCCACGCCCACAGAACTAGTAGTAAAATATATTGAATCCCACCACTGTTCAACATCCCTTTCAACTCTGTTAGAGAAATCACAGAAATTTAAGAATCCTTTAATCTGTTAAAAAGATAGAGAATAGAAGAAGAAATAGAAATATTTTTTATATAGTGGCAGTAGCATAATGATTTGAATGCCAAGTATTTTCCTAGAATATCTTGCCAGGGTCAACAAACTTCCGCAAACTTTTGACACTGTAGTACCTTGAAAAATGTATTGGCAGATAGCACTGAGCACTGGAACAATCCTGCAATAAAATGCAAATGTACAATATCTGGTGATTGAATGAAAGATTAAACAGTTGAAGCTGAGTGGCCATTTGTGACAGCAGGAATGGCAAATGAAATATATTAATCTCAGCAGCAGCATCTTATTTATGTCTACTGAGAAGTAAAGACCACCAAATTCAAGCTTATGTACACTTAAACAAATAGACTTAAACCTCATTACTAGTTTTATTACTTTTAAATTGCTCAACAGAGGAATTCTCTAGTAGCATATTTCATTATCAGCAGAAGGAATGGAACAGAATTTTTGACATGCAAAGCCATGAAATCAAATTCTGTCTTTTTGCCAGCTTCTAGAATTTAATTGAAATTTTGAAGGCGCATGGTATGGATCACCTGCAGTCACAAACTTCTGGCTATTAAAGTTTTCTGCAAATAATTGAAAATGCTTTGCACAAACACCAAGCACCTGGCTTTATTTCTTAGCTTTACATTCTCATTTTTTTCATACTTCTGTGGAATCCTGAGAACTAAGGATATTTCTCATTTTCAATAACCAAAGGAAATGGCTAACCAACTTTCTTGCACTGATGAAGTGATGATTAACAACAAATCCCAGCAGGATATTTATATTAGCCTACTGCAGAGATAAAATCTTTTTGCACTTTAAAGACTAACACATTAACTATTGCAAAAAGTGCTTGGATCATGAGCTGTGATTCATGAGAAGAAATTTGCTACTATTAAATACGTAAAAAAGAGGGAAAAGAAATAAAACCTCTCATTGACTATTGACTTGAGTTATACATTACCATTCATACAGAAATGCTTATTACTATGTGTTACGAACTAAGCAAACGCGTTCGTTTAAAATCCTAATAGTTTTACTTCCACAGCAGGCTCGTAATCCTGCACTTCTGATTGGCCCGCGAATAGCGAATCGTGATTGGTCGTTTCTGACTGATCTGATTGGCTGGCAGCGGTCGCCGCCGATTGGACGCTTTTTAGAGCGGTAAACTCAAATCATTGGTTGTTGTGACAGCAGCCAGCTCTATAAAGAGCTGCTGCTGCCTTAGCAATTTGCTCTGTTCTGAAGTCACTATTAAAGAGTTGAGTCACTATTCGATGTCTCGTCTCCGTTCCTTGCGCCCACTCTTCCAGAGCTAACACTGGCGACGAGGATGGGATGCGGAGACAATAGAGCTGACTGAGCACTCGCTGAAGCACCAAACAGAGCACGTGGCTAAGAGCGCACCAACAACGGCAGAATGACCAGCGGCGCTATACCACCCGCTCCATTTGACCCGGCTAACGAAGACTGGGACTTGTATATGGACAGGTTCCAGATGTTCGTGGAGACCAACAATCTAAAGGTTGCTCGCCTGGCAAGAAAGCGAGCTGTATTCCTAACCCATTGCGGGCCTGCCGTTTTTAAAATGGCTAAGGCACTTGCAAAACCAGCGGAAGTCAAGACAATGGATTGGGATAACCTCGCACCTATCCTTCGGGCCCATTATGCACCCGTGGTGCCAACACTCATCCGGAGACACGAGTTTTACCAGAGGGACCAACAGGAGAGCGAAAGTGTTGGGAACTTCATCGCTGACCTGAGGAACCTAGGGGGACTTTGTGGCTTTGCAAACCTCGAGGAAGCCATGAGGGATCGAATTGTTCTGGGTCTAAGAGACCCCACGACCCAGAGCAAAATCATGGCTAAAGGGGACATCGCCCTCGCAGATGTCATCGCCGATGCTACTGCAGCAGAAGCAACCAGGAAGTCGGCCGCTCGAATGCGCCGCACAAACGCACCACACTGCCAACTCGCCAGTGATACTACGCCTTTCTCTGAGAGACACACAACAACTGCTCATCACGAAGACCTCAGAATCCTCGTCTGATAGCGAGGAAGAGGAGGTCAATCGATTCAGGTCAGAGCGCGACCAGCGAGACCAGCGGAGCCAGAAACCTTCACATCAATGCGCAGGTTGCGGAGCCAATCACCCGCGATCTGACTGCAAATTCCTCGACGCGCTCTGCTGTTCCTGTGGGAAGCGGGGCCACATCGCAAAGGTCTGCAGAAGCAAGCGAGGTCTAGTCCAATCCGAAGAGAAAGCAACTTCCGCCAGACAACAGGTAGCCCACCGGGACTGCCTGAGCCACCAATGGAACCACAACCACTACAGAAATCGAGCACCTGCTACGTCAGCTAGGCGAGAAGAGGCACATCAAACCATTACCATCGGCCACGCCTCATCCCTGGATGTGAGAAAGATTCGAGTGAAAGTCACCATTGAGAATCGCCCGTAATGGAAGTCGACTCGGGATCGTCCCTATCAATGGTCTCCTGGAAAACCTTCAAACAGCTGATCCCTGACATCCGTCGCCAGGACCTCAGCACTCAAAAAATCATATTAAAGGACTACCAAGGAAACAGAATTCCCGTTGTCGGGTCCAGCCACGTCAAGTGTCCTTCAAAGACCACACCACAACTCTACCTCTTACCATCGTCGATCGAGACCGGCCCAGCTTGTTGGGTTTGCAGTGGTTCACCCCACTGGGAATTGAACTAGCTGGCATCCACCAGACCGGAAGCAACGACTGGGAAGCGGGCCTCGTCCAGGAGTTCCAGGACGTGTTCACCGAGAAGCTAGGCAAGTACAAGGGATCCCCCATATCGTTTAGCCTCAGCCCGATGTTGCGCCCATACGGCTTAAGCCTCGTCGAGTGCCCTTTGCACTCAAGCCAAAGATTGATGAACAATTGGACAAATTAATAGCCCAAGGCGTGTTAGAACCGATTGACCACGCCCAATGGGAAACCCGATTGTAACACCCATAAAGCCTGACGGATCATTAAGAATTTGTGGGGATTACCGGGCCACCCTAAATCATGTGCTTCAGCAAGCGCTTATCCTGTACCCGTGGTCAACATCTTCTTCACTCCTGGGCGGCGGAAAAATATTTGCAAAATTGGACCTAGCCCAGGCATACCAACAACTACCCGTAGATGCAGAGACTGCAGAGGCCCAGACTATAGTCACGCACAGAGGTGCGTTTAAGTGTAATAGACTCCAGTTCGGAGTGAGTGTAGCACCAGGCATCTTCCAAAGCCTAATGGAGAGACTATTACAAGGCATAAAAGGGGTCATGTCTTATTTCGATGATGTCTTAATAGCCGCCCCCACTAAAGACATATTAGAAAAATGACTCAGAATGGTTCTCCAGAAATTTAAAGACGCTGGCCTGAAAGTAAAGAAAGACAAGTGTCAACTTTGTACTGAGAGGGTTGAATTCCTTGGGTACCTTCTTGACAAAAGGGATCCACCCTATTGAAAAAAAACTAACCGCAATAAAAAATGCCCCAAGACCTAGGAATAAAACAGACCTCCAAGCCTTCCTGGGACTCATTAACTTTTATAACATCTTCTTGCCCCAGAAGGCGACAGTAGCTGAGCCCCTACACAGACTACTTGACAAGAAGGCTTCCTGGGTCTGGGGACATCGGGAAGAACGAGCATTCCAGGAAGTAAAGATCTCTTAACTTCAGATGCTGTACTGATGCAGTATAACGAGACTTTGCCTTTAACTGTCACCTGCGATGCCTCACCATTTGGGGTGGGAGCTATTTTGAGCCACGTCCTGCCAAGCGGAAATGAGGCACCTATTGCTTTTTTTTTCAAGGACTTTATCAAAGACTGAAAGAAACTATAGCCAACTCGATAAAGAGGCTCTCGCTATTGTGTCTGCTATCAAGCGTTTCCATGAATATGTATATGGAAGACCTTTTGCCATAATCACCGATCACAAACCATTACTTGGCATTTTAGCGGAGACAAACCAACTCTCCACATCTTATCGCCAAGAATGACACGTTGGTCAGGTTTCTAGCCGCATACGATTATCAACTGCAACACCGCCTGGGAAAGCCATTCCCCACGCTGACGCCTTGAGACGTTCTCCGCTACCAGAAACCATAGATGATCCAGCTCCAACCCTAACTGCACTCCAAATTGAAACTCTTCCTTCACCACCACTGACTGCCAGAGACATCGCCGCAAAAACAAAGAAGGATCTTGTTTTGGTGCGAGTCCTCACCTGGGTGGAGCGAGGTTGGCCTGAAAACAAACCCAACGACACCTTTGCGCCCTTCAAAAACTGACAGACTGAACTGTTCTCTCAAAGGGCTGCATTTTGTGGGAGACAGAGTCGTCATCCCTGAGAAGCTACAACATAAGGTCTTAAAACTGTTGCACGATGGTCATCCCGGCATCGTGCGAATGAAGGCACTAGCACGAAGCTACGCGTGGTGGCCAGGTATAGATAAGCAGATAGAAGCCTGGGTGGCCACATGCAACAAGTGCCAGGAAATTCACGCTGCCCCACCAAAGGCAACTCCAACTGAGTGGGAAGCACCTCGTGGTCCCTGGTTCCGTATCCATATCGATTTTGTGGGACCCACCAAAGGGCACACTTTTCTTATAACAGTGGATGCCTATTCCAACTGGCTCAAAGTCCACAAAATGAAAAGCACCACCACAGAAGCAGTCGTTAAAAATTGAATAGACTATTCACTACACACGGGTTGCCGGACGTTTTAGTCTCAGATAATGGCCCCAGTTCACTGCCCTGGCATTTGAACAGTACCTAGCAGACCAGGGCATCCGCCATGCTTTAACATCGCCGGCTCATCCTGCGGCCAACGGCAGGGCTGAGCGAATGGTCCAATTCATAAAGAAAACCTTACACAAGATGGAACATGGGGACATTGATGACAAAGTAACCAGAATGCTTCTCCTCCAACACATCACCCACACAGCACCACAAACAGAACCCGGACGAACTCCTGATGGGCCGGAAACCGCTCATACCTTGATCGCCTACACCCTACCTACACGCCAGAAAAGCCCTTGGGGTCCAGCAGCAAGTGTCATGCATTCAAGGTAGGCGACTTGATCTTTGCAAAAAATCTTCTCAGGTGACCCATTGTGGGTCCCGCTACCATAACTCAACTCACGGGCCCCAGATCCTACCGCTTACAAACTGTTGATGGGAAGTTATGGAAGCGCCACATGAGACCAGCTTCGCTCCAGACTGGCACCTACCCCCAGCTCAACCTCTGACTCTCAAACCAGGGGAAGGAAATCGAAGGGGCTGAAAAAGAAATAGCAGGCGATCCGATAATTGAAACTCAGCAGACTGCACAACCAACCATGGGATACTCACCTTCCGATGGAGGACCAAGCCGGGTGATTGCCTGCGCCGAAGCAGCACCGCCATAGAAGCAAGTCCAAGGAACCGAATGACAACATTGATGGAAGTGGAGATGACAGCCCGAGTCATCCAATGGAGCAGGGGACCGTCTTCACCACCCAGCTCAGCAAACAGCCCACGGAACCAGAACCAGGACCGAAGCGGTGGAACAGCACAAATCAAGCAGACAGGTGAAACGACCTGCCTATTTGCGAGAATACATCACCCCACCCCTCAGACGGAACCTAGGGGGAGGGTGTTATGAACTAAGCAAACGTGTTCATTTAAAATCCTAATAGTTTTACTTCCACAGCAGGCTCGTAATCCTGCACTTCTGATTGGCCCGCGAATAGCGAATCGTGATTGGTCATTTCTGACTGATCTGATTGGCTGGCAGCGGTCGCCGCCCGATGGACGCTTTTTAGAGGCGGTAAACTTAAATCATTGGTTGTTGTGACAGCAGCCAGCTCTATAAAAGAGCTGCTGCTGCCTTAGCAATTTGCTCTGTTCTGAAGTCACTATTAAAGAGTTGAGTCACTATTCGATGTCTCGTCTCCGTTCCTTGCACCCACTCTTCCAGAGCTAACACTATGTTCTGCAATTCATACAGAAATAACTGAAATAGAATGCTTATTTTATTTATTTATATCCCTTATATATAAATAATACATAAATAATTTATTAAATAAATAATTTTTATTTATTATTTTTAAAAACAATTCAAGGCAGTGATGTATTCAGCACAACTTCTTCCTCCTATTTTCCACACAATGACAGCAGTGGTGGGATTCAATTTTTTTTACTACCGGTTCTGTGGGGATGGCTTGGTGGGCATGGCAGGGGAAGGATACTGTAAAATCTCCAGTCAGAGGTAGTATTTGCTGGTTCTCCAAACTACTCAAAATTTCCGTTACCAGTTCTCCAGAACTGGTCAGAACCTGCCAAATACCACCTCTGTTGTAAAGTGAGTTGGACTGAGAGAGGGTGACTGGCCCAAGCTGGTTTTCGTGTCTAAGGTGGGGCTAGAACTCATAGTCTCCTGGTGATTGACCCCAAACCACCCAGCTGGCTTTTATAGCTAAGGATGGACTAGAACTCACTGTCTCCTGCTATCTAGCCTGGTGCCTTAACTATTGGATCAGACTGGTTCTCAGTTATATTCTTGGGTTTTGTGTTACATAGAAAGAAGGTGAGAAAGACGCACACAGAGTGTTGTGCAAAGTAAATGACTGCTATCTCACACACACCCCATCCCAAAAAAGATGGACTAACCTTGTAAGAGGAGAATCATGACAGTTTATGAGAGCACAAAAATATGAATCTAATAGCACCTTTTCTGTTTAACACATTTTATTAAAAGATGCGTAAGCATCTGATGAAGTGAGCTGCAGCTCACAACATTTATGCCTTTTAAGGAAATGTGTTATCTCACAAAAGGGGCTACCAGTTTCCTAATAAATATGGACCAATATTTATTATTCTTAACGAGCAGTAGAATATCCAGAAAATAAAATGTTTCCCACTGATTTCTGAATAGAGCCGTTTCTGAAATAAAACCTCGGTGTAGGTCTCCATAAACCTGGTTTTTTGACCTTCTTTCTTGACCTAAATGTTTCTTTCAAAAGATCCTGATCTAGCTTGCTTTAACCTGCAAGTCTGGGTGTTGTTGTTTTTTTGCCCAGGTACAAATCCAGCAGATTTCTCTTCCAAATTAGCTGACTCACTTATTTGCTATAAGTCCAAACCCAGCAATTTCACACCAATGACTCTTCATAAGAAGCCTGGAATTCTGCCATGTAGCTTAATAATATTGCTGCCTGGTCTGCCAGTTGCTTTTATCAAAGAGTAAAGTAATAATCAGAAATATAATACAGTGCAGATATAAAAGAAAAGCCATGCATACCTAATATGCTAAAGCTAGATGGAGGCATCTACTTAGCTTAAGACGTTATCGGCCCTAACTCCCAAAGAGAGGTTACTGTGTGTGGCCTCCAGTCACTATCAAAGCTTTGAATGAACCTCACATCAGTCAGGTTTCATTTTGAAGATGCGCTGGCCTCAGCAGTTGCAAGAATTTCTGATCCTGTGACAAAACTGGATTTGTCTTTAATTCAGCTGTGTCAAAATCTGCCTCCCAGTCACTTATTACAGTGTCTTATCCTATGCAAGAAATCCCTATTTTTCTGCCTTATTCCTAGCATGCCTGGAGACTTTCAGATTCCAACTTTTTGATTTTTACTTGAGCCATGTTGTTGTTGGTTTTGGTTACAGATTGTTCCATCTTTTGGTAAACTCCTGACTGCTGATACTGCCTCATCCTTATTGGGTTCCCCATTATGATTAACAGATAACAGATAATCAGAATTGGAAGGGACCATATAGGTCATCTAGTCCAACCCACCACCCAAGCAGGAGACCCTACACCATTTCTGGTGGCACTCCAATCTCTTCTTGAAGGTCTCAAGTGATGGCGCTCCCACAACTTCTGAGGCCAAGCTGTTCCATTGGTTGATTGTTCTCACTGCCAGAAAGTTTCTCCTTATTTCCAGGTTAAATCTCTCCTTGTTCATTTTCCATCCATTATTCCTTGTCTGGCCTACAGGCACTTTAGAAAATAGCTTGACCCCTTCCTCTTTTTGGCAGCCCCTCAAATATTGGAAGACTGCTATCATGTATCCCCTGGTCCTTCTCTTCACTAGACTAGCCATGCCCAGTTCCTGTAACCGTTCTTTAGTCTCCAGTCCCCTAATCATCCTGGTTGCTCTTCTCTGTACTTCTTCTAGAGTCTCAACATCTTTTTTATAATGTGTTGACCAAAACTGGATGCAGATTGTTCTGTCCTCGCTACACGTTACTCTGTGTGCAGCTTGACATGCAGCCAAACCCATGTATCTTCCAATAAAACAGACTGTGTGCGTAGATCTGGATGCTTTATTAAAGGAACAAGATGGTGAAACTGAGAAAAATAGAAATACATACAGTAAGAACTCACATACAAAATAAGCAGCGTTGAGTTGCTGGTGAACAAAACAATTGACAAATACAGACACATCTAAATCTCACCAGCAATCTTGTGTATATGGGATGTGGATTTTTGTCCTCAGATAAACATGTGCCACAGATTAGGCTGGATTCTTCCTGCTACTTCTGTTTCCTTCTGAATGCTAAAGGAAATGGACTTGGGCTTCCTAGGATGCACTTGTTTTGGGAATGAGGGTTTGTTTATAGGTAGAAGGACTGGGTCAGCTTCCAACAATACAGATTGGAATTTGACCCTAGCCACTAGATGGGGCCAGAGAACAAAAGTATACATACAAATTATATTTAGGGGCACGGCAATGGTACTTTCCTTGTGATTTTTCCCTGGGACATTAAGAAATGTATAGATTAGAAACAGTATTACTTATGTACAAGCAGGGCAGGTAATATTTAATAATTATAATCTGATGTGCCACTCTTCCTCTCCAATATAAGAACCTTATTCTCCTGCCATGGGAATTCTACTTCATTTTTCTCTTCCACTGGAAAAAAAAGGTAGTGGTAAAGATTTCCTTGTCCAGTCATATTCGACTCTAAAGGGTGGTGCTCACCTCCATTTCTTAGTTGTGGGATCCAGTATTGTCTGAAGAGACTTTGGTGGTCATGTGGCCAGCATGGCTACATGCTGAGGTGCATAGACTATTGTTACCTTCCCATGGAAGTGGTATTGCCTTTTGGATAAAACACCTTTAGGGAGAACCATGACCTGGATCAGAATTAGAATGAAGCTGAAAGGGACCTTGGAGGTCTTCTAGTCCAGCCCCCTGTTCAAGCAGGAGACCCTGAATCATTTCAGACAAGTAATTGTTCAGTCTCTTCTTAAAATCCTCCAGTAATGAAGTACCCACAACTTCTGTTGCAAACTGTTCCACTGGTTAATTGTCCTCACTATTAGGAAGTTTCTCCTTAATTCCAAGTTGCTTCTCTCCTTGATTAGTTTCCATCCATTGTTTCTTGTCCTGCCCTTTGGTGCTTTCGAAAATAAATTGACCCTGTCCTCTTTGTGGCATTCTCTCAAATACTGGACTATTGCTACTATACCCCCCGACTCCAGTCCTTCTTTTTTCTAAACTAGCCAAACTGAAATCCTGCAACCATTCTTCATATGTTTTGGTTTCCAGGCCTTTTATCATCTTTGTTGCTCTTCATTGCACCCTTTTCCAAAGTCTCAACCTCTTTTTTGTAATGTAATGTAATGTAATGTAATGTAATGTAATGTAATCATCTTAGTTGCTCTTCTTTGCACTTTTTCCTAAAGTGATGATTGAGAAGCTCCATAGACAAGATATTCGGATTGTTTTGTGTGAACTGGGTTCACTCAACTAAAATGTATTATATTGGGGAATAAAACTTTTTAAAAATTGCTGAGAAATTCCAATTCAGGTATTCTCTAAAGAAATAAATGAGCAACTCTTCCTGCAAGATGAAAAATTACAGATTAACTTGGAGTGTTGGCATTATTTTACAAAGAACAGATGTGCTGAAAAGGAGGTGAATTAACAACAAAACAACATTTTGATAGAGCGAGGCCATAAAAGATGGCATGCCTGCCTGTTTCTAACCCAAATGGGCTGGTGGAAATAACAATTATGGAAATAACTATGCAGAAATGGAAAAAGAAAAAGAACAAATGTTTTCTGCATCACCCAAAAAGTTCCCTTTACATAACCAGCCAACATATTATGATTTATTGTTTGCTACCCGTGAAGCAATTAGCTTATGCTTTGTTTACTGAGAGCCAGCTGACACCACAGAAGTATCATATCGTAGTACTACATGTTCTCACTTGAGGCACATGCGAACATATTTTGGACACATTATGTGAAAAACCTGCTCCTTAAGAAGTCTATATGCTGAGAAAAATAAAAGAGAAGTTTCTTTATTCAAATAGTAAAAGACTAGGTTCAGAACATTTTAGAGGTATTGCACTCTTCTTTGCACCCTTCTTTTCACACTGTAGGTTCAGACTGAGAAGTCTTTCTATGACAAAGATACTTTTGACTTCATAAGAATTTTGCCTCAGAAGTCTGGTTTGGTGCCTTCATAGGTGATCTTCCAATCTTCTCTTGGATCTCATTTTTTCTTAGGAAATATGTCTATAGAGATTTTCCATCATCTAGTCATGGTCGTCCCAAAGGTACTTTTCAAAAGGAAAGTGGGCTTTCTTGGTTTTTTTTCCCCATTCAGAATTGTTTCACTTCTTATCCAAGAAGCTTCTTTGGTTCTGAAGTTCTGAAGAAGCTTCTTGAATGAGAAGCAAAATGTTTTCAAGGGAAAGAAAACCCAAGAAAGTCCAGTTGCCTTTGAAAAGCATCTTTGGGATTCCTAGGAAATATTTTATTTAAAGATCATGTTACTTGCTTTGCCTTCTTGATATATTTTTAAAAAAATATTGCATCATTTTTTTAACCTTTGAGGCTTCCCACACACTTTTAAATAATTTACATTTTATACTGATTTTAACGGCTGCTAGCCATATGGGTAGAATGGTAGGGGATTGCTTTTATATAAAGAAATGTTCTGGTTATGCCACACTGAGATGGGATATGTATTTCTCACTGGAATATAAAGGAAAGTTGGGCTGATTCTTTCTTGTTGAGATATCTTGTGAGTGAGTGAGTGAGATTGAGAGAGAGAGAGAGAGAGGGCGAGAGAGAGAGCTACCTCTTTATTTTAGGATGCTCAAATTTCATTTACTACTTAGCTGGATCCAGCCATATGTAATGCTAAACTATAAAGTGCATGAGGTAAACTATGTTTTGACAAACTTCAGTTGTTGGGTTCATAAATATACAGAACCAAAAAAGAAAAACAATATCATAGCTTGTTGTAAGATATGAGCACAGCCCAAAATATCATATAGTTTTTTGTGTGAGGTGTCACCTGAAAAAAATCCTAAAATAAGTGAGAGGTAATAAAAAAAAAGAATAGTGAAAGAAATAACAAAAATATGACTGAATGGAATGTTTAAAAGACTCATTCCCAAATACAGTACATATCCTATAATAAACCAAGTGAACGTGAATTCTTATATTTTTAGTTGTTATGATAAATGTCCAATTATAGAAATGTTATAGAGAATTGACCTAGTCACATTTCAACCATTTTAAATGGATACCTTTTTCGGTGTCCAGAAAAGGACTGGGACTAGAATTTTATTTTTACTCCCTACAAAGGATAGCTTCAGTTATCACTTTCTCATAAGGAGTATGAACAGAATTTGGAATATTATCTATCAATGATCCAATTTGCTGTCTGAAAATAATCTGGAGCCACAAGGCACAAAGAATGCTGGATTAGTCTTTTAACACTCCAGGGAAATATCTGCCCGCTTTAGCAACAGATAGAAACGTATTTAGAGCCTTCAGTTATTATACAAACAAACAGCTGGTGTTTGTACAGTGTTCATTGCCGTGATGTAACATTGGATAATATCATGAAAGAAGAAGAGATTAAAAGATGGATGCCTGACAAAACCTTAGACAATGAAGATGAAGAACAACCAATAATTAAGTAATGTCTCAGCTGACTGCAGTTTATGTGCAGTGAACCAATAGCTATTTTGCCAAGTGTAATCAAGCAAAGAAAAGGCTTCTTAAAGTTCATGGTAGAATGTTCTAAGCTTCCAGCAAAGTTTGTGCAATAGAGGTCTGCAAGGAAAATAATTCTGTATAACTTAAATGTCCTTTTTTTTGCAAAGGTTATTTCCCAGCTATTTCACATCAGTTGTAAATTCATTTGGTTTCTAAGACTGGAAAATAAATATCATAGGTATAATTGCATTAAAGATGAGCAACTCATGCTTTCTTTGAACTTTTTGGGGTAGATTAATAGTTTCCAGATGATTGCCTTGAGTTAGTAGTAATCTGTAAGTATCCTGCAAGTATTCCTAACATGAATTGAAATATATGGCCAGAATATTTACCAAGGTCACAGGATTTTTTGCATTCTCACATTATAAAAATGGTAGATTTTCATCTCTTTTTTTGTCCCGAATCTTGCATATGTTCAGAAAAAAACATCAAAATGTAATGAGATTGGTTGATTCCATAAAATTCAAACCATTTACTAAAATTTTAAAGAAAGGTTTGCCCAGGTGAGGTTTTCTAATGGTGAGGACAATTAACCGGTGGAATAGCTTGCCTTCAGACATTGTGGGTGCTTGATTATTGGAGATTTTTAAGAAAAGTCATCACTTATTAGAAATGGTATAGGATCTCCTGCTTAAGCAGGGGTCTGGATTAGAAGACATCCAAAGTGCCTTCCAGCTCTATTTTTATTCTGATTCAGAAGAAATACTTTGGAACATACTTTTGTTGTGCATTATTAGGCTGGCAGATTGGCTGGAGCATACGTGTTCTAAGCACGATCTCAAATATGGATTTTGCACTGAAGTTCCAATTCAAGAAAAAAAATTCTTTGCATTAAAGCATTCTTTCCCACATGACAAATATTTTTGATTAGTTTTCTGGATGGGAAGTGGGTGTCCGGTCTTCTTCTGAGTTTTAATTGAAGTTTAATATTAATATTCCAAGTAGTGACCATTATTTAATATTATTCAAATTCACTTCTAAGACATCCTGCTATTATTATCTCAATTTTATTTTTAAAAATGCCTTTTTCAACTCATTCCATTCTGTGCTGGATTTGATATTATCCTACTGCTTGCCTGAAACTTTATAACCAGCCAGTCCATATTCTGTGAGGTGATGCACACATTCAGATAATTAACTTAAATTAAGACCCATTGATATGCCTTTCATTAAATTCAGGCCAGTTAAAATGGCTTTCATTAAATTCAGACCAGCTGAGTTGGCTTTCATGCAGGTGCACATAAATCTTTAGCATCCAGGCTCATTGGAATCCAACTGAATAATTCTGATGGGAACAACTGAATTGAACTGTTCAGACATTTGGATCGAATTGGAACTATTTCTGAAATTGAAACAACAACCAGAATCAGGCTGACTAGAGCATCAGATCCAATTTATACAGTCTTTTTTCTTTGGTTCTTCAAGATGCAGACGAAACAGTCAAGGCAGAAGGATAATAACAGCATTTGACAAATTAGTACCTGTAGCTTAGAATCATGAGATGGGTAATTATACTGCAAATAAAAATAATACCAGGAAGTGGAAATTGATCCCCTATCTCCTTAAACTTCAGCCATGCATAGCTATTTAATCAATTTCATATTATTCAAGCTGATAGGAGATCATACTTATTTTACAGCTTTCTAACAATCTGTTTATCTAGCAGAAGTACAGCTACAGTTTTCCTGCAAGGTAATGAAATGATAAATCTGTCTTTACAGAACTAAACTAAGCAGTTTATGGAGTTATGCTTGCAGTTTCAAACATAATCAGCAGAACAGAGTCTTGGATTAGAATGGGAAATGCATATTGGTTTATTATTATTTAACTGATAAACATCCCGCAATACCAGTTCTACAGGTGCTTCAACTTTCATGGTGGATCAAAAATGTTTAGCTTGGTTGGCATCCAGCTATTAGTGAGTTATGGAACTTCACAGACATTCTAGTCATCAAAGCAGACTATGTAACCAGCAGTGAGATATTCATGGAAACAGGATAAGTTGATGAGGACAAGTATCCTAGTGCTTAATGTTTTAGTTTGTTCCAAAGGCCAGAAATTCCATAACAGAAGCAAATCAGTCAAGCAGACTCTGGCCTGCAAGCATTACCTATTGATAGTATCACCAATAGGGTCTGTTTGAAAAAAAATAATCTTAAAATTTGGGGAGTTATCAATTAGGGGAGTGATTCTGCCAATTTACATCTTGGTAATGGAAAGTATGAAAGACTGTATTCAGTGTCCTGAATGAGCGGGCATTTCTCCTTCCTTCTGAGATTTAGAGTTTCACTACTGCCTGGAGAAGAGATTTAAAACATCCCCACCTTCTCCTTTGAGTGTTCATAAGATGGAAAATAATAATAATAATGTGTGGGTGGCAACAAAGAATTGAGCCAAGAAGAATACAGAGAAACAGGAACAACTTCCAATCCAAAGTCAAGCAGTAGGATGATGCAAGGAACACCATACCCAGCTGAAGGTCATGGCTATTATCTAAGAAATATTGGAAAATGTTTAGAACATAAAACAGAATAACAGAGTTGGAAGGGACCTTGGAGGTCTTCTAGTCCAATCCATTGCTCAAGCAGGAGACCCTATACTATTTTTGACAAATCACTGTCCAATCTCTTCTTAAAATTTTTTAGTATTGGAGCACCCACAACTTCTGAAGGCAAGCTGTTCCATTGGTTAATTGTTCTCACCACTAGGAAATTTCTCCTTAGTTCTAGACTGCTTCTCTCTTTGATTAGTTTCCATCAATTGTTTCTTGTCCTGCCCTCAGGTGCTTTGGAGAATAGCTGGACTCCCTCTTCTTTGTGGTAGCCCCTCAAATATTGTAACACTGCTATTATGTCTTTCCTAGTCCTTCGTTTCCCTAGGCTAGACACACCCAATTCCTGCAAATTGGGTATGTTTAGCAGGGTTCATTCCTTTTTCTAAGGGAATAAGCAAAAGAGAGTGTGAAAAAAGCCCTACTATTCAATCTTATGGTACTTTAGTACAATATTGAGTATAATTTTGATCCTTCAATTTAATATAATTTATATTAATTTCTAAAATATGATTGGTATAATTTAATAAACATTTGCTGACTTCTGCATCAAGTTTTGAATGATGGTGTGGCACATTTTTTTTTTAATAAGCTGGGAATCATTGGATGAACTTCAGGATTTGTAGTGCATAAAATACTATTCTCTTGACTTTTGTCAGTGCTTGTAATAAAATCTCATCATGTAGAATTAATATCTTACTAAAGAACAGAGATCTATAACATTTTGTCTTCTATTGATCATATCCAGATTTTATTTTGTTATTCTAGGACTGAAATGACCCTCTTATGTTATGAGGATCTCAAGAAAGACCATCACTTAAAAAAATTATTACAGGTTTATTAGTAAAGATCAGATTTCACACATCCAATAAATATGTTGCTAGGATGCAGACTGGCAAGAATATGCCAGATGACAATAGCTGTATATTTTAAGAGATGGGAGTAGCAATGCTTCAGTTTGCCTTTGCTCCTTCAGCAATATTCTAATATTGTTTATTTGACAATTTGGAAACAATTTTCTATTAGCAAGGCAATTCTTTCTGAGATGGAATAAAGGACAGCAGTGGGTTTACATGAAGCTGAGATGGATATCCTTCTTAAGAAATGAAGACTAGCTTGTTAAACAGGGATTTTATAGTAGAAAAACACAAATTTACAGTGGTTTCAACAACATAAAAAGGGCCCCATTAAAAATTATGTTGTCACATTGTTCAAGCAACACTTAACCTGGGTAATGCTGCAATGAATAAATCTGATGAGCTGTTTGTGAACCAAAAATGCCTTCCCTCACATGACTCAATAATTTAGATGTCATTATTTTTACAATTTGCAATTTATGAAACAACAGCTTCCATATGTCTAGGATGTTAAAACAGATGGCAGCATTTAATTGAACTTGGAGATCTCAAAAAGCTAACCAGGGTCAGACCTGGTTAACATTTGGATGGAAGCATTGGAGAAATCCCAGGACCGTGGGCTAGGTTCCAAGGCTGAATATATATCCAAGGCAGAGATAAAGACAAAACTGTATTGCTTGTAAGAAAACTAAATGGATGTGTAGGAAGTTAGCACCCACCCCTCTGCTAGAAAAATGAAATATCCTGGGAAATATTAAAAAGGCAGAATATTTCCCCTAAAAAGGGTAAAGTAGAAACTCAGAGAAGCAGAAACTCAGCCCCCGCCCCCACTTTTGCTAATGGGCCATTAAGGCCTAGGCCAGAGTATTCTCCATAATAAAGGGTCTACCCATCTCACCACCTGGCCTGGGAAGATTGTATCAGCCAACACTGAGGTGAAGCCATGTGGTCCAGACAAAGCCTACAAAGTTAGCAAAGACCCCCGCCCCTGGGAGTCTGACAGTCAATGGGATATATTTCTTACACAGGAACAGGAAACGCTAAAGTGGGGCCCAACATAAGTTATATAAGGGTCTCTCAGCATCTTGGTCTTCCCTTCTTGACCTTCTCACCTCGAAGTATGTGATCATCCTTTTTTTTTCACTTTGGAGCTCCAAGCCATGTGGTCCTGCTGTCCACCATTAAACCATCTTTCCAAATAGCCTCCATGTTTCCAGTGTCTTTTTCCCCACTTGGAACTGAACCCAGAAGGATATTTCTTCCAACAGATGTATCCATGAATTCTTCAGAAGTAACCCAACTTGAAGGATATTCTCAAGATGTGGGAAGTATTTCCTATATCCTTCATTCTAATTTTAAAAGTTTTCTGAGTGTAAGTAATTCTGACCTTTTGCAAGACCAATTTTCACCTTCTCTGAATCAGTTTTGTAAGACAAAGAAAAGACTATTAAGAAACAAAATTGGATACTGGGAAAAAAAAGGAAACATCTTCAACAAACAGAAAAAAAAAGTGGTGACCACATATACCTTGGCTCTCTCACCGCATCCCCAGCATTGCAACTCCATAGGTTACTTTGGGAGTAAAATTTTGGAGGAAGAAAATAAGAAAAAAATCATGAGGTTATGCATACAGAGCCTGGATTTGGAATTCTTTCCAACCCATTTACCAGCATTGGTATTAGGGATATCAGTATTTTACTCAATGAAACAAAGAATAAATCCTTTCTGTCAACCAATCAACCAGAATAGAGCTGAAAGGGACCTTGGAGGTCTTCTAGTCCAATCCCCTGCTCAAGCAGGAGACCCTATCCATTCCAGATAAGTGACTGTCCAATCTCTTCTTTAAAAACTCCAGTGATGAAGCACCTCCAACTTCTGAAGACAAGCTGTTCCACTGGTTAATTGTCCTCACTGTTAGGAAGTTTCTCCTTAATTCTGGGTTGCTTCCCTCCTTGATTAGTTTCCATCCATTGTTTCTTGTCGTGCCATCTGATGCTTTGGAAAATAAGTTGACCTCCTCAAATATCACTATCATGTTCCCCCGGTCCTTCTTCCAAATCCATATCCAAACCCATATTCTGCAACTATTTTAGCCCCAGGTCTTTAAGTTGCTCTTCTCTGTATTTTTTCCATCCCTCAAGTCCCTGCCTGGTGTACAAGTGGAGTGATGAATGTTGGGAGTGAACACCAAGAGCATATCTTTCCAATAAGGTCATCCAAGACAAGAAGACCTTCCAAGCTAAAGCAAGCATCTATACTGAGCAGCAGTAATATAGGAAGATGCTGGAGGCAGATGCTCAGATTAGTGACCACAGCAAATGCATCAACTCATACCTTACAGGAGAAGACCAGAAGGAAAAGCACCAGAAGGCAACACACGAATCAATGGATGGAAACTAATCAAGGAGAGAAGCAACTTAGAACTAAGGAGAAATTTCCTAACAGTGAGAACCGTTAAACAGTGGAACAGCTTGCCTTCAGAAGTTGTGGGTGCCCCATTGCTAGAGGATTTCAAGAAGAGACTGGATAGCCACTTGTCTGAAATGATATAGGGTCTCCTGCTCATGCAGGGGGTTGGGCTAGATCAGCTCCAAAGTACCTTCCAACTCTGTTATTCTGTGTTCTAAGACAGTGATGGCGAACCTGTGGAAATGTCATGCATGCACGCACTTGTCAGGGCCACGCTCCGGAAAAGCTGAATTTCCATTCTAGCATGCATGTGCCTCCGATAATCAGCTGGCTGGCATGCATGTACACACCAGTCTTCAGCACTGGCAGATGCACAAAGGACAGCTGATCATTGCATGCACATGCACACCAGAGACCTAGAAGACAAACAGGCAAGGTTGCATATGCCAGGTGACATGGCTTCGCGTGCCACTTTGGGCACTTGTGCCAGAGGTTTGCCATCACAGTTCTAAGACAATGGTAAACCACTCGTGCATTCTTACAATGAAAACTGGATGAATAGAAAACATAACGTGGAGCAATTGCCAATGCTCCAAGCCAGTGTTCAAGTCTCTCTTCCAGAGGAAAGTATTGGAGGGATTTTTCTGGATTATT
This sequence comes from Notechis scutatus, assembly GCF_049901735.1. Taxonomy (NCBI): domain Eukaryota; kingdom Metazoa; phylum Chordata; class Lepidosauria; order Squamata; family Elapidae; genus Notechis; species Notechis scutatus. The sequence continues at coordinate 19,017,530 of NC_142011.1, read as the reverse complement.
ATTATTTTTGTCCAATCTGTCTGAATTAGACTCATCAAGAATATCCTTCATTTACCAATTTTCCCCTGCACACTAAATTGTTCCCATTATAGTTTACAGCTAAGTTGTTTTTTTTTGGGGGGGGGGTGAGTGAGTGGGTGGGGATGGACAGAGTTCTGAGACCCTTTACATAATTCCTTTCCAGCCTGTCATAAAGCCTTTGCTTTGTTAAAATGAATTTGATTTCAGAAGACTTTCCACCATTATTTTTACTTGTTTATTCAATTTCTCTAACCTTCATGCTCAACCAAGTGACACAGGGCAAGCTATATTAATTAAGTCATGTAAACTCTACTAAGGTTGCTGCTAGGGTTGTCATTTTTGCAGTCTTCATTGCATGCGTACAAATGTGGTAAGGGATTTTGCAGATCATCTGAGTCAAGAACATGGTTGTCTTCTACCATAACAAGGAAGAATGAATAAATTGGGTAGCAGAGATGACCTTTGTACCTTGGTTGATTTACCTAATCTATAAAAGCTGCATGAAATCCACATCCATGAAACCACTTTGACTTGAAAAACTTGAACAGAGTTTAAACTGTTAGGAAAAGTAATAAATTATTAAGATTAATTTCAGATGCTTTTCTCCAGTTCCCATTGTTCCCATTAACATGACAAGTGTTTATCAGTGAAAAGCCGAATGAGATATATTTTTGAATTGTTTCTTTCTGTTTTCTTTCTTTTATGGGGCTCATCTGCTTTTGTCTCCTTCATATGTACATATCCTGCCCAAACCTTTACCAGAAATAACAATGTCATAACTTGTCCTCCAGCTGACAACTTTATAGATATTTTATCCTTCAAAGCAGCTGTTTCATTTAATCAAACAAAAGGGCTGGTCTCACCGACATACAAGCAACCGCTGCACTTTTGGCCTATGTAATTCACAATTCATTTCTGTTTCAATACCTTAAAAATAAGAAGAAACAAATAAGCAGAAAATAAAATCTGTGCATTTGGCTACAATGTGATGCCATAAATGGTCGTAGATGTTCAAACTGACCTTTCTGCATTCATCTGACATTATGCTTCCTTCTACAACCCATTAAAGAGAAGAGAGACATCCAATCAATTGAATAAATTTTTATTTGGAAATGTATCTCACCCAGTTCAATGAATGTTGTTCTTAAGTAATAGATTGTATCCATCATATCTATGAATGATGGTTCATAGATAAACAAAAAATTTGTTCTGAGAGCCTGGGTTCCATCAACAATGTTTCATGACTAACAAACAAAGAGATATTTGTACAATGTTTGTTATTACCAAGCACCAAGCAGGCAATGCTTCATATCAGTTGACATAAAATGTATCTACTGATTCTCTTAAAGAAAGCAGTCCCAAGTTTCCTTTGGTGTATGACAACTGCAGGAAAAAAAGAAACCAATCAATTCCATTCAAATCCCAACTTCAAATATGAACAGTCACAAAAGTGACTTAAAAGAAAGGACACAAAATGTAAGTAGTCAACTGTCAACATTACAGTGTGGACATTATAAATGTCTAGTTGGATGTAAGTTTCAAGTATTTCAGGGGTCACACTGGATTAGCCATTTTTGGAAGGATTCCTTAGTTAATGGCTTTGATAGATGACAGAGTGGGCAGGCCATTGGCAAAGCATGACTTCAACTGGGTCAGACGTAGAATGAAAATAACTTTCCTGTGTGGATAGGGATAGCTTTGCTATCTCTGATTTCTGATGCCAGAAGGATTGTTGTTTTATATATACAATAATGTGAAATCATAGTTGCCAGTTCTTTAGCTGGTGTTGGCCTTCATACACATCAAGTTCTTCCAAAGAATCTAGGATGTTGTAATGTAGCATAGGTGCATCCAAGCAGTGTGGCCTTTTTGCAATTGACAGATAGGAATTTTTGACAGTGCACAATTTTTCTAAATGTTGTCCAAGATTTTTTTATATGGGACTATGCCGATAACCTTTGGGACCACTACAGCAGGTTTATGTCATAATCTTTCAACATTGATTTTGCGACCTTATACTTTCTGATCTTTTCCAATTCTTTGTCTTCTATTATACTATTCCCTGGCATTGCCACATCAATTACCCACATTTCCTTTTTTTCCAACCACAAATCTCATGTCAATTTCTAAATCTGGTGTGTTATGTACAAAGACTTTATTTTAACATGCTCATTTTCAACTACTTTTTCAACTATATGTTCCTGCCAATTTTTCATTACCAACACAAAATATTTTCACAGATGTTCCAGTTAATCATTTTCATGATGGTATTATGTCATTATTTACAATCTATTTGAAATGACTTATTGAACATGCTGAATGTCAATGTTCTGACTGACGAAGCCAACCAAAGTAAGCATGGCTGAGTTGATGCAATCTCTTTATTCAAAACTTTATTGAGTACATCATATTGGCAAAGATGGGGGGAAAACCAGATCTAACTATCTCCTATGTTATAGTTAAAGTTCATGTTCTCTCTCCCCCTATTAGACCAGGTCACATTTTCCAATGGAGTCTCCTGGTATTGTTGTGAGAAAGTCTTTTGACTCTTATAAACAGCTGCTGAAGTGTCTTTGGTTCTCATGGCTGGCATCTTGATGTCTGGAACCTAAGTTCTATCTACCCCTTCCTTCCTCCCAAAGTTCATTGGCAAACTGAGAAGCAATAATAATTGTAACAGAAAAAGTGCCTTTTAAAGCTTATCATTACATCTGTGCTGTATTGTTTCTTGTTTCTTTGCACAATCTGCACTTTGAATCATTCAAGTCTGGCCTTGATTGCATTAGTTCAAATAGTTTGCACTTGAGCAGTCAAAATCAAACCTTCAGGATTTTTTTCTTTAAATTCTTTAAATCTGATTTAACCTGGAAATAAGGAGAAACTTTCAGACAGTGAGAACAATTAACCAATGGAACAGCTTGCCCTCGGAGGTTGTGGGGGCGCCATCACTTGAGACTTTCAAGAAGAGATTGGACTGCCATTTGTCAGAAATGGTGTAGGGTCTCCCGCTTGGGTGGGGGGTTGGACTAGATGACCTACAAGGTCCATTCCAATTCTGATTATCTGTTATCTGTTAAATGTTCCAGTTGTAAGCCATCACTAGATTTTATCTTTATTCACTTTTGCCTCTATTCCAGTGAATTCTGGGTGGCATGTGAAACAAGAAATGAATAGGAGCTCCTTGAAATAGCAGCTTGAAAGCTTGGCTTCTCTCAGGAACTGAAATTAAAAGAAACAAGAGAAACAGACTGTCAAAGTGACCAAGAAAGCCAAAAAGATTAGAAGACATAGAGACAGAAGCTTGGATAGAACTAGTACAATTTGTAGCTATGCTGTTCACTCAGATGTTAAAGTAAGTAAATATTTGGACCAATCAATCTAAGTTTGGCCCAGATCACTCACTATAATGGGGAAATATTTCAACTTGCTCCAGTCATGTGGAATTTAAAAGACAGTTTTAACATAAATTGTGATTTCAGGACCAGCAGTGCAGTATAAAATCCTATTAGTGCAAGATAAGGTGAAGTTGGTGTTTATGTGTGTGGCCACTTAAAGAACCCAAGATTTGAGATGAAGGAAGCCTACAGTAAGGTCACCTTGTCAGGCCAAAATAGTTTTGATAGGTGTAGAATTTAGTAAGACAATATAATTCTGGCTAATTAATGTTTAGAGACATCATCACATCTTTCAATACCATTTCTCTCTCTCTATTGAATAAAAGCTGTAGAGCATTAGGGTGGCCTAGTGGTGAAGATGCTCACCTCCCACTCAGAAGGTTGAGAGTTCAATCCAAGGCAGCAACAGATGTTTCTCCATCAGCGCGTAAAGAGAAAATATCTGCTGTAAATACCATGTAGGCATCAGGAAGGGCATATGGCCAGTAAATGTTCAGCACTATTCATTCACCCTGACTCCATGTCAAATAAAGGGATTACAGGGTTGTTCAGAGAAAAAAATTGAATAGAAGTTGTAATATTGTATTTTGTGTGTCAGAATGCCTAACCCAAAAGAAAACCCATCAAATCTCCGAAGGCCCGCAGAAGTCTTCAAAGACATTTAGAGCCACCTAATTTGATTTGTTGCTTCAAAGCCTATCTTTGATTAGATCTGTGAGTTGGCTTCAAAGTGGCAATTCAGTCAAAGAATCAAACCACCCTTTCACACTTCATACAACTCTACTCAAAATCATTTGAAAAGGGGGTAATTCCAACATATAATTTCCTATTCAACTGACATTAGCCAAATTGCTTCTTCTTTTCCTAATCCCCTTGATACTTTGTTTTCTAACTGCAACTAGTATAGCCTAGATTCAAACATATATTTATGTATCTGTGTATGTGTGTGTCTATATAATAAAGCTTTTTAATTTCAGGTTTAATTTCTGTTTTAGCTTTATTGTTTATGTTAACCTGTACAAGAAATAATTAATTTTATTTTTGTGGCTTTTCTTTCCTATGTCTTTGTATAATATAAAGTTCCCTCAGGTCAAAATAAGCTCTTGGTGATTAGAAGGGGTATGTTCAAGTACTCTTATAATTTTTCATTGTATCTTTCCTAGGAGTATTTAAGATTATGTGACATCCTCATCACATGTAATTGTGTAATTATGAATAAATTAATAAAATAAATACATAAATAAAAGCCACTTATACGTTTATCTGAGGAACTGCCTCACCCAGTATGAAACTTAATGAAGATATAGAAGTAGATGTCTATTCAGGTTGCTCTTTCCTAGGATTAGATCAGTGGCAGGGAGGAACAAAGGGTGCCAGTTCTTTTATGGCATTGCCTCAAGAACATACCTGCTTATTGAAAATAGGAAAAGGCCATTTTGGCCTAGTGGTTGAGGCATCAGGACAGAAATTAGGAAACGATGAGTTCTAGTCCAGTGGTGGGATTCAAATTTTTACTATCGGTGCTTGGTGCGTGTGGCAGGGAGAGGATACTATAAAATCTCCAGTCAGAGGTGGTATTTTCCGGTTCTCCGAACTACTCAAAATTTCTGCTACTGGTTCTCCAGAATTGGTCAGAACCTGCTGAATACCACCTCTGATCTAGTCCCATCTAAGAAATGAAAGTGGATAAACTTGGATCGGTCAGTCAAAATCTCTCTCTCTCTCTCTCTCTCTCTCTTTATTTATTTTTATTTATTTATTTTGTCAAGCAATTATAAGATAACAGGTATAAGTATAAACGTAGTTATGAATACATGAAGTGGATACATATAAGAAGAAGAAAAAAGAAACAATACGACAGGGACGGTAGGCATGTTGGTGCGCTTATGCATGCCCTTAGGAAAGGGGTGAGGTCAATAATAGACAGTCTAAGGTTAAAGTTTTTGGAGTTTGGGGAAGAAACCACAGAGTCAGGTAGAGTATTCCAGACATTGACCACTCTGTTGCTGAAGTCGTATTTCTTGCAATCAAGTTTGGTGCAGTTTACCTTGAGTTTGTATCTATTGTGTGCTCTTGTATTGTTATGGTTGAAGCTGAAGTAATCATTGACAGGTAGGACATTGCAATATATAATTTTATATACTATACTTAGATCTGACTGAAGGCAGCATAGTTCTAGGTTCTCTAGGTCTAGAATTTCAAGTCTGGTGCCATAAGGTATTCTGCAATGAGTGGAGAATTCTTCTTGTGAAATATTTCTGGACTTTCTCAACTGTGCTAATATCACATACGTAATGTGGGTTCCAGACTGATGAGCTGTATTCGAGTATTGGTCTAGCAAATATTTTGTATGCTCTAGTTAGTAGTGTAATATTACCAGAGAAAAAGCTATGTAAGATTAGGTTAACAACTCTTAATGCCTTTGTGGCTATGTAATTACAGTGGGGTCTAGCACTTAGATCATTAGAGATGAATATTCCAAGGTCCTTGACAGAGGACCATCAACAAGGTCTTGACTCTCTCTCTCTCTCTCTCTCTCTCTCTCTCTCTCTCTCTCTCTCTCTCTCTCTCTCTCTCTCTCTCTCTCTCTCGTTGTTTTGGTGAAAAAACATAAGAGGAAGAAAAGTATTAATTATTTTTACTATCTTGAGCTAAGTATAAAAACAGTAAAAGTGGGATAAAAGTAAATATTCTCTGTAAATACCATGGTCTTCAACAAATATTCAACAGTGGTAGGTTTTCTTCAGTTTTAGATATGTAATTATGGTTAATCTCCTACAATAAAAAAGAGTGAGCCTAGGCAATGTTATCTCATTCATGATTTGCAAACTTTTCTACAATTTATTATTTTTTGAAACAGACTTGTTTCTGACATAAAGAAATGTGGATTTTCTTTAAATATCTAGTTTCTTGTGGTAGGCATATATTGTATTCAACTTGTATAGTATGTAATTTTGCCTTACAAACACATTTTCTACACAATTTATGTTAAGTAGGATCAGAAACATTTTCAGTTTTTTGTTTTCTTGACACTTCTAAAGCTAACTCCAGGGGTGGGATTCTACCTGGTTAGATTGTTATGATTCAGAGAACCAGCAAATCGCACCACTGGTTGGCCCCTCCCCTCCCCTCCTCTTCCCACCCACTCACTCCTTACCTGGCATGCACGCCATCAAACTTGCCTGCATTTGATAAGTTGCTATTTTTCCTTTTTTTCCCCGACCATCAGCTGTTCTGCTGTGGGAGATTTAGAGAGGAAATTGTGAATTTCAGAGCTGAATTTCTAAGGCTGAAGGTTTTTTTTTTCGTAGACTCAGGTAGCAGATTGCAGAAAGATAATCTGTGAATTTATTCCAAGCAGCTGAACCTTCCTTTTGGACTGAAAGTTGCTGTCTATTTTTCAAGTGCTTTTTTTTTTTTGTTTTTTTTGTTTTTATAATTTTTTTTGGTTTTTTTTTAAAAAAATTTTTATATGACAGACCTCAGGTAGCAGATTGCAGAAAGATAGATCTCTGAGTGAATCTGTGATTCTGCAAGCAACTCAATCTGCCTGCCTGCTTTGCTTGATTTTGGGTAAAAGTTGCTCCTTTTTATAAGAAAAATGTTCAATATTTACATAAATATTTATAATATTTACATGCAGGCCACACTTAGCCAGTCACATGATTACCAAGCCATGCCCACAAATTAGACCATGCCCACAGAACTGGTTGTTAAGAAATTTGAATCTCGTCCCTGGCTAACTTCCAAGTCTGCAACATATTTTAAACACATTTGAAATTAATCATGTTTGGGGCATCTTTTGAACATGTTGGCAACCTCATCAGATCTTTTCAAGGTGTTTGATTTGTTGATGTATTCCCAGCTACCAAACAAAACTAACAAGCTTCTAATTTACTACACCAAAATATCCAACATGTAACTCCTCCAAAAAGCTCTCAGCTTTGACAGAATGGTAAATCTCAACCCCATGTAATACTTTCAAGTGTGAGTTCATCATAGCACTGAGAAAACTCCATAAACTATATTATAGTTTTGAGACATTATCAGATCTCTTGTAACTTTTCTTTGAATTATCTCAGCTTTGATATGATGATGATGATGATGATGATGATGATGATGATGATGATGATGATGATGATATCTGTTCAGTCGTATCCAACTCTTGGAGATTCAGTGGGCCAGCTCTCTCACATCTTCTGATCTTGCATTGGTTCTTTGAAATTTTCTATGCTCTGTCAGCTTTAATGGTGTCCAGCCATCATGTTCTTTGGAGGCCTGGTTTTCTTTTACTACGAACTCTTTCCAAAATAATTGCCTACTCCAGTGAGTTACCCCACATGACATGGCCAAAATAATGAGACACAGTTTTGTGATATTTCCCTGTCTAGTATCATGTATTCCAGCACTTGCTTTTTGGGCATCTTTGCTGTCCAAGGAATATGCAGGAGCCTTTTCCAACAACACAGCTGAAATGTGTTGATTTTCTTCCTGCCTTGCTTATTTAAGGTCTTACTTTCACAACCATAGGTACCTATGGGGAGCACAATAAATAGCAATAGTCCCTAGACTTATATACTGCTTCACAGTGCTTATACAGCCCTCTCTAAGTGGTTTACAGTCTCAGCATATTGCTCCCAACAATTTGGGTCCTCATTTTACTCACTTCAGAAGGATGGAAGACTGAGTCAATCTTGAGCCTGGTGAGATTTGATCTGCCAAATTGCAGCAGCCAGCAGTCAACAGAAGTAACCTGCAGTACTGCACTCTAACCACTGCGCCAATGTGGCTCATAAAGTGGAGTGACCTATATTTGATTGCCAAGCCAATGTCTTTGCCTTTCCATATTTGGCTCATATTCATCATTGTTGTGTGACTCAGTGCAATCCAGCATTTTATTTCTGGACTGCATTCACTGCTTTGAGTTATCTGCGACCCTAGGAAAGTGCATTTTTCCACACATTCTCTTCACTGTCCATTTCTATTTTGAATCTTCCATTCCTTGCAGTGGTCACGAGCTTGGTCTTTTTGATGTTCAGAAAGAGACCAAAATTCTTACTTTCTTCTTTGATTTTCTTGATCAGATGTCCCAAGCCTTCTTTGGTTTCTGAGAGGAGAGTTGTATCATCAGCATATTGAAGATTGTTGAGGTTTCCTCCTCTAAACTGATTTTTGATTCTTCAAGATCTAGTTTATGTAGAATCTCCATTTCTGTAAGGAAAAAAAAAAAACAGATCAAAGGGATCCCAATCTCAAGTGGCTTTTTGTTTGTTAATCCTATAGAAATAAACATGGCAAATTACCTTCATTTCCATGATTGTATGTCCTTGCACGACTACATTCCTGTATGCATTTTGCACAACTTACTTCCTAAAAGAAAATCCAGGGACTTCCATCAAAATCCTTTTTTTTTTTTTTTTGAGGATTAAAGATTGATAGTAACTGATGATCAGTGATGAGGATAGACTCCCTTCTGTGCAAATACTGGTTGAAACAGTTAACTTTTCAATCCAAGCTTAATGCTTCCTTTCTATTTGCACGTAATTATTCTGTGCAGCTGTGAGCTTGATGCAAAGGCAAATCACTCCTGCTTTTCATTATATATGATGTAATTACCATATTGATGCCATATTGTGAGTCATCATAAGGCAATTTCATTGCTAAATGCACACATTATCTGTCAGTGCTAGTCTGTTGTTACAATTTCTATGACACTGTTTTGTCAACTTGTACTTGAGTGTTCAAGATGTGGTTAAAATTAGCAAGAATCTGTTATAATTAATCCTAAAAAAGGACCATAGATTCCATGTCACATTTCATGGCCTTGGGACTCTCTCTCTCACTGCATTTGCTGTAGATCTTGTGTGTTAAGGATATGCATATAATATGTAAGGCTAGTTCTTGAGGTTTTTTTAGAAGTTCCTCATGAATTTTTTCCTCTAAGTAGCCTTGGATATCTGGATAACCTTGTAGAACAGGGCCCACTGCTCTTTTCCAAATGTTTACAGCAATGTTTCTCAGCCTTAACAATTTTAAGATGTGTGGATTGCAGGTTCTAGAATTCTTCAGCCAACATGTCTGGCTTGGAAATTCTGGCAGTTGAAGTCAATGCATCTTAAAGTTGCCAAGACTGAGAAACTCAGATTTATAACTCTTTACCTGTGATTGTTTCTTCAACCAATCACAATCCCAGATTGCTGTTCTATGTACTTTCACAACATATTAATCAGACTTGTTCATTATTGTATTTATCAGTTAAGGATATCCCTTAAACTGGAATTATTTTCTTCTCCAGTATAACATTTAAATTGTATTTCTAATAGCTTTAATTTAACATCTTTGAAATGCCCAATTTATGCTGCTATATCACTGATTCAGAAGGTCCAGCATCCACTTACATTGATGTAATTTCACCCTTCAGTTCTAGAGTCTACCATTATTGCTGAACAGATATCACCTTTTATGCTATGGATTTCCAGATTACCTTTCCTTGTTCCACTTTCATTATCACATTCTTCACTTATACTGCAGCAGTTTAACTGCACTCTTTTTAAAATAGTGGCTTAAGTTATTTATCAAATGATTTGCTCTTTTAAGAGTGGCAAACTCTGTGAATATGCCATACTATATTGCTATTGCTTTTGTTTTCCTACAAGTTTCTCTAAATCTGCATTTTGTTGATGGTTGTGAATTTCTGCCACAATGATAACATAGTTCATTTTGATATATTACATTTTTTATTACAAGTTTATTCACATTTGTGTTTGTATCCCAACTACAGCCTTTATAGTATCTCTAGCAGCAGTTTCCATAGGGATGGAAATTTTATATACATACTTTCTTAAATCTTAAACAACTAGCATTGAAGATGGTACCTAGTTAGGTAACGTCTGCAAGCAAACAACCAAGGTCAGCACCAAAGATTCCATAGCTCTCTTAAATGTTAAATCAGAGCACTATCAGACACATTACTTTTCTCAATAAAGCTAGACATCTTACTATGCTTAATCTTACTTAGTCTTATTTACTGCAACAGGTTTAGTGTTATCCTTATTTTGTTTGTTTCCTTCCAACTTGAGTCTTGAGCACCTTCTTATTTTTCATTCCACTTCATTTTTTTTTACCAACCAAAGAAAAGTTTCTATAGTCAAGAGTAAATTTACATGCTGCTTACTTTATTGAAACTTCTAGAAATAATCCCAGTGAATCTACCAAAAAAAAAAAAAAAACCCCAACATAATATGGTACAGAATATGAAGTAATCAAGTAAGAATTCAAACAGTCTGAATCAGTAAATAATAACAACAACCCAAGTGTATTACAAGGGAGATTATATTAGCTGATCAAACTACTTTGTCCCCAAACAAAATGCTAACAGATTCCTTTTGCATTCCTAGCATAAGGGGAGAAGTATAGAAAGTAGCAAAGGAGTTCCAGTGGAAATGGAATGGAAAAAGAGAGGCCATTTGGTGTAGTAGTTAAAGCATCAGGCTAGAAAGTGAGAAACCATGAGTTCTAATTCTTAGGTGCAAAGCCAACTGAGCCAGTCACTTTCTTTCAGCCCTAGGAAGCAGGTAAAGACAAACCAAGAAAACTGCAGGGAGAAAACTGCAGGGACTAACTAGTTCAGATATTTGCCAGGAATTAACATTGGATAGATAGATAGATAGATAGATAGATAGATAGATAGATAGATAGATAGATAGATAGATAGATAGATAGATAGATAGACAGACAGACAGACAGACAGACAGACAGACAGACAGACAGATAGATAGATAGATAGATAGATAGATAGATAGATCAATTCAGATAAAATTTAAATGTAACCCCTGTGATTGTTCATAACAGCAAAAGGCAAACTTTGCCAGTGAAAATGGTTGTGAAAAAAATAAATTTGAAGATGATTTGATCAAATTATCCCATCAAGGATATTTACAGAGGAAAGCTAATGGCATAGTATATTTACTTACTGCTTCCAAAAAAAAAAAAAAAAGGACACATTTTTATGCCCACTTAATGGTCTTGCACACAAGTGCCACATTATTTGCCTGGAAGCCAAGCAGACAATTGAAGACCAATCCAACTTACTGTGATGGTTTATGAAGCAGGGCACCTTTCTTACAGCACTTCACTTCAAATGCTGAGGCAGGCGGGTGCCTACTTTGGATAAGCATAAAAATTAAGGTATTATTGAAAGCTCAGCTTTAACATTTTTTTCAGGAAATGAGCAGGTTTTTTTTTCTCTCTCTCCCACCAGAACCATTTGCAAATAGATTTGGGAGGATTCATTTTCTTACACTGTTAAAGGGAAATGATATACATTCAATTCTAATACTTTGTTTTATCTAGAGGAGAAGAAGCTGTACATGCATATTAGCTTGACTCATTCTTTATAAAATGAGATCTGCAAATTTGAAATAAAATCATAGTGGAAACAAAAGAAAAGGAATGGATTTAGGATCGGATAATATTTCAAATGCCGTTTGCTGGCTCCTTTAGAAAGAGAAGTACAAATGTAATTAAAATCAATGCCTTTGATAAGCATAAATTTGAGGAGTAGGGGCTTGGCCGCCCGGTTGTTTGAAGATATCAGGATTCAATTTCTTTAGATGGAAGGCTGCCCTCCAAACTGCAGGTTTAACAGAGGACCAGAAAACTAGATGTAAGAGGGAAATGTTTTAACCAAAGTTCCTTCTGATGTATTAATTTCTTCCTGCAAAAAAAGGGGATGTTGTATCTGTGTGAACTCAGGCAAATAAAACTTCACTGCCAATGAGAAAATACAAGTCAGTGTGAAAATGCACATGGATGTTTGTAGACATTTCTGCAAATAAACTGATTAGCGGTTTGATTCTATGCACAGTTCTAGATGCTATTGTTCAGTTACAGAATAATATATGGCTTGGGTTTGGGATATCTCCAAGATTTCTATGTCAGATAGAGTCTGTACATCTGATAAGGAGAAGCAGTGAGGGCATGCTGTAGGTCCTTATCCTAAAAGGAGATGGGAAGGCAAGAACAAATACAAGGGACTTTATCTGCAAGCAACCTACTAAATCATCTGGAAAGCCTGCATGCATCTCTCCCTACATATTTAGATTACTCTGAATAGGGCTCATGCATCTGAATCTGAAGACACAATAAATATAAGTTATCTATCTAAGTCTGCAATTGCTTGTGACAAGCCCATGTCCACAGTGGAGAGCAGGAATCTATGAGCTCCACCCAATCTTTTTTCAGGACATGGTGGCTCTGAAGACAGTGTTCTTTAAAGGGATTTCTGCTGCATAAGCGCTCACTATACTATAAAAAGCTTGTCTTTGTGGTCAGTTCCACAAGCAAGAGCCCTACAGTACCTGGGAAATGAAATGACTGGGGCTAACATTCAGGCAGTGTTCCAATATTTGAGGAGCTGCCACAAAGAGGAGGGTCAACCTATTTTCCAAAGAACCAGAAGGCAAGACAAGAAACAATGGATGGAAACTAATCAAGGAGAGGAGCAACCTAGAATGAAGGAGAAAGCTCCTGACAGTGAAAACAATTAATTGGTAGAAGTTGGGGGTGCTCCATCACTGAAGAGATTGGACAACCACTTGTTTGGAATGGTATATGGTTGGACTAGAAGACTTCCAAAGTCCCTTCCAACTCTGAGTCATCATTGTAAGGCTATTACAGACCAAATCCACTTTTATAATATAATAATATCTGAAAAATCTTGTCTAGTGTCATTTTAATCATCTTTATACCTCCTAGTACTTTTCCATTTGAGTGCCCTCAATCATCTGGTACACTTGGTACCTCTTCCTGTTTTAAGAAGGATCTCTTATGATAACTTAGAAATCTTGAGTTCTGGTAGGAAATTTAAAATATACCAACAACATCTTGAAGTCAGCACAGATTGTGTCCCTTTGTACAAAGCCATACTCGAAAGGAGTTGTATGTTGGAGAAATATCTCATTGTGTTTGCCTTTGTCCATATGAGCCAAAGATCAAGCTATTGTCATTTGGCAGGATGAAGTGTAAGGCTTCCTCTCTCACTAATACCCAATTGCTGGACCGCTGATGCAGGGCAGAATGATAAAAGCTACATTGTTTGCCCACTAGCATCTCAAAGGTTTGCTCAAAAGTCATGTTCATCATTCAGAAACACTTGACATTTTCCTTTGCAAGAAGCAATTTGTCTAATAAAGCTGGGAGAAAATTGAATTTGTCAGCTACTTAAGTGCATTGGTCTCTCCAAATATAATAAAGCAAGCATAGATAAGAAGCGTTCCTTTATTTCCTTCTGATTTAAAATATAATTCATCATTAGACATCATCTCTTCAGTTTTATTCATTCTCTCAGATCTTTATGGTTAAAAATGGGAAAGATTAATATCACATAGGATGACTTATACAAGGCATAAAAAGAAAGGCAGTTCAGTATATTGGTTAAGGCAGTGTGCCAGAAACTCTTTTGGCCCAAAGCTAACTGGGTGACCTTAGGCCAGTCCCTCTCTCTTAGCCCTAGGAAGCAGGCAATGGCAAGACACTTCTGAAAAAACCTTGCCAAGAGAACTGTAGAGATGGGTCCAGGAAATACTAGGTATCAACATTGACTCAAAGGTGCAAGTGAATGTACACACACACACGCACGCACACACACACACACAATCACAGTATGATTTGCACCATTTTTTGTCATTCCTATGTAACATTTGGATGGCATATAACCTGCAGCCTTATTTAGCTTGGAGCTCTTTGACATTTTGTTTTTGGCTGGGAGCCTAGTGATCACTACTGTATAGTTGTGCATGCCAATAAAAGATACACTGTGGCATCTACCCCTAAATCCTCAACTTACAACCATTTGTTCAGTGAGCATTTAAAGTTTCAATGGCACTTAGACAAATATCTTACAATCAGTTCTTGAACTTACAATTATTGCAATCACATGATTAAAATTTGGCCACTTGCTACCGGCATGTATTAAAATAAGATGTTTGGTTTTTTTGCAACCTCTGGCAATACGTTATAAATTTGAAATTGAATTGTTGATGTTTTATGGATTTGCTTATGCATAAGGGATAGGGTGCGAGTTGAAGAATTATTTGTTTATAACCTTATAAGGGTAAAAAGTTTGTAAATGTGTAAATACTTGCTGTAATAAAAATATTAAAAATCTTTTAATATTTCTTTTCATTTTGTTATAGTCTTCCTTTTCTTTTTCCCCGCACTTTTATTTTTTCCATTCTTTTCTCTTTGTTTTAGTTTAGTTCCATTTTGTTCCATTAATTTTTACTATTTTAATATGCAAAACATTTTGATTCTCATGAAATACTGTTTAAATTATTTAATCATTTCCAAAATCTTATAGTAAAAGTTTTAATGTTCCAAAGTTGTCTAAATCCTTAATTTGTTTATAACTTTCTTAGATCAACATCTTATTTAACTTTTCGCTATTTATTTCCAAGTTCTTAAAATAAATAGGGTTTGTTTTTCTCAAGAAGAAAATTGAAAAGCCATCAGATGGCTTTTGTTGTTCTATAGATCTCTAATAGTCTTCAGATAATTAAATAAGTAATTTTTGGAAATAGGTAATTTCCAAAAGGGATTAGAAAGTGAAGCTTGTCTTTTAAAAAACTCCACTACTGCTGTGAACATGATGGCCAATAATTTTATTTTCTAACTCTCAAAACCACAAATGACTTTCATAAGGAGCAACTATCCAGAGTCCATATATATGATCTCCCATCCACTCCTATCCAGTGAGGTTCTAATGAACAATCTAATTGCCTGTTCCTCAGTGTTTGCCTTGGTCTTCATCACCAGTCTGGTGGAGACATGGTTAATTTAAAATTTAATTTAAAAATAAAATGTTTTCAATGGGTAATAGACAGAGGTGGTATTCAACAGGTTCTGACCAATTCTGGAGAACCAGTAGCGGAAATTTTGAGTAGTTCAGAGAACCGGCAAATACCACTTCTGACTGGAGATTTTACATTATCTTTCCCTTGCCCTGCCCACCAAGCCATGCCCACAGAACCGGTAGTAAAAAAAAATTGAATCCCACCACTGATAATAGAATGCAAAATGAAATGACCCAGAGGCACCTATTTTCATATGTGGTGGACCTGCCCAGAAGTCAAGAAATATTGGAATACAATTTGACTGTGGTTAGAAGAAATAATAAAACAGAAAATTGAACCCCAACCAGAATTATTTTTATTAGGCATAACAATAGAGAAATACAACAAAAAAGACAGATATATTATGTTACATATTTTAACAGCTGCTAGGATCTCTTATGCACAATTTTGGAAGTAGGAAAATGTACCACTGGAGGGTATTGTTATAAAAAAAAGATTAGACTGTGCAGAGATGGACAGGCTGACCTTGAAACTAAGAGATAAAGAGAATTTGAGGTATTATATAGTCTGGGACTCCTGGTACAAATGGTTTAAGAACAAAAAGAAACTAAAATGGTAATTAGGTAAGGAATAGGAGATTATGTATATAGCTATTGTGGAGAAAATGGAAATATATGATGAAAATATATTAATTTGTAATAAGAATAAGGAAAGAAATATGCAATGGTAATGTAATAAGAAAGTATATATAGAAATATGATAAGAAAATGTAAATGATGTCTTGACATTGACATAATGATGCATATAATTTTATTTTATGTTTTTAAAATTTGAAAACTGAATAAAGTTTATAACAACAACAAAAAAAAGATAATGTGCACCCAGAGAGATGAGGTGGGGCATTCCATAAAATGCCATCAAGAGAATACTTGATGGTACTTTTATGTAAAGTTGCTTACCTGGATAAAGTTACATTTTTTTTACATATTTTGTGTTGATTTATTGTTTTACAGTTACAGTATGTTTTTTAAAGAACAACAACAAATCACCCCATTGTTTTTATAGCAATTGATATAAAAGTAGAAACTATTGTCAATATTTCCTTTGAAAAGAGACTGGACAAGGAAGAAGGGATTTTGTGGCAGGCATGTTCAATAGTCTTACATGGAATAATCTGTGCCAAATTTTATCCCTTCAGCGCACCCTTATAACTCATTCCTATGTAGTATTCTTCACCAATCTCAAGACAAAGAGAATGGCTGTTCGTTTAAGTTAAAACATGCTGAAACATGTTAATTACTTCATTATCACATTTTATCATTAGCTCTTCACAATGAACTTCACTAACTACAGAAGTAATTGTGTAGCTGTCACATGGTTTTCTAGAGTTTTTTGTATATATCTGCATGCATGTTCTTTAAAAAATTTTGTTGTTTCTTAGAGAAACAAGAAAACACAAATATTTTGTCTTTAATATTTCTGAGACAATGTTTTAACCCAATCTTCTTTTGAACAAGCATTCTTTCCTTGATGCCCGCTTTCTGCAATCATTGGGTCGTCTATTTTTCAGACCATTGGACAATTATTTTCCAGACCATTGATTAATTAGAGTTTTCGTCTTTATTGTTTGCTATTTCTTAGCAAACAGCATATGGATTATCTGCTGTTTCAGTCTAAATTATGTTATGATTTTGTATGATTGCTTAACCACTTGGTCAGCCTTGTAGGGATAGCTTGAATGGTGGTGTTTTATTGCTAGACTGTTTACATGAAATCTATATGTGAGCAATTCTGCAAATGGAAAAGATTGTTATAGTCCATTCACCTTTATTTGTGAGCAAATAGGTATCTGTTTGGATAACTAAAGCAGAAAGAAATCTAGATTTATGTGCTTTTAAGCAGATTAGGTTTGGGTTGACCTTACCTGCCAAAAATGGTAAATTGTTCTGCATTTTACAAGCATAGAAAAAGATGGTTTCTCTAACTGCACCCAAGAAGTGAGGGAATAAAGTTATAAATGTATCGATTTTGCAAGATCTTTTTCACAGTCGTTTAAATGTCAGGATTTATACTGAATGCTTTAATCCATTTTACACCTTATTCCACCTTTAGCAAGAAAGGGGAACAAATTTTATGGTTTCTCAGAACAGATTGCTTTTTTTTTAAAAAAAAAAGGTGAATAATCCCTTTTTAAACCATGTAAGCTGCAAATTAATTTGCTAGAGTAAATTCATAAAAAAGTAAAACTTTTTCAGCTTTATACTACTTTTTTTCCAGATGTCTGAAGAATCAAAATCAGTTTTTTCCCTTCCTAATTTGTCAATACTTGTAGCTTTGAAAAACAAGAGAGATTTGAATTAGTTGTGTCAAAATACGACACTTGACAGATTTATTTTAGGTTACAAACTGTAAGTGTAGATGTGGAGTGATATACATTTTAACTTCTGAGTTTGCATTTCCCAGAAGAGAAAGGAAGGGACAAAGTGATAATATAACTAATAATGTGAGAAAACCTCACCATTCCTGGCTTTATAAAATATGGTAGAAGATCCCTGGACTTCCATGAGCCACATAAATCCAAGAGTAACTCTGAGTAACAAGAGATTGTTAGCTATTCTATTATAAATAATTAGCTATTCTATGACCTGGTGTTGCAGGATATCTGTTGCTTTCAAGTGTCCTTAACCATATTGTGATGTGGAGGTCACCAAAACTCTTAAAAGCAATTGATAACTCTCCCCTCTTGATGATTCATGTGAAGGTGAGGGAGAAACAATGAGGGAGGAGAGAGAGAGACTAAGACTTGAGGAGAAGGACATAACTAGTGGCTAGTCCTGAGAGAATTATAAACAGAGATACTGAACTAAGTGGAGATTCTGAGCTGGCTGGAAGAGAGGCAGAATGAAACAAGCCTCTACCTCACCAGGAAACAATCAATTAGACACCATTAAACAACCTCTACCTCACCAAGAAACAATCACTTACATGCTCACCTCTAATGATCTAGAGCCCACTGCAACTACATAGCCAAAAAGGCATTAAGAGTTGTTAACCTAATCCTACGTAGCTTTTTCTCTGGTAATATCACACTACTAACCAGAGCATACAAAACATTTGCTAGACCAATACTCGAATACAGTTCATCAGTCTGGAACCCTCATTACGTATCTGATATTAGCACAATTGAGAAAGTCCAGAAATATTTCACAAGAAGAGTTCTCCACTCTTCTACTCGTTGTAGAATACCTTATGCCACCAGACTTGAAATTCTAGAACTAGAAAACCTTGAATTATGCCGTCTTCGGTCTGACTTAAGCATGGTATATAAAATCATACATTGCAATGTCCTACCTGTCAATGAATACTTCAGCTTCAACCATAACAACACAAGAGCACACAATAGATACAAACTCAAAGTAAACCGCACCAAACTTGATTGCAGGAAATACGACTTCAGCAATAGAGTGGTCAATGTCTGGAATACTCTACCCGACTCTGTAGTCTCTTCCCCAAACCCCAAAAACTTTAACCTTAGACTGTCTACTATTGACCTCACCCCTTTCCTAAGAGGTCTGTAGGGGCGTGCATAAGCGCACCAACGTGCCTACAGTCCCTGTCCTATTGTTTCTCTTATTCTTTTATTTTTCTTATATGTACCCATTTCATGTATTCACAACTATGTATACACTTATACTTATTATCTTGTAAACAATTGGCAAATCAAATAAATAAATAAATAAATAAACCAGTAGTGGTATTCTACCAGTTTACAAAACTTTAACTTTCATTCCTCCATTTAAATTATCCAGCTGATTAGACATTTAAATCCCCACTCAGCTGATTGGACAAGCTACATTTAAATCCCCACCCAAATCTCATCCATTCAAAACTCCCAAGTAGATGATTGAAGAGTTCATTCAAAACTTCCCCATTCAAATCTCTCAAACAGCTGACTGGAACATCTCCATGATCTAATGAAACGTAACTGATCAAAGCATCTTCCACGGAACACTAACAAAGCTGCTTCAAGCAATGCTTCCTCTTTTTTAAAAAAAAACCCCAAACAATATGGCTTTAAGGAAAAACCAAGGAACTTTTCACTACCAACCTCACTACCTCCATTATTTCATCACCTCAAGACCTATTATTGATAGCTAATGCTTTGTCTAAAATAATTGATTTATCATTTAATAGTATAATAATTAATTGTTAAATGACCACTAATTACTGATTTATTGATTGATAGTGATTTAATACTGTATAATTGATTATCTAGTTGATTGATTGTTTTTTTTAGTAATAAGTAACCTTACTATTGATTTGTTCTCTAACTTATCAATTAACATATACTAATTACCAACATTTATTAAGTAACTGTCTACCTGTCATATTAATTTAGCTATTGTAATTGTTTAGTGTACTATTGTCATTGACCATGCCAGCCAAAAACTCCAAACCCTCCACCAAACATCAACAAAAGAATAATATCTTTACCAATGACCTCCCAAATTCCTTCACGTGCTTCAAATGTCTTGAAACCATCAATGAAATGCCACCTATGTAACAATCAAGCCCACTCACCTGCTTAAACTTAACCAAAAGCCCAGCTTTCTCCTAAAAACATCAGATACATTTCCTTGTCTATGTCCATCATGTTTACCTAAACTAAACAAAGTACCCTGCCTGACAGAGTTGAAAGCATAGAATCATCCATGCACTCAAAAGAAGAATGCTTAATAACACATTTTGAAGCAACTATACAAGCAAGCCTAATCTCTTTTGAAAAAAATATATAGCACAGATAAGCAAATACCTATCAGCTCAAAATCAAATCCCAATTCAACAACCATTACCACAACTACTACCTCAACTACAATCACAACTACAACAAAAAAATAACCACCAAACCACAGCCACAAATAATCACTATCCCATCAAATAATACCACAAATGATATCCCCTTACTCATCAGAGACATCATGGAACGTGATCAAAAACGTCCAAAGTCCATCTTATTTGGTCTTGAAGACACCAAAGAATCTGATGGTATCACTAAAGTTCACAATATCATAAGCAACTCCAATACAACAAACATCTCTTCTGAAGATATCATTGAAATAACCAGAGATGGCCCTAAGTTCAAATACAATGATGGCTTGGTGGCCCCAAGATTTTGTAGAGTTGTTTGCAAAAATGAGTCCAGCAAACAGATATTAATTCATACAATGAACGCCATTGCTAAAACCAATACCACCCATAAAAATCTTCGCTCATGACCAGACTTATCCATACTGCAAAGAATCTGCTCCCATGAACTCTGCACAGAACTCAAAAAACATCTAGACAATGGAGAGAAGGATCGAAACATTGACTACCATGCTGATTGTATCAAAAGTAAGAAACACAACCCACAACTCAGCATCCAACCCTACTTCAACCAATTCACCATTACCCAAAACTAGGCATGCACGCCCCTAACTACCTCAATTCCAACTACAACTGGCCTAAAATGCAAGCTACTCAATGCAAGAAGCCTCGTAAATAAAATACCTGAATTTCTCCTCTTACTAAATACAGCTAAATTTGACATCATATTTGTCTGTGAAACATGGCTCAATCCATCCCCCCCTGACTCCATTACCACAGTAAGAGACTATCAAGTTTACCGATCAGATCATGAAAGGTGCTATCTTCTATAAAAAGTCCCTACATCTAAAAAACATCCAAATTACCCAGAAGTAACCATCGTCTGTGAACTGTCCTTAAATATCACATTTTGATTCTTACTATGTTACAGAGCCCCTGATTATGACGTCGAACATGTAAACAAGTTAAATTCACTACTAACATGGCCCACACTCTTTTATCTTTCTTGGTGACTTCAATCTACCTCGTATTAACTGGACCCTAAACGAATGTACAATCAAACCCATACATGCAACCTTTTACAATGCTGTAACAAATCTGGGACTGGAACAACTAGTAGCCAACAACACTAGATTTAACAATTGCCTCGCTCTCATCTTTTCCAACAGTTTGAATTCAATTTATGGACTACAAATTAAAGAACCCTTTTCCAACAGTGACCACAGCATGATTGACTTTTGTCTCAACATACATCCTCACAAAAATAACCATAACAAAAGGATCCCCAATTATAACTTTAAAAAAGGCAACTATGATCTTATAGATAACGATCTCTCATCTCTTGATTGGCAATTTCTATTCACTGGATGCAATACTGTTGAAGACCATTACAACATATTTTTACTTGAAGTAAAAAGAGTCATCAAACAATAACAACTCCCAAAACCAGAAAAAAACAGATTACCCATAACAATAAGGAAGCTCCAATCCAAAAAGAAATCCCTTTGGCAGAAAAACAAATCTGGCCATGTTGTCAACTTGAAAAGCCCAGACAAAAATTTATGCCACCAGATAATGCACCAATTATCACATTAAACAAGAGGAAAACCGTCTATGCACCAATTCCACCCTCACTTTCTCTAATTTTGTAAACAACAAACTAAAAGACTCAAGGTCCATCCCACTCCTGAAAGAACCTAATGGTAAAGACTGCAACAATGACACCATTAAAGCCAACCTCTTTAACACATTCTTTGGCTCAGTATTTGTAAACAGCAATGGATCATGCCCAATATTTCCTAGTTGAACCACAGACAACTACAATGATCTAATACATATCGATTTTACAGAAGAAAATGTTGAAAAAGCACTATGCATTCTAAAACCATCTCTATCTGTTGGACTGGACAGAATATGTGCCTACTTCTTAAAAAAGCTATCCACTGCCATAGCCGAACCTCTAAGCATAATCTTTGAAAAATCTTTCAGGACCAGCTCCTTGCCTAATCTATGGTCACTAGCCACAGTCATCCCCATCTTCAAAAAGGGAGACCCTAGCCTAGTTGAAAATTACAGACCAATCTCTTTATGCTGCATCACCTGTAAAGTCATAGAATCAATTATTAACCAATCCATTATCCTCCACTTAGAGACAAACAACCTACTCTCTAACAAACAATTTGGTTTCAGAAAAAAACTATCCTGTAATCTGCAACTCTTACACTGCAAAAACATATGGATTACACAACTCGATCAGGCCAAAGCAATAGACGCAATCTACATAGACTTCTGTAAAGCCTTTGATTTAGTGGTACACGACAAACTACTCCTAAAACTACAATCTTATGGTCTCTTTGAACACCTGCATAACTGGATAGAAGCATTCCTGTCAAACAGGCAACAAATGGTCAAAATTGGGAGTGGCCTATTAAATCCTGTACTTGTCAACAGTGGTTTTCCCCAAGGCAGCATTCTAGGATCAACTCTCTTCATACTTTACATAAATGACCTCTATGATCTTATGAAAAGCAACTGTGTTCTTTTCGCTGATGATGTACAGCAATTCAACACCACTGACAATACTGCTACCCTTCAAAAAGACCTCGACTCTGTGTCAGAATGGTCAAACAAATGGCAACTTCAAATCTCAACAAATAAATGCTCTGTCTTACAAATTGGCAAAAAATAAATAAATCAGAAAATAAAATACAAGCTGAATAGTCAAGACCTTGTTGATGATCCAAACTTTGTCAAGGACCTTGGAGGACTCATCTCAAATGATCTAAGTGCAAGAGCCCACTGTAACTACATAGCCAAAAAGACATTAAGAGATGTAAACCTAATCCTGCATAGCTTTTTCTCTGGTAATATCACCTACTAACTAGAGCAGCGGTCGCCCACCGGGTTGTGAGAAAATTTTGGTGGGCCTCAGACAAATTTCACCTCCCAGAGCACCCCCACAAAGCAATTAATCCAGGCTGTGCAGAAACACAAGGCTGCGCCTCCCACATGGCATGCGGGAACCCTCCCCGCCCACTCACTCCTTACCCGGTAAACTTGCCTGTTAAATTGCTATTTTTCCTTTTTCTGACCATCATCTGTTCTGCTGTGCCAGGAGATTTAGAATAGCTAGGAAGCAGGAAATGGTTGATTTCTTGCTTTTTTATCTAGTCTTTAGTTCGTCAGCTGAGCACAGCCAAACCTCCCTTAGGACTGAAGGTTTGCTTGCAAGCAATTTCAGTGCAGACTCATGGCAAGCAAATTTGAGAGACAGAGCTAGTCGATGGTAGATAGATAGATCACTGAATGAATCTGTGATTCTGTGAGCAACTCAATCTGCCTGCCTTCTTTGCCTGATTTTGGGTAAAAGTTGCTCTTTTTTAAATAAAAAAATTCAATATTTATATGCATGGTGTGTTGTGAGTTAATTTTGTGAGTTTGCTTGCAAGCAAATTTTATGTGACAGACTAAGCTAGCCAATGGCAGATAGATAGATCTCTGAATGAATCTGTGATTGTGTGAGCAACTCAATCTGCCTGCTTTGCCTGAATTTGGGTAAAAGTTGCTCTT
The DNA here is from genome assembly GCF_049901735.1 of Notechis scutatus. NCBI lineage: Eukaryota > Metazoa > Chordata > Lepidosauria > Squamata > Elapidae > Notechis > Notechis scutatus. The sequence goes on along the minus strand of NC_142011.1, from coordinate 18,993,826 downwards.
TTTTATTAAAAAAAATCAATGTTTATATAAATATTTATAATATTTACATACAAGCCATGCCCAGCCAGTCACATGACCACCAATCCACACCCACAAATTAGGCCACACCCACAGAACCAGTTAGTGGTCCCTGGGATCTAAAATTATGAGTTTGGTGGTCCCTGAGGTCCAAAAGGTTGGCGACCCCTGAATTAGAGCATACAAAACATTTGCTAGACCAATACTTGAATATAGCTCATCAGTCTGGAACCTGCATTACATATCTGATAGTAATACAATTGAGAATGTCCAGAAATATTTCACAAGAAGAGTTCTCCACTCCTCTACTCATAGCAGAATACCTTATGCCACCATACTTGAAATTTTAGACCTAGACAATCTAGAACTACGCCGCCTTCGGTTCGATCTAAATATAGTATATAAAATCATACATTGCAATGTCCTACCTGTCAATGAATACTTTAGCTTCAATCATAACAATACAAGAGCACACAATAGATACAAACTCAAGGTAAACCGCACCAAACTTGATTGCAGGAAATACGACTTCAGCAACAGAGTGGTGAATGTCTGGAATACTCGACCTGACTCTGTGGTTTCTTCCCCAAACCCCAAAAACTTTAACCTTAGACTGTCTAGTATTGACCTCACCCCTTTCCTAAGAGGTCTGTAGGGGGCGTGCATAAGTGCACCAACATGCCTACCGTCCCTGTCCTATTGTTTCTTTTTTTTTCTTATTTGTATCCATTTCATGTATTCATAACCATGTTTATACTTATACCTGTTATCTAATAATCGCTTGACAAAATAAAATAAATAAATAAATGGATATCCAGACACTATGAAATCCTAGCAATAAATTGAAGGTTCTGGGAAATGCAATTAGTGCTCATCCTCAATCTATGCACTAAGAAGCATAGATCAGGATCCAAGAGAATAGGCTCCTCAATGTGACTGCCTATTTAGATGGTGTAACTGACAACAATCTTGGTTTCTCGCACAGCCTAGACCTTGACTTACAAGAGCTTGTTTAGTGACTTTTCAAAGTTTCCAGAGCATCGAAAAAAGTGACTTATGGCTATTTTTCACACTCCTCCTGGATTTTTTTTTTTTTTTTACATTTTCAAAATAATTTGCCCTTGTCTGCTTCCTAGGGCTGAGAGAGAAACTCTGGGCAAGATGGCTTTGTGTGTAAAGCAGGATTAGATCCTGCAAAAAGATTAGTCTTCCCATTTCTATCCTAGTGACTCTAGACAACTAGACCAAACTGTCCCCCTATTTAAGCTAGCCAAAGGGCAACTTGGTTGAACATAAGTATTTCACAGGGTAAAGCAATTTCATTCTTATTTTCATTTTGGCAAGCACAATTTCATGGAGCACATATGCATAAGTGCTAGTAAGATAAAAAGAAAAAATAATAAAAATCTAGCTTTTTCAGGAGGCAACTGAACTTTCTTGTTTGTTTTTATTTCTTTGAAGACATTTCAGGTCTCATCCAAGAAGCTTCTTCAGCTCTGACAGAATAGTGGGGAATGGAAGGATTTGGTCTTTTGTATCCTTTAAGAGGGTTTTTGAGGTCACCTGGAGATTTGGTCTGTGTCTGCTGATTCCTGTAGTCTGCAATTTTTCCTCTGGAAATCCACTCCTACTCCCACACCATTCAAAGGGTGTTCATCCCTATAACTTGTATAGCTAAAAGAAATTCAGTGGAATTATTTGGGTATTAAGTCATTATATGAATGGCTGATCAAAATAGATTGTGAAAATATTTGCTGCAAACCCTAAGAATATTTAAAAGTATGGTGATTATGACTGCAGTGAACGAGGCCCATCTTTTGACTATATCTCTTGTGGTGGGCTGGGTAAGAACATAGCACACTACCAGATTATTGGTCAATTTTTGAGCGGTTCAGTGAAAATTTGGAAGCATGCATTTATTAACAATATTTACAACTCCCTAGCTCTTAATATTCCAGGATTCTGTAATCCAATTCAATACTTTATCCCAGTCTTCTGCAATTGAGATATTTTTCAGATATGTTTGATTTTACTTTCTGAATTTCACAGCTATTATGGCACTTGATGAGTAATCTGGGAAATGAAGTTGTCTTAACTACTCACTGTACTAGCTGTCATTATCACGAATTGGCTTAAGTAATATTTGGATCACAACTCTCCAGCTCTTTTGATACTCATGGTCTCATTGACAGTAATATTTGGGGCTCGAGGAAGGTATTTGATGATTTAACTTTGTGTGCTACTATTTTGCCATGCCAGCTGAAATGGTAGAACAGAACTGGATGACCCAATTCATTTATGATTTTTTTTAAAAAATAAATCTTCCTCTGTGATCATGTACTATACACACTTCTGATTCATCTTTCCTATTACCCTTATGATAATTCTGGGGGAGGGAAGACTAAAGAGCAGGGAGAGGTTTCAAGTAGTCATTTGAGACTTGTAGTTGAATGGATTTTTTTTCTCTTTTACTATCTAGTCCTTATCTATTCCTCTTTCCCTTCCCTTCCCTTCTCTTCCCTGTTAAACCTGCAAATGAACTTTTCTCTTGGTCTTACTTCTGGATGGAATTCTGTTAGAATTGTCCAAATATACCTGGAAGGCTTCAGGTTGGAGAAGGTCTTTGAATTAATCATATGCTCATATTTATTAAAAACCTTTTCCACAAGTTAGTTATCTATCAGTGAAGGCAGTGGAGCAATCAAGATAGAATTTTGGGGTAAATTCTAGTGTTGCATTTAGAGCAAAGGTGGGGGGGTATTAATGCAGCAAATCTGGTATTTTGAAATAAATGGATCAACAAACATAACAACAACAAACATATTAAAAGACTGTCATCTGAGCATTAGGACAATTAAGTCCTGGACCTAAATTACCTACATTTATTTAAAAAAAATTAAACATTTTCTTTTGCAAGTTTCTGAAATTATGCAGAAGCCTCAGAGTTACATAAAAGCAGGAATTTCTGCAGATAGAAACTGCAGTCTACCAGCTCTTTAGGACTAACAAAAGTGTCCATGCATAACTTTTTATGGATCATAATTAACACACAGTTCATTAGATTTATGGAATATAGTTATTCCATAAATAATTATGAGAACAGGAAGGTCATTACAAAGCAGCAAGGAGTATCTTAGACATTATTGCATTGATGAGTTGATTAACATAGTAAAAAAGACTAGATTTTTTTAAACCAGAAACAATAATGTAATATTTTCTGATGAAGTTTATCTTAGTTGTTTTGTGAAGGATTTGACCATTTCCTGTTCAAAAATTTCCACTTTTTTTTTTTTTGAAAATTTTATTTGGGTTTTCACAAAAACAAAATACAAATAAAACATCTTTTTTGAAAATAGCATGGTCCCAGGTTATCACTTCTCCATACAGACACAAAACTCAATTTCATGCTCATTTTTATATTCTATTCCATATCTTATTACCATTTTATATTTTCTACATAGTTTTTCTCCTAATTTTCTCAACTTTGTTTTAATTATCTCAATTCAAATCATTATATTTATACTTTTGTCTGTCCTGTTACAATTTCACATTATCTTTTCTTATTAAGCAAATTTTTCCCTGTAGTTACCAATTAGAGTATGACACCTTTATATCCTTTAATTTTATCAATTCAAGCTCTTATTTAAGCTTCAATGTATAGCTTTAAGATTATAGCATTCAATATAATACATAACTTCCAATTGAATTCTGCTTGGTACTTTCTTAAAATAGACACTATATTCTTAAAAAAAAATATATATATATATATATATATATATATATATATATATATATATATATATATATATATATATATATATATATATATATATATATAAAAACACATTCCATTCCAATTCAATTCTATCATTAATATGCATTAAAATCTTAACATCTTTAACATTTCTTTTCAATTGAATATCATACTTCCTTGGGAACACTTATAAACTTTCCATAGTTAATTTCTCCCCCCATATTTCTCACTTATATTTTTATAAATCCTTACTAATAATTAAAAATGTTCCCTTTTAATTCTCTCAATCATTTTAATTCATTTATTTATTAACAAACATCCCACTGCATTACAATAAATATTTTATCCATCATCATATTTTCTAAAGTTATTTCTATTTGTAATATAACAATATTATCTTATGTACCTTTGCAGAATCCCTTTTACAATTAAATTTTCACCCATTATCTCTAAACAAATTTATGGTTACAATCCTTATATCTTTTCCCTGTTTCTCCATTTCTTGTTTCTGTCTTTTACAACTTCTTTTCCTTGCCTTCTTCCCCCACTTCTTCTCCCTCCCCTTTTTACCCCCTCGTCTCTCTACTTCTAACTCTCTCATCTGTAATCCCCTCTTCTGTTGCTTTCTAATATTATACTTATCTTTCAAATTGTTCTTCTTTTTGGTTGTTTTTCTAATCTTAAACCTTTCACTCTCTTTCCCCCCTTTTCTTTCCCCCCACTTAAAATTATTTGATCATTAAAGATGGCTTCTTCTTTGTCCCAATCTTCTTGTTCTGCAAGCGTTTCTTGTTGCTTCTCATAGTTCCAGATCTCCATTTCTAAGAATTGAAACACGAAGCCAAAAGAACTCCCTTCTTGTGCGTCTTCTTTCAATTTTTTAAGTTCCGTTTTCATTTCTTCTAAGAGTGATACCATTTTAAAAACTTTTAAACAACCACCCAGTTAATTTTAGTCATCTAGATGCAAAAACCAAAAATCACCAAGTAATCCAAATAATCCAAGGCTGCTTCTACTTGCTTCTTTTTTCCACTTTCTCTTCCTGGGGTTCTATTATTTTGTTACCAAGTTTCCATTAAAATGTATCTTTGAGGAATCTTGTTAAAATTTCACTGTCAGTTCCTTTTAGTTACAGTTCCATTCCTTAGTTCCAGGCAGTCTCCTCCATTTTTCCAGATCCTGCCCTTCTATTCTTTTTTTTTCTCTTTTCCAGCTTTTAAAAACTTTTAAATGTCCAGAAATCTTTATTTATCCCTTTGACTTTTATTTTCAGCTTAGATGCCTATTAATGTCAAAGTGGATTTTTTTTCAGTTTCTTGCTTAAATCTCTTAGCTGTCAGTATAAATTTCCACTTTGATAACAAAATCAGAGTATCCTGAAATTTCAAATGTTCCCTTGGTATTTTTCAATATTCTTATCTCAGCTATCAAGTTATATGCCCATTTTTAACCTCTGCACAAAGGTTGAAAAAATTGTCAAAGAACCTGACCTCCAGTGGAAGACCTGGCAAGCAGGGGTGAAATTCTACTTATTTGGCCCGGTTTGGGTAAACCAGTAGCTCCAAAGATCAGTGGGAGTGAACCTGTTTGCTCCGATGATCAGCTGTTGGGTCCACCCACCCGCCCAGCTCTAGTCTGTGCTTTATTTCCAGTTTTTCCAGCTCAGCTGCTTCACACGGCATAGCGGATTACGGCGCATCAGCTGTTTTACACATAGGGCTTAAAGCAGAAGGTGAGTTGCAAATGCTGTGCATGCACAAAGCACACACTTACTGAACCGATTGTTACACTGGTTGAATCCCACCCCTGCTGGCAAGAAGATGAAGGGAAATGACTAAGAACGTATATTCTTTGTATTAACAGATTGCGCCCGAAAAGAAAGAATAGGGCTGGGCAGCAAATATAATGATCAATTATTAAACAATGAGCATAGACTTCTGCATGTGTTATTTATTGTTTCAATAATATTGATGCACTTCTTAATATTTTTGAGTAAATTAATCTATTGGGAAATATTTCAATCCCTTTCCATCAGCCATCCCCTATAGAACAGATAAGAAACACAACCAGACGAGCTAATTTTACATTATTGAAAAACTACATTGATAAAATTTGAAAGTACAATTCTCCCAGTTTTGTGCTGGATTCGAGGTATGGCTTGGTAAAAATACACCAAAGGACCAGATATTGCCTTTCAGATAATGTGTTTATTTAGCTGAATAAAGACAGGTCCCTCTAACAGAGAGGGAAGCCCCAAACCACAGATGGTATTCAGCAGGTTCTGACCAGTTCTGGAGAACCGGTATAGCAGAAATTTTGAGTAGTTCAGAGAACCGGCAAATACCACCTCTGACTGGAGATTTTACAGGATCCTTCCCCTGCCACGCCCACCAAGCCACACCCACAGAACCGGTAGTAAAAAAAATTGAATCCCACCACTGCCCCAAACACACAGAGCTTCTTATCTTTATAATTTTCATACACTCCCCCCAGCCATGCTGGCACATAAAAGATACAGGAATCACCCAGAAAGTCTGGCATACAGTAGATAAGATATCAAGATAGCACATAGGGAGGTTCTTTAGGGACATTGGATGGTCCCTGATATTTCAGGACATTGGGTGTTCTCCTGGGGACATTCCACAGCCCTGCAGGCATCCAGAGTATCGTCTGTACATATACATTGTCTAGGCTCTCCCCAGAATTAGGATCAACACCAGTATCACTTTTACAGCCCAATGACATAGAGAGAGTCGTTCCTGAAGCTCCTTCCTCTGCCCATGATACAGGTTTGGTCTATGCTGCTTCTCATCTGATCGTTCTCTAGGCAGCATCTCTTCACCTGCATTGCAAGTGCAGCAACCTACAGCAAGTGCAACCTTTGTGCACTGAAAGGTTGACTATTAAACCATCATGATGTATTTTAGCTGAAATACATTACAGTACAGTGAAGTAAGATAGAGGCTCCTTTGAGCTGAGTTTGATTCCTGGTGACTTTATGAATATGTTCAAATAGGTTTCTTTTTTTAAAAAAAAAATTTAAAAAAAAAAAAAAAAAAAAAAATAAAAAAAATAAAAATTAAAATTTTTTATTTTTTTTTTTTTTTTTTTTTTTTTTTTTTTTTTTTTTTTTTTTTTTTTTTTTTTTTTTTTTTTTTTTTTTTTTTTTTTTTTTTTTTTTTTTTTTTTTTTTTTTTTTTTTTTTTTTTTTTTTTTTTTTTTTTTTTTTTTTTTTTTTTTTTTTTTTTTTTTTTTTTTTTTTTTTTTTTTTTTTTTTTTTTTTTATTTTTTTTAAATTTTTTTTTTTTTTTTTTTTTTTTTATTAATTTTAAGGTTTTTTTTTTTTTTTTATTTTTTTTTTTTTTTTTTTTTTTTTTTTTTTTTTTTTTAAGGGTTTTTTTTTATTTTTTTTTTTTTTTATTTTTTAATTTTTGGATTTTTTTTTTTTTTTTTTTTTTTTTTTTTTTTTTTTTTTTTTTTTTTTTTTGTTTTTTTTTTGGTTTTTGGGGGGTTTTTTGGGGGGGGTTTTTAGGGGGGGGGGGGGGGTATGGGGGGGGGGGGGGGGGGGGGGGGGGGGGCCTCTCCCCCTCTTTTTCTTTTTTTTCTTTCTCCTTTTTTTCTCTTTCTTTTGTTTTGTTCTTTTTGGGGCCCTGGGGGTGGGGTGGACCGCGAGGGGGGGGGGGCCCTTATTTATTTCTTCCGTTTGGGGGAAAAGGGGTTGCTATTTGGGTTGTAATTGTCTTTGAGGAAATGTTTTATACTCCCCAGTCCTGGTTTTTTTTTTCTCCTGGTGGTATCTCCTCTAAATAAAGTAGAATCTCTGGTCATGAATGCTTCTGACTATAGCCAAATTGGGTTCCAACCAAAAAATTCACAAAATTTTTGAATCTGGTCATGAATACATACTCAGGTGGTGATCAAACATGGCCATGGCCGATTTCCCCTTCCACACCAGTTTTTTGTAAGCACATGCTCAGTCAGTCTCGCTTCCGGTCTCGACCAAATTGGGTTGCGACCGAAGTTATGGAATGAATTATGGTCATGACCAGAGGTTCTACTGTACAGGTAGTCCATGACCACAACTGAGCCCAAAATGTCTGTTGCTAATTGAGACTTGTGAAGTAAATTTTACCTCATTTTACGACCTTTCTTGCCACAGCTGTTAAGTGAATTACTACAGTTGTTAAGTTGGTAACACAGTTGCTAAGGGAATTTGTCTTCCCTATTGACTTTGCTAGCCAGAAGTTCAGAAAAGTTGATCACATGACCTCAGGACACTGCAACTATCATAAATATGAACCAGTTGCCAAGTATCTGAATTTTGATCACATGACTGTGAGGATGCTGAAATGATTGTGTGAAAAACAGTCATAAATTACTATTTTTGGTGCCATTTTAACTTCAAACAATCAATCATTAAATGAACTGTTGTAAGTCAAGGACTACTTGTGGTGTTAAGTACCTTTCTTGGGATCAGTCAAGGCCAAGTAAGTGCTGGATTAGATCCTAAATACAATTCTACCATTTCAAAATTATATCTGTGTGCTAGTGTAGATTGATTTCTATTTTGTGTTTTACTTTTCTATAATCCCATATATAGTGCACAGTTTGGGGCATAGTAAAAGGCTCCAGACATAATTTTTTGGGTTGTGTGCAAATGTTATAATGCTAACAAGATGACTTTAATGATACAAACTAAAGTTTCTGTTGCAAACATTGAAATAAATAGATATTTGATCCAGACCCAAGGCTCCTTCGGCAAAACACTTCAAAACTGACGGTTTTATTGCTGCAAAACTCTAAACACAGAAATAATTAATTGCACCCAATGTGCACCACAAAAAGGCTCACCATAATATCACTTAATTGCTATGATTATTCTTTCCTGTCACCTTTGACTGTTTTGATCTTAGCTTTGTTCCTGATAAATGGAAAGGCTTAATGAAAAATTAAACTAGAGGGATGTTGGAAAATAAAATATTATTATTTAATTTTGATTTGGGTAACTATTTTTATAGTGTAATTTATATAAGTGCACTGATGTAAACCCTCCCCCACTATGGCCAGAGTGTAAATTCAAAGCTTAGCTTAGTCATACATGGGACAGTTTATTTATATTGATTCCTGAAATAGATATAGCCTTCAAGTCAGACTTGAATCCCAACAACTACATGGACAGGTACATCAAACTTTTGACACAAGTATTCTTCAACTTAACACCATTCATTTAGTCATTGCACACTGATGGCTATCTGTGGTCATTCTGTTTGCCTCTTTAGATAAGGAACTATCTGAAATGATGATCCAAAGAGGCAGAGGTTGTGTAGTTACCACCAAAATGCTCTTCCCTAAGTTAATGTGATATATTCTTGCAAGAGAACTCCATTTGGGAGTCTTGACATTAGGTTCTGCATCTGAAAGACAGAAGTGACTTTGCCAACTTCCAGAGTTGCTTGAAGAGATGTTCTGAAGGTAAATATACTTATCCCAGGATAATGTTGCAGGATCCAATCTGGGTCATCACCAGGACTAGAGATTTTATCCTTCAAGCTTTCAGAGTCATGCTGGAGCCCATCTTCAGGGAACTTCTCTCTAGCAAAGTGTGTGCTGTTCTATTCAGAGCAGTGACTGATCCAGATTGGATCCTGCAAAAGATGTTCTCTTAAAAGTCTGGGAGCTCCCTCACTATTCTTTAGTCCTATTTTGTAATGGAACTGTTTCTCCGAGATAAATATTTTATAATCTACAGTATATTTCTGTTCCATTTTTTTCCCTTAAGGTTTCAGAAGAAAGTCAATGACATTTGATCAGCCATTAGATTGATATGGGCTGGCACATATAAATGCCTGCCTCCTGAAGTTCCTTGTTACAAGTGCTCAAAATTGGTCAGCACAAGTGACTAGATTCACATTTCTAAACTTTAAGCTATGTACTTTATTGCATTTTGCCTATAATTCAGGAATCTCCCCAGACTGCTTGCATTCCTGTGAGAACAGCTAGATAAAATCCCATGGAGTTTGGGGGTGGGGAGGTCAGTCCTGGATCACTTGCAACTGTGCAATGATTCAAGGCTAATTCCCTGCATGATTCCTACTCCTGTTTGGGCATTTCCCAACAGAATATGAAGATCCATTTGAAATGAATGTTAAGAAGGAGGCCTTCTAAAATTAAGTTGCAGTAATCACTCTACCTAGCAAGGAAAACCATCCCTTCAAGTTCAGGGAATATTGGATTCTTCAGGATGGAATGGATGTTGTGAGTCACAAATTACCATTTTTATAGAAAGATAAATGGACAAGATTAGATGAAATTATACTCCAACATATTTGGAGGGACCTAGTTTGGGAAAATGCTGTAAACCTCAGTCTGCTCAGACCCAAAGTGATCAGGCCCAAAGCTCCAAATAATAGTTTTATCTTAACTTTTTTGAGGCCCCATCGTGGGATATTTCTGCTGCTAAGGGAGAGGAGGTAAGTTAGATAAGCCTAAACCACCACATCAGAATGAATGATAGCCAATCCAACCATTTAGACTGTTATACCAAACATGGATGTGATTACATGAGCCTTTATTCAGCTACATTTTGTTGTGGAGAATTAGTTGCTAGTTGCTTATGGATGAATGATGTTTTTTCCCTGTTCCTGAATTACCCTCATTAGTTGTGATTTTTGCTTTTCAGTTAAAATACATCATGATGATTTAATGGTCAATCTTTCAGTGCACAAAGGCTGCACTTGCTGTAGGTTTTGAAAGTGAGGTTGAAACTGCACAGCATAGTAATGTCAAAGGAGTCTGTTTGAAAAATAAATAAATCCTGAATATCATAAATCTTTTCATAAAATATTATAGCAATGAAAAATAATAATAATTATGAAGTAAAATGATGTGTACTATTCATTAATCCTTTAGATCTGTGATGACATTCACCCCGAATAGTAACTGCCTCCTGAACATTCCTGCAGATAAGGGTACTAAGAACACAACTATTAATTAATTAAATTCATTTTAAGCAAACCATTAAGTTTGAAGCTAAGGAATAATAAGGTTGGTCAGAGATATGGCAAGTATTCCTACTTTATCTTTGGTTGCTGGTCTGTCTTCTCCAATCTTTAGTTTCTGTTGCTATTTTTTGGGGGGGGCACCGAAGGAAGTTGTCACACTTCTGTCCTTCACAGTTCTGACCAAAGTCAACCAGTCATTATAAATTTCAAAAATATAAACATGACATGGGCAGCCAGCATTGTACATAGCACCATTCAAATGGCAAAACTCTGAAGCTTAATTTAAAATCTCTTGAGTCTGATGTTATTTTCAGAGAAAGCTCTATTTCTTGCTAGTTTTTTTTAAAAATAATTCTATCTTCCTCATGAATAAGAACCTTGATATATCTCACTTCCATCCTTGGAGCAAGTTATATGAAGGCATGGAGTCAGTCGTCCCTCTTTTGCTACATTTTTCTCAGAACTGATGTTGAACCATTTCTGCTTGATTGGTCTACCATCAGTCTTACAGACATGTTTGTGTGTATGTCTATATGCCTATATCCTTCCTTGATAACAGATAACAGATAATCAGAGTTGGAAGGGACCTTGTAGGTCATCTAGTCCAAACCCCCCCCCCCCAAGCAGGACACTCTACACCATTTCTGACAATGGCGATCCAATCTCTTCTTGAAAGTCTCAAGTGATGGCGCTCCCACAACTTCCGAGGGTAAGCTGTTCGATTGGTTGATTGTTCTCACTATTATCTAGCTGAGTGGAAAAAACTCTCATCTGAAAGTACAGGAAAAAAAACATTGCCAATTTCAGCTGACGATACTAACCCAGATGAACCAAAGATCTAACTCAATATGGATATATCTTTATCAATATTGTAAAACAAAATAAATAATAATTGATTTCAGTGTGACTTATTTATAGGTAAAAGTGCTTGTTTCATATTTCTTTTTTTCCATTACTGGAAGAAAAAAAAAGTTCTGGAAACATATACCTTATTCCAAATGTTTCAGATTTTTATTTAATTCAACCTGTAGAGCTAATACTTGACCTAACATTTAAGGACATATTACCTATCTTGAAGATCTATCATAGATAAGATGTCAAAGAAAAAATGTGTCCTGACTTCAGACGAGTCCAAACTATCTCATACTGTAGAATTATTGCTGATAGAAAAAATTGAAAGGACAATATGGAGTCCTTGCTCCTTGCCCAGTTAGGTTGGTTATTTGCAGACATTTCATTACCCAACTAGCAGAGGTGGTATTCAGTAGGTTCTGGCCAGTTCTGGAGAACTGGCAGCATAAATTTTGAGTAGTTCGGAGAACCGGCAAATACCACCTCTGACTCGAGATTTTACAGTATCCTTCCCCTGCCATGCCCACCAAGCCACGCCCACAGAACCATTAGTAAAAAAATTGAATCCCATCACTGCCAACTAGGTAGCACCATCAGAGTCAGTAAGTGGGTGTTTGGCTCCCTTTTTATATATAGTAGCTTGCCCTACCAATGTTGGTAGATGGGTGTATTTTTTCCTTGGCAGTTTCTTGATTAGGGTACTGTATTCTGCTTGATGTTAATCCCTGCTGATCTTGGCATTGGCTGCTAATAGTTGTGGATAGCAAAGGGAGTGAGGTTTTGGTGAAAAGATTGATTTTTAAAAGAAAAATTATAAATGAATTGGGTGGGTTGGTTAAAAAGACTGTGAGCTATCTGTCAAGGAACAAAAGATTGTGGGATAAAAATAAGATTAAAAAGACTACAAAGGTGAATTTTGCAACTCATTCAATCTGCTTGCTAATTGGGATCTTTTTTTTTTCTAGATTCCTTCATCTATCCTCTGCTTTACAGGTAGCCCTTGAATTAGGACTGCAATTGGGATGGGGATGCCATTGCTAAGCAATGCTATCGTAAAGCATAACACCACATGATTGTGTGGCCTAGCAACAGCAATCCTGTCAAGCTTGGTCAATTTTGTAATGCCAAGACACACAGGTTGCTGAGTGGGGAGTGGTCAAGTATTCCAGGTAATGTGGGGGTGATGCAGGGGGTAGAAGACATCCTAAGAAGCCGAGTGAAGGCCCTGTGTGCAGGTTGAGCAGGGATGTGGTTCAGTGGCTGAGGGAAGGAGGGTGTGGGTGAATTTGAATGCAAGGAGGCAAAAGGAAGGAGGGTGAAGGTGTGTCCGAATGCAGGGGGTGAGGAAAGGAGGGTAAGGTATGGTGTGCAAGAAAGCATCGACTGTGCTTGTCAATGAAAAATTGTTAATCATGATCATGTGACTGGAATATGCAGTCATCATAAATGAAAGTGCCTGAATCATATGGGTAATAGGACAGCTTCAAGGACCGGTCTTCGGTGCCACTTGTTCAGTTCCATATGAATTTTGGTGGACTACCTGTATTGAATTTTTACATTGCATAAAATCTATGTCAGTTTTGCAAAAGATTTCACTGGAGGGGGAAAAATGGCTTAGAAGCCACCAGTTGACAGCTTGCTAAATGCTCTGCATATTTCTCTGTGGTTCTCACTAGGGAAAAGAATCTCTATCCTACAGTTCAGTGATCCTAAACAATCAATAAAATTCACCCGTTTGTAGAGTTGTAATTGCAGGAATGTTCCAATCTCAGATGGCAAACCTGAGATAAAGAATGTTTCCAAGCAAATACAACTCAGGTAAACAAAGTCACTAATGTAAAGGAGGATTAGAGAGAGGAAGTAAACATATGTTAGACTTTAACTAGAGATAATTAATTGTATGGATTACTGTGCTAAACAATAACAAAAGTTAAGCAGTAACCAAAGTTAACCAGTGATGGAGGATAACTAAAAATGTGTATAAATGCAAGACTAGACTCCAAAAAAGATCATCATGATTCAGTTGTTCATGATCAAACAACTCGACTGCCTCGTCATTACAACACCATTTAATATTTAAAAGTTCGTTAAAGAAAGCCTTTAAGAAGTCCAATTAACAGTAGTTAGGAACAGATCCAAATTGATTGCTGCTGATTGCTATTTAACAGTGCCTTCTGATTCACTAATGTAATTGACACAGAGAAAGAGAGAGATCAAGAATGTTTTTATTATTTTATTGTCTCATTTAGAGCCAAAGCGAAATCAAAAGTGCTTTTTTTCTAGTTCAAATTAGGAAAACAAAATTAACATCCATGCTCAATATAAACTATGTACAATTCTAAATTAACAAGGTCTTTTTTTCCCCTTTCAGAAAATCTTCATTGCTAAAAGTGCTTTTAAACGAGCAGCAGATGGATTAATCTGGTCAGGATTTTTGTTTTAAATTTCCTACTTTTAGGGTGTGTTTGTGTGCACATGCCTGCATATCCTTTTGAAGATTATATGTATATGTATACCGGTATGTATATGTGTTTATGTGCATGTGTGCATGTGTGTGTGTGTGTATGTGTATGTGTATGTACATGTATGTGTATGTGTACGTATATGTATACGTATACATATATATGTGTGTGTGTGTGTGTGTGTATTTCAAAAGGATACACAGGCATATGGTTACAAATACACCCTAAAATTAGGAAGTTTAAAACAAAAATCTCTCTACCAATCTGCATTTGACTAAGGTGATATAGTCCATAACATTTATCCTGTAACTGATTGATTCAGAAGCATTATTACCATCATGTCTAAATATTACATATATATTTGTCTAGTGGCTTGGCAGCTTGGCTGGGATCTCAATTTAGGGCAAGGGAAATTACTCTTCAGAGAATAAATACCAATCACTCTGATGATAGTTTGGGTTGAAATGGGATTACTCTGCCCATATCTTAGACTTGTGCAACAAGAATAGATGGACATTTGATTAAAAAAAGCAATTCAAATGTATCTCCGAATCAAATTGGCATTTGGAATTGAAATGGCAAGCTGACTAAATCAAACTGGATGCCCTTAAATTAATTAGGATAATTTTGGATGCTTCCGCACAACTTGAGAAATGACTTTTTCTCAACAGATTTGAAAATCCAAGTCCAAACTGAATTGGTTCAGCTTCATGATTCAGTTTAAGTGTCTGAACTAAACTGATTTGAATTGTTCAAATCAGATTGATTTTTTCCAAATGAAATAAACAGTTTGAATAAGATTTTGCTTTAATCTTTTTTTTTTCCTGCCATCTTATTTTATAAGCTTCAGATGGCTAGGCATGTTACACAACTGTAGATCAAATTTTGTAAAATAAAATTTATTCCCAAGCATGATATATGGAAAGGATGTCTAAGGGGAGTCCCAATAAAAGAATTAAATTCAGGTTATAAAATTAGATGACCACTTCAATGTTAAAATCATCCAAGAGCCACAATCTTGAAAAGGAACAATTTTTACTCTAATATTCACAGAAAAGCAATGGCTGAACTATTTTCTGCGACAGACTGATGAAATAATACAGAGGTCTCCAAACTTGGCAACTTTAAGACTTTTGGACTTCAACTCCCAGAATTCTCCAGGCTGGGGAATTCTGGGAGTTGAAGTCCAAAAGTCTTAAAGTTGCCAAGTTAGGGGTGCCCTGAAATAATACATAGAAGACTTGCTATGTAGCCTTACCATTGTTGGTGATGAAGGTGCAATAAAACAAAACTTTATCTGTAGACAGTTTAAGTTTATGTGATAACCTTTAATCTGTTAAGCACTTAAAAGCTCTACAGTTTCTTGCTACAGCTGTTAAATTAACCCCTGCAGTTGTTAAGTTAGTAACACTGTTGTTAAATAAATTTGGCTTCCCCATTGACTTTGCTTGTAAGAAGGTCATAAAAGGTGACCACATGACCCCATAAAGATTAGGCGACCACTCATAGTAGAAATAAATTTTGTGCGGTACCTTCTAAAGTTAGAAATAGTGAAAGTGAGAGAGAGTTAAACAGGACCAATGTTTTTTCTAAACAATGCAAAGAAAGTATAAAAAGTATTTTAAAAAATGAGATTGCTGGCACTTCAGGGAAAAAGGAACATCTTAACTTCATTGCAAGACACTAAAGCCGTGTTCAGGTTCACCTTCACGTTTTCAATCTAACATTAAGAAAACAGTGAACCACCTCCTCTCCTAGTTGTGCCAATTACATAAGTGAAGAACAGTCCCCACACAATTGTTTGAAAAGAGGACAACTTTTCGCTATTACAGTTCCAATTCACTGGAAGTGATTTTATATAGTCCTAGGCTCTCTACTGAAAACAATCAATCCGTGAGCATGGACACTGTTTATTTATAGCATCGATACAGCTAGAAAACAAGAATGTATCTTGCAATTCCTCCTCTTGAATCAGGTTAAACAGATAAAGGTAATGCCTGAATAGTCCCATACAACTTTTAAGTTCTACTCTCTTAGTTCATCATACTCAACAACTCTTGCATTTCAACTAAGATTGGGAATAAAAAAGAAATGATTTCTTTTATATAATATTCTGGTGAAAGCATGTGACTCAATAATAACTTAGTGCCCAAATTCTTTATGGAATATAGTCTAAATTAGATCTATTATATCTGGCCTACAAAAACCCAGAAGACCACCAGATAGCAGCAAAGATAACTTTTGGTATCTTTTGGCTATCATCTAGTGGTCTTCAGCCCTGATATGGTACATCTACCATGAAAGTGACTGCTATTAGCCTACACCAGGGTGTCAAACTCTATTTCATTGAGGACTGCATCAGGGTTGTGTTTGACCTTGGGGGGGCGGGATGGGTGTGGCCAGGATGGGAGTGGTCAGCATGACATCACTTGTGTCAAGGGGTGGTGGCCTGAGTGCTCTACCAGCAAAAACAGGCTCCTGAAGTCCGTTTTCGGCTGCAACAGCCTCCTGCAACCCTCTATCAGTGAAAACAGAGACTAGGGGGTCATGCACAGCTCTCACGAGCTCTGTTTTTGGCTGAGATGGCCTACTGCAACCCTCTGCCAGGGAAAACCCTTGCCAGCAGAGGCACCATGGGCCAGTCCTTTGCTATTTCCAGGGCAGCCCCGCAGGCCAGATCTAAGCACCCTGTGAGCCCGATCTGCCCCCTGGGCCTTAGGTTTGACACCCCTGGCCTACACTAACAAATGTTAAGTTTTGTTTCTTTATTTGTCCTCATCTTTGCCAACTCTTCTCTTAGAGAGCCAGTTTGGTGTTAAAAACCAGGAAATTCTGAATTCTAGTCTGCCCTTAGTCAAGAAAACAAACTTTGGGCCAATCAAAGCTCTCTAACTCAATCTCACAGGAAATTGTAATGAGGCAAATATGTGGGAAAATAAGAAGTAGGAATATTGTGTTACACTGTCTGGAGTTGTGCAAATCAAGATGGGATATAAATCTAATAAATAAAATGGTCTTTTTCTCTTTCTCCCCCTTTCTGATATCCCTGGCAAAAACATGGTGAGATAGGTAGCATCTATGCATCTTTTATTAAAAGTACTGTAAGAATCACAAAAACATATACAGAAAGTGTGTATATGTATATATTTGTACATATACATGCATATTAGATTATTTTTGACTACAATTACAATATAATAATTCCAACTGTTGTATTCTTTCAAGCAAAGGAAGCCACTTGTGACTTAAGTTAAAAAATAGTTTGGTTTATATTATACTTCTATTACTAGTCTATACTGTATTCTACTATCACAATAACCACATTTATTTAATAAATCAAGGTATCATGTTAAAATAGATTATAATACTCTATATGGCCACAAAAGTCCATTTTGTTTTCCTCAGTTACAGGCTGTAAGATAGCATTTTAATGTTTCACTTAAACTTGCCTCTTCTTTTATTTCCTCATAAGTTTGGTTTATATTGCCCTATAAATAAATGTATGTATGTATATACAAAATAATCTAAAAGTGTTTGCTTCAAAAGCCCAACATTTCCCAAGTCCATTTTCTTCAAAATACACATATTTTAAGTGCATTTCTACACCTTTTTTGCCAAAGATAATCTTGAATGCTTCATTTTGGAAGCGTGAAAACAAGTTCCACCTCACACTTTATTCCAGAAATTACAGTTTGGGATGTGTAATCCACATTTATGGAATTTGGAATTCTGCAGTATCCCTATTTTTCAGCTGTTTAAGCCAGTTATTTGGTTCTTCTTGTTGTTCAATCACTAAGTCATGTCCAACTCTTCAAACCATAGACCATAGCATGCCAGTCCACCCTGTTCTCCACCGTCAGTTCATTGCATCATGACTCTATCTAACCATCAAATTCATGTTCATTGCATCAATGACACTATCTAGCCATCAGATTCAAGTTCATTGCATCAATGATGCTATCTAACCATCACGTTCATGTTCATTGCAACAATGATGCAATGATCTAATCATCTAATGATCTCATCCTCTGCCATTCAAAATCTCCTTTCGCCTCCAATCTTATCAGGGTGTTTTCCAACGATTTGGACCATTGAACTATTTGTATACTACTTGATATTTTATATTTACAGATGCCGAACTATACTTGTTTTTCTCTTTCTTTTTAAAAAGAGACTATCTATGTATGTTTTCAGCATCTAACCATTAAGAACTCCAAGTGGAACATCAGAGACATAGAGAAATGTTCTCAACTTCTCTTTGGCACAAATGCGGGGAGAAAATAAGACACTCTTCGCTTCAGTATTTGGTAACACAAAAGCTTATTTTTTATTCCTTCCTCCACAAGGAGTCCAAGACAATAGCTAAGCAAATAAAACAAAGTCGGATCTAACCTGAGTTTCCTGGGATTCGGTATTTATAATGATTTCCCCTCATTACTCTTGATTACCCCTGATTGCCTTTATTACCCATGATTACCATTATTATTTAGGATTACTCATTGTAACTCAATCACATCAATCATGGTTAATGCATATATCTTGGCTTCACAGTGTTTTACATATACTGCGCGTATTATTATGATATTATGAGTTTATTTCCGATGAAGGCTAATTCCATTCTTCAGATCGTTGTGGCTTCGGTTCAAACGCGTGTGTTGCATAGTCACAACATGAGTCCCCCTCTACCAAGAACCAGTCTATAAAACAATATACATTATATCACTACTTATTTCTCTACTTGTGGCCCAGGTTTATCGAGATATTTGTTATGGAATTGCCTTATCAGTCTATTTGCACACATATCTGATACATTCACCCATGTTGCCTCTATTTCAGGGTACCGTTTCCATCTCACTAAGTATTGTAACACTTTTCTACATATCCGGGAATCCAGGATTTTGTCAATTTCAGCATGTGTCACATCTTTAGCTAGTACAGATTCCTCAAGTTGAGGTATATTAATGTGCTCTACAGGCTTCGGTAAACTAGCATGCAACACGGAATATATTTGATGTAACCGTGGTGGTAGTTTAAATTTTACAGTTATGGGGTTTATCACTTTTGTAATTTGAAAAGGTCCAATATATTTTGGTCCTAATTTTCAACTATTTAGGTGTAATTTTATATATTTAGTTGATAAGTAAACATAGTCTCCAGGTATTAAATCAATTGTGCAATCAATTGTTCTGTGCAGTGGTAATGTTTCACACTCCTTTTCGCTAAATACGTCCGCCAGATCTTTATATTCCTCAGGATAAAGTAGTTTTTCAGAATCATCTAGAGCAGTTACAACTTCCCTATTATTCACATATGGAGGGGACATAGGACCAACTGCAAGTCGTAACTTCCTAAAACCGTCTTCCCATCATATCGTAGGATACCATTTGTCTAACCATACTAGACCTAAAATTAGTACTTCCCTCATCTATGGTATTACAATAAATTGCAAAGACTCCCAATGACTCCCTATCTCTAGTTTGATAGGGGTTGTCATTATTGTAGCAGGACCCCCACCTAATAACAAACCATCTACTTGCATAGGTTTGGGCAGGCCTTCCACTGATAGCTGTAATTCACCAACCACTTTCTTACTAATTAAACATCTAGTACATCCAGTGTCGATCAATGCTCCATACTGACTCCTTAATTTTCTTTTTAGATTCTCCAATACTACTGGTATAACAAATGGTCTCACAGGATTACTCACCAAATCATCCTCATCCGGAGTGTCCTCTCCACTATTGTATAGCCCTGAAACTACCCTGGGTAGTTGTTTGCCATCAGGTGTTTTCTTCTCACGTCTACTTGTCATTACTTCCATATTCATTTTTTGTGACACCCCTTGAGATCTTTCAGAGGTAACTGTTAGGTAGATGTAAGTCACCTAACAGTTGGGTTGAAAAATATATAAACCAGGATGGACATTTTAATACTATCTCTTTAAGGGCATGCTAAAATTGTAATTGGGTGTGGTTCCTCAAACGGCCATAAGATGGAGCCAGAAACCTGGGTTGTTTAGTTCCTGTTCTCCTGTTGCTGAGAGTGTTGCTGTTCCTTATTGACTATTGACTGATCATAGTTCTTCTTGGATTTGATGTAAGTCTGTTACTGAACTGTTTATGATACTGGACTTTGTTATTTGGATTATCCCTGGACTGAAAACTGACTGCTTTAACTGTGAATGACTTGGACTGTTTGTTGAACTTGTCCCTCAACTCCAATCCCGATTTCTGTTCCTTCCAGATTTTCAGCCATACCATGGGCTGAGAATCTTCTTCACATCTCACGTTATCTGTTTGTCCACTTTCCAGAGACACCACATTATCATCCAATTGGAGTGAGGGCTGCTCAGGCAACATGCCAGCCCCGCCAACAGCATTATCTGCCTCCACCTCCGAAACGTCTTCTAAACCGCTGCCAACAGCAGTACCTTCAGCCCAACTAGATCTGACTTTCATCTCAACTTCTCTTTGGCACAAATGCGGAGAGAAAATAAGACATTCTTCGCTTCAGTATTTGGTAACACAAAAGCATATTTTTTATTCCTTCCTCTGCAAGAAGTCCAAGATAATAGCTAAGCAAATAAAATAAAGTCGGATCGAACCTGAGTTTCCTGGGATTTGGTATTTATAATGATTTCCCCTCATTACTCTTGATTACCACTGATTGCCTTTATTACCCCGATTACCATTATTATTTAGGATTACTTTTTGTAACTCAATCACATGAATCGTGGTTAATGTGTATATCTTGGCCTCACAACATTTTACATATATCGCACATATTATTATGATACAGAGTTTATTTCCAATGAAAGGTAATTCCATTCTTCAGATCGTTGTGGCTTCGTTTCAAACGTGTGTGTTGTGTAGTTGCGACAAATGTTTAGCTGGATACATGCTGTTGTCATAGTAGCTAGCTACATTAGTTGCTCAACAAAAAATGAAACACCATAGAAATAGCATAATGGAAGTGTATTTTGCTCCAGTATTTACATAAAACTTGAAAGATACATTAAGAAAGAACTTCTGCTAACACAATTCTGTTTGCAATAAAAGGATTTGATTCAAGCCATAAAACTGTAAACTCCTTATTCCACAAGCTTACTTCGCAGTAAGAGGTTTCAGGCAGGCCTTGGCAGCAATTATCATCTTTCTTTTGACAACTTCATATCTGGAAAAATGTAACTGATACTCGGAAAGTGGTAGTTATAAAGTACCAGGTAACTTCTGATGATTTGTCTTTATTCAATGCCCATTTGGTTCTAGGTTAGCTGGCTGCTGGTTAATGGAAAGAGCAATATGATGGAATTGTTAAGTGAAGAAGTAACATTTTTCAGGAAGTCCAGCTTTTTTATTGCAAATGGAAGTGGGTAGGACAGGGAGCATTTCCTGTAAGGAAAGGTGGAAGATGAGAGCCATAGCCACAACATTATGTGGGAGTGAATTTGCTATTTCTATTTATTCCAATTGACCTATTGATTATTTTTGGAAGAAAGAGATTGCTCAATTGGGCACCAGCAGTGCCAGCAACTTTTCTTCTATTTATTTTCTTGGATAATTTGCCCCCACCATGAGATGCTGACTTTGAATAATTATTATGTGTTAGAATACATTATTATTAACAGCAACAGTACTTGTCCATAATAGATCGTTCCTAGCACTCTGTGTTAAGTAGATTTCTTATTATTATTATTTTTTAAAAAAACTAACTAAGCAAGTCACACATCACAAAAAGTGCACCATGGGGCAGAAGAGAAAAGTACCCAATTACAGGAATGAATTACTCCCATAAACTTAAGAGCTAGTGAAAAATAATTGAAAAATAAATACAATTCTTAATCAGTATGAAGCTGTCATGTACTAGTGAGCCCATCTACATACAATTCAGAGAAAAAGAAAGCTTTGTGGTGCTAGTCTTTTGGAAGAAGAGGTGGAATGAGCTTTCTTCTCCTGTCATCTTTATCTATAGCACCCTGAAGAAACTCCATCATACTTGGTAAAACCTGATGAATGTAATGGAGTTTGTGTCCCTACAGAACAGATGGAATGACACAATTTTCAATCTTATCCTTGCCCTTGTGTATGTAGTCTACACTGGGGATTTGAATAGTCCAGTCAACAGAGATCTCTGATATATCATTCAATCCTCAAATTTCGTATCATCAATAGCTTAAGCAAGGATTGTGTTTGCAGTTGCTCCAATAAGAGACTCTACATAAGCTAGACTTCTCCAACTGCCTCATTTATTTTCCCAGTGTAAGAAAAATGGACTAACTGAAACAGGTCCTACGCTGTAAAAAGAAAGGCTGGAAACATCTATAGATAAGCCAGTCAGATGAAGAAAACAGCAATGTTTCATACAAGATGATTTTCTTTCTGTTAAGTATGGAGAATAATGGAGACCAGACATCTGACCAGTGACTTCAACTCTTTAATAAAGTGATAGAACATAACAGAGCAATGCTATGGGCAGCAGTAACCCTTTTATAGGGTTAGCTGCTGCCTTGTTAACCAATGAAATGTGTATCAGGTTCAAACTACTGACCAATAAGGACAGTCCCAAAAGTGGCCAATCAGGGACTGGTTCTGGCCCAATCCCAAGTTGTTGTATAAGGACCAATCAAGTGTGCAGGTTTTCAACCCCTAATTTGCATTTAGGTTATTCACTTTTATTGATTCACAACACCCCTCCCCCTTGGGTTCTGTTTGAGGGGAGCTGTGATAAAATCCTCAAGATAGGCAGGCCGTTTGGTCTGCCTGGATGATTTCCGAGGCTCCACCGGGTTTTGTCTAATGTCCGGTTCTGGTGGAGCATTTGGATGACCATTGTTAAGTTCTATTTCGCTGCACGGCGATTCCGTGCTGTATTCACTGTGGTTGTCTCTGCCACTGAGTGTTTCTTCGGGGTTTTGCAGTTCGTTTTCCCCCGTATTAAAGTTCCCTGAAGACATCAACTCCCTCCCCGCTTCACGTTCCGGTGCTTCGCTGGGCTGTAGGGCTCCCGTTGACCTGCTATTAGTTGTATCAAAGTCAAATTCCTCGATACTCCCTCCCCCTTGAGTTGGTGAACCGGGGAAGTCATGGCCGCTGGGTGGTAACCTCGATCGGAGCTGGTCTATGTGGCATTTCCACACCCTCCCATCGTCTGTTAGCAGGCGGTAAGATCTAGGCCCGGTGAGGTGGGTAACGGTTGCGGGTATCCATAACGGGTTGCCAGAAAAGTTTTTGGCAAAGATTAAATCGCCTACCTTAAATTCCCGGCATTTGCTGCTGGAGCCGAAAGGTTTTTCTGGTGCGAAGCGGGGTGGAGCCGGACAAGGTGCGATCGTATTTTCCGCCCCATAAGAAGTTCAGCGGGTCTTTTTGTTGGTCACGCTGTGGGGCGTGATGTGCTGCAATAAGAGGATTCGATTGATTTTCTCGTCGATGTTGCCAAATTCCATTTTGTGCAGGGTCTTTTTCACAAATTGTACCATGCGTTCTGCACGTCCATTCGCCGCAGGGTGCGCGGGCGAGGTTAGCGCATGGCGGATGCCCGATCAGCAAGATATTGTTCAAAGGGCAATACAGTGAACTGTGGGCCGTTGTCCGAGACCAACACGTCCGGAAACCCGTGCGTGGCAAATAGTCTGTTTAATTTATTAATAACTGAGTCAGTTGTAGTTGTGTGTATTCGATGAATTTCGAGCCAGTTAGAATAGGCGTCGACAGTAATCAGGAAAGTGTGACCTTTGGTAGGCCCCCAAAGTCAATATGAATACGGGACCACGGTCCCTCGGCGTTTCCCATTCGGTTGGGCTTGCTTTAGGTGGGGTGTTGCTGACGTCCTGGCAAGCGTTGGCACGTAGCGACCCAGGCCTCGATTCTTTTGTCGATTCCCGGCCACCAAGCATAGCTACGTGCGAGTGATTTCATCCGCACAATGCCGGATGTCCCTCATGCAATACCGCCAACACAGTCTGTTGCAATTTGCTAGGGATTACGACTCGATCGCCCCACAAGATACAGCCTTTTTGGGAAAACAGCTCAGTTTGGTGAGCCTTGAAGGGCGCCCATTCAGGCGCAATTTGGTCCGTCGGCCACCCCCGTTCAACCCAGCGTAGTATGTGTTGCAGAACTGGGTCACGTTTTGTTTCAAAAGCAATGTCTCTAGCCGTCAAGGGTGGTGTCTGTAGAGCTTCAATCTGTAGTGTTGAGAGGGTTGGGGCTGGATCCACAACAGCGCCTGGGAGCGGTGTTCTGCTCAATGCATCGGCGTGGAGAATCGATTTCCCGGGCGGTGCTGCAAGGTGTAGTTGTAGGCCGCCAGGAATTCAGACCAACGGGTCATTCTGGGGGACAATATATACGGGGTTGGTTTATTACCCGCAATGATCCCCAGTAGTGGTTTATGATCAGTAATTATTGTAAATGCACGGCCATAAACATATTCGTGAAATCTTTTAACTGCAGCAACAATAGCTAAAGCTTCTTTGTCCAGCTGACTATAATTTCGTTCAGCTTTAGCTAAGGTTCGCGAAAAAAACGCGATGGGGGCCTCCGTTCCGTTTGGTAACACGTGGGCCAGAATTGCCCCAACCCCAAAAGGTGATGCATCACACGTGATAGTGAGTGGCAGAGTCTCGTTGTACTGCATAAGTACTGAATCAGAAGTTAGCAATTTCTTTACTTGTTGGAAAGCATGTTGTTCCCGTTGCCCCCAAACCCACGTTGCTTTTTTGTCTAATAGTCTATGCAATGGTTCAGCTACTGTTGCTTTGTGGGGTAAAAACACATTATAGAAATTGATAAGTCCAAGGAACGCCTGTAGGTCTGCCTTGTTCCTTGGAATGGGTGCCCTTTTAATTGCTCGTAATTTGTCTTCGGTGGGATGAATTCCTTGGCTGTCCAGGAGATATCCCAAAAATTCCACTTTTTCGGTACATAACTGGCATTTATCTTTTTTTTACTCTGAGGCCTGCATTTTGGAATCTTCGTAAAACCTCTCTGAGTCGTTTTTCTAGAATGTCTTTGTTAGGTGCGGCGATGAGTACATCGTCGAAATATGGGACAACGCCTTTTATCCCTTGTAACAACCTTTCCATTAAACTCTGGAAGATTCCAGGGCGACGCTTACCCCAATTGGAGCCGGTTGCATTTAAATGCGCCCCTATGAGTTACGATCGTTTGCGCCTCGGCTGTGGTTGGGTCTACAGGTAATTGTTGATACGCCTGGGCTAAATCTAGTTTGGCGAAAACTTTCCCGCCGCCCAGGGAATGGAGTAAATGTTGCACTACCGGTACTGGATATGCACTTGCTGCAGTGCGTGGTTTAATGTGGCCCGGTAGTCTCCACAAATTCTTAGGGACCCATCAGGCTTGATAGGCGTCACTATCGGGGTTTCCCAACGGGCGTGGTCGGTGGGTTCCAGTACGCCCTGCGCTATCAGCTTATCGAGTTGTTCGTCGATTTTAGGTTTTAAAGCGACGGCACCCGGCTGCTTAAGGCGGATGGGTGCTATTTCAGGATTCAAGTTAAACGAGATTGGGGTCCCCTTATACTTGCCTAGTCCGTTCGCGAAAACGTCTTGGAATTCTTGCACGAGTGCTTCCTCCCAATCGACGCTTTCGGCCTTGTGGACTCCGGCTACAGTGATTCCGAGCGGTCTGAACCATTGGAGGCCTAGAAGGCTAGGCCTGTCTCGATCCACGACAGTCAGTGGTAGTGCGACGGTGTGGTCCTTGAATGAGACCTGGAATCTGCGGGACCCGACGACGGGAATTCGGTTGCCCTGATAGTCTTTGAGTATAACCCTCTGAGGGTTAAGGTCTTGGCGCGAATCGTTGGAAGGAGCTGTTGGAGCGTTTTCCACGACACCATCGAGAGGGAAGATCCCGAGTCTACCTCCATCACGCAAGGTTTGTTTTCGATGGCGACCTTTACTCGGATTTTCCCAGCATCAAGGGATGTAGTGTGGCCTATGGTGATTGTTTGGTGGGTCTCTTCCTGCCTGGTTTCTTCGCGCCTGGTGGAAGTGGTGGACGGCTTGTTTCTGTAAGAGTGGTTCAATTTTTCTCGGTGTGTGCCGAAGAATCCTGAAGACTGGAATTCGGCCTGTCGGGGTTTGGAGTTCTGTTTGCTCCTGCAAACCTTTGCGATGTGACCGCGTCTCCCGCAATGGCGGCAAAGTGCGTCGAGGAATTTGCAGCCGGATCATGGGTGATTCACTCCACAGCCGGCACATGGTCGAAATGAGTGTTGTGAGGACTGGTCTCTCTCCATTCGAAGTCGGTTGACCTCTTCCTCATCGCTGTCGGACGGGGACTCTAGGTCTTCGTGGTGCGTTGATACCGGGTGTCTCTCTGAGCGAGGCGAGGTATCCGTGGCGAGTTTACGTAGCGGTGCGTTGGTGCGGCGCATTTGGGCTGCCGACTTCTTTGTCGCCTCTGCTGCCGAGGCTTCTTTAAGGGCATCGGTGAGGCTGATGTCCCCCTTAGCCATAATTTTGCTCTGGATCGCGCCGTCTTCTAGGCCCAGAACCAGGCGGTCCCGGAGGGCTTCTTCTAAGTCTGCGAACCCGCAGAGGCCTCCTAGGTTCCGGAGGTCCGCGATGTAATTGGCAAGGTTTTCGCCCTTCCGTTGATCCCTCTGGTAATATTCGTGTCTTCTTACTAGGGTTGGTACGGAGGGCGCGTAGTGAGCCCGTAGTAACGGCTCGAGGATGTCCCAGTCCATTTCTTTTACCTCTGCTGGCTTGGCAAGCGACTTTGCCATTTTAAACACGGTTGGTCCACAATGCGTTAGAAAGATAGCTCTTTTTTTGCCGGTTGTTGCATCTTTCAAGTTGTTAGTTTCCAGAAACATCTGGAACCGATCCATGTAGGCCTCCCAGTCTTCAGTCTCTGGATTGAATGGAGCGGATGGTACGGCACCGCTGGCCATGTTGCCGTTGATGGTGCGTGTTCGACCACGTGCTCTGTTAGTTGCTCTGTAGATTAGTCAGCTCTTCGGTCTCCGGATCCCACCCTCGTCGCCAGTGTTAAGTATGGAGAATAATGGAGATCAGACATCTGACCAGTGACTTCAACTCTTTAATAAAGTGATAGAACATAACAGAGCAATGCTATGGGCAGCAGTAACCCTTTTATAGGGTTAGCTGCTGCCTTGTTAACCAATGAAATGTGCATCAGGTTCAAACTACTGACCAATAAGGACAGTCCCAAAAGTGGCCAATCAGGGACTGGTTCTGGCCCAATCCCAAGTTGTTGTATAAGGACCAATCAAGTGTGCAGGTTTTCAACCCCTAATTTGCATTTAGGTTATTCACTTTTATTGATTCACAACACTTTCTTTCTTTCTTTCTTTCTTTCTTTCTTTCTTTCTTTCTTTCTTTCTTTCTTTCTTTCTTTCTTTCTTTCTTTCTTTCTTTCTTTCTTTCTTTCTTTCTTTCTTTCTTTCTTCTTCCTTCCTTCCTTCCTTCCTTCCTTCCTTCCTTCCTTCCCTCCCTCCTCTCCCTCCCTCCCTCTCCTCTCTCCCCTCCCCCGTGTGTGCATGCTAGTAAAACATATCATTGTCTCTTTTTGCACGGAACATATCATTGTCTCTTCTTGCATGGAAACACTGACTGGCATTATGATAGGACTTGTACGAACTCCATCCCAATGTAATTTCACTTATGAGAAAATGTACAGTTGTAAACCACTCTGACTTCAGTTTCCCACTTTAGGTTTATCTGAAAATTATAGTGCAGGTTTAGCTACAGAATTATTTTTGCAGTTCAGGTTTCAGTGTGACTCAGCCAAAATCAGTTTAACTGCCAATCTCATCTGATTCCATGGGATCTCAGAACTTTGAGATGCTTACAAAATAAGATACAAAATAAGATACAAAATGGCAACCACTGAAGGGCATATCCTGAATGTCTAATAATTGATTGATGTTTTATTTTACCTAAGCAGAAAACATATGTTTAGGCATTAGTTTTGCAAGATTATTTTGAGATTACTTTTTGACAGACTCAAATAGGTTATTAGGAAGAAAAGTATATTCAAGTAACTTCCAGAGTTTGCCAAATTTAATAAGCAATTATGGCTGAAGAACCAATTCTAGAAAAAAAAATCCTATATCAAATTATACATTGAAAAACAATAAGCAAAACAAAATGTATTTGTTCGGCATTCTAAATGTAATAAAAGTACCTCATCCACTGTTTAATTGATGGTAAATTGTACTGTACATTTCTGGGCTTGTATCAAATATACTGTAAAGGGTTTTGGAGAAGGATCTGTGTGTCACTTGAGCTAAGTGCTTTTCAATTTTATTTATTTGTTGAGCTCAATTGTATCATTAGTTTACAACCTAAAATACCAAGATAATTTAATAATAATAATAATAATAATAATAATAATAATAATAATAATAATAATAATGATAACCATGTGTTTACAAACTACTTTTTAAAAATTCAAGTTAAATTTGTAACTTGAAAGCTTAAACTAGTACCATTAATATGTTTTAGTAGATGTGAACACCAGAGAGTTTAAAATCTATTGGAATATTTTCAATGATAAAACCAGTCATACTTTCCAAGAAGAAAAACTGGGACCTCCATTGAACTTATAAACTTCCCAGCAGGGGTGGGATTCAAATGTTTTAACAAATTGTTCTGTGGGTGTGGCTAGGTGGGCGTGGCTAGGTGGGCGTGACACTGTGATTAAATGGGCATAGCTTCTTCTTCTGTTTGTTTTTTTGCTGCAACCCCTCCCCCCATTTTTGGGTCTCCTGGGCCTCAGGGAAGCCTCCTGGGGGGGGGCATTTTTGCTCCAAAAAGGCTTCCCTGGAGCCCAGGAAGGCAAAAAAATGGAATGGGGGGTGCCCCTTTTTGCCTCCTGGGCCTCAGGGAAGCCTCCTGGGCGAAGCAGTAAGATAGCGAGGGGGGTCCCGGCACAGCTGATCATTGGAAGGAGCGAATGGGTGGGGAGAATGCAGTCAGCAATGTCAGGCATTGGCGATGTTGCACATGCACGATAAGGACTGATTGGGTGAGGAGGGGAGGGGTGGGCGGAGAGGAGCGGGGCCAGCCAGGGGCATGATTTGCTGGTTCTCATAAACAACAGTTCTATAGAACTGGTCCGAATAGGTAGAATCCCACCCTACTTCCCAGTAATTTTATAAAACTGCTCATTTTTACAGTGAGTAACCATGCATTGCTTTTATAGTTTCAGAGCTGTAACTCTATTGGGTTCCAGTCAATAATATTGTTTCCGTATTTTGACTATTTGCAGAAGCCTTGTCGTAATCCTTGGGAACTATTGTCTTCAGTAGTTTGATTCTTCTTCCACATGCTATCACTATCGTTCACAAAAAGACAACACATCAACCATTTTCTAAAGCACCAGCTAGGTTGAATGATTGGTTTTTATGAAAAGCAGACACAATCCTGCAGAGCTCTTTGATAAGAAAGGTGTGAAAACACAGCCCACTGACTTAGTTACAATGTCTAGCAGCAAG
The DNA here is from genome assembly GCF_049901735.1 of Notechis scutatus. NCBI lineage: Eukaryota > Metazoa > Chordata > Lepidosauria > Squamata > Elapidae > Notechis > Notechis scutatus. The sequence continues at coordinate 18,964,247 of NC_142011.1, read as the reverse complement.
CCTGCTTGGATAACAACCCAAGCAGAAATCACCAGAGTGTATAGACCTCATTGGAGAGCCAGAAAACTAATTTTACCTTTTCCAGGTAAACACTTTGAAGTTACTTCAGAGTGATCTCTGCTTGCAAAGTTTGCAGGGAGAGAGCTGAAATGTCCTTTGACTCAATTATAAAAAGGAGGGAATGGCAGAGTCACAAAAAGGTGAAGCGGTAACATTTATGGCACCGTTCTCACCAGTTGTGCTTTATTGTGGGGAATATAATTATTCTTTTACTGATGTGGAATTAATTTAGAATATAAGGCTTAGAATCTATTAAATGATATGTGGTATCAAGTCTTGCTTCTTGCAGTCTTTCGTTATTTTACTTTCTTAGGAACATACATGATTCTAATTAAATTTTCATTTGATAAGAAGTAAAAAGTACTTCTGCTCTCTAAGGAATTTAGTCTTGTGTACTGTGTGGGTCTTTTTCTGAGAAATAAATACAAACAAAAGTAAAACTCACACCAAAGCTTTCATAAATGAAACAATTATCAATTGTGTGCCTTTCTCATATTTCTTAATAATAAGCATACTAAGAAGGTTGGGATTGCAGGTCAATATGATAATTTGCCAACATGCTATGTATACATGCTCCTTCTGTGGAAAGTCCAAAATAAAAAGAACAAAAATGGGCATTTGGCATTGTGGTTCAGATATGAAAATAATGACTGGGGAAGCTAGGGACAGCACCACTTCAGCAGACATAATGAAATCTGCCATTAGAAGACTGAAAGAGCTAAAAGACCAAAAAAAAAAAAAAAAAAACCACTAGTCCTTTTTAATGTTGGCAATCGATATCTTCTATTTAGAAAGAAATTCCATTGGTTTCAGTGAAACTTTGCTCCAGAAAAACGGGTCAGGAATTATGCCACAACTATTTTCAGAGTAAACCACCTCCTGGGAACCTGGACTTAAATTCCACCACAATTCATATACTATTGATTGAAAGCACATTGTAAATAGGATTTAAATATCAAGTCCCCAAATCCGTGATCCTTAGTGCTTATGTATTACTAAGACTTTTTGCCCTGCATATTTTAAAATATAACTAGTACACATTTGAATCAGAGGTGGTATTCAGCAGGTTCTGACCAGTTCTGGAGAACCGGTAGTGTAAATTTTGAGTAGTTCGGAGAACCAGCAAATACCACCTCTGACTGGCCCTGCCCCCATCTATTCTCTGCCTTCCGATCTGATCGGCTGGGTCTTCTTTTGTTCTGATCGGCTGGGTCTTCTTTTGTTGCCCTGCACAGAACGGAGCTGGAAAGCAGGTTAGTGGGGTAGGGAGGGAATGGAGATTTTACAGTATCCTTACCCTGCCACACCCACCAAGCCATGCCCATCAAGCCATACCACACCCACAAAGCCATGCCCACAGAACCGGTAGTAAAAAAAATTGAATCCCACCACTGGTTCGTATACACACAGCCACAGCCCTTAGAAAATCTAGTTGAGAGACACATGTAGAGAGACAGGTAAGTGAATGATTTAATCTTTCCATACTACCCCTCCTGCCCCATTGTTCTCATATAAGTGTGTATGTGTTTGTTTGTATCCATATTCTTACAGACACACAGAAAGTACACATATACATAGACAGACATATAATCTCTTGTAATTAGAAGGACATTTTCTTCAAAGCATTTTACCAGAACACACTTTTTTATCAGAATGCATCCTTTATGCATTCAACTGCAGTTGTGGCCTTAAAAAGAAAGTGCTGTGAGAATGCAAAAAATCTTTCAAAAACACAACAGTGTTTCCTTTTGAATCCAGAGAAAGATTAGCACAACTCTATGTTGTATGAAAGAAAAGAATAAGGAAAATTTTGCATAGATTATTTTAGACTGTAAAAACAGAAAAAAAAAAAAACCAGACAAATAACAAAATAACAGAATTGGAAGGGACGCCGGAGGTCTTCTAGTCAAATCCCATGTTCAAGCAGGAGACTCTATACTATTCCAGACAAATGTCCAATGTCTTCTTTAAAGCCTCTAGTGATGAAGCATCTACAATTTTTGAAGGAAAGCTGTTCCACTGTTTGATTTTGCTTGCTGTCAGGAAATTTCTCCTTAGTTCTATTTCTCCTTCTCTCCTTGATTATTTTCCATCTGTTGTTTCTTGTCTTGCCTTCTGGTGCTGTGGAAAATAGTTTGACCCCTTCTTCGTTGTGGAATCCTCTTAAATACTGCTATCATGTCTCCCCTTGTCCTTCCTTTCACGAGATTAAACAAACCCAGTTCCTGCAAGTTCCGTTCTTCATATGTTTTAGCCTCCAGCCCCTAATCATCTTTGTTGCTCTTTTCTGCACTCTTTCCAGGGTCTCAACATCTTTTTTTAAATAATATGGTGACCAAAACTTGAAGCAGTGTTCTAAATGTAGTCTTACTAAGGTTTTACAAAGTGGTACTAATATGTCACGTGATCTTGATTTTATCTCTCTGTTAATGCAACCTAGGATTGCATTGGCTTTTTTAGCTGCCGCCATACACTGTTGGTTTATATTTAAGTGATTGTCCATTAGGACTTCAAGATCCTTTTTGAGCCAGGTTTCACCTAGTCTGTACCTGTACATTTGTTTTTTCTTGTCTAAGTGCAAAACCTACTTTTCTATACATTGCATTTCATTTTGTTACATAGGGTCCAGTGTTCAAGTCTCTCGAGAGCCATCTGGATCTATCTGTTGGGAATAGAACCAATCATTCCTGTTTTGTTATTCCTGGTGTGTATTTCTTCTAATTGGAATTTGCACGAAAACTGAGAGATCACTCTCAGAGATCACTTCTCCCATTGGGGAGCAGGGACTGATGGCACCCCCCCTCCCTATCCTTAGCATGTGGACTCATCCTATGAAGGCATAGCCAGGCCTGTCCAAATACACAGGAGCTTGGCAGAGCTGCCTCAAGTTATAGCAGACAGGAATAAAGAAGAACAAGCCAGGCCAACTACAATGTCATGAGCAAAACAACAAATTACAATAGCTGGCATGTTAAGACTGGGTCGGGCACAGGAGGAAACAATAACAAATGATAAGCCTCATTTGACCAACATGACGGAGATAAAAACAGCAGAATTATGGATGGGAGGCAGTTGAGAGGGCCTATCATGCATGCAAGGGCTAAATTGGTTAATGTTATATAAAGGCAAACATCTCTGTAATGGTAGCTTAAAACTCTGACTATGTCAGCAGAGGTTCACGAAAGCTCAGTAAGTACATTAAACGTAATTTTAAGTTCTAGAGATCGCAGGATGTCTGTTTCTTCTTTTACAAGTGTACCTGGAACTCGTATTTTTAGAATATGTGTGTGCACACACACACACACACATTCAAAAGTGCTCCTTTTAAAACAGTTTCTTATTTGATAGCACACATTATTTTAAGAGCTGTTTCATATGAATATCATCTTTGCATTAAAAGTTCTACTGTTGCACAGCCATAATGAAAGCTTCATTCTTATTATGTTCAAAAAAGACTCCAGGATTAAATTTCTCAAATTTGAATATTCAGGGGCAGATTCCCATTATTCAAAAAAAAAAAGAAAAAAGAAAAAAAAAAAGAAAAGGAAAGAAAAGGAAATGCTGAATTCTGGGGTTGATCATTGCTTCTAATCTCCAGGGTCTTCAAATGCTGCTATCTCTTAGATAGATTCTACTGAGACCCACATAACTATGCTTTCCTTTATTGTATTAACCTACATCTGTGTTGAGAGGAAAAATGATTAAAACAAAATATCACTCTGAACTTTTTTACATTTCTGAGCACTGGATGCCATGTCAAGCCAATTTTACAGGAGCACCTCTCCAAGTGATATAGATTGAAAACCTGAAACACACTTAAAGAGGCAATTCGGGGAAAATGTAATCAAACTGATAAAAAGCTAAGTAGATTCCTATAACAGCATCAGCATTGTTTCATGCTTGAAAATGATGAAACATCTGGTAACCAGGTTAAAAAAAAGTGGAAAAGAGAGAAATGGTTTAACCAAAGTGGGCTCCATATGCAGAGATTACAACTCCAAACTCTTGACTTTGTGCTTTTGGGTTGCTCTTGTGGAAAATTAAACATAATTTTCAAGAGCTAAAACTTAGATTTTGAGCTACTAAATAGCTGTGGAATGCAGAGAAAATGAGTCTTTCTTGATGATAACACTTTGTGGTCTCTTAGCTGTTATTCTAATTGTTATCTAATGTATCAGAAAGAGCAAACCTTTTATAAATACCTTCTATGCATATTAATTAAATACCTTCTATGCATGTATAGGATAGCATACTATACATGCTATTTTCCATTCTTCCATTCTGTTGTGTAAAAAAACACAACAACCCAGATTGTAGGGGGCAGGTAATATAATTTCAGGTGCTACTGCTCTTGCTATTAAACATGAATACTTCTAATTTGGTCTCTTATATAGGTCCCTTCAAGTGCCATATGCAGACAACATCCCAATGACGAGAATTGATTTCTATTTTTAAAAAAATAGAAAAATAGCCAATTTCCCTGAAGCTGCTACTTGTATTGCAAAAAATAGTGAAGGTTTCTCCAGTTAACATCAGATCTGAGCTACTTCCTACCATCTTCATCAACTTCATAGCAATAGCACTTAGACTTATATACCACTTCACAGTGCTTTACTGCCCTCTCTAAATGGTTTACAGAGTCAACATATTGCCCCCAACAATCTGGATGGAGGGCTGAGTCAACTTTGAACTGGTGAGAATCAAACTCCTGGAATTTGTCAGTGTTCTGAGTAATGCACACATTGAAAGCAGAACTCAGAGGCAGGTGGATTCCTCAAAGAACATGTTTATTGGATACATCATATAGGTACAGCTGGTGAAAACCATCTATGAACGTTCCCATGGTTTTCACCGAATTAAAAGAGTAAAACTTTCCCCCTCCAATTGTCCAATGAATACAGCTGGCAGGCTCCTCTCCTCCCTCACCAGCCACCTGTTATGATGACCTGGGTTCCCATAGGAAAAACTTTTTATTTTGACTATTAGCTGAATTGTCTATTTTCCCCCATCCCTTCCCCCTCTCAGGTTTTGGGGCAAATATGAGGCAGCACAAAATGGCTTCCGCCAGGTTTGCTTCAGGGTTGACAGGAGTGAGCAGTGAGTTAGCCTGCAGTACTGCATTCTAACCACTGTGCCACCATGGCTCCTATCATCTGTGATAACAGAAGATAAATCAGGAGTCTCTGGCATATGAAGTCAATTCCAAAAAGAAGTAAGTAAGGCTTGCTATAAAAAGAGATAGGAAATAGTTGAAATTGATATCAGTTATTTATTTATATTGTAATTGGAGGAACAAATTTGGATGCTCTATTTTGTTTGCAAAGGACTGGAAAGTTGAATGAAAAATTTATTTCATACTATTGGGAACCACAGAGAATGTTTAATACAGACTGGTCACACTTGTATTATTTCTGATGATAAAATTCAGCAATTGGAAACTAACATGTACAGTCTGCGTTTTGTCTGAAATTGACAGGATTTTTAATATAAATTTAAATGGATGGCTAAATTTCAGACAATACATATGTTCTTCTTGGCTATATCCCCAGAACTGTTTGCTTTTTCCAAACTATGAATGGCCAAAAAATTGTTAAACAACACTGGAAAAATAAATCTGCATCTCATTTGGAGAAACTGATATGGGTTTGTTTGTCAACATTTAAATTGTCTTTTTTTAAAGAGTTGCTTCTAGGCTTTTCCTTTTATTTAAATTTATGATGGTTACTCTCTCTAAAAGACTCAGGTGGCTTATGAAATTCAAATATACAATGAAGACAATTAGAAGCATGAAACAAAATCTGAAAACCAACCAAATAACAATAAAATAATAAAAGTAATAAACAGGGGTATCACAGATACCTCAACCCCAGGCCTGAGAACAGAACTAGGTCTTAAAAACCTCCTGGAACTCCAGAAGATGGCATACATATGTCTGGGGGACTTCAGTTCCAGAGGACAGGGGCTATCACAGAGAAGGCACAAGTCCTTGTTCCACAAGGTGTAAACATTTTATTGAGGAGACTTGGAACTCATCTACCCTTGTACTGTTATTCAGTCCCCTAATCATAGGTCCAGTTTAGCTATGATAGTCTTAATTTTGAGAATTTCACTGGGCACTGCAGCCAAAGGGATAAGAAATTCAGACTTAAAAAAATAAAAAGCAGTGCTCATGCAAAGCAAGTCCTACTGTGTTATCAAGCATCCTGGAATTTAGTCACATTGCTAGAGTAGTAACCCTGAACCCTAAGAAGCTTAATGCTAACAGTCAAGTCTAATATCCTTTCCAAATCTACCATATTGACACTTCCACTTTGTTATTATAGTTGCTGTTGAACAACCTATTAATTTCCAGTGAAAGGATACAGGGAATCCCAGAGCATGCTAGCTTTACACATTCTGTAAAATGTATACTGACAACTTTCCTGAAATATGTCATTCAATACAACTTTCTGTTTAGTAGATGGGTGACAGCTGGCATTAATTTCCTTCCTTCCTTCCTTCCTTCCTTCCTTCCTTCCTTCCTTCCTTACTTACTTACTTACTTACTTACTTACTTAAAGCAAATATGTGGCTATAATATACACAGCCTACACATGTTGCACATCTGAGGGAAGAAACACCAAGAATTGAATCTAAAATCTATTTTACTGCCAAAGTTCAACTTTGCAACATGAAATAAGGATAAGTATACCTAAGAACACATATTGCATTGGAAACCTCAGAACAAAGGCATATAACAGTGAAGGGAAAGAACCAATCATTTATTTGACAATTGTTGGGTTCCAGCTTTACAAGAAAGAGGAACTCCAAACAGTAGGAAGAGAAAGGTTTTTATAGAAGTCAGGAGTTATATGAGGCAAAATCAGAGGGTCTGATTTCCTTGTAACTTTTGGGAAAGATAGGCAGGTTCTTGTCCATGGGGATATCTCTGTAGTGAGACAAAAGCCAGGCATTCAGAGGCAGCCTTAAAGCTGGGGAAGTCCTTTGTTAAGGAGGTGGAACATTGAAGTAATCAGAAATACAGGTAATCCTTGAGGAATTACTACCATTGAACCCAAAATTTCCACTGCTAAATGAGACAGTGAAATGACTGTGGAAATTCTCAGTCATTCAGGTCACAGTTGTCTCAAAAGTGCCTTTCCCCCCTCTTTTTTCTTCAAAAGGCAACTGGATTGTTCTTCCTTGAGAAAAAAGAAGACATTTCATTTCTCATTCAAGAAACTTCATCAATTGTGATGGGTTAGGGAGGAGGGTTGAAGGATAGGTGCTGACAGTTAAGACTGGATGGTGGTGGAAGGAGGGATAGGTTCTGACCAGATGGTGGTCAGTGTGCTGTATTAGCATACTCCAAACCCTCGAAACCGATTGGTCCCGACGGACAACGACCTGATTGGTCAACACCCGGCCGTGATTGGAGCGCTAAGAAGCTACTGCGATTGGCTGTGCCGATCGCGGGAGATTCAAAGCGCTGCCATTAACTGTCGAGCGAGCCAGCCCTATATGAAGGCTGCGCGGCTTGTATTCTCCAGACTGTTCTTATTACAAATAAAGAGCTGAATCACAGAATGGTCTCGCGTCTCACTCGACCCGATCCACCTCAGATCTAACACTGGCGGACGAAGGTGGGATCGTGAGACAAAGAGACCACCCAGCACGTGGCAGAGCGGCATACAGCGGCAAGCAGCATGGCGGCATCAACTCGCCACCCGCGCCCTTCAATCCCGCTACCGAGGACTGGGAATCCTATACCGATAGGTTCCAGATGTTCCTCGAGTGTAGCAATCTTAAAGATGCCAACGGTCACAAGAAGCAGGCCGTCTTCCTCGCACACTGCGGACCGACCGTGTTAAGATGGCCAAAGCCTTGGCCAAGCCCGAGGACATTAAAACCATGGAATGGAGTGAACTCGAGCCCCTACTGAGAAGCCACTACGCCCCCGTCATGCCCATCCTCATCCGTCGGCACACGAATTCTACAGGCGGGACCAGCGCGATGGCGAAGGGCTTGGCGACTTCATAGCGGCCCTATGAGACTTGGGCGGCCTATGCGGGTTCGCTGACCTGGATGAGGCCCTGCGAGATCGCGTCGTCCTGGGGCTCGAGACCCTATCCTCCAGAGCCGCATCATGGCAAGGGCGACATCTGCCTCGCTGACGCCCTCACCGACATATCCGCGGCAGAAGCAGCCAAGAAATCGGTGGCTCGGATGCGACAATCGAGCATCACGCCCGAGCAGCGACCAGCGAGACGGCACCAAACACCAGCGACCCGAGGCGACCCGGGACGCAACCACACACCACGGTGACATAGACTCCTTCTCAGGAACCGAGGACGAGGAAGAGGAGATCCACCGGTTGCAAGCGGCCCGAGGGCAGGAAAACCAAGGTCGCAAGTCGAGGTTCCAGTGCGCCGGCTGCGGAGGCGATCACCCGATCGGACTGCCGGTTCTTAGGCGCCGTTTGCCGGCAGTGCGATAAACGAGGACACATCGCCAAAGTGTGCAGAAATAGAAGACGCTACAGCCCGCGGCGTCGAGATGGCAGCCCGCACAGACAAGAGAACACCCCAACAGCCACAGAGACCGACAGTCGGAGAGCCGTTGGAGCCAAGAAGGTCGGAACAGGTGGCTCAACGAAGCAAGGCAAAGGGAGGAAACGCACCAGACCGTCATCGTCGGCCATTCCTCAACAAGAGACGCCAGGAAAGTATACGTGATGGTGGGAATAGAAGACCAGCCATGCGACATGGAGGTGGACTCCGGGTCCTCCCTCTCCATGGTCTCATGGCACACCATCAAGCGCCTGGTCCCCTCAATCCGCCCGAAAGGAATTAGAAGATCAAGCACTAACCCTCAAAGACTACCAGGAAACCGCATCCCTGTAGTTGGCAGAGGCCATTTTAAAGTCACATTCAAGAACCACACTGAAGTACTACCCTGACCATCGTCGACCGGGATCGGCCGAGCCTATTGGGACTACAGTGGTTCGCGCCGCATTGAAGTAACTGGAATCCACCACACCGCAGAGTCAGACTGGGAAGCGGCGCTCGTGGAGGACTTCTGGGAAGTTTTCGATGACAGCCTAGGCAAGTACCGGGGTCCCCTATATCTTTCAATATTGACCTGACCATCGCACCGATCCGACTTAAGCCCAGATGGGTGCCATTTGCCCTCAAGCCCAAGATCGATGAGCAGCTAGATAAGCTCATCGCACAAGGGGTGCTGGAACCAATCGACCATGCCAGGTGGGAAACCCCAATAGTCACCCCCATCAGGCCAGATGGGTCCGTGAGGATTTGTGGGGACTATAAGGCCACCCTCAACCACGTGCTCCAACAAAGCGCATACCCCGTCCCAGTTGTGCAACACCTTCTGCACTCACTGGGGGAGGCCGGGTCTTCGCAAAGCTCGACCTGGCACAAGCCTATCAGCAACTGCCGGTCGACGCCGAAACCGCCGAAGCCCAGACCATCGTAAAGCAGCGGGGGCTTTTCGTTGCAACCGGCTCCAGTTTGGAGTCAGCGTGGCACCGGGTCTTCCAAAGCCTCATGGAAAGACTCCTCCAGGGCATAGAGGGGTGGTGCCCTACTTTGGCGACGTCTTGGTGGCGCGAAAAGCGAAAAGCAACTAGAAACCCGGTTGAGGGAGGTACTGAAGAAATTCAGAGACTCGGGACTCAAAGTCAAAAAGGGAAGTGCCAGCTAAGGGCTGAAAGGGTTGAGTTCTAGGGTACCTCCTAGACAAACATGGCATCCACCCCACAGAAAAGAAACTGAGAGCCATAAGGGAAGCGCCACGACCCAAAAGCAAAACGAAACTGCAGGCTTTCTTGTGACTGTTAAACTTTTACAATGTCTTCCTACCCCAAAAGGCGACCGTGGCGGAACCGTTGCATAGGCTGTTAGATAAAACAGCCACCTGGACCTGGGGAGCACGGGAGGAGAGTGCTTTCAACAACACAAAGAAACTGCTAACATCTGACGCGGTACTAATCCAGTACAGCAAGACTCTGTCATTAACGGTAACGTGCGACACATCGCCTTTTGGAATCGGCGCCATCCTCAGCCACCAGCTACCAGACGGGAGGGAAGCACCCATCGCCTTCTCATCAAGGACACTTTCAAAACCGGAGCGGACCTACAGCCAGCTCGACAAGGAGGCCCTAGCAGTCGTCGCCAGCGTCAAGAAATTCCACGAATACCTTTACGGTAGGACTTTTACAATCATTATGGACCACAAGCCATTGCTAGGGATCCTGGCAGGAAATAAGGCCACACCGAACATTCTATCACCAAGAATGACAAGGTGGTCTGAGTTCCTGTCAGCATACAACTACCAGCTGATTCACCGACCGGGAAGGACATCACCCACGCAGACGCCCTGAGCCGTTCACCCTTGCCCGACCTCGAAGGCGACCTGGCTCCCATGACGGAGGTATTCCAAATAGAGACAATGCCCAACCCACTAGTGACCGCGCCAGACATTGCCAGAGAAACAAATAAAGACAAGCGGCTGGCGCGAGTCCTAAGCTGGGTTGGAAAAGGAAGGCCGGAAGGGGACAAGGACGAATTATTCAGACCCTTCAGAAGTAGACAAACCGAACTTTTTACCGAAAGGGGCTGTATACTTTGGGGGGACAGAGTGGTAATCCCAGAGGCATTACAAGAAAGGGTATTGGGAATGCTGCATGAGGGGCACCCAGGGATGGTCAAGATGAATAGCCTGGCCAGGAGCTATGTATGGTGGCCAGGCATGGACAAACAGATTGAAACCTGGGTAGCCAAATGCAATCAATGCCAAGAGTCCAGACCCAGTCCTCCCGCCGCCCCAATACATGAATGGGAAACACCAAGAGGACCATGGTCTCGGATTCACATAGACTTCAGGGGCCAACCAAAGGGCATATGTATCTCATCACAGTGGATGCTTACTCCAACTGGTTGGAGGTAAGCACCATGAAATCAACCACGACAGAGGCAGTAATAAGAAAACTGGGCAAACTCTTTGCACACACGGCCTGCCGGACGTAATAGTATCGGACAACGGGCCCCAGTTCACCGCACTAGCGTTTGAACAATTTCTGGCAGGCCTGGGCATACGCCATGCACTAACCGCGCCCGGCAAACCCGGCGGCGAGCGGACGAGCGAACGCATGGTACAATACACAAAAAGGCCATTCAGAAAATAGAAACAACCAATATACAGGACAAAATCAATAAACTGCTCTTCATCCAACACATCACGCCGGCGCCACCACAAACAGAAGCCCGGCAGAACTAATGATGGGCAGGAAACTACGATCAACGCTAGATAGAATGCACCCCACATACACCCCCGACAAACCCCGGGCTCCTCCAGCAAACACAGACAATTTAACATAGGGGATGCCATATACGCAAAAAACCTGTCGGGGGAACCACTATGGATACCAGCAACGATCACCCAAATAACCGGGCCCATATCATACCGGCTAGAAACAACCGACGGAAACACTGGAAATGGCACATTAACCAGCTAAGGTCCAGAATAGCTAACAACCATACAACCGACCAAGAAACTAGAAGGGGGAACGGAAGCGTTAAAGAAAAAGGGAATCCCCTAGCGCAAGCCTAACAAACCCCACCGGAACAAAAACCCCACAAATAAACCAGTCCTACTCACCAGCAAGCGAGGGTCCCACCGAACAAGCAACCCCAGAAACGTCACCAGGAAGGAGCAGCCGGGCCAGCACAACCAGCCCGGAATGCTCCCGCAGGGCAACAGCCAAGACGGCAGCTCAACCAGCCCGGGTAGACCGGGAGGGAGCTACCAAGAAAGGCCCAGCCCGACCTTCCAGGCGGTTCCATCCCTGGGAACCAGAGCAACAGAGAAGGCCTCCGAACCGGTCGACAACCAAACAAGAACTGATCTGCGCAAGTCAACTAGACAGGTACGGAGACCCGCCTACCTGCGCGACTACGTCACGACGCACCAACAGACGAAACCAAGATGGGAGGGGTGTGCTGTATTAGCATACTCCAAACCCTCGAAACCGATTGGTCCCGACGGACAACGACCTGATTGGTCGACACCCCAGCCGTGATTGGAGCGCTAAGAAGCTACCGCGATTGGCTGTGCCGATCACGGGAGATTCAAGCGCTGCCATTGGCCATCGAGCCGCGAGCCAGCCCTATATGAAGGGCTGCCGCGGCTTGTATTCTCAGACTGTTCTTATTACAAATAAAGAGCTGAAATCACAGAATGGTCTCGCGTCTCACTCGACCCGATCCACCTCAGATCTAACAGTCAGAATCCCCCTCCCCCCCAAATTACAACTGATGAAGTTTCCTGGATAAGAAATGAAACATTTTGTTCTTCCTCAAGGAAAAACAGTCCAGTTGTCCAGAAGGAAAAAGAAAGGGGGGGGACACTTTTGAGACAGTGAAGTGACTTCTGGGCCATTTTACAACCTTTCTTGCCACAATTGTTAAGTCAATCACTTCAGGTGTTAAGTTAGCAACGTGATTGTTAAGTGAATCTGGCTTCTCTATTACTTTTCTGTGTCAGAAGATTGTGAAAAGTGATCACGTGACCCCCGAGACACTGCAACCAACATAAATACATGCTGGTTGTCAAGTGTCTGAATTTTAATCACATGACTATGGGGATGCTGCAGTGGACATAAATGTGAAAAACGATCATAAGTAACTTTTTTTCAATGCTGTGGCATCTTCTAATGGTTACTAAACAAAGGGTTATTCATTGATGACTACCTGTATATCTGAATGGAGCATGTAGATTCTCAGGTTTTTTCTGTGAAACTTATCACACTTAGGGTGTCTTCAGGTTGAACTGAGAGTGGGTGAGTAAGATTCTTATTCTTTGGCTTAGATAGGCTTGCAGGGAGCTTTATCTGCAGGCAGGTGTGATTAACTTGGTGTCAGGGATCCAAGTAACAGGCCCATAGAAAACAGAACTCTGAGGCAGATAGATTCCTCAAAGAATAGCTTTACTGGATATATCATATTGACACAGATCTGGTGAAAACCGACTCTGATGGTTCTAGTGGTTTTCACCTAATTAAAAGTAAAAGCTTGTCACTTTCTCAAAACTATCACTCACATAGTCCTTCCTCTGACCAGGTGTGAGAATGTCCTTGGTTCCCAAGAGAAAGTATTTTGTTTTGACTACAAAAACCTAGCTATATAAAATCCCCTTCCCTATTCCTCAGATCCAGTGTGGCATCCCCTTTTCCTATTAATCAATGACTTAGACATGTAATTTAACAATCAAATGTTTGATTAGTTTACTCTTTGTTCTATATATTTAATGTTTGGATGCCTGTTTTATTAACAGTTGCAAATTGTTAAGTGGCACATTTTTATTATAAATTACATTGAGATTTTTTTTAAAGCAGGAAATGATATATAAAGAATAAAAAAATGGCAATATACAAAGCAATTATATAGGTGTATGGTGGAAACAAGGAGAGGATCTGAATGGTATTGGTGTTAACTAGTTTTAGCTATGTTCATTTTAGCCATGTTTTTTTTTTCTTTTATTTCTCTTATCTCAGGTGTTGACCCTGAAGATGACATACGTTTAGCCATATTTTATTTTAGCCTTTCTATTCTTTTTTCTATTATCTTTTAGGTTTGTGAGTAGATGAATTTAATACTACTCCAGGCTCACCACTTTCTAACTGTTGAAAAAGGGGATTGTAAAGATAAAGGGAAATGCTATGTCTAAGTGGCATTCCTTTCCCTTGGGAACAAAGGAGATGCCTACAGCTGGCTGAAGGTGGAGTTTAAAGTCACTGGACTGTTGGACTAAGAATTGATTGGAGATTGTGACTTGGGGAGGGGGGGGGGTTTCACATTTTTGCTTTTATTGGGTGTAATTCTGGATCTGGGTCAGAGTTGGAATTATACCAAGTCCCTGCCAATTTAATGTGTAGCTAATAAATAGACTTTGAAAGGAAGATGGATGCCTTGCAGTTTATTGTTTGGGGACATGTTACTTGGAGGCTTGACATCAGGGATGTCAAACTCACAGCCCCTGAAGATGCACTGGCCATGCCCAGTTTAGCAAAGGGGGGAAAAGTCACAATATGTCACCTGATGCCACCGTGATGATGTGAGTTTGACACCCCTGTCTTATCTTACGACTTCAGTTTCTTTAGCTGACTATTTCTTATTCCTTTCACTGTGTTCTGTTGCTAGGACAGCGGCTATATGGAGTGTGTGTGTTTGTGTGTGTGTGTTTGTGTGTGTGTGTGTGTTGAAGTGTGTGTAAGTAAAATAAACCCATACTCCCCCACTTGTGATAGGGAGCAGCTGGACCTTTCAATAACAAACCAACCTTATGTGTCTAGAGGCAAGTCATCTGACTCCCGAGTGACAATAGAAGGAAAAGAGGGTCAGGTTTTATATGGGAAGAGACGTATGTTTGTTTGAGGGCACTGGAGTCATGGATTGGCGGGGGACGGGAGTAACCTCTAGCAAAGCCAGGAAATGGAGAGGGATTTTTAGTTGTTTTCAGTTTTAGATAGGGAATAGGATACCAGATAAACACGTATAAAGCAAAAAATAAGAGCAACAAGAATACAGGTCTGGAGTTAAGAGACATGTTTCCAAGAGACATGTTCTGACAAGGAATAGCTTTCTAAAAAGAAACTTCTCATTTTCACAATTGAATATGCATTTCATATTCAAGGGAAAAAATCCCCTTGCATTTGTAATTAGAATAGGATGGTCCTACTTCTGAAAACCCCTGTATAAATTGATGATGTGATGTCATGAAACATTTTATGAGAAGTAAGATGATCAAGGGATGATCAGCTTCTCTCCAAGGAAAGGTTGTGACTCTTGGGCCTTTTTAATCTAGACAGGAGGTAGCCAAGAAGGGAGATGATCACAATATGCAGCAGAGAAGGGAGATGATTGAGGTGCTTAATGGTATGGATAAAATGAACAAGAAGAATTATTCTGAACCATGGTGGTGCAGTGGTTAGAGTGCAGTATTGCAGGCTACTTCTGCTGTTTGCCGGCTGCCTGCAATTTGGCAGTTCAAATCCCACCAGGCTCAAGTCTTCCATCCTTCTGAAGTGGGTAAAATAAAGACCCAAATTGTTAGGGGCAATATGCTGAGTCTGTAAAATGCTTAGAGAGGGCTGTAAAGCATTATAAAACATTATATAAGTCTAAGCACTATTGCTATTACTATTTTCCCTTTCTAAAAATACTAGAACCAGAGGTCATCAATGAAATAGAATCCCGGAAGAATCAGGAAAGACAAAAGGATGTTTTTTCTCCTGCACAATTCATTAACTTTGTGATTTGGCACCAGCCTGACTTCAAAAGAGAGTTGCATCAACTCAGGGAAGTCATAAGGATTAAAAGCTATTAGCCTTGATGACCACATCTGAAGGCCATTTGCTGAGAGACTTATGCTGTTGGTTGGACTGGAGTAGATATGTCAGAGATCTGATTCTTCAATGTTCTTATTATATTCTTACATTTTTAATACCAATTTCTAGAAAAAGGGAGACAGGAACTATTGTGTTTTGGTGAAAATTCATTTTGAAATCTATTGTCTCTTCTGAGAACAAATAGATAGCAATTTCTAATTTCCTCCTACGTAGTATTAGAGTTATAATTACGGAATACAGCTGAAGGACACCAGCTTGTAGAAGACTATGATAACACTTAACTTTTATTCAGTGGAAATATTTTAATCTACTCTTGAAAAACACTCTGGCTTTCCTTTATTTTCTTATATTGTGTGCAAATTATGTTATGATTTTGTTTGCTTTTATAAAGGTTATCATTTCCCCAATTAATAAGACGTTATTTTTGGACTGCTAAGCCTGAAGTTAAGGCACTCCAGAGTTGTTGGTTTTTGACACAACTGAAACAAATGAAGATGACACATCCCTTAATTGTCACAGGGCAATCTTTATCAGGACCTGAGGAAATAAGTGAAGGAGAAAATATTGTGCGATTAACATCAAAGTTATTTTATATCATAAAGCCCAGTGATTAGGATGACAGGAAGCGAATGGAGCAAAGCGCAAGAAGGATCTGCTGATTAAAGATCCTCTTTGCTCTCATCTCTGATGGGAAAAGGAAACAATTCATGCATACAACCATATTCCTTCTTTGCAATATGCTTGAAATCACTTCCTGATCTGACTTACCATATTGCACAAAATTGCCCTCGGGTTTATTTGCGAAACATCATTGCTGTATGTGTTGAGTTAGAGATAGACAAATTAGTTTTAATGTCCTATGCATCTTACAGTCCAAATTAGTTTAAAGTCTGATCCCTTAGGGTATTGTTTCTTTTGCAAATTAAAAAAGGTACAAAATCTACCTTCATTTTAATTCATGATATCTAGCTTTCATGTGGTTCCTTTAATGTATAGAGTTGTTAATGAAATAATGTATCATGAAACATTTAAATAACATACATTTATGTGCTTTTTATATGAATTTTAATGCAAAATTTTAAAATGTGATATTTCCACATTTTAAGCACTAGTATTCCCTCCCTAATTTGCAACTCTGAGTCTTTAATCTAGCCACAAGCTAAAAGACTAATCCATCATACAAAAAATGCTCTTGTACACACATGGATAGGGATGTGCAGTAGGAAAGAGTTACTATGTGGTGGAAGAACCTTGGCATCCAATAAGTATGCAGGATGGGAGCTGCTGATCTTAATGAGTTACCAACAAAGGAGAATATTTGCAGCTCAGGGTTGAAATGAGGAGTTCTTGATAGTCTCTGAGCTTATTTGCTTACTTGTAAGCAAGCTCAGAGGTCACCAAAGACCCCTTAAAAGAGTTAGGAACACTGAGAAAACAGGACTGGACAAGAGATCACAATAGGGACATCTTCATGGAGGTAAGCCAGGGGTCTTCAAACTTGAAAGCTTTAAGACTTGTGGACTTCAATTCCCAGAATTTCTCCCCCAGTCATGTTAGCTCAGGAATTCTGGGAGTTGAAATCCACAAGTCTTAAACTCGCCAAGGTTGAAGTCCCACAGTGGTGGGATTCAAATTATTTTACTACCGATTCTGTGGGCGTGTCTTGGTGGGCGTGGCAGGGGAAGGATACTGTAAAATCTCCAGTCAGAGGTGGTATTTACCGGTTCTTTGAACTACTCAAAATGTCTGCTACCGGTTCTCCAGAACTGGTCAGAACCTGCTGAATACCACCTCTGGGTAAGCAGTTGCCAATGCATAAGCAGTAGCAGCATTTCAAATGCAACAGCAGCTACAGGTAACCTGTGCTAGTTGTGAACATGCTCTCATCCTGCTCACCCCTAAGAGAAAAGATGAGGGGGTGTCATGATCCCAGTAGCAATTCAGGATTTAAGCCAAGACTTAAGAGAACAGACAGAGAACCTCAAAAACTTCAGCTTTAGCACAGCCAAACCAAAGGCAGCTGAAGGATGGGACAGGGATTGAAAATTTATACTTCTCCCCATTTCTTTAGGAAGACAACCAAAGACAGAAGCAGCTAAAAAAACAAAACCCTTAAAACTAATACAGGCATAGTTAATTAAAATTGAGCAGAATACTGCACCAAAGGAGTCAAAAGTCAACACACTTTTTTTTTAATTTTCCCCTTGCTTTCATGACTATCCACTTCCCTTTTTCCTTTCCTAATTTCCCTAATATTTGCTTTTGTATTCTCTATGTATGTCACACTATAAATTAATAAAACTACATTTACAAAAATTGAGCAGACTAGAAAGAAATAGGCATAACATACATAAAATTTTTAGCTATGTACAGATAAAGCACACAGTTATTCCTCATTTAATGATTGGTCACTTAATGACAATTTGAAGTTATGGTGGACTCCCTCACCCCCCAAAAAAGCTACTATTTATTCACTATGTATTTATGAGACTTGCGTGACACCCATCTCACCTTATGAGCCGGTTCTGGAGTTCTTATGGATGCAAAAAAGTCTGCAGTCAAACAGGGGCATTTCAGGCAATTGGTTCACCTTTACAGCTGCCTGCAGCTTTTTGTGGTTACATGGCCATGATTTATGAGTTCCCTTGCCAATTTCCAGCATTTATAGTGGTTACCTTACAAAAAAAAAAACCATAGGAATACATGGATTTAACGATTATTACAAAAAAAAGTTAAATATATAATAATGTGTTATAGACAACAAAACCCAGTAAGTGAGGGCAAAGATTTATGATTTTTTTTTCTTGAAAATCAGCATTCACATAGTGGATGGGAATATACTGTATATCACTGCAGAGATTTACTTACATCTGTAAACTTCAAAGAGCATTCAGTTTAGAGTAAAGACAAGGCTTGCTATGCTTAATGATTCCAGATTCTTTGTTCTCCTCCTCTTTTTGCTCCACACAGAAATGATATTAGGAGAAAATGAACTGAATTTAAGAAAAGTGTTGTGGTTCGCCGGCAGCCGATGTGGACAGCAGAGGTATCAGACAGTGAGGACAAAAGGGAACCAGTCAAGGAGTCTGGCAAGGACTTGGATGAGGGTCCTGCATCCGATGCAGGGATGGGGCGAGGACCATCTGAGAGTGGGGTGCCTTCGGAGCTTTTGGAGTCTGGCAACAGAGAAGGAGAGGACCCCGGGGAGCCTGTTCCCAGTGTGCATGTTCACAAAACTGCTAGAAGACAAAAGCAGCTGAAGCAGAAGGGGAGACTTGGGAGTAAGGCTGGAAGGTGATTGCCTCTTCCATCAGGGATAAAAGTCAGTCCTCATTGATGAAGAACTTTGCAGGAAGCAAAGCAGTTCAGTAATCTCCGATTCCGTCTTGAAGTTCTGTACTCTGGTCAGTTTTTGCTGGGTTTTTGGGTTGGTTTATGTTAAGCCTTAATTGGACGTCTGTTTGCTGGCAAGCATTCTACAGCATTGAAAAGTGTGCTCTTATCTGGAGGAACTAATTAATTTTGGCTGGTAATGCAAGTAATTCCCAGCATCACATTAAAAAAGGTTTTACTTTTAAATTCAGTTTGTCTTTTATTAAGCTTGATGAAGCCTGGGTCAGATCAAAAAGAATTTGTGCTGAACTCTCCAGATAGGATGGTATGCTCAGCACAACACGGCTCTAAATTATTCAGCACAAAGGACTAAGATAAATTTTTAATTTATTTACATGTCTTTTGAGTGAAATGTGTTTTTACAAACTCAGACTGTGCTTTCAGGAGCGTATGTGTAAAAGAGCAATATGTGGGAAGAGAAAGTCTCCTCTTTACTTTACAATTATTCCACTGAACTCCCCAGCAGATGAATCTGAAAGAGGAACCTTCTGAGTTGTTTAGGAAGGAAACAAGGAAGGAAGTGTGTATCTGCTTAGAATCGCCAAAGAGTTAACTATGTGCTCCTTAGCTACAATGAGAAGAAAACCGAGAATTTAAATGAGAGGAATGGAACATGCAGGGATGTAAAAATAATAATTGTAATACTAAATAATCTGAGGGACAGAAAACATGAAAAGCAAAAGAGGTAAAAGAGAGCTGAGCTATGTAATAATAGAGCTGTTTGGGAAATGTTAATGTCAAATTGAGCATGTTTTGCTTTAGCAAATGTAAAAAGCTGAAGTTAACTCACTTTATCTTTTTTTAAAAGATATGACAGCATTTGTGAATATTCTTTCCATATTTAAACTGTGGTGGCCTTTGACTTTTGGGCAATTTAAATTGTCACAAGAGAAAATGTAAATTTCCATTGAAACAGTTGAGGAACTTGTTATATTATGCAAGTCATCTGAGGTAAAAACTCACACTGAGTGAGGTCTGCTGGTCTTAAAATACATATTCCCAAATAACAAGGCAGTATTTATTCTTCTGCAATAAGGCATGGCTTGTGAAAACAGTCTTGAAGAGACTGACAGAAAGAACTACTACCAGTGTTTGACTAGAAGGTTACAGAAGTGGAAGTAACTTACAAATCCTCTTCCTCAGATTTCAGCAAAGAGAAGGTGTTAGTCAGGTGTTAGTCAGGTGTTAGTCATAGGAGCTTACCTTGCAACAGGAATTATGAGCAGGAATTAATGAGATTCAACAGCATCACTGCCTGAGCAGGTTGCAAACTGTTGAAACTATTCTTTCCTGCCCCGAATTTATTGTCAGAATCTGAATTACCTCCATCCTGCAAAAATAAAGGAATGCATTTTTCCTATTTAATTTTGAGAAATGAATTCAGAGGAGAATCATAACAATTGACACCCTATTCAGCTGCCAGGTTCATTCAGCTTTTTAAAGTTCCTGATTTAGAATTCATTTATTTAACCCTTTAAAGAGGGTTTCAAGAGATCTTCCAACGTAGGATGATTACAGGAAGAAAATTTTGAAATGAATATTAAGACTGTGTAGTACTACTTTCCTGAAATTACTGACAGTGGTTGATTGGTTTATTTGTTTTTCTGATTTATAAAGCCATCCATTTCACACTAGCTAGCAACTCTGCAAATGTGTGCAATACTTGGTGTGTGGGTAATGTACCATATGCAATTGTATCTTTTGAAAGAATAATCACTGTACATCCAAGACAGCATGACGTTTTTGAATCTGTGTTTGAAAAAAATATTGGAAGAAAGTAACAGAAACTATCATCATACCTGCTTGAGCAAGCCCAAAACAGGAATTCAATGATTATATATTTCATGTTTTTATTAGTTGGAGATTATTGTTTGGATCTGTATATCAAGATTTCATAATACACTGGATCAAATCCCATAGCCTTTACTCAATAAAAAGCTTATATTGATGCCATTTTCAATAAATAAAATAATAATGTTGCAATTATAATAATTTCTTGGATTTTTGTTCAAGATTTGATCTGGGTTTGTTGCTGCATGCTTAAATCTTTGAAAATACCTGCATTTTGATAGCAAACAATTGCAATTCCTTCAGAAATATGTCCACATTTAGTTATAACTAATGCCCAATTTCTAGTTAGGATGGATTAAAATTAATTAAGGATAGGGAAAGGTTCTTTTTTTTTCCAGTTCAAAGAAATAGATATTTGCTGTATCTGCTCCCATATGGAATGCATATCCACACAAATATCTATGTTATAACTGCTTGCACAGCAAATGTTAGCGTTATGCTCTGTTAAAACATGCAACCCAAAATTGGCAGAGAAAATGGATGTTAAGTACAGTCAGGGATGAAGACATGTAGCATGCCCACTCTCAAATTCAAAAGCTTCACAAATATCTGGGCAGAAATGTGCCCAATTAAAGCAATGGGATTGGTGGTGAGGCTGTGCAGGATGCACTAAAGGAAATATGCTGTGGTAGGATTCAACTGGTTCACACTGGTCCAAGTGAACCAGTTGTTAAATTATCCATCCCCCAACTATCAAAGTGGATCCTGGGTGCTGCGCTGCAATAGAGAAACAGGCAACAGAGCGGCCGGTGCGAGGAAAGGAAAATGCTGCTTTTCCTCTTTCTTCTCCCTGCTCATCCTCCTTCCTTTGTGCCGGCTGCTCCGTTGCCTGTTTCTCCATTGCAGCACAGTGCCACACACGGGATCCACTTTGATAGTGGTGGGGGGCTAATTTAACAACTGGTTTGCCCAGGGACAGGTTGGCCATCATGAGACACTCATCTTGCGTATGTGGCAGAGCTAGAGGATGGAGATGGACCATGCCTCCCACGATAGTCAACCTGACCCTGGTGAACCAATTGTTAAATTATTTGAATCCCATCACTAGAAATATGTATATAATCACTATAATTAAAACAACACCTCTTGATTGTCCAAGCTGCCTTTGGGAGAAGGTACTCTCTTTCTTAGAAAAACTGTTCTTTTCTTTTCCTTGCTTATTTTTACTGGATCTTCTTTCAGATGGTTTGCTTACTCAGCTTTCCATTCTTTTCATTTCCCACTCTGTGTGTGTGTGTGTGTGTGTGTGTGTGTGTGTGTGTGTATCTGTGTATGTGTCAGTGTGTGTATCTGTGTGTCTGTGTGTCTGTGTGTATACATACACACACACACACACATATACACACACACAAGGAGTGGGAAATATATATGTGTGTGTGCATGTGTGCATGTGTGTGTGTGTTTTCCACTGATTTGCTCATGCCTAGTCCTTCTTTCTACCCATTCAATCAGTATGTTAATCAGGACTCTAGAAGGTAACAGCTAAACAAATAACAGAGTGGGAAGAGACCTTAAATGTCTTCTAAATGCTCAAGCAGGAGACCCTATACCAAATTCTAGACAAGTGGCTGTCCAATCTCTTCTTCAAAGCCTCCAGTGATGGACCACCCACAACTTCTGAAGGCAACTTCTGTTCCATTAGTTAATTGTTCTCATTGTTAGGAAATTTCTCCTTAGTTTTTGGTTCATTCTCTCCTTGATTAGTTTCCATCCATTGTTTCTTGTTTTGCCTTATGCTGCTTTGGTAAATAGATTGACCTGCTCTTCTTTGTGGCAGACCTTCAAATATTAGATCAGTGCTATCATGTCTAATTCTTCTTCACTAGACTAGTCATGCCCAGTTCTGACAACTTTTCATCATATGTTTTAGCCTCCAGTCCACTAATCATCTTTGTTGCTCTTCTATGCACTCTTTCCAAAGTCTCAACGTTCTTTTTGATAATATGGTGATCAAAACCAGATCAATATTCTAGGCTTTATAAAGCAGTACCAGATCTGTCTGCAAAGGTTACGTGAGCCAGTTAATAAAATATGTGTGCACAATTAGAAAATGGTGTTTCTCCATGTGTGCATGTGTAAAAAATTTTCATTTAAAAGAAGAAACAGAAAAAAAATTGATTGAGACAAATTTAACATACCCAGGTTTTGTTTATTCAGTAGTTCTCCTCTTGAGTTCAAGGAAGTCCTCAAGGAGTTATTGGCCTATTATAGTTTCACAACAACCTTATGATATAGGTTGAACAGGATCTAAAGTCATGCCCAGGGAGTCAAACTTAGTTGCAATGCAGGCTGCTTCATGCCCTCCCTGCTTTCCCCCATTCCTCCTGGGATCTCTGCATCTGCCAAAGTGTGCAACTTGTAAACAAGCAGCAAGATACTGAACTGAATAGCAAAGCTTAAGAAAAGATTGGCATGCACATTTAATAGGGAGGAAATTTAAATCTCACAGTAACAGTTTTCTCTCACTAGAAGCAACTTGAACACCTAGCTTCACATTCAGTCACTCTCACCTGGAACCTGGTTATTTATGACCTTGGCTTGTTAATTGATTTCGAAGTCATTCTTCCCTTGACTTAACTCTGTAAATCTTTGGCCTGACCTTGGACTATTTGACTGAGAACTCACCATTTGTCTAGCAAAGTTCTTATCTGCATGTAATTCCCATTTTCCCGCTGTTGCCTTTTTCTCTGCTCTCTCCTGCTATCCCTTTAACAATGCTTGGCCTAAGAACTGTGTCGGGCTCTTGAAGGGATGCTAAGAAAGCCAGCAAGTGAAACAAGGACTTGAGCTTTAGCAACTATTGTTGCCTCTCCTTCTCTGGTCCTCTACTCTGCATATTGAATATAGAACCATGGAGTTCAAAGGGAGCATTAATGACAGTCTCTAGTTATTGTAAGAATCTAAACTGAAGCATGCCAAGTAAATGGTTGTCTAGCCTTTCCATGTGAAGGAGGCAACCATCCCTTTGGGTGGGTGGTTCTCAAATGTTTCTTTTACTGTTGGGAAGGTTTTCTTTTTATCTAATATTTAGAAAATATCTGTCTTCTTGTGAGTCCAACCCAGTGATCCCCAACCTTTTTTATGCCACGGCCCGGTACCGGCATCAGCTGGGCGCCGCGGCCAGTGCGGCATCAGCTGGCGCCGCCATCTTTTTGATGAAAAAGTGCTTCCGGTGACCTCACGGAAGCACTTTTCATCAAAAGATAACCAGCGCTCCGGTGAGCTTTCCGGGTAGAAATGGCTTTCTACCTGGAAAAGCTCACCGGAAGCACTAACACCGCCATCTTTTTGATGAAAAAGTGCTTCCGGTGAGCTTTCTGCAGAAAAGCTCACCGGAAGCTTTCATCAAAAAGATGGTGGCGCCAACAAACCAGTGGCCCGGTAGGACTTGTTCCACCGACCGGTGCCGGTCCGCGGACTGGTGGTTGGGGACCCCTGGTCCAACCCACTGTTTCCTATAAAGAACTCTGGAATGAAAGTCTTACATTTTTAAATCTTAGACACTTTAATATGTGCATATTTTAAGATAATCATGGTTGGCTGAAGGAATTCTGGAAGTTAAAGCCCACGTGTCTTAAAATGGCCAAGATTGAGAAACGCTGTACTTTTGTGTTCACATACATTCTTGTTTACCTCCAAACTCATGGAGATCAATGTATTTTGAGAAAACACTGGCACATTTTTGCTTACATACATCTATAGATTGTTCTCAACTTATGATCTTTATTTTATTCCTTGGCTGTCATAACTTCAAACGGTCATGGTTATTTCAGACCAGTGGTGAGATATATTTTTTTTTTACTACCGGTTCTGTGGGCGTGGCTTGGTGGGCGTGGCAGGGCAAAGATACTGTAAAATCTCCATTCCCTCCCCACTCCTGGGGGAAATGTTACTTCAAAATCCCATTCCCTCCCCACTCCACTAACCTGCTTTCCAGCTCCATTCTCCTGTGCAGGGAAATGAAAGAAGACCCAGCCAATCAGCTGGAACTCAGGAGGCAGAAAATAGATGGGAGCAGGGCCAGTCAGAGGTGGGATTTGCTGGTTCTCTGAACTACTCAAAATTTCCACTACCGGTTCTCCAGAAGAAAAACCAGTACTGATGGTCAACTTGCCCCACAAGTCACGTGGGTCAGCTTAACAGTCACATGACTGTGATTCACAATGTTTTTTGCCAGTTTCAGACAAAAAAAATGCCCATTTAAATGAATAGGTTTGTTTAACGACTGCAACTTTTGCTTATCAATCATCATGAGAGATGTTATAAAATTACTTCCAGTCACATTACAACTGTAATGACATATGACATATGCCAAACTACTGGCCCACAGGCCGGATGCATCACATGCTGGCCATGCCCATGTCCAGTTTAGCAAAGGGGAAAAAAGTTCCAATACATCACATGACGCTGCTGTGACGACATGAGTTTGACAACCCTGTCTTAGCAGATAGTGCTTGCATTCATAAATTAAGGTTTATTCTGGTTTTACTGAGCCAGGTATGTTTTACTTAAACTGATTAAATTGAGCCATGTGCTATATATTAACCCACTCAATTAATAGATATTAAAGAATTTACGTAGTATCCAAGTACTAAATGATCCCAAGAATGCATCGTCAAGCTTATAGTGCTTTGAACCTCCACTCACCTGTTGAATGGTCCCAACCAATTTAGCCAATTATCAGTGGTATGAAAAATATTTCTACAGAAATTCAAATAACCTAGGGTACGGGAGTACTACTTTGAATGTCAGTTGTTAAGGTACTATGGGTTGAAGTAAAATCAATAACTTTTGCGGATTCTTTAGAAGTCTCCAGTGACACTTTTTTGAGTTTTCAAGTTATGGAGGAGAAAAAAAAAAAACTAAAAGACCTCTTTTTGTAGAACAAGCCTGTCAACTTTTACCTGATTCCTAAACTACTTTCTTTGCATTTTGCATTTTAAGCATGTTGAAATATCAATGGACCTGTCTGAAACCTTTCCTAAATTGAAATTATGGCAGATAATTTTATGCTCATCTTTTGTATTATGAAGTACAACACAGTAGACAGGCTATTTTCTGGTAGCATAAATCAGGTAGTTAATTTCACTGATCCTTACAGAAAAGTCTCTGAAATGGATTAGATCTGTGGTTCATTTTCTCTCTCTAAGCCTTGTTCTCTTTCTCTGTATCCTGTAACATAAAGCTACAGAAGAAGCTACGAAAACATAAAATATAAGAATGTATTTCAAATTATGATAGATGTGTTGAAGTATGATCCATTCATCCTTACTAATGTACAGACATACCAAATTTTCTACCTTGATGGTGAGCCCCAATTAGCTTTTCTGATATTGAGTCCAGAATGTTAATTGAACCTGGTATGTTTGTTTTGCAATGTGTTATTGACATGGTTTGACTGGGCTAAAGGATACTCTTTTCCATACCTGACAGTTGTTTCCCTAATCAACCAGAATAGGCCGGGAAGAGATCTAGGAGGTCTTCTAGCCCACCCTCTGCTCAAGCACGAGACCCTATACCATTTTAAACAAACTGTTTTCTTAAAAACCTCCAGTGTTGAAGCATGACAACTTCTGAAGGTAAGTTGTTCTCTTCCACTGGTTAATTGTTCTCACTGTTAAGAAGTTTCTCCTTAATTCCAGGTTGCTTCTCTATTTGATTAGTTTACATCCATTGTTTCTTTTCTTGCCTTCTGTTGCTTTGACTCCTTCTTCTTTGTGGTGGCCCCTCAAATACTGGAATACTGCTATCATATCATCCCTAGTCCTTCTTTTCTTTAGGCTAGCCACACTCAATTCCTGCAACCGTTCTTCAAGTATTTTTGTCTCCAGGCCTTTAATCATCTTAGTTACAACCTCTTATTTTTCTCCTGGACTAAGCACAACTGGGACCAGAATTTCACACAATTGTACCCAATTTTACCACAGTAAAAATAAATCGTTGATAGGTGAATCTGGCTTCCCCAATTGACTTTGCTTGTCAGAAGCCACCTGGGAAGGTAACACATTGAAAAGTTATAGACTAAGCAACAGACGCAAGAATGGGGCCAAACTTTCAAACTTGCAAGATTGATGTCAGCCCTCTATGGTAGTCCAGACAAGAAGAACACCAAGAAAAGTATTAGCTCTACCTTTATGATAATGCTATATTAATAGAATCTTGCAAGTCTGAAAATACATCTCTCCCATCCTGTCTTTATAGGCCAAGAAACTAGAGAATGTCCCTACTGAGACATTTGTCATGTTCTCATTCCTTCCTAGGCTCAATTGTCTCTTATCTGACCATTGCCTAGTAGTCAGAACTACACTCCCTGAAATGTGAATGACTCCCACCCTAATGGTATTCCAGAAGGCCTTAATGATGGCTGTTCTCCCATATTGTGGATTAGAGTGGCTGGGACCTCTTTTTATTTACTCATCTATTGATTCAATTCCTACAGCTGCTCAACTCAAGTAAGTGACAGTGGGTGATGTGATGACCCAGGGTGGGATACAAAACAAACACAGTCACAGAAAACAGATGAAGCCCCTTTTATTCCTTCAGTTTGCTTCCAAACTCCAAATATCTTTGACTGAAGACAAAAAAACTTCCACACAGTTACACGAAGAAGGAAAAAAAAACAACACAAACCAGGCAAGATAAGGGATGTCCACAGATAATACACACTGGGAAGGATGCCAAACTCAGAGAGGAACTATAAACTAGAGATATTTAAACGATTTGTTTCCAGCATTTGCCAGTACGCAGATCCAAACTCTTATTCAGTTGTCACACCTGCAGCCCATGAAGAGGATCAAGGTCCTCTCCTCCAGAGGAGACCACGTCTCTCCCTTATCCTCTCCTTCCTGTGTGCGCTAGGATGGATAGGGGATGGGCCTGGGTCCTCCTCTGACTGCTCAGCTGGCCTCTGGCCTTCCCCAGCCTCCTACACAACCTTCAGAGCTACACTTCCACTCCCTGTTGTCGTACTTTGTAATAATACTCCTAACATGTGAGTTCTCTGCACACAAACTGCTTTATTTTTCTTAACTCTTCCCTTCCGGTTCCTTCATACTGTGTCACCTCAAAATATGTTCCTCACTACTCTCTGTCTAACATTGGTTCCTCTTCACAGTTAAACACCAACAGGTTCCATTTATCCTACACCACACCTGTCAGCTGTTCCTCCTCTCCCTCAGAGTCAGTCTTTACCAGGGGCATGACAGGTGGCTTACAATTCTAAAAATATTAGATAGACATGACATTGTCTATGTTTTTGAATTGGTTATCCAGATTTTCCATTGTCTTTATTTCCTCTCTTATATTGTTATTTATCTGTTTGCATTTTATTGTGGATTTTTTACTTTATCAGACATCCAGGGAAAATCCCATCCTTAAAAAGCGAATGGAGAATCTTTCCTTTCTCTGGAAAAAAAAATGAAGAAATAACATCTTTAACTTTATTTGGAAATTTCAAAAGACTCATTGCACTCGACTCTACATTAATTGCATAAGGACACATCTGAAGGGAAAATAATGATAATAAATTGTGGAGGCTCTTTGGTTCACACACAACAAAACTAGCTTGCATTAAATATGTTAATACCTCAGTTTCACAAGCCTGAAAAAAAATAAGGAACAAAAATTTCCCCTGAAATATTCTTTCTAATATTCCATCTCAGTGAGATGAGACATACGAAAAAGGTTGTACACAAGAAAGGCTGAGCCAGCCTGAAAGACAGCCACAAAATCATTCCTCATACATGGTATTTTTATGCTTGAAAAGCTAGAATTTAAGGGAAATGGTTTTCATCTGACTATTTAAAATGGAAAATATGAAGGAAAAAACCCAGAATAAAAATATTTGAGGTTGTTTTTTTTTACCTCAATGCCAACATATTTCTGAGTTGTATATTCTTTCTAGTGCTTTCAGGGGAAAATAATTTCTTACCTTTTAACTGCTTTCAGTGTTTAGGCATTAGTAAATGCCATGTTTAAGGAAAGACACATTTCTTGATACAAAATTTCTTAACTAAATGCCTGGTTCTCAAATGCACCTTCCTTCTGCAGGCAAATTATCCATCTATTCAAGATTCAGGGTATGTTCTGAACATAATTTTTTTAAAAATGCATCTGTTTGCTTGCTAATACACATTATGAAGAAGGTACCAGCATTCATCTGTACATTATTTGCTTTACAATCTCCAGAATTGTAATTATAAGATTTGTCATTTTATGGCTGTGAATTGACCTCAAATGCTGGAATATAACTATTAAGCAGAAAAATAAAATTAGAGGGATTTCAAAAGCAAAATATATATTGCTAGCTGTAGAAATGAACACTGCTATGTGAAATGAACGCTGGTTCCTTTGCAAAGTTATCTGGAGATGCATTTGTTGCAGTTCTTTATTATTTTTCTACAACTGTTTTCTGTAGCAGACTTCTTGATGCTCTTCAGTTGTACTGCAATTTAAACTCCCAGAATTGTTATAGAATGTTTAAACATGACTTTTCTACAAGCAAAATGTGTATTATTCCCCTGACCAATGAATTATCTATAACTGAATGCCTATTTTTAGCACAGGGTTCACGATCCAAACTATATCCTGTCCATTTTCTGCCTGCCATATGTTATTATTATGTACATTTGAACATAACTAAACTGAACTTTTTTTTACTGAATACAATAGACCCCTGATTAATTTGTCCCTCTGGTTCAGTGGAAAATTGAATTATACTTGTATCACCTCCACATATGTGTAAGGAAAGTAGATATTAGTTAATTAGTGCAGTAGTTTGAAGACATGCCTGAGTCCTTGTTATAGCACAACAAATACTTGGTCCTTGGTCCTCTCTGAACTTAACTGTTTTCTTGCAGACGTTTCTTTACCTAATCAGGTAAGGACTCCACCCTGAGCTACATGGACAGCAATAGCAATAGCAATAGCATAGACTTATATACCACTTTACAGTGCTTTACAGTCTTCTCTAAGTGGTTTACAGAATCAATATATTGCCCCCAACAATTTGGATCCCCATTTTACCCACCTCGGAAGGATGGAGTCAACCTTTGAGCCTGGTGAGATTTGAACTGCCAAATTGCAGGTAGCCGGCCAGTCAGCAGAAGTAGCCTGCAGTACTGCACTCTAACCACTGCATCACCATGGATCATGGATCCTCTTCTATTTAAATATTCACCTTCCTGCTTTGTCTTCAACAATAATTCTTAGCTCTTCTACATTCTTGTAATAATTTTGAACCCATTCACATCCATATCTGATGTCTTCCTTATCTATTTTATTTAGCCTTACCAAGAGATAAATAGGTTTGTTGTATATTTAACAGTAATCATTTCCAAAATCCATCATTTGGGGACATCAATCTTTTTCTTACTCTTCTATGTGTCCAACTTTCATGCACATAAAAACTGGAAAGGCCAATGTTTTAAATATTCTGTATTTTATTGTCATTGAAATAATCTTATTCATTCTGATTTTGTCCATGCTTTGTCCTAGCCTTCTTCTCTAGGATTAATCTCCTTGTTATTTCTCTAGCTATATGAAGCTATACATCCATGCTGCAATTTCTTTATCTAGGAAGGCTTTGTTTAAGATTTGCAAACTGAGATTTTCTTGAGTTCTTTCTGCTTTTCTTTTTGCACAATTTTGCCAGAAAAGAAATTAGTAATGGATTTCTCTTATATTCCTGCTTGCAGAATAATCCTATGTTTGTACGTTCCATGTGTCCAATGGCACTTATTTCTGATGTAAGATTACAGGTATAATGAAAATCCCAGAACCAATAACCTTTGTGGTTTTTCTTTTTAAAGTGAAAATCATTTTATTTGCTCTTAAGAATATTAGAAAGATATACCTGTCCAAAGTCAGTTAAAATGTCAAAAAACACCTTCTCAGCCACCACAGTGCAAATGATCAGGCTACATTCTGTATAGTATATCTGGCTTTGTGTCCACATTCAAATTGTCGGCCACTAAAAGGTTTCTTACATCAATTGTGCTGTCTTTCAAGAATAGATAATAATTATGAAACTTGGAAAAAATACAATATTGTGCAATATATGCTTGAGTTGTTTTCCACTCCTTTGTTACTAAATAAATCCTTGATAATAAAGTTGCATCTTGAATTACTAAAGTACTAAATAAATCTTATTTTTGTTTTTCTAGTAATCAAATAATAAAGGAGAGTTGGTATATTTGCACCACTTTTAGATTTTGACATAACCGTACAATCTGTATTCTTTAATTCAAAAAATGTTTAAAGTGTTCCTCAGCAGTGAACAAATTACCTTTATTAAAATGGCAAGGTGGATAGTAGGTGGGGCAATTGGACAGTTATCAGAGCAGCTGTTCCCTTTCCTGGGAACTAATTTTTGATTATGTTTGTAGAGATGCTACAGGTCGTAATATTCAGCTCTATTTAAAAAGAAAAACTATTTTCTTTTTTCTGTTCTTGATGGTTTTCCAGGACCCCATTGCAAGCACACCTCCTGTCTCTTTTCTGAAAACTAACATACAAATGCCTTTGAAAAATGAAAGCTGTCAGCGTTACATGTTTCCTTTGCTTCTCTTTAGAGGCAAAGTGGATGGCAGGGAAAGTGGGAAGGGCAGATGTTTTCTAGCTAAAAATGACAACATCCCCATCTGTTGGCAGCAATTTCCTGCAGTTTTCAAGCACTGGTTGCCATCCCTTCAGATTTCTAACAGATGGTGAGTTACAGGCTGTCTTATTTTCTTTGAAGCCAGGAAGAAGTTGAAGAATAAAAAGAGAATCTGGTTTTGGAAATATATTTAGTACTTACATGATACAGAAGAGTAGAAGTTCTTTATTTTCAAGCAAGAGTGGCCACCATAAATCTCTAAAAATTAGCAAAATTCTCATAGGAGAAAGAGAGAGTAAAGCAATGGGTTATGTTCTTTAGTTCAAAAATATGGAAATTAAAGATATAAATTAATTTAAAACGAATACCTATACTTCTCAGTGACAGAAAAGAGACCTTAGTTGAATATGGTTAGGTTCATGTGAGGTGACTGTATTTCACCTCAACAAAGTGTTTCATGTTGCAAAAATAATATGATTTACTACCTACAAAATTGGAATCGGATAAGCCATGGTATTCCCTATCTCACTCTATGGAAGTGAAAGTTGGACTTTAAAGATAGGAAAGGATAGGGAAAATATTAATGCCCTTGAACTATAGAGCTGGAGAAGATTCCTGCGGATACTGCAGATAGACCGGAAAATAACTGATGGATCACTGAACGAATCAATCCAGAGTTCTCCATTGAGACCTGGCTCAAACTATCTTACTTTGGATATATGTGAAGACCCAGCTTTATTGGGAAAAAGCTATAATGCTGGGAAAGGTGGAAGGAAAGAGAAAGAAGAATATGAAGCTCTATTACTTGGAATCTTGACAAAAAGAATTAGACCGATTCACAAACTAGACTATATTCTTCTGAATCCTGTTCAAAAGCATTTGTAGGCAAAGTCTGCACTTAACTTCCAGTTAGGCTTCTTCGATTTATATTAAAAACTGAACATACAAACATTTAATTGGGAAACTCTTTTACTATTGAGGAAGTTATTTCCCTTTTTCTACTCTCTCCCCGTGGGTATTGGAGGTGTTCAAACTATCTCGATCATTATTGGCTAGTTGAAACATCTTTAAATAATTTTCTATTTTATTTTCTTGGTAGTTTTTTTTTTTTTTAATATTGAAGAAGAACAATAATATTGAACTAAGTGCTTCTAAATTAGAATTCCAAGCAGTTATTGCTTTTTGTGGGGGAAAGGGAAGATCTGATCATGGATTTTATATTTGAAGTTATTTCTTTAGTAGAAATTCATCAGCTTTAATTCTTATTTTAAAATAGTGCTAATATTCTCTTCCCTGAGACTCAAAGATTTTTTCATATGAAATGCAAGTTAACTTTTTGTTTTGTTTGTTGTTTTGCTATTTCAAGAAACCCAGGGGACTTCTTTTTGGTAATTAATGTTTCCTGCTTTTCTACATTTTAAAAGAAAAGTATGTTATCTAAAGCATGCAATGTTCTCAATTATGATACCTTCTACTACCTGGAAACATTAAAAACAATAGCAGCAGCAGCAGCAGCAGTGACAATCTTTGACTGATTTTTTGTAATCAATATATTCTGCAACTTGTCAAAAGAATGTCCATTGTGTTGATCCATAAGATATTTCTTTTACTAGGCTAAATATGACTTTCCTTCATTAAAGTTTATGATTGAAGCATTTTAAAAGGTTTAAGTTTTTGCAAAAACTTGTTCTAATGTCTGGTGGGTGTTAGAGAAGCTTACTGTCTCATACCTCTGGCTGTAGTTTTGTCCAGCAAGTTTAATCTTAACACAAAAATTACTTGTTATGTCCAAACTCTTTCTATTAGGAATTTTGCTTTAAGAAGCACAGTCATTAGACCACAAAAAGCTCTCTGTTGGAAAAAGAGGTACAAAAAATACTGCTTATAGCTTTTCGTGATTTATTTAGGCAACATTTTTCTGATAGTAACTGAAATTAGCTCAGTTCTGGACTCCAGATCTGAACTGTATGGTGACAAACATAGAACTTTGTAGTGTTACTTGGGATTATTTCCCTCTTGTTATATGGATTAGGTGCTGGAGGCTCCATCACATGTGATCAGTTTCTTGCCTGCCAGGAAGCTGGTGGGGACATGATCAATCAATTAACAATCAAATTGTTAATGCCTCCTTAGGAGAATGCTTATTTGCTCTCTCTGAAGCCACCCCCCTTAGAGCCAACCATGATAGTTAATTATCATCTCAATAATCATTCTTGCAGATGGTTGTGGAGAAAGTGCTGGCACAATATCTGAAGAGTACTCAACATGAAATAGATTATCTAGACATTTTTCAATCAGGGCTCAGGTGTGAGCATGGGACATAATTTGCACTATTTTGTGGATGGTGGAGTATCATGGTTCTTTTGGATTTTTCAGAAGCATTCAGTACTATTGATCTTTTGGACTACCTAGGACAGTTGGGGCTTGAAGAGATAAAATTAATTGATTTCTGAATAAGACAAGAATCCATCTACATGGATGGCAAAAAGGTAAAAAGAGAAAATAATTCATTTGGGAAAGAAAAAAAGTAATTGATGTTGCTAGAGGATATGTAGCCTCACATATCCTCTAATTTTTCAAACAGCTGAACCAGATGTGGACCTCTTTTAAAGTTCTGATGTAATTTCTGTTCAACTTTTGAGAAATTCCTTTGTTAGAAAGAAAAAAAGTGATTTTGGCTGAATGAATTGCTTCTTTCAGACTTTGTGAAGTATCTTATGAAACAGATTATAATACATTTGCTCAAAACCATCCACACAACAATACCTTTGATGAATGATTGCATAGGATGGATTAAAGAAGAGCCTCATTTTCTAGAGTGAGCACTTTTCATGAAGTGAATCTATGATTTACTTACTAGAAATACAATGAGAAAAAAAATTATACTTGATTAAAAGTTCCTAGAATTTGACAAGATTGTTATGTCAATGATTTCTTTCCTACAGGTTATCATTTCAAATACTTATTATGTCATTTGTATTGTTGATGTACTCTTATAAAAATAGCTTTCCAGGTCTATTCTTTACCCAGTGTTAATTCTGACTTTGTGTC
Source organism: Notechis scutatus (assembly GCF_049901735.1). Classification (NCBI taxonomy): domain Eukaryota; kingdom Metazoa; phylum Chordata; class Lepidosauria; order Squamata; family Elapidae; genus Notechis; species Notechis scutatus. Next base: position 18,929,889 of record NC_142011.1, on the reverse strand, counting down.
ACCATCTCACTGTAAAAATACAAACCCTGAATACCAGGCCAATAAAAACATACATTGTGTTTCATTCTACATTTCTGTTGTGTGGATTTCATATAGGCTTGCTTTAATTACAGTGTAAATCATATACTTATTGAAAACCACTTGGCTGGCATGCAAAATAAACATTATCACCCTCTATTGCTGAAATCTTAGGAAATACAGTGAAAATGAAGAGAGAGGTCTCAGCAGTTGTGTTTCTCCCAACAGATATATATTTGCAACAAGTATACTTCATGACACGGTGGAAGTACTGGAGTAGTAGTGGCCTTACTATTTGATAAGAGAATGTGGATTGATCTGATCAAAGAAAGGAGACACCTGAAACTTAAGGGAGATGTACTGGCTTCTTTAAAAGTGTAAGTCGAGGAGCCTCAGACTGCTATAATGAGCTAGAATAAATCTGTGGTGATCAGATTCATTAGCTCATGGTGTGATGTCTATCAAATCTAACTTCTGTCTATCTGTGAAGACTGTCAACCATCCAGGTCATGGTTGTCCCAAAGGTGCTTTTTCAAAAGGCAGTTGGATTTTTTTTTCACCTTGAAGATGTTTTGCTTCTCATCCAAGAAGTTTCTTCAAAATTGAAGAAGTTTCTTGGATGAGAAGGGAAACCTATTCAAGGAAAAACAAAGAAAATCCAGCCTTTGGGGCAAAAATCTCTGTCATTTATAAAGTCCACTGACCATCATCCCTTTCTGCTAAACCATGTGTTGACAAATACTGATGCAACCATATTGCAATCAAATTTGAAGAACAGAAAGAAGCTCAAGATCCTTGGGTTCAGGTGCTCTCCTTTTTTTAATTTTAAAAACAATTTTATTTACAAATTTAAAAACATACAAATTCAAAAATACAGAAACAATAATATGTGAATAACACATAATTCTTTACATTTGTTATTGAATTTGGTAAGTCCTAAAAATCAGTATTGGCTAGTACTAGTTACATCTTCATTCATTATCACATCCTAAGTGCTAATTAATTCACAATATGCTCTATTTATTTTCACGTTGGTTTATAACTATTCTATTACAAATACATTCATGTTTTTTAACTAGTAAACAAAGAAATATAATAAATGGCTAATAATAATAATAGTAGTAACAAAGAAAATAAGGCTTAAAACCTTTAATTGTTTTTATACAGTATATTTAGTATAAACCTCTGAATATAATTTGTATCTTAGGTTCATTTATGTGTTTCCCCTTTTATTATCTACCCACTTATACTATTTATCCCATATCTGGTAGTAATCTGTATCCTCCTTCCCATTAATTTTAAGCGTAAGCCTCTCCAATTGGGCACACTCATGTTTTCTGAATAGCAACCTGTATCGGTGGTACATTTGGGTTCTTCCAATATTGTACTAGTGAAATACGTGCCGCAGTTAATAAATGGATGGTCAGATATTTTACTTTAGCAGGGTTTGATCATTCCCAACAAAAATAATTCCGGTTTCTACTCCACACTCCACACTCTATAATTTCTTCTATCCACATTTTTATTTTTAACCAATATTTCTTTATCTCAGGACAAGTCCACCATGAATGAAAATATGTACCAAATTTCCCTCTACATTTCCAACAGCAAGGATTGGCTGTCGGAATTTTTTTGGCCAATTTTGGTCAATTTGGTGCCAGATGCCATCTGTACATCATTTTGTATAGATTCTCCTTGTGTGCTACTGATTTGGTTAGTGTCAGGTTTTTCTGCCAGATTTCTTCCCAGGCATCCAGATCAATAATATAACCAAAAAAAATTTCCCAAGCTAACTTAGGACCTTTCACAATTTTCTCGGCCATTTCATATTCTAGTAAATAATTATATAATTTGGAAATCAAATTTTTCTCAGGGTTTAAAAGTATTTTATCTAAATATGTGTCTTTTACTTCAATTCCATATTTTTTTACGTCTTTGTTAATATCTCAGTTTTACTTGAAAATATGACCAATTATCCATAACTATCTCTTGTGATTCTAGTTCCTGTGACATTTTAATTCTTCCCTCACTATCTAATATTTGGTAATATTTAAGTTTTTTACTGATGTCCATTGTATTTAAGTGAAACATTGCCTCCATCATTGAAAACCACCTCGGGATTTTAGTATAATGATTCCTTCTTATATCAATCCAAATTTAATTAAAGACTTTTGGAATACATGTCTAGTAAAATATAGATTATTTTTACTATTTGGGTTCCATAAAAATGCATGCCAGCCTAGCTGTAAATCATGTCCCTCAAATTGTAGAATCCTATTATTTCTTAAATCAATCCAATCTTTTATCCACACTAATGCCGCTGCTCTATAGTATATCGCCCAGACAGGTAGTCCGAATCCACCCCTGCTTTTATTATCTTGTAAATAAGTTTTTTTTACCCTTGTTTTTTCCTTTGCCCAGATAAATTTCATCACAATTTTATCGAAATCTTAAAAAAAAAATTGTCCAGTAATATCGGAATTGTTTGAAACAGATATAGTATTTTAGGTAGAACATTCATTTTGATTGTTGCTATTCTACCTAATAATGAAATTTGCATCTTATTCCAATTTTCCAAGTCCTTTTCAATATGTTTCAGTAATTTAGTATAATTATCCTCTTGCAGATTTAATGTTCTAGCTCTTAACCAAATTCCTAAATATTTCATTTTATTTACAATTTGTAATCCCGTCTTTTCTTCCAATTTTTTTTTGTTTACTATTTGTCATGTTTTTAACTAGCATTTTGGTTTTTTCCTTTTTTTAAAAAAAAACAAGTTTTATTAATTTTCAAAACACACAAGTCATCATTATCCATTACATATTTAAACCTTTTTCCATTATAAATTTAACAAGTCAAATGAACTATAATTCTGTTTTAAACCATTTCCATATAAACATACAAAAACCTATCCATTTTCTCTTTATTTCTCTTTACTCTTATTCCATTTTATTATTATTATTTCATCTATTTCTTTCTGACTTAGTTACCATTATTCTCATTCTATATTTCTGCAAGGTTTCATTAATTCTCCCAAAAAAAAAACAAAAAAAAACCCATATATACACAACACACAAAACATAAAAAAAATCTTTTTGGAAAGTAACTTGGACCCAGGTATCTCTTTCTTCATGGACTTCCACTGTATTCATGCTCATATTACATATCATTACTTATTTTATTTACCATTCTAAGTCTTCTATATTAACTTCTCCCCATATTTCACTCTTTTTAGTTCTATCTTAATTAATCATCTTAATTTGAGTCATTATATTTGTATCTTTTGTCCATTCTTTATTGTACCTTTGTCTCATTCCTTATTAAAAAAAGAAATTTCTCCTGAAATCACTAATCAGAGTATGATGCCTTTCTATCTCCCCACTAAATTAATCAAGTTAATCTTTAAAATAACACCCAATACCCAATCCGATTTTGCTTGGTACATTCTAACTGAATAATACATCCAGAATAATTAAATACATAGTTAAACAATAAATCTAAATATTAAAAACAAATACTATAATAAAAATTTTATAATAACATCAATACCATAATCTTGTTAAACTCTTTAATTAAAGCTCAATATTCTAAATCTCCCCTCATATTATTAAATTTTAAAACCAATCATTATTAACATTTCAACATTTTAATCTCTTATCAACTCTTAAGCCATTTAAGTTTTCTATTTCTAATACAATACTACAATATCATCTTATGTACCTTGCAAAATCTCTTTGCAGAAATTATACTTATCCTTTATCCCTAAAAAAGATTCCTTTTTTCCCATTTAATTTCAAAACTTTGTAGCTTTTCTCCACCTTTTCCCTTTCTTTCTTCTCCCAACAAACCTTTCTACCCCCCCTTCTTCTAGCCTCTGCCTTACTGGCTTCCCTTCTCTGTCATATTCCTCTTCCCTTTTGTTTACCATCATTATATTGATTTTGCACTTTATTTTTCCCTTTCTTAAATGTTTTTTTAAATCTTAAGTCCTTTATTTCTCTTCCTTTCCCTCTTCCTTCCCTCTTGGTCGAGTTCTGAGATTTATTAAAGATGGCTTCCTCTCCTTCTTCTTCTTCTGCTGTCTTCATCTGTTGCAATGTTTGTTGATAGTTAATGAGCGCCATTTCCAAAAAAAGGCAGGCTTCTTTCAAACCAGCTTTACCATTTTTTTTTGCTTGCTCATAGTCCCTTCTCAGTTCCTCAATAGAAGGAGCCATTATAAATCTTTTCTTTTCTTTTCTCTTACAACAACCAAAATATTCCAAAGGAAAAATAAAACAATCCCAAAATTATCAATCAGTCCAAACCAAGACAGAGTTCCCACTCTCTCCTCCTAGGGTAGTATCAATCAGAAAAAAAGAAAGTCCAAATCTATTTCTTAAAATCCTACTGCAATATATTTTAGTCTTTCAATCCTTAAGGCATCTCCTCCAACAAAGTCTTAGCATACAAATATTTTTTTTTTAGTCCTCTCTTTTCCCACTCATCGCTTAGAGCCAGTTTTCACCTAAAAAAAATAGGTTTCTTAATATTCACTTTTTATTCCGTAGAAAAAGAGGGTAAGCTATCCTTTCAGCACCATCAAACTGCCGCTTTTTTCCTCTTCTCGAAGGTATCATTCAGAAAGTCATACTTTTCAGGAATTTTGTTAAATATGTCTTAGAGTCCTAGGAACCAAGAAAAACTTTCTCCTTTCAAGCACTTTCTCCACTTCCTCCTGCGCATTCTTACCCGGCTGCCAGCTTCTTTGTGGCGGCCATTACGGACCGCCGCTGCACCGTCCTGGGAAAAGGGGTTCTGCCAGCCGGGGAGGGGTCTGCAACACCCCAAACCCTTCTCCGGATCCCCCTACCTTCAGCTGCCCCTGCAGGGCAGCCTAGCTCCGTATCCGTCCGGATCGGAGCCCCAAAAACGGCTAGCGTGGCAGGGATCGCGCAGCTTCGCAAATCCCTGCCGCTCGCGAAGCCGACAAACCAGAAGTCTCCTGGTTTTTTCCTTATTGATTTTTAATCCTGCTAATTTACCAAATTTATCTATTTCGTTTAGAAGAGCTGGTCCTGAGTCTATTGGATCTTGTATAACAAAAACCATATCATCTGCGAAGCTTGTAATTTATATTTTTGATTTTTAATTTTAATTCCTTTAATTTCTTTATTTAATCTAATTCTGTCCAGCAAAGTTTCCAAAATTGTTATAAAAAGCAGAGGTGAAAGCAGACATCCCTGTCTGACCCCCTTCCTTATCTTTAATGATTTGGTAATTTCTCCATTTAATAATACATTGGCCTTTTGTGTGGCATAGATTGCATTCAACATTTTTACAAAATTATCTCCAAAATCCATCAGATTAATCTGCTTTTTCATAAAGTCCCAGTTTAAATTATCAAAGGCCTTTTTTGCATCCAGGAAGACCAAGGCCACTTGGCTTCCTGGATGCTTTTCATAATATTCCAATATGTCTATTATTGTTCTTGTGTTATATCTGATCTGCCTCGTGGGAAGAAATCCATTTTGATCCAGGTGAATTTTATTACTGAGTATTTTCTTTAATCTTTCTGCCATTACCGTCATAAAAATTTTGTAATCTGAATTTAAAAGGGATATTGGTCTGTGATTCTTTGTTTGATTGGCATCTGCACCCTCTTTCAGAATCAATGTTATGTATGCTTCCTTCCAAGATTCTGGCTTCCAGTAATACCCCATTGCAAACCTCTAATAGCAGTATCTCTAGTATATCACCTATCTCTTTATATAGCTTGTTTGGTAGCCCATCTGGGCCTGGCATTTTGTTTCTTTTTTGTTTTTGGATCACCGCCTTTAGCTTGTCTAAAGTTATTTCTTTATTCAGCATCTCTTTTTTATCCTCTGATATTGGATAGAGAGTTCCTTCTTTCAAATATTCTTCTATTTTATTTAAATCAACTACTTCTTGTTTGTAAAGATCTTCAAAGTACTCTCTTACAATTTCCTTCTTTTTTCTCCTGATCTGTCTCTATTATTCCATTTTTATCCTGTAATTGATATATAGTTCTTTTCTGATTTTCTTTTCTTAATTTATATGCCAGCCACCTTTCGGGTTTATTTGCATGTTCAAAATAATTTTTTGTGTATAATTTTTTTAATTAGTTCCTCTTGATCTAAAATATTCATCTCATGTTTAACTAATGCTAGTTCATTTCTAATATGCTCATCTCCCTGAGTTTCCATTTGCTTATTTTCCAATTTCTCTATTCTTTTTGTTAGGGCTTTCCGCTTCCCCTCTCTTTCTTTGTTTCTATTTGCTATATAAGCTATCAAATTAAGTATGTCTCCATTGTATCCCATAGGTTCTGCAATGAGGTATCCTGTTTTTTATTAAATTTGAAAAAATTAATCAATTCTTCCTTAACTTTTTGAATATATTCTTCCTCTTTCAGTACTTGGGAATTAAGTGTCCATCTACCTTTTTTATAATGACTATTTTTCCAAACTATCTGTATTGGGTTATGATCTGCCCACGTGTTAGCCAAAATTTTTATGTCCTGAATCTCTTTGTATAGCTCGCTATTTACCCAGGCCATATCTATTATGGACCATGATTTGTGTGGGCTGGAGTAGAAAGTGAACTGTGAAATTCCTGGGTTCCTTTTTCTCCACGCATCCATTAATTCTAATTCTTCTACCATCTCTATGAATTTCTTAGGCAATGTATTCCATTTCTAATATTGTCTTTGTTCACAAGCATAATCTTGTCTATTATCTGTTATTGCATTATAGTCTCCTATAATACAAATTCTTGGGTTTCCAAATTCTATTAGTTTTTCATATAAGCTTTTGTAAAATTCACCCTGGTTTTTATTAGGGGCATATATAATAATGTCTAATAATGTCTTTTTATTTTGCATTACCACCTCTACCATTACTATTCTTCCCAATTCATCTTTATAAATCAATTCTGAGGCTATATCTTCTTTTATATATAATACTACCCCTCTTTTTTTCTCTTCCGCCAATGTTGCATACATTTTCCCCAACTTTTTATTTAATAAGTATCCTTTATCTCTCTTCTTTATATGAACCTCTTGAATACATATTATATCCACTTTTTTGTTTTTCTAACTTAAAAAAATATTCTTTTTCTCTTAGCTGGGTCATTTAACACATTGATATTTATAGATATCAAATTCATTCCTTTATCCATCCTTTCTTACTTCTACCCCTCAATATTGTTACTCGTCATTTGACTTCTCATCCTCACTCCTATTTCTTCTTTTCCCAATGTCTCCTCATCTCCTTCCCTCTCGTTCTCCTTCTCCCTCCCCCTGCTTCTAAATTGTAGCTCTTCTTGACTCGGAATTTCATGGTTGTCTCTACTACTCAGTTCTTCCTCTATTCCTCCTATTTGGTCAAAGAATTCTTGAGCTTTGGTTAGGTTATCTATTCTCACCCTTTTTTCCTTCCATATTGCTAGTATACCCTCTGGGGTAATCCATCTAAAAGATTTTTGTTTTTTTGTTTAAGTAATTCGTGAGAAATCAATAATATTTCCTTTGTTTGTGAATTTTCCTCAGCACCTCTTTTAGAACAATCACTTCTCTATCTTTGTATTTAATTCCTTCATCTCTCATAACTCTATAAATTATATCCTTCACTCGCCTCCTTGCAAATCTAATATGCACTTCTCTGGGGAGTCTATGCCATCTCGCGTAGCTCATGTACACTCTGTATACGTTGTCTAGCTCATTCACCATCTCATCCCTATCTCTGTTCAGAAGCTCCGCCAACATCTCCGCCATCACCAAGAGTAAGTTCTCTCCCCTCTCTTCCTCCACATTCTGGAATCTAAGATAATAGGAGGCCTTATTGATCTCAAGATGAATCAGGGTCTCATTGGTCTCTTGTGGTGTAATTTCCTGAGTTTTCTGATGTGATATCCTGAGCGGGTGGCCGTGATGTAGCATTCTGGGTTTTAGTCTGGCTTCGAGTTTGGGGTCCGGGTCTGTGTTCTTTGCATGTGTCAGCTTGTTTGGTTTTGGGGTCAGGGGGTTCACCAGCTGTCACACCACAAGAACTCAAGAAGTTGCAACACAGCAAATGACTCAGGATAGCACAGCACAAGACCAAGGGTACCACAGCAATAAATCTCACAAGGTCATCACACAACCCTTTACCCAAGCCGTTACAACACAGGAGGCTAATGGAAAAGAGATCAAAACACAAGTGACCCAGGAGATTACAACGCAGGACCCAGGATACCACAACAAAAGAACTCGCAAGCCCATCACACAACCCATTACCCAAGCCGTTAAAACACGAGAGGCTATTGGAAAAAAAGATCACTATAAAACAAACGACCCAGGAGATTACAGCACAAGATCCAGGATATCTCCACAACAAAACTCATAAGGCCATCACACAGCCCATTATACCAACATCAACTCCATCAACCAATCAAGAGGCAGCAGTGCAGCCAACCAGCCCAGCACACCAGTCCCCACCACTAGTATTTATAGAGAGACGGCAGCTCCGATCACACACTGCTTGCCCTGGCATGAAGCTGAAAACACCAGCCTGTGGATGGCGAGTGGGACCTCACCAAAACGTCACCAAGATACTCTTAATCTTACATGGGAAAAGACCCGAACACACCTAGAGCTACATACATATACATATACATATACATATACATATACATATACATATACATATACATATACATATACATATACATATACATATACATATACATATACATATACATATATATATATATATATATATATATATACATATATATATATATATATATATATATATATATATATATATATATATATATATATATATATATATATGGATCTTTGGTTATTCGGGTTCTCTCCGCGTAAGATTCAAAGTATCTAGGCAACGTTTGGCAAGGTCCCACTCGCCATCTTCAGGCTGGTGCTTTCGGCTTAGTGCCAGTGCAAGCAGTGTGTGACCGGAGCTGCCATCTCTCTTTATATACAAGTGGTGGGGGATGGTGTGCTGGGCTGGTTGGCTGTGCTGCAGCCTCTTGATTGGTTGATGGAGTTGATGTTGGTATAATGGGCTGTGTAATGGCCTTTTGTTGTAGAGATATCCTGGATCTTGTGCTGTCATCTCCTGGGTCGTTAGCCTCTTGTGTTTTAACGGCTTGGGTAATGGGTTGTGTGATGGGCTTGTGAGTTCTTTTGTTGTGGTATCCTGGGTCTTGCGTTGTAATCTCCTGGGTCGTTTGTGTTTTGATCTCTTTTCGATTAGCCTCCTGTGTAGTAACAGCTTGGGTAATGGGTTGTGTGATGACCTTGTGAGATTTATTGCTGTGGTATCCTTGGTCTTGTGCTGTGATATCCTGGGTCATTTGCTGTGTTGTGACTTCTTGAGTTCTTGAGGTGTAATTTCTTGAGTTTTCTGATGTGATGTCCTGAGCGGGTGGCTGTGATGTAGCATTTTGGGTTTTTAATATGGCTTTGAGTTTGGGGTCTGGGTCTGTGTTCGTTTGGCTTCGAGTTCGTGGTCGTGCCACATCTTCATGGTGGGGGTCAGTTCGCTTCATGTATGGTTCAGAGGAGTTTGAAGTGGGTAGTGATGCAGCTGCAGTGCGGCTTCTGGTCTGTGGTCGTATTTGTATGTCTCATCGGTTTTCTGTGTGGGTGTGAGTCTGATTATCATTTCACGTGGAAGTGTGGTGGTGCTTCTTCCTTTAATGCTAGTGGGGTGTGACTTGATTGTGGCCTCATGGGTGTGGGTCTGGTGTCATTTATCATGTTGGGGGGGTGCTCTACTGGGTCTGTTCATGATGCAGGCGGGTTTCCAAATGGCTGGTATGAGGCGGGAGGTGTCGGAGGTGTCTCTCTTTTATTTCATGCTGTGTGGGCATTTTTCTATCTCTATGGCTTCTCTGATTATTCTGCTGCTGTGGTGTTCAGTTTTGGCGATAGTTCTGGTATTTTTAAGGTCAATCTCATGTCCTGTGGCTTTGAGGTGTTGGACCAGGGAAGAGGTTGGTTCTTCTTTTTGATTGAGTTCTTATGTTCTTCAACGCGTGCACTTATTCTTCTGTTAGTTTGTCCAATGTATGTGGTGAGGCAGGCAGTGCAAGGGATTTCATATACTCCTTGGTTTTCTAACTCGATTTTGTCTTTAGGTTTCTTAGGATGGTGGATATTTTTCTGTTTGTGCAGAATGCTGTTTTAATGTTGTGTTTTTGGAGGATCTTGCTGATTTTGTCTGTAGTGCCTTTTATATATGGGAGGAGGGCTTTGCCGTTCTCTTGTTCTCTGTCTTGGATTTTGGTTGGGGTTTCTTTTTGGATTAGGTGGGTGATCTTCTTTCTTTGGAATCCATTGGCTGTTAGTACGTTGGTGAGAGTGTTTAGTTCGGTTTTTAGGTGTTGTTCATCAGCTAAGCATTTTGTTCTGGAGATGAGTGTCTCAGCTACGGAATTGATCTGTGCTGGGTGGTGGTGTGAGAGTGCGTGTAGATAGCGGTTTGTATGTGTTTTCTTTTGGTAGATGGTGTGTCCTAGGGAGCCATTGGGTTTTTTGTATACCAAGACATCTAGGAAGGGAAGTTGATTGTTAGCTTCTGTTTCCATGGTGAATTGTATTTTGGGGTGTAGGCTGTTGAGGTGTGTGAGGAAGTTGTTCAGTTTTTCTTTCCCGTGTGGCCAGATTATGAAGGTGTCATCTACGTATCTGAGCCAGAGTTTGGGTTTGTGATCATATTTTTCTAGAGCTTGTGTTTCAAAGTGTTCCATGTAGAGGTTTGCGATGACAGGTGAGAGGGGTGATCCCATGGGTGCTCCTTCTATTTGTTTGTATTTTTGTCCATTGTAGGTGAAGTATGTATTGGATAGACAGTGGTTGGTCAGATCTAGGATGTGCTTGGGGGGTTGTATTTGTTTTGGATGGCTGTCAAGGCTTCTTTTATTGGCACTTGGGTGAAGAGGGATATGACATCGAAGCTAACTAGTAGGTCGCTGGGTTGTAAGTTTTGTTTCTTTATGATCTCGATGAACTGGAATGAGTTTCTTACATGTGAGTTGATGGATTCTGCATAGGGCTGTAGTTGTTTGGCGAGAAATTTGGCTAGGTTTTGTAGAGGTGAGCCTATGGAGCTGACTATTGGTCTAAGTGGAGTTCCTTCTTTGTGTATCTTGGGGAGACCATAAAGCTTAGGGCATCTGGATGATTTCTCTCTGGGTATGATTCTTTGCTGGATTTCTTCACTGATGGGGGAGGCTTTTATTTTGGATCTGGTGGTTTTTTCTAGGTAGGTGGAAAAAGAAAGAAAGAAGATCACCCACCCACAAAGAAAGAAGATCACCCACCTAATCCAAAAAGAAACCCCAACCAAAATCCAAGACAGAGAACAAGAGAACGGCAAAGCCCTCCTCCCATATATAAAAGGCACTACAGACAAAATCAGCAAGATCCTCCAAAAACACAACATTAAAACAGCATTCTGCACAAACAGAAAAATATCCACCATCCTAAGAAACCCTAAAGACAAAATCGAGTTAGAAAACCAAGGAGTATATGAAATCCCCTGCACTGTCTGCCTCACCACATACATTGGACAAACTAACAGAAGAATAAGTGCACGCGTTGAAGAACATAAGAACTCAATCAAAAAAGAAGAACCAACCTCTTCCCTAGTCCAACACCTCAAAGCCACAGGACATGAGATTGACCTTAAAAATACCAGAACTATCGCCAAAACTGAACACCACAGCAGCAGAATAATCAGAGAAGCCATAGAGATAGAAAAACGCCCACACAGCATGAATAAAAGAGATGACACCTCCCGCTTACCAGCCATTTGGAAACCCGCCCTCATGAACAGACGCAGTACCCAACATGATAAATGACACCAGACCCACACCCATGAGGGCCACACAAGATGCCACCACCACACTTCCACGTAAAAATCAGACTCACACCCACACAGAAGATGAGACACGACCACAGACCAGAAGCCGCACTGCAGCTGCATCACTACCCACTTCAAACTCCTCTGAACCATACATGAAGCGAACTGACCCCCACCATGAAGATGTGGCACCACCACGAACTCGAAGCCAAACGAACACAGACCCAGACCCCAAACTCAAAGCCATATTAAAAACCCAAAATGCTACATCACAGCCACCCGCTCAGGACATCACATCAGAAAACTCAAGAAATTACACCTCAAGAACTCAAGAAGTCACAACACAGCAAATGACCCAGGATATCACAGCACAAGACCAAGGATACCACAGCAATAAATCTCACAAGGTCATCACACAACCCATTACCCAAGCTGTTACTACACAGGAGGCTAATGGAAAAGAGATCAAAACACAAACGACCCAGGAGATTACAACGCAAGACCCAGGATACCACAACAAAAGAACTCACAAGCCCATCACACAACCCATTACCCAAGCCGTTAAAACACAAGAGGCTAACGACCCAGGAGATGACAGCACAAGATCCAGGATATCTCTACAACAAAAGGCCATTACACAGCCCATTATACCAACATCAACTCCATCAACCAATCAAGAGGCTGCAGCACAGCCAACCAGCCCAGCACACCATCCCCCACCACTTGTATATATAGAGAGATGGCAGCTCCGGTCACACACTGCTTGCACTGGCACTAAGCCGAAAGCACCAGCCTGAAGATGGCGAGTGGGACCTCGCCGAAACGTTGCCTAGATACTTTGAATCTTACGCGGGAGAGAACCCGAATAACCAAAGATCCACATACAAATACCCGCGAGAACCTCAGAAAACAAATATTGCACCTCTACGGGGAGGAAACCCACCATCTGACCAGGACTTATGAAAACTTGAAGTCCAAAGAGCTTCCATTTTATGTGACCTCGCATTCCTATGCAACTGCCGAGATCAAAATTTAATTCCCACAAGCTTCCAATTGAAATTCCACACCAACACAGCAGCCACCAAACGCATCCTAAAAAGAACAGAATTGGCCCTAATTAGAAATGAACTTCACACAAAAGATTTCTCCTAGACCAAATCAACAAAGATCTTCTTACACTTCACCTCAGACTCAGCAACAAGATTCACCCCTTACTTTGGGACAAATCCAAACAACTCGCTGTCTGGAGAGCCGAAACACAGACCACCCTCAAGACAGACACACACACCAACAAACTCAGAAAACTACAACAATGCCAGAAACCAACTCCCCCCCTCACAGCCACACATGAAACAAACAGTGCACAACATCTCAGACAAGATCCTCACCGAAGCCGAAACCAAGGTCCTTTCAAAAGGATTCAACTTTGCTGTTGCTCCCAAACACATCCCCACAGAAACCATCATATGCGGAGTTGAAACCAGCCTGACCAAAACCAACCCTGATGAGGCTAATAGAATCAGACTCGAAATCACCAACATCCTCTGCACTAGCAAACCACCCAAAAGCAACTTATCCAAAGAAGAACAAACTGCACTACGTAACCTGAAAGAAGACACCAGCATAATAATCCTACCAGCAGACAAGGGCAACGCAACAGTGGTTATGAACACATCTGACTACCAAACCAAGTTAACCAACCTACTCCTAGACCCCACATACAAACCCCTAAAGACAGACCCCACCACCTACCTAGAAAAAACCACCAGATCCAAAATAAAAGCCTCCCCATCAGTGAAGAAATCCAGCAAAGAATCATACCCAGAGAGAAATCATCCAGATGCCCTAAGCTTTATGGTCTCCCAAGATACACAAAGAAGGAACTCCACTTAGACCAATAGTCAGCTCCATAGGCTCACCTCTACAAAACCTAGCCAAATTTCTCGCCAAACAACTGCAGCCCTATGCAGAATCCATCAACTCACATGTAAGAAACTCATTCCAGTTCATCGAGATCATAAAGAAACAAAACTTACAACCCAGCGACCTACTAGTTAGCTTCGATGTCATATCCCTCTTCACCCAAGTGCCAATAAAAGAAGCCTTGACAGCCATCCAAAACAAATACAACCCCCAAGCACATCCTAGATCTGACCAACCACTGTCTATCCAATACATACTTCACCTACAATGGACAAAAATACAAACAAATAGAAGGAGCACCCATGGGATCACCCTCTCACCTGTCATCGCAAACCTCTACATGGAACACTTTGAAACACAAGCTCTAGAAAAATATGATCACAAACCCAAACTCTGGCTCAGATACGTAGATGACACCTTCATAATCTGGCCACACGGGAAAGAAAAACTGAACAACTTCCTCACACACCTCAACAGCCTACACCCCAAAATACAATTCACCATGGAAACAGAAGCTAACAATCAACTTCCCTTCCTAGATGTCTTGGTATACAAAAAACCCAATGGCTCCCTAGGACACACCATCTACCAAAAGAAAACACATACAAACCGCTATCTACACGCACTCTCACACCACCACCCAGCACAGATCAATTCCGTAGCTGAGACACTCATCTCCAGAACAAAATGCTTAGCTGATGAACAACACCTAAAAACCGAACTAAACACTCTCACCAACGTACTAACAGCCAATGGATTTCAAAGAAAGAAGATCACCCACCTAATCCAAAAAGAAACCCCAACCAAAATCCAAGACAGAGAACAAGAGAACGGCAAAGCCCTCCTCCCATATATAAAAGGCACTACAGACAAAATCAGCAAGATCCTCCAAAAACACAACATTAAAACAGCATTCTGCACAAACAGAAAAATATCCACCATCCTAAGAAACCCTAAAGACAAAATCGAGTTAGAAAACCAAGGAGTATATGAAATCCCCTGCACTGCCTGCCTCACCACATACATTGGACAAACTAACAGAAGAATAAGTGCACGCGTTGAAGAACATAAGAACTCAATCAAAAAGAAGAACCAACCTCTTCCCTGGTCCAACACCTCAAAGCCACAGGACATGAGATTGACCTTAAAAATACCAGAACTATCGCCAAAACTGAACACCACAGCAGCAGAATAATCAGAGAAGCCATAGAGATAGAAAACGCCCACACAGCATGAATAAAAGAGATGACACCTCCCGCTTACCAGCCATTTGGAAACCCGCCCTCATGAACAGACGAGTACCCAACATGATAAATGACACCAGACCCACACCCATGAGGGCCACACAAGATGCCACCACCACACTTCCACGTAAAAATCAGACTCACACCCACACAGAAGATGAGACACGACCACAGACCAGAAGCCGCACTGCAGCTGCATCACTACCCACTTCAAACTCCTCTGAACCATACATGAAGCGAACTGACCCCCACCATGAAGATGTGGCACGACCACGAACTCGAAGCCAAACGAACACAGACCCAGACCCCAAACTCAAAGCCATATTAAAAACCCAAAATGCTACATCACAGCCACCCGCTCAGGACATCACATCAGAAAACTCAAGAAATTACACCTCAAGAACTCAAGAAGTCACAACACAGCAAATGACCCAGGATATCACAGCACAAGACCAAGGATACCACAGCAATAAATCTCACAAGGTCATCACACAACCCATTACCCAAGCTGTTATTACACAGGAGGCTAATCGAAAAGAGATCAAAACACAAACGACCCAGGAGATTACAACGCAAGACCCAGGATACCACAACAAAAGAACTCACAAGCCCATCACACAACCCATTACCCAAGCCGTTAAAACACAAGAGGCTAACGACCCAGGAGATGACAGCACAAGATCCAGGATATCTCTACAACAAAGGCCATTACACAGCCCATTATACCAACATCAACTCCATCAACCAATCAAGAGGCTGCAGCACAGCCAACCAGCCCAGCACACCATCCCCCACCACTTGTATATAAAGAGAGATGGCAGCTCCGGTCACACACTGCTTGCACTGGCACTAAGCCGAAAGCACCAGCCTGAAGATGGCGAGTGGGACCTCGCAAACGTTGCCTAGATACTTTGAATCTTACGCGGAGAGAACCGAATAACCAAAGATCCACATACATACCGAGAACAGATATATATATATATATATATATATATATATATATATATATATATATATATATATATATATATATATATATATATATATATATATATATATATATATATTTGTTTTCTGAGGTTCTCAGGATTTGTATGTGGATCTTTGGTTATTCGGGTTTTCTCCCGCGTAAGATTGAAGTATCTAGGCAACGTTTCATGAAGTCTCATTCATCATCTTCAGGCTTCTGTCTTGGCTCTGTGCTTCTCAGAGTGATGTGAGCTTGCAGCTGCTTCTTCCTTTTAACTGCTAGTGGGGTGTGACTTGATTGGTTGGGGGCTTGGCTGTGTTCTGATTGGGTGGGTGTGTGTTCTCATTGGTTGGGGTTTGGCTGTGTTCTGATTGGTTGGGGGTTGGCTGTGTTCTGATTGGCTGGAGGTGTGTTCTGTTCAGGTGGGGGCTTGGTTGTGCTCAGGTTGGTCTTAGTTACTGGGGGATTTGAGCTGGTGAGCTGTGATCTTGCTGTTTGGCTTCGAGTTTGTGGTCGTGCTGCATCTTCATGGTGGGGGTCAGTTCGCTTCATGTATGGCTCAGGGGGTTGAAGTGGGTAGTGATGCAGCTGCAGTGCGGCTTCTGGTCTGTGGTCGTGTCTCATCTTCTGTGTGGGTGTGAGTCTGCTTTTTACGTGGAAGTGTGGTGGTGGCATCTTGTGTGGCCCTCGTGGGTGTGGGTCTGGTGTCATTCATCATGTTAGGTACTCGTCTGTTCATGAGGGCGGGTTTCCAAATGGCTGGTAGCGGGAGGTGTCATCTCTTTTATTCATGCTGTGTGGGCATTTTTCTATCTCTATGGCTTCTCTGATTATTCTGTTGTTTAAGTGTTCGGTTTTGGCGATAGTTGTGGTATTTTTAAAGTCAATCTCATGTCCTGTGGCTTTGAGGTGTTGGACCAGGGAAGAGGTCGGTTCTTCTTTTTGATTGAGTTCTTATGTTCTTCAACGCGTGCATTTATTCTCCTGTTAGTTTGTCCAATGTATGTGGTGGGACAGGCGGTGCAAGGGATTTCGTATACTCCTTGGTTTTCTAACTCGATTTTGTCTTTAGGGTTTCTTAGGATGGTGGATATTTTTCTGTTTGTGCAGAATGCTGTTTTAATGTTGTGTTTTTGGAGGATCTTGCTGATTTTGTCTGTAGTGCCTTTTATATATGGGAGGAGGGCTCTGCCGTTCTCTTGTTCTCTGTCTTGGATTTTGGTTGGGGTTTCTTTTTGGATTAGGTGGGTAATCTTCTTTCTTTGGAATCCATTGGCTGTTAGTACGTTGGTGAGAGTGTTTAGTTCGGTTTTTAGGTGTTGTTCATCAGCTAAGCATTTTGTTCTGGAGATGAGTGTCTCAGCTACGGAATTGATCTGTGCTGGGTGGTGGTGTGAGAGTGCATGTAGATAGAGGTTTGTATGTGTTTTCTTCTGGTAGATGGTGTGTCCTAGGGAGCCATTGGGTTTTTTGTATACCAAGACATCTAGGAAGGGAAGTTGATTGTTAGCTTCTGTTTCCATGGTGAATTGTATTTTGGGGTGTAGGCTGTTGAGGTGTGTGAGGAAGTTGTTCAGTTTTTCTTTCCCGTGTGGCCAGATTATGAAGGTGTCATCTACGTATCTGAGCCAGAGTTTGGGTTTGTGATCATATTTTTCTAGAGCTTGTGTTTCAAAGTGTTCCATGTAGAGGTTTGCGATGACAGGTGAGAGGGGTGATCCCATGGGTGCTCCTTCTATTTGTTTGTATTTTTGTCCGTTGTAGGTGAAGTATGTATTGGATAGACAGTGGTTGGTCAGATCTAGGATGTGCTGGGGGTTGTATTTGTTTTGGATGGCTGTCAAGGCTTCGTTTATTGGCACTTGGGTGAAGAGGGATATGACATCGAAGCTCACTAGTAGGTCGCTGGGTTGTAAGTTTTGTTTCTTTATGATCTCGATGAACTGGAATGAGTTTTTACATGTGAGTTGATGGATTCTGCATAGGGCTGTAGTTGTTTGGCGAGAAATTTGGCTAGGATTTGTAGAGGTGAGCCTATGGAGCTGACTATTGGTCTAAGTGGAGTTCCTTCTTTGTGTATCTTGGGAGACCATAAAGCTTAGGGCATCTGGATGATTTCTTTCTGGGTATGATTCTTTGCTGGATTTCTTCACTGATGGGGGAGGCTTTTATTTTGGATCTGGTGGTTTTTTCTAGGTAGGTGGTGGGGTCTGTCTTTAGGGGTTTGTATGTGGGGTCTAGGAGTAGGTTGGTTAACTTGGTTTGGTAGTCAGATGTGTTCATAACCACTGTCGCGTTGCCCTTGTCTTCTGGTAGGATTATTATGCTGGTGTCTTCTTTCAGGTTACGTAGTGCAGTTTGTTCTTCTTTGGATAAGTTGCTTTTGGGTGGTTTGCTAGTGCAGAGGATGTTGGTGATTTCGAGTCTGATTCTATTAGCATCATCAGGGTTGGTTTTGGTCAGGCTGGTTTCAACTCCGCATATGATGGTTTCTGTGGGGATGTGTTTGGGAGCGACAGCAAAATTGAATCCTTTTGAAAGGACCTTGGTTTCGGCTTCGGTGAGGATCTTGTCTGAGATGTTGTGCACTGTTTGTTTCATGTGTGGCTGTGAGGGGGGAGGAGTTGGTTTCTGGCGTTGTTGTAGTTTTCTGAGTTTGTTGGTGTGTGTGTCTGTCTTGAGGGTGGTCTGTGTTTCGGCTCTCCAGACAGCGAGTTGTTTGGATTTGTCCCAAAGTAAGGGGTGAATCTTGTTGCTGAGTCTGAGGTGAAGTGTGAGGAGATCTTTGTTGATCTTTGTGCTCACATCACTCTGAGAAGCACAGAGCCGAAGACAGAAGCCTGAAGATGATGAATGAGACTTCATCGAAACATTGCCTAGATACTTCCAATCTTACGCGGGAGAAAGAGAGGGAAAGAATAATTAATTATCTCATCTTTATATTAATTGATATATTAAGATCATTAATCTATAGTCAATCAAATATATGTAAAGAGTGAAAGAAAAGAAAGATAAAATATACTCCAAAGGGGTTAAATATCACTTACGCAAATTAAAACCTATTTCAAAATAACCAATCAATCTTGTTTTCTTATTAATTAAATATATACCATAAGTTAATAGAAAATGATATTATACCATTCTGATCAGTTTTAAGGGAGAAAAAGAGAACAAAATGAACACTAAACAAGGAGAGGATTTACAATCTCCTTCTTTCCTAGTGTTTCCTTAGTAATCCAGTTATATCCAGTAATAAATTCAAGTCTCAATTCTCAGTTCCCAGTTCTCAGTTCAGCCTGGTACCTCTGCCACTTTACTCTGCTCTCCCAGTCACAATGTCTGCCTCCATGAATTGCACTGTCACTCCTCTAATCACTTTCAAAGATTTCAAAGTTTCACGGTTCTTCTCCGCTATAAAATACTCTCCGTGGTATGTTCATATGGCTGGAAATACAAAACTTTCCTCATCAATAGTCACTCTCCTTTCCACTTTCCTTTTTAAAAGCAATTTTCTGCTTTATCTGGAGCTATGGGTAAACAGCTCAGTCTTGCCTCCACTTTCCACTTTCCCCCTTCCACTCCGGAGTTTCTCACACGTACCAATTACCTTTCAAATTTATCCATTAGTTATAATCCAACATCGATTTCCTTTTGGTCTCTTTCCCGGACTCCAAATTCGATTTTGTCTCTCCACTTCCTTCTCAAAGTTGTTCCGTCACTTCTTCGGGCCAGCCTAACTGGCTGACTTCTTTTGCCCTGTGCTTCGGGCTCCCTTCTTTACCTCCAGGATTGCAATTCCCATTTCTGCTCCAAGAGTTGTTCCTCACTTGAGTGATCCCACCAGGATCTAACTTTGCCTCGAACGGCTACCCATGAGCAAAAAACCCAATGTAGGAGAGCGGATCAAGGTTCTCCTACCTCGCCATGCCGCGACGTCACCGGAAGTCCCCCAGGTACTCTCCTTACACATTCATACAGTCCTTGAAATCTCTCCTTGAAGAGAGAGATTTGGGTTTGGAGATCATGGTCTGAGTTATCTGGATGATGGACTACTGGCACAGAATAAATCGCACATCACAAAGACTAGTGAAAATATATTAGGACTTTAAATTGAACTTGCAGTTTGACAAGGGAAATGTTGCCATAATGGGACATATTAAAGCACTCAAAGAAAAATCAGAAATATTTTATGTTCGTTCATAAAGTTCAGTCTTTGACTTTGCTCAGATATGGGAAATAGGTTAGAAAAGCTTGAACTCTCATTGCAGAAAGACAACTACAATTTAATAGATATAACAGTGAATATAAATAAGATCTGTTCCAAAAAGGAACAGAAGTAATAGAAAGGAAACAAAAGATGGGATATATGTAAAAAGTGGCTGAGAAATTCAGGTAACAAATTTAGCAATGCGGTGGAGAGCCTATGGATTAAACCAAAGGGAGAATGAATAAAATCAATACATTTTTGGCATTTTCTCTTGCTGCTTCTCCAATAAGAACATGCTGCTTAGTTCTTTAGGAAGCTGAAAAGAATTCCAAAAGCTGAGTGGGATCTGAAGAAAGATGCTACAGGGCTCATGCAAGGCAACACTTTTGGACCCGGGAACTGGATGAGCATGCAGTATAAAGGGCATATGGCATTAAATGAAGCAAGCAACACATAGACCATGTTTCGTGGTGCATCATTCACTGTTGCATCATGATGTGATTTTCTGGTTCAGCATGCCTTGTTAGTACAATCACATTGGAGGGCATTTTATAAAGATTAGAACGATATTGTCTCAGAATGAAAAATATCAAAATATCTTTGAAAGTGTTGCTAGTTAAAATTGGATGGAATACATAGGAGAAAAGCACCTTTAAATACGCACACTGTCAGGGTTCCAAGTAATAAATCCATTGCAAGCAGGACTCTGAGGTGATTGAATCCCTCAAAGGATATTTTAATTAGAAATATCATATTGGCATAGATCTGGTGAAAACTGACTCTGAAAACTCCCATGGTTTTCACCTTATTAAAAGTAAAAGTTTTTCTACTTTCTCAAAACAATCAGTCCCATGGTCCAATCACCATACAGTCCTACAACCGGGTGGCATCACTCCGCCTTCTTCTGACTAGGTGTGAGAATGTCCTTGGTTCTCAAGAGAGAGCATTTTGTTTTGGCTACAAAATCCCCTCTATTTGAAATCCAGGTCCCTGTTCCTCAGCTCTTGTGTGACAACACTGAAGCAGACAAAATGGCTTTGGCCAGGCCAGCTTCAGGGTTGACACACACATTAACACGACAATCCCAACAGCAATATAAGCCATAAATAGTCCTTGACTTATGATCATTTGACAATTCTTCAAAATTATGATAGTGTTGAAAAAAATAACTTATGACTAGTCCAACCATTGCAGATCCTTGCAGTGATATGATCAAAATTCAGGTGTTTGGCAATTGATATACATTTATGATAATTGCCATGATCACCATTTGCATCCTTCCCAGGGGGCTTCTGACAAGCAAAATCAATGGGAAAGGCCAGATTTGCTTAATGAAAAAAACTTGTAAAATTGGGCCTGACACACTTAATCACACCACTGAGCCATGGAAGTTCTGGTCCCAACTGAGGAACACCTATATGTATTCTGAGAACATAATAACTCTACAATTTGAAGGACCATTTCTAAAGGATAAACATGCTTTATTTCTTTGTAAATATATGATCCTGAAGAAAATAAGTAAGAAACAATTCTGTGTGTCTCCTTTTTTCCTTTTTTAAAAATTTATTTGAACAGTTCTTCAAATACACTTTTGATTATACCATTGAAATTGAACAAAATATTCAAGTATGTAATTTATTTTGATGTTTTTCAGTGCTTATTTTTGACACTTATTTATTCCTATTGTACAGCAATAGTTTTTTTCCTGTGACACTTAATGGAAGTGAAAGTTGGTCTCTGAAAAAGTAGGATAGAATGAATATTGGTGATTTCAAATGTTGGTCTTGGAGAAGACTCCTGAGAATACCATGGTTAGAAAAGAAAACAAACAAATGGATCACCAAACAAATCAACTCAGGGTTCTTATCAAAGCACAAATGAGTAGTCTCAAAATTCCCATATCTTGGATATATTAAAACTCTAATGCTGGGAAAGATGGAAGAAAATTAAGGAAGAGGATGGCAAGAGGAAAAAAAGATGGACTCAATTACATTATTGCTCTGTTATTGCTGGACCACAGACAACAATAATTGGTGGTTGAAGATTCTGCTGGGAGTCCAAAAATAGCCAGAAGCACAGGAAGACCGATCATTGTTTAAGACTCCCTTGAAATAATGAACATCTTGTCTTTTCTTATCTGGAAAGACCTAAGAAATGTTTGAATGAGGTCAATTGAAGTTGTTTCAGTATTTTATAGTAAAAGTTGTTACTAATAGTTCAATAGTTTCTTGTATGGCACAGCTTCATGGTAGGATAATATTTTACTTTGATCCCTCATCAGTTTACTTATCCTGGAAACCATACAGAAAACACACACATGAAAATTAAAAGTAGAACCCACATTGAGTAAGTTTAGGTCATTCTGTATTAATTATACTATATGGTTTTTAACCTGACCACAATATGCTTTTTTTACACTCCTCAAATGAGAATCGGGAGAGGGGTCATCTTTTTCAGGGAGAAAGAAAAGTTTTTAAAAGCAAAGGTGTTATGTCCCACCTTCTAAAATAAACAGTTAAGGCTGAAAGCAGCAGTCCTTGTAAAGAAAGGCAGCAAACAGGAATTTTCACAGATAGCTCCAATAAGTAAAAGTTCCAACGAACTAAATCCAAGACTCAACAAGATTCTTCAGATCAAAATCCTTCACAAAATAATTCCAATAAGTAGAAGTTCCAACGAATTAAATCCAAATCCCAACAAGATATTTCAGATCAAAATCCTCCAAACTGTGCTCTTCAGTTCTCTCTTGCAAATAGACACTTTGTTCGGACAAAGTGCAAAGTCATATCTCTCCCTTTATAGAGTAACTAATTAGTCTAATTGCTGGTCTGCTCTCCTACTGTATCCTCGTTGGTTCCTCCTTGTCAGGAGACGTCTTGTCCTGACATCTACCCAGCAATCATCCAAATTATCATCTTCTTCACCTGAAGATAACATTTGTTCCTCATTATCACCCGTTCCCGGCTGACCACCTAATTGAAGGGTGGAGGAGTTTGAAGGTTCAAGCCGACCTTGCAAATCAAATGCATTCATCTCCTCCTCATCGTTAGAACTTGCTGATTCATATAAGTCCTCCTCGCTGGAGCTGTCATTCAAAAAACCTGTAGCAGATGCCGGAATCACAACACTATCCCTCACCGCAGGGCCCTTCCCCGGGTCTGGCGATCCGGATGCGGTTTCGAAGGGAAGCGTGCATGAAAGTCTCGAAGCAGATCCGAAGCATGAAGTGTAGGCGCATCCGTCCAGGAACAAACCTCCGAGTCATCTACCCTCCTCCTGACCAAATACTGGAAGCGACCTTTGAGCCAGCGGGAATCAAGGGCGTCGACCACCGTATCGTCAACAGCAGGCTCCTCAGAAGGCAATGATAACGGACCCGGTTCAGCAGAATCACGTAATCGACAAACAGAAGAATCAGGAATCAAAAGAGATCGATGAAAGACGGGGTGAATACGCATGGATCGTGGCAAAGTGAGGCGGTATGCCACGGGATTAATAACTGCCTCAATCGGGAACGGACCAATAAACCGATGATCAAGTTTTCTAATAGGGCGATCGACCTTCAGATGTTTTGTAGATAGCCACACTTTATCACCCACAACTAACGGAGGTGTATCTCGACGGGACCGATCTGCAAACCGCTTATAATCTTCTTTTGCCTTGTTCAATTGTTGTATCAGTAGATGTCGAACTGCGTGTAGTTCTTCCAAAAACTCTCGGGTCTCAGGAACCGGGGAATCCATCATAGTTAATGGGAAGAAACGCGGATGATAACCCATATTTGCAAAAAATGGCGTGACACGGGTGGAGGTATGCTGCGAGTTGTTAAACGCGAATTCTGCTAACGGGAGGTATTTCACCCAATCGTTTTTGTCGCAAATTAACAAAACATCTCAAATATTGAGTAAGAATCCCAATCACCTTCTCCGTCCCGCCATCAGTTTCCGGATGGTGCGCTGACGCTAAACATACTTTCACTTGCAAAGCCGCCATTAACTGTTTCCAAAATTCTGCCGTAAACTGGACCCCCACGATCAGAAACCACTCTATCAGGCAGTCCATGTAGACGGAAGATATGTTGCAAAAATAACTGAGCCGTAGTGCGGGACGATGGTAATTTCCGACAGGGAATGAAATGGGCCATTTTAATCAACATATCCACTACCACAAGCACTGTTGTGAACCCCGATGAAGACGGTAAATGTGTCAGAAAGTCCATAGAGATCGCTCCCCATGGTCTACTTGGAGTCGGCAAGGGTTGCAAAAGTCCAGGAGGTGCACCGGATGCTGCTTTCGCTTGCCTACATTGCCTACATTGAAGCGACGTAAGAAGACACATCATGACGAACTCGAGGCCACCAAAAAGTCCGAGTGACCAAATGCAAGGTCTTGTGTAATCCAAAATGACCAGCGGCTGGGTTATCATGACATTGTGTCATGATGAGAGCCCTCAACGGTCTGGTAGGCACATATAATAAACCCCGATATCGAAGCAGATCGTCTTCAAAAGACCATGGAGAAGTTGGGCCAATGTCCTCCCGTCTCTGCTGCGTCCACACATCCAAACGTTGCGCCTCTCGTAGTTGGGCCCGTAAATCTACCGGTTCCTGCAGTACGGCTAGAGATTCCGGTGGTAACACTGTCCGTAAAGGAAGAGGATCTTCGGCATAAGTATACTCCGGTTTCGAGATAATGCATCCGCCCTCTGGTTCTGACCACTTGGAGCGTAAGTAACCGAGAAATTAAAACTGGCAAAAAATAACGACCAACGAATCTGCCTTTGATTCAATTTCCTAGCCGTGGTCAAATGTTCCAGGTTCCTATGATCTGTCGAACCTCCACCTTGTGTCGAGCTCCCTCCAAATGATGTCTCCAAGTCTCAAAAGCAACCTTAATAGCTAACAACTCTTTTTCCCAAATGGTATAGTTGCGTTCGAAGCTGTAAGCTTCCTAGAATAATAAGCGCAAGGAAACAAAAGAGCGCCATCCTCCGAAGCTTGTAACAGCACTGCTCCGATAGCGACATTAGAAGCATCTGTCTCGACCACAAATGGGCGATCCGGATCAGGATGCTTCAATATGGGTTCAGTTATAAATGCTTTTTCAAAGTGTCAAAAAGCCTGTTGTTGTGGAGGCCCCACACAAATGGAACCTTCTTACAAAGAAGCTGGGTTATGGGATCCATTATCTTCGCAAAACCTGGAATGAAAGTCCGATAATAGTTGGCAAATCCTAAAAGTCGTTGCACATCTTTAACCCGACGAGGAGCTTCCCAACTACACAACGCCTCAACCTTTTTGGGGTCCATAGCAATGCCCACAGGAGAAATAATGTGTCCCAAGAATTCGATAGGCGACTGAAAAAAGAAACATTTTTCTAATTTAGCATAAAGTTTATGTTCCCGAAGACGCTGAAGCACTTGGCGCACCTGCTGAAGATGTTGCTCTTTAGATTTTGAATAAATCAAAATGTCGTCCAAATATATGACAACAAACTTATCCAACATGTCTCGAAAGATATCGTTCATTAAATGTTGAAATACAGCAGGAGCGTTGGTCAAACCAAATGGCATAACGGTGTACTCGAAATGACCATAACGGGTGCCAAAAGCCGTCTTCCACTCGTCTCCCTTACGCATCCGAACCAAATTGTAAGCTCCACGTAAGTCAAGTTTCGTGAAAATTGTAGCTTCCCGTAACCGCTCCAACAATTCGGAGATGAGCGGTAAAGGATAGCTATTTCTCACAGTGATAGCATTTAAGCGTCTATAGTCACAACAAAGACGAAGTTCTCCGACTTCTTCTTGACAAAGAGAACGGGTGCTGAAAGAGGGGATGACGAAGGTCGAATAAATCCCGAGCTAGATTTTTATTCAAAAATTCTCGAAGTGCAACTAGTTCAGGCTCAGACAAAGAATACAACCTCCCCTTTGGTAATGGAGCATCCGGTATCAAATCCACGGGACAGTCGTAAACACGATATGGTGGTAATTGATCTGCCTCCTGTTCACTGAAAACATCGGGGAAATCCGACAGCTCTGAAGGAATCGAGGCAGCAGAAGCGACAATATGTTGGCCTGCGCAGACATGTCTCAGGTGGTCCACACATTGCAGGCTTGGAAAAGAAACAGCGTTCTGCGCCCAAGCCACCAACGGATCGTGTAGATGCAGCCAGGATACTCCGAGCACCAAAGGAAGATGGAGGTTCAAGTGATATAAAACTTATCGCCTCCTCGTGATCCCCAATACGCATACGCAGTGGTTGGGTGGCAAGCGAATAGGTCCCGACTTGAGTTCGCGCCCATCTACGGTTTCCACCTGCATGGGGGATTCACAGGCACTAAAGGAACTTTGAAATGTTTTACGAAATCATAATCCATAAAGCTAGTCGTAGCCCCTGAATCCACCAGTGCCACGGCAGGGATTCCCTCCTTCCGAGATTGCAAGAATATGCGAGTGTCCAAAAGTAAATGTCGAGGAGGGCCAGAATTAACTTCAGCAATTTGAGATGAAAGTGAATACTGTGCCCGACCTAGGGTTTCCTGAGGTCGGGCCTACCCCGCTTCCCGACGGACCAGCAATGGGTTTTGATACAGGTCCACGAGTCCCCTTCCGAGTGCAGGAATTTGCAAAATGTCCCGAACCCCCGCAATAAAGGCACAAACCTTCCTGAAATCTTCTCGATCGTTCCTGAACTGTTAAACGAGGGCGGAGTGCGCCTATCTCCATCGGCTCCTCTGCTGGAATTCTGGATTGGAAAACCCTCATAGACGGGTGCGTGAACGAGGAAACACAGGTGGCTCTGCAACGGTCCGTTTACACCCACGATGTTGTAGGCGAGCTTCAATACGTAAGCATTGAGTAATCAATGTGTCCAAAGTTGAAGCACGCTCTGCATGAATTAGTTCATCCTTGATAATGTCGGACAAACCCTCTTGGAATGCTGCCATGTGAGCTGGTTCATTCCAGGTGGAGTCCATACACAACAAGCGAAATTCTGCAACGTATTCTTGCAATGAGTGTTTACCTTGAATAATATCCCTCAATTTTCTGTCCACAGTTTGAGATTTAATTGGATTCTCAAACATAACGTTCATCTGTTGAATAAACCCCTGGAAATCGTCCAGTAATGGACTATCTTGTACTAATAAGGGAGTAGCCCATTTGGCAGCCTGCCCAGTTAACAAACTAATAATAAAGCCAATTTTAACTCGATCGGTTGGAAAATCCTCCGGCCTCACAGAAAAATACAATTGGCACTGACCCAAAAATGTTGAAAACATGTCCGTTTGCCCAGAAAATTTATCTGGCATAGCTATCGGAATTTTTCTCACAGGGGTGCAGGGGGAACTCCAGCTGCAGCTGAAACAGTTTGAGAATTGGCAACGAACGATAATAATTGTGTTACCTGATTTTGAAGGGATACGTTGCTCTGGAGTAATTGATTTATTTGCATCTGTTGCTGCTCCACCAATTGTTGCATTTGAGTTGAATCCATCGTTGCAAAGATGGTCTGTTAGGTCCGGAACAAAAATGTTATGTCCCACCTTCTAAAATAAACAGTTAAGGCTGAAAGCAGCAGTCCTTGTAAAGAAAGGCAGCAAACAGGAATTTTCACAGATAGCTCCAATAAGTAAAAGTTCCAACGAACTAAATCCAAGACTCAACAAGATTCTTCAGATCAAAATCCTTCACAAAATAATTCCAATAAGTAGAAGTTCCAACGAATTAAATCCAAATCCCAACAAGATATTTCAGATCAAAATCCTCCAAACTGTGCTCTTCAGTTCTCTCTTGCAAATAGACACTTTGTTCCGGACAAAAGTGCAAAGTCATATCTCTCCCTTTATAGAGTAACTAATTAGTCTAATTGCTGGTCTGCTCTCCTACTGTATCCTCGTTGGTTCCTCCTTGTCAGGAGACGTCTTGTCCTGACATCTACCCAGCAATCATCCAAATTATCATCTTCTTCACCTGAAGATAACATTTGTTCCTCATTATCACCCGTTCCCGGCTGACCACCTAATTGAAGGGTGGAGGAGTTTGAAGGTTCAAGCCGACCTTGCAAATCAAATGCATTCATCTCCTCCTCATCGTTAGAACTTGCTGATTCATATAAGTCCTCCTCGCTGGAGCTGTCATTCAAAAAACCTGTAGCAGATGCCGGAATCACAACACAAAGGGATGAGCAAAAAATATAAAATTACTGAAAAATGTGATGGCAACTCTGTTTTTGAAAATTCCATCAAAAATTAGCAGAGACTGTGGAGAATCAAGTTATCCTCTAAACAGAACCCTATGTGTAAAAACTAACTTGGGTTTCATGTCTGTGGAGATTCTCAGTCATGCAGGTCATGGTTGTCCCAAAGATGCTTTTTTCAAGAGGCAATTGGACTTTCTGGTTTTTCTTTGAAGAAGTTTTGCTTCTCATCCAAGAAGCTTCTTCATCTCTGACTGGATGGTGGGGAATGGAAGGCTTTATACTCCTTGCAAACAACTGGTCATTTGTTTGTGAGTTGTTGAGGCCAAATCATCTATCTCCAGTCTACAATGCAGTCCTTTCAACAGTTCCAAGAAGGGTCCACATTTGTTTGCACTTCTCAGGTGACACTGAGGACACAGATAAACCTCCAGGTGGCCTCAATGATTCTCTAAAAGAATGCAAATGACCAGCTGGCTATAAGAAATATAAACCTTGGATGAGAAGTGAAACGTCTTCAAAGAAAAATCAGAAAATCCAGTTGCCTGCCTCTTGAAAAAAACACATTTGGGATAACCTGGGTTTCTTTCTTTTTTCCCTCCCTGTCCAGTTCTTTCTCTTTGTGTCATCTTCACCAAAGTTTTCTCTATCCAGCTACTCTTTTTCCTTAATCCCAGTTTTTTCTTTATTTTGCATTGTTTCTGCTAGAAAGAGAGAGAAGACTGCATTCTATACATGTTTATAGTTGTTTTCAGCTTGTAGTCCTTGGCTTACAACCATTCAAAGTTACAATGGCATTGAAAAAAGTAATTTACAACCAGTCCTTGCATTTAAAAACCATCATAGCATCCCCAGGGTCATGTGATCAAAATTCAGGCAATTGGCAACAGGCATATAATTTATGAATATTGGAATCTCCCAGGATGATGTGATTGACATTTGTGACCTCCCCAGTTAGCTTTGACAAGGAAAGCGGATGAGGGGAAGCAGAATTGCTTAACAATTGTGTGATTAACTTAACAACATCTGAGATTTGTTTAACAACCATGGGAGAAAAGGTTGTAGTATTGGGTGCAACGCACTTAACAACTTGGCAATGGACATACTGATCCCAACTCTAGTCATACGTGGTGGACATATGTATTCATTTCCTGGCGGGGTGGGATTCACATTTTTTAACAATTGGTTATGTGGGCATGGCTAGGTGGGTGTGGCCATGTGACTGGGTGGGCTTGGCTTCTTCTTTTTTTCACCATCCCCCTCCTGGTTTCTTTTTTTGCCTCCTGGGCCTCAGGGAAGCCTTCTGGGGGGCATTTTTGCTCCCAAGGAAGCTTCCCTGGGGTCCAGGAAGGCAAAAATAGAGTGTAGGGGGCATGCAGCAGCTTCCCCACTCCCCTGCATGCCCCCTTTTGCCTCCTAGGTCTCAGGGAAGCCTCTTGGGTGAAGCTGTAAGACAGTGAGGGGGATCCCAGCAGAGCTGATCATCAGAACAGCTGATCATGGGGAGCGGGGGAAAAAGAAATACCTTAAGGAGTGACTGGGTAGGGGAAAATGCAGTCAGTGATGTCATGTATGTACAATAAATCAGTACTGGGCAAGGAGGAGAGTACTGGGCAGGAAAGGGCAGGGCCAGCCAGGGGCACGATTTGCTGGTTTTCCGAACTGTGCAGAATCATAACGACCAGTTCTATAGAACTGGTAGAATCCCACCCCTGTTTCCTGGTGCTTGTCAGGGAGAGGAAAAGAATAATAGGTGGGAGTAGATAGGGATGAATTCATTTTGTAATAACATTTCATATACTATTGAATTAAATTAAGATCTCAAAAAAAAATGCTGTCCTTTTCCATTTATGGGATTGTGTTTGTGGCTTCTGGCAAGTGTCTATGTCTATGTATGTGTATAAATCCATACTTATACTTGTACGAATACAAGTATACACAAGCATGTCAGAAGTACACTTTTCCTGAATGTGGTGATAATCACTAGGACTGGTTTTAACTATCATTAACATTATTATATTAATTAGGAAATGATGCATTGCATAGGCTTATGCTGTGTTCATTATTTTTAAAAAAGTAGCTTACTACTTCTTCTAGGAAGATTGTCTTAAATTCAGAGTCATTTTTCATTTAGGTATAAATGCTAGCTTTACTTTATCATATCTGTCCTGAATACCTAAAATGGTTGGAACAATAACGCAACAAAACACCAACTCCACAATTCATCCTGTAACACCTGATGGTAATATTTATCTTCATTAAGCTTCAATGTAATGAACAAATGTTTCAAGTCCATTGGGACTTGGATTTAGGCAGCAAAATCTATTATTATGCATATACTGAGGTCAGAGAGAAGAAGATAACATTATTTGTGGATTTTGAAACTTTCAGTTACCTATGCTGTGCCCAATGTAGATGGAAATGAATCATTTTGAAAGTGCTTGCCAGATCCTAAAGCACAGCATATTTTTTTATGCTCCTGCACACACACTTGTGGAGTTCTCTTGACAAATTGTGTACAATATTGTCCAATCTGTTCTTAAAATCAGGAACTGCTGCTGAAGTTAAGGGCAAACTTGTGTATAATATTGGAGGCTCAGTGGTTAAGAAGCAAACTTGTCAGCTGGAAATCTGACATCCGGGGTTCAAGACCCCAGTGCCATGTGACAGGCTAAGCTCCCATTCTTGCTCCAGCTCCTAGAAGTTTGAAAGCATGAAAATATGAGTAGATAGATAGATCAACAGATTAACAGTTAGAAGAGATCTTGTAGTTCATCTAGTCCAACCCCCTGCCCAAGCAGGAGAGACTACACTGTTTCTGACAGATGGCAGTCCAGTCTCTTCTTGAAAGCTTCCAGTGATGAAACTCCCACAACTTTTGAAGGCAAGATGTTCCATTGGTTGACTGTTCTCACTGTCAGAAAATTTCTCCTTATTTCTAGGTTAAATCTCTCCTTGTTCAGTTTCCATCCATTATTCCTTGTCTGGCCTACAGGTGCCTTGGGAAATAGCTTGACCCCTTCCTCTCTGTGGCAGCCCCTGAAATATTGGGACACTGCTATCATGTCTCCCTTGGTCCTTCTCTTCACTAGACTATCCATGCCCAGTTTCTGCAACCATTCATCATCTGTTTTATACTGGATACAGTATTCTAGATGTGGTCTTACTAAGGCTTTATAAAGTGGTAGGTATCATTTAAATAGGTATCACTTCAGTGGGAAGATAACAGGGTTGTGTGTTTTGCTGCAGCATGATGCCATGCTAGCCACATGAATGTGCAACATCTTTGGAGAACGCTGGCTCTCTTGGCTAAGAAACAGAGATAAGCACTGCCCCCTCGAGTTGGGCATGGCTGTCTAAGAGAAACATTCATCTTTTACTTTGTATATATTTATTTGGGGGTCAAATCAGATTTGAAATTAGTCATATAAATGCAGTCAATAATGTTTAAATAATTAAACAGACAGTTTCAGAAGCAATTTGGATGGGAAGGAGCAATTTAATTTTGGCCCAAGCTGATATTTGTATTTCAAAGGAAGCTTCCAGTTAACACAAACTGAAAGGTATTCAGATCATTGAGATCATTTTTGTAGCAATTCCAAACCTTGTGGGTTTGCTTGGCAGCTCATGCTCCACTTAGGCTGCTATAGACATAATAGAAAACCATGTACTTTATTTGCATTTATGCAAGATATTTCTTGTCTAGCTTGGACAGAGCAGTTCAAAACAGATTTTTTTTTTTTTTTTAAAAAAAGAAGAACATTAAGACTTGTTTCAGATATGAAAATAAAAATGCTTTAAGAAACCACTCCAAGGCAAAAAGAAAAAAGAAAAAAACTAAGTGAATTTATATAACTCATTAATGGGTTTTTAAAATAACATACAAAAACTCTCATTCAGTAACATTTTTTAAGAGGGCATTTTATATGCATAGCTTAAATGGTACTGTGGTACATTTATAGCTTCAGAAGAAAACTAAAAGGATAATGGCATACATGCAGACACAAACACATACATGCAAAACAGGGGTGGGATATGACAGGGTTAACTACTGGTTCGGTGATTTATGAGGTTCAGTGATTTATGATGTGCTTCCCTGAACGCTGCCCTCGTGCGCCTGTAAATCATCATCAGCACGCTGCGTGCAGAGAAGCAGCCTTTGAAACAGCCCTCTTTTCCTGCTTTTTAAACTGCAGCTGTGCCTCACACGGCAGCTGAAGTTGAAAAATCAGGAAATAACGGTCAGGTAAGAGCCCAGGTGGGTGGGTGGGCAGGTGGGCAAAAACATCAGCAGACACAGAACCGATTCTATGTCTGCTGCTCTTCAGAGCTACTGGTTCTACAGCGGTGGACAGAACTGGGAGAAACCCACACCTGATGCAAAATTAATTGGAGAGAAAGTAACCAAGCATTTGGTCTATGACTGTAAACTTAATAGATTGAAATTGAATTTAAACCAAATCTGATAAGCGGATGCCTTCATGAAATTTCAGTATAATTAATCTTTCAAAAAACCATCAGACATTGCTTAGTATCCACCATTTGTGTACTGACTATGTATTTTATATAAGACCAGACAAATGCCAGGATAATAGAGGTGCATTGTGGTTTATTAAATGGACAACAGTTATACAGATATACTTAACTCAATTGAGTTTACTTACTTAATTTAATGAATTAATTAACTCAGTTTAATTAACTCAAACACTTGCTCAAGGAAAGAAAGGAAAGAACTATCAAGTCCATTATTTCTATTTTTAAGTAATCAAGAGACCAACACTTTAATTCAGACATATGGAAATGTAGTCTTTTAGGTCTAATGAAGGCAACCCACCCAACTTTCCTTTATTAGATATTAAGAAGATAGAATAAAATAAGCTTGCTGTCTTACGAGTCAGAACATTTAGCCCAACATTTTGGGACAGATTGTGGTTCTCTGACATTCTAATTATAGACATGCCATCGAATTTTGGTCACCATACTACAAAAAGATATTGAGACTTTGGAAAAAGTTCAGAGAAGAGCAACTCAGATAATCAAAGACCTGGAGACTAAAACATATGAAGAACGGCTGCATGATTTGGGTTTGGTAGTCTAAAGAAAAGAAGAATTAGGGGTGACACATTAGCAGTATTCCAGTACTTGAGGGGCTGCCACAAAGAAAAGAGGGTCGAATTATTCAACAAAGCACCAGAGGCCACTAGAAGAAACAGTGGTTGGAAACTAATCCAAGAGAGAAGCAACCTGGATTTAAGGAGAAACTTCATAACAGTGAGTACAATTAACCAGTGGAACAGTTTGCCTTCAGAAATTGTGGGTGCTCCATCACTGGAGGTTTTTAAGAAGAGACACTTGTCAGAAATGGTATAGGTTTTCCTGCTTGAGCAGGGGGCTGGACTAGAAGACCTCCAAGGTGCCTTGTAGCTCATTCATTCTAAAATAAACAAACAAACAGACAGACAGACAGACAAATAAATAAATAAATAAATAAAAAACAAAAACAAATTAGGATTGCTTCAGTGTAAATCCAATGCTTGTCACCAATTGACCGGCCTTCCCTTTTTATTCAAGAAAGTGGTTAAGATAGTAGTTTGTTGATCTTGACTTATGAGAAGGAAAAATGAGCATTTGGCTCATTTTAACGTGCAATAAGCAAGCATTTATTTACAAGGGTTGGCATGTCTTTGAGACTGTACCCTTTAATCTGATTAGTGTAGCAAGTATGTATTTTCTTATAATAATGAAGGAAGTACATTACGAGATATTCTCCATTCTACCCTTCTATGTTATCCTTCTTGTTTTGCTGATGGCCATCAGATACTCATCCTGTATCCTGCAGGTGTATGATGTATTTCCAAATCAAAATGCTCTGATTCCCCACTCTGATCCCAAAACAAGACATGGCAACCTTAAGTATACCAGCATCACAGCAAGCCTGATCTAACCAAAATAGTTTTAATCTAGCCAAAATAGATTTAATTGGGAAACAGCCTACTATAACTATGATACTGGAATGTTCAATTTCAATGTAGAATAAATTCTAGCTTGTTCAGACACTTAAACACTTTTGCTGAGGTAGGAATAGGATGGTTTTAGATCCAAACACTTTTATCTCAGTTTCAGCTGTGGCTACTGATCTCTGCTCCATTTTTACATCCTTATTCTTGCCTTCTGTTTGAATTTGCTTCTCTGACTCAGATAGTGGAATTACTGTACATCTCCTACCTTCAGAGTCTCTTGAAACAGATGCCCATTGAATGCTTCTGACATATTTCCCCAAATCCATCAAATTTTTGCAGCAAATGAGGAAATTTGTCCCCTATTCACACTTACTAGAACCATCAACAAATGTCTTTGCAGGTCTGATTTAATTGTAATTGCTATTTTAAAATTAGTGAGTGCATTTGCTATCTTTGCCTCAGCAGCCCAAAAGGCCTGCTTAATGTTGATAGCATTTTGTCAAATTATTTATAAATATTTACCATTAAACCTAACATTGTTAAGCCACTGAATATTTATGAGAAACGTGCTCTTTGGGCTGCAGATCAACAGAAAGCATGCTTGAATGCCACATATTCAAAATACGACATATTCTGAATAGTTTTCTGGAATAGGGAATTGAGTTTCTCCCTTGCTCTCTTTGCTGGCTTTTGTTGACAAGCAAGGATTAATGGTCTGTCTTCTGTTTGGAAGAAATGTGAAAGATCTCTGCCAAAGGACTATGAGGAGCTGGCTTGCAAATGCATAGCTTAAAGCTCTAGGGAGATACATGCATCAACATTTGTGCTTTTTGCTGATCAGTAGCCCAAGGAATATGCTAATTATGTTAGTTTAACTGGTTCAAATGTATAATAGTTGGGGACAGATTTAAAAAGAAAACAGCTCTTATTCTCTGCTGAGTGCATCAGAAAAATTATTTTAAAGTGGCACAAAAGTAGGCCTTTCAGAAAAAAAAAATATTCAGAATAAGAAGCAGAGGCATCTTGGGAGAGGCCACAAAGGCCACAAAATCGTGGTGTTGTATGATGTGAATTGTGACATTTATATCAGTGCATAATTTGCATCATTTATATTATCATTTCTCAATCTCAGCAGTTTTTAAGATGTGTGGACTTCAAGGCCAGCGGGGGAATTCTGGGAGTTGAAATCCACAAGTCTTAAAGTTGCCAAGATAGAGAAATACTGATCTATATCATGACATTATAACATATAGGATATCACTTGCCACCCCTCCACACACAAAAGAAATGATACATTTCTGCAACATTAAGAGTAAAATGCACATATAGCATATCTATGTACACTTGCTGTAAGAAACATCTTGCTTGTTGCTAAGGTCAGATACATTTTCAGACAATAGAGGGGAAATTCACTTACCTAATGGAATTTCCACCTGAAATATATTGAAACATTATCGTATTTTCAGAGAAATGTTTTGCGATTCATTTTTTTAAAAAGAAATGAACATGGATTGTTTTAAACCAATTCAAGTTTTAGAGTAGCTTTATAATTTGATTTTCAGTTGCAATGTCTTTTATTGTATATTGCCTGGATTGAACCAAAGTTGCAAAAAAAGCTCAGAAATATGCAAAACAACATTAATTACTGTAGTAAAATAGTCCAGTTAGTTCAGGGATGTCAAACTCGCATCATCACAGCAGCATCATGTGATGTATCAGGACTTTTTTCTCCTTTGTAATCTGGGTGTGGGCATGGCTAGTGCGTGATGCATCCAGCTCATGGGCTGAGAGTTTGACAGCTCTGTGTTAGTGTAACACATCTATAAGCCAAAGTTTTGTTTGACTGTGTGATAAAAATCAACCATTCAGATATTCAAACAACTGGAGACTCTTGAACAATATATAAGAGCTTTATTATGGAGCTTTTTGCAAAAGGAAATTCTACACTCATGGGTGGAGCCACAGAAGACGTGTTTCCTAGGAAGGCTGGGGTTTATATAGTTTCAAATATGTGTCCCTTTCCAGGGTCACAATCCCTATCCAGCTACATATCTCTCTACGCAACACCCTATTGTAGCATACCATCTTTTCCTTGTCCTGTTTACCCGTTTCCATTTCCAGTAATCTCCATCATTAACATGACATTGGACAGCATGATGCACAAAATATATAACTTTTATGCAAAACAATAGATAATTCTTACATAATATTCCAGTAAATTATCTTAGGTTAACACAGAGGTTAAAAATAGTGTTACTACTGCTTTATATTTTCACAGGTATAATTTTACATATCACAGATTGAAATTAATTTTTGATATTTGAGCTGTAAAAAAGGCAATATGCAAGTCTATTAGATTTAGTTATTTTATGTTTCTAAAATGAATGCTCATATTTCAGTGTATCATCCCAGAGAGCTTTGCAAAACCACCTTGAACACCTTCTACAAATGCAATAAAACAGTAGCACAAGAATGAATAAATTCATAAAACACTATTTTTAAATTCTCCACCTTCTAAAAATAAAACTATTTCACCATTTCAACTGCCTGAGAGTTCTTCATAAGGGAAAAAATAGTTGGGTGATTTATGTGCAAGTGAGTGAACCAAGGTTCTGTCTTGCTTCTAATCCTGCACTATCAATGTTCCTTGCTTGTTGCATGACAGTGATTGAGAAATTTCCCTTGTTTTCGATGTGAAAGGGACTCTTAGTTCCCTCCAGTTTTAAGATATTTCTTAAAAATTCTTTTTCTGAAGGAAGATGTAAAAGGCAAAGGAGACATTATCAGATCAAGGTGAGAAAATCACCTGTCTAAGAAAGTATTATTGTCACAGGAACACAGCCCATTACTAATTAGCTGTAGAACTCAGGTGTCAAACTCGCCATGTCACGTTGTGGTCATGTGAAGTATTGTGACATTGTTTCCCCTCCATGGAGCTGTAGGTGGGTGTGGCCTGCATGTAATGCATCTGGCCTGTGGGCCACCAGTTTGACACCCTTGCTGTAGATGAAGAGTTTCTTAAAGATGCAAAGACCTACTTGTGAATAGAAATTACTCTCACCACAAGTAGAAATTATGTGGGGAATTTTCTGGTTGCTTCCAACTGACCTTCTAATTTGTAAAGCTTTTATTTCCAATGTCTCTTGATCAGCATCCTGATAAAGGTTGGCCTCATCCAAATGACTGCCTATTATGCTGTCAGATTCCATATGTCATATGATAACTTTTTACGGCCATCCAGGTCATCTGCGATTTTTTCAGCCCAGGTTTAGACTTTGTGTCTGTTGGCCAATGGTACCTTTTCCCCAGGCAGTGTGCAAGGACACATCCTTGTATGGGAACTGTGTGATGGACATACATCAATAGGTCTGCAGGCCCTGTGTCACTCTTAACAATTGTACATCACTCATAGCATGGCTTACAATTTCTTTCAATCTGCAAAGAAGTTTCCTCTCAATGCCCCCATAATGGCAAATGGTTACAGTTAGGATATAATGTTAACTGCTGGCCCTGAAGCTAGTATTATAAATACATATGCATGTATTGCTTCAATATTCAGTTGATGTAGAAATGCAGTATGCCTTTGATTTGTCTGTTCTCCCTTCAGAGTCAGATAAAGCAGCATTTGGAAAGCATTTTCCCCAAGAAGTCTTGGATAACAGGCATATGATTTTAAGGAAGGGCTTGGCAGCTTCTTGGATGAATTCTACAGTTGAGAAAAATGACATTGGAATGGAAGTGATGAGCACTGAATGATTGGGCAGAATATTCAAAACCATCACTGGAGTTTTATGGCAAATAGAAAAATTGAAGCTCCTGAATTGGAAAATGTCAGCACAATTTTATTAGTTAAGCTGGACTGCCACTCATCAATCTTGAGTAAAGTTAAAAAATAAGTGCATAAAGAGTCTTCCAAGTACAATTTCCACTCTAGCTTGACAAGAGCTTTTATATGCAAAGGCATGTCATGTTAGCTTAGCTTGCTGGCAAACTCACTTCTTGCTTTCCCCCCTAAGATCCCATGGCTGTTTCTAGTTTAATAATAATTCCAGCTTTTACTTGAGGTAGTATAGTAAGCCAACTTACCTTGAAATTAGAAGCTAAAAACAATCTGGCTTGGTGGGGGGGCAGAGCTGGCATCTCAGTGGTACAGCGTGCAATCTTGAAGCTCCAAGATCACCATTGATATCTCCATTGCAGGACGGTCCCACCGGACCTAAACCATCCCATAGAGATGGTGATTGAGGAGGGCACATACTGTCGATCCCAGGGACATCAGAAAGTCCCTGGTTGATCCAGGAAAAGCCCTTTTTACCAGCGGCAGAGAGACAGCCTTCCAAGCTGCTGAAGCTGGGACAGCTCCGGAATGGAAGAGATTGGAAAGAAAGTGTGTCAGTTTGGTGAGATGAACTTTTACTTATTATTTCTTGGAGAGAACACCCTGAAAAAATTAAAGTGGACTAAAAGTGAAGAGAAAAGAATTGAGGCGGCATGATTAATTGTCAAAGTGAATGGTTTTTTTTCCCCTTTTTATTGCAACTTTGAATTTGGCAAAGCTGTTTAACTTTAAGCTAGACTGGTACTTTTTAATCTTTTTATCTTTGTTGGTATTTCTTTCTCCCTTTTTTTAACAACCCTTTTGAAAATCTTTTTTTGACTAAGATTCTTCTGCTTGACTCAAGATTTATTTTTCTCCTTTTTTAAAAAAAAGAAAAAGGGAAAAGACTTTACTTTTTTTTCAGTTCCTGGTTGTAGATTGAGGAGGGAGAAGTGAAAGTGAAGGAAAGTAAGTAGCACTGCCGCCCAGAGGCTTGGATACATTGTTTCTTTTTTCTTTCACTAGTTTATGTTACAATCAAGGACTCTGAGCTGTGTATTGGAAAAGATAGAGATGAGCATGGCAGTTTGTTTATTCAGGTGCTCATTTCTGAACAGATAGCTGGAGTCTGGAGTTGAAGTTGAAAGAAAGAAGATTGAAGTGACCTTGAAAAATTCTGAGCTGATTTATCAAAGAGCCTTGGATATTTGGCCACAGAGGCTTGTTTTATAT
The DNA here is from genome assembly GCF_049901735.1 of Notechis scutatus. Classification (NCBI taxonomy): domain Eukaryota; kingdom Metazoa; phylum Chordata; class Lepidosauria; order Squamata; family Elapidae; genus Notechis; species Notechis scutatus. The sequence goes on along the minus strand of NC_142011.1, from coordinate 18,890,445 downwards.
TAGAATTGCTTTTTACCTTTTGACTCCCTTTCTAACCCCACCCCCACTAGTGGGGCTCTTTTTTTCTCTTTAATTGGATTTTAACTTTTTAAACCAGGAACTAGAATGTAAACCTTTTATTTTGGTTTTCTTTTTGTTTATTAAGAGGAACATATAGAATATTTTCCTTTTTTCCTTTTTTATTTTTTCCTTTTTACATTTACCATTGCAACTAATTGGATTAAGGTATACAAGTGCCTGAAGGTTTTTTTTTTTCCTTTGGAGTGGCAATTGCTTGCCTTCGTATTTTTTTTCCTTTTTTCCTCTTTTTTTCTTTACAGATAAGCTGAGTAGCTTATTACAAGATGAGTAGAAAGACAACAGCCCCAGCTTCTTTGATACCAATTCCCTCACCATCTGGAGGACAATGATCTATACAAACAATATTACAACAGGAAAAAGAGAAAGAGAAGGAAGTGACATTACAGATGATTATACAAGGAATTCAGAAAATTGAGCAAAAAATTGAAAAGACAGATGAAAAAGTTGAAAATATTCAACAGATGATGATGAAATATGAAGACAACTTCAAAAAAATGAAGAAGAAGATATACAAAGAGATAAGAAAATTGGAGATATTGATATTCATTTGAGCAATGTCGAGAAGGGCAGATGTGAACCATTAGGATGGGAAATAGACAAATCAGAATTTTATTTAAGATTTCAAAATATAGAAGAAGGAAAAGGTGAAAATCTTGCTGAAATAATAGCAGAAATGTTGGCAGAAGCACTGGAAATAACCAAAGAAAAGATGATGGATGGGATGGACGAAGTGTTTACACAAGATATGCAATGAGGAATAGTTCACATTAGATTTACTAAGAAGATTATTAAGACACAGATACTCCAGGCGGCGAGAGAGAAAACACTAAAATATAAAGATAAAGAAATTGTGGTGCTGAAACAGATACCAAGAAGAGTAAGAGATATGAGAAGAGAATATTTATTCTTGACTAAATAGTTACTTAAAAGAGGAGTAAACTACAGATGGCTGATGCCAGAAGGCCTCTTGTTCACTTGGCAGGAACAAAGACACAAAATTGACACAGTTGGAAAAGCTGAGCTATTCTACTTAGAATACTTTAGAGAAAAGGAGAAAGAAGAAAGAAAGGAAGAGTCACTAATTGAGTTCCAAGAGGAGTGTATAGCAGTAATTGAACAAGAACAAGAAGAAGGTGCGGTAGGCAGTGAACCCAGAGAACAACGAGAATTGAGATCTACTAGAGCAATAAAAACCCTCTTATAAAGCTTAACATGGATGAAAGAAAATTGATTACGATTAACATAAAGGGACTTAATTTGGCTATTAAAAGAAGGAAAGTATTTCATAAACTAGAAAAATTAAAATTTGGTATAATCTGCTTACAAGAGGTACATATTAAAAAAACAATATGAATATATACTAAAACAAGGAAATCTAGGGAAATTATTTACGTAACTGGCACAATCTAAAAAAAGAGGTATTATATATTAAAGAAACAATTTTGGCAGAACTAATTTACACAGATGATGATGGAAGGATTTTGATGGTGGAAATAATGGATAATAGCATTAAAATACTTTTAATTGCAATTTATGCCCTGAATGATAAACAAGAAGAATTCTATAGAAAATTACATACAAAAATTAATTGAATTGGACTATGTTAATATTTGTATGATGGGAGATTTTAATGGAATAATTAATGACCAGTTGGACTATAAAACACATAAAACAACAAAGAAAGTTAGAAAGATACTACCAAAATCCTTCCTTCAAATAACAGAAGAATTTAATTTAAAAGATGCCTGGAGAGAGAGAAATGCAGAAAGTAAGCAATATACTTTTTATTCAAACAGGAACACATCCTGGTCTAGAATAGATATGATATGGATGTCAGCAGAATTATTGACTAATGTACGACAGATTGAAATAGAAACAAGCACTTGGGCAGATCATAATCCAGTGTCAGTTATTTGGAAAGGACACAAGAGGAGATCTAGATGGACTTTAAATAATATGATATTGAAAGAAAAAGATTTTAAACAGAAAATAGAGAAAGAACTTGTTTTCTTCTTGAAATAAAATAGAAAAGAGGATACATCTTTACAGAATCTCTGGGACACGATGAAGGCTGACACAAGAGGTTTGATAATATATTATACTAAGAGAAGAAACATAAAACAAAAAAAGACAATTGAGACATTAGAGGATGACTATAAAAGACTGGAAAAAGATTTACAGATGTTCCCACAAAAAAAGTCATTAAAAATAAAATAGATATAATTAAACATAAAATGGGACTAATGGAAAAAGAGGAATTAGCACAAAAAATTAAAAATGCTAAACAGAATTACTTTGAAGATGCAAATAAACCAGGCAGATGGCTAGCTTATAAACTGAGAAAGGAAAGAGAAGCAAGAAGAATTAGTCAATTGATAAATAAAGAAGGACAGGTTTGCTATGGAAATGAGAAGAAAAAAAATTATACAAGGCTACTACAGAAAACTGTACTTTCAATAGAATATTCAAGAAGAAAAAGCTAAACAATATCTTCAGAAAGTGAACCTACTTCAGATACCCAAAAACATTGAAACAATGTTAGAAGGAAGTATAACAATGATGGAATTAACAGAAGCCTTAAAAAAACAGAATGCAAGGAAAGCACCAGGTCCAGATGGTTTGCCAGTGGAATTTTACAAGACTTTTCAGGAAATATTGAATTTTCATCTTTTAGAAGTTATGAACGAAGTTATGTTAAAGAAAAGAATTCCAAAAACATGGTCAGAAGCATACATTACACTTATACCGAAGGAAGGTACAGACCTACAGCAAGTTAAAAATTATAGACCTATATCTTTATTGAATTCAGACTATAAAATCTTTGTTTCAATTTTGGCAGAAGGACTAAAAAGATACTTAAATAATTTTATTCATACTGATCAAAATGGATTTCTGCCAAAGAGACAAATCAAAGACAATGTGAGAATCATTTTGGATACTCTGGAATATTATGATGAAGCTGGCGAGTCACTCCTGAGAAGCAAATGGCCTTGATGTTTCTAGATGCTGAAAAAGCCTTTGACAATGTGAGTTGGCGATTTATTTTACTGCAATTGATACAAATGGGCTTTGGTAAGAAATTTATCCAAGCCATTGAAACAATATACCATGAACAAACTGCAAAGGTGATGGTGAATGGAGAATTAACAGAATCCATAGATATAAGAAAAGGGACAAGGCAAGGCTGTCCATTGTCACCTCTGTTGTTTGTGTTAACATTGGAAGTCTTGAATAGGAATATCAGAGGAGAAAAAGAAATAAAAGGAATGAAAATTAAAAAGGAGGAGTATAAATTGCAAGCTTTTGCAGATGACCTGTTATTTATATTAGAAAACCCATTGGAAACAGCACCCAAATTAATAGAAAAAATAGAAGAATATGGAAAAGTAGCAGGTTTGAGAATAAACAAAGACAAAACAAAGATATTAACAAAGAATGTGTTAGCAAGACGAAAGAAAGAGTTGGAAGACATTTTAAAAATACAGGTCATGAACAAGGTTAAATATTTAGGGATTCATATTACACCAAGATGTAGTACTCGGAAGGAAGATAACTATGTTAAACTCAAACAGCAGATTGCGACAGATTTGATGAAATGGGAAAAACCGCAACTATCATTGATTGGGAGAATATCTACAATTAAGATGAATATATTGCCTAGAGTTTTATATTTATTCTGGACAATTCCTATTCGATTAGGGAAAGAATTTTTTGAAGATTTAAATAGAATTGTGTTGAAATATATTTGGCAGGGTAAAAAAGCAAGAATAAAATTAAAACTGTTACAAGATGCAAGAATAAGAGGAGGGTTTGCCTTGCCCATTTGGAAGCAATATTACCAGGTGACAAGTTTGATGTGGGTAAAGGAATAGATAACACTAAGGAACAGTCGATTATTTACTTTAAAAGGTCATGACTTGCTGCTGGGATGGCATGCCTTTCTCTGGTATAAGGAAACTAAAACGCAGGGGTATTTCAGAAGACATTATATTTGTGAGGCATTGTTTTTGAACTGGGAGAAGATAAAAAGACAATATTACTTAAAAATTCCAACATGGATATCAACTATTGAAGCTTTTACTTATCCAATAATATATAAAAAGGAACAAACAGTTAGATATGGGGAGATATTGAATGAAAAGGGTGAACTTAAATCTATGCAAGCGTTGGAAGAACAAGGTGTAAAAATGAATTGGTTTTCATATTTGCAAATACAATCTAGGTTTGATAAAGACTCTAAGGCAGAAGGTATTTATGACAAGTTGACTGATTTAGATAAAATTTTGATGGGTACTGATGAAAAGGTAATTAAAAACCTTTATGGACATCTATTAGAATTTGGAAGAGGAACAAGTCAAAGATGATTGCTTGGGGGAAAATTTTTGGATATGGGATTGATTTAGAAAAATGGCAAAAATTGTGGTCCCAGAATTATAAAATGACAATGTCAATTGCATATAAAGAAAATTTGTATAAGATGTTTTACAGGTGGCACCTTCCCCCGACGAGACTTGTGAGAATGTTTAAGAACAAATTGGATAAATGCTGGAAATGTCATCAGATACCTGGTTCATATTACCATATGTGGTGGACATGTTTGGATGCGAAGAAACATTGGACTAAAATCCACACATTGTTGGAAAAAATGATAAAACAACATATAGACTTTAAACCAAAGATCTTTTTATTGGGAGTCGTACCGGACATATACAATATAGAACTGAAATATCTGATTGTAAATGTTTTAACAGTGGCTAGAATTGTATTTGTGAAGAATTGGAAAAATGACAAAATACCTATGCAGGAGGTAGTTATCAAAAAAATTATGGACTGTGCTGAAATGATAAACTGACATTTGAAATTAGAGAACAAGAAGACAAGCAATTTTATATGATATGGGGTTTGTTTTATCAATGGTTGGATAAAAAGGCATGGTAATGTAATAGACTAGATAATTTTGTGATAGAAATTTAATAGACTGATATAAAACATAATATAGATATATATAACCACTGGTTGAAAGTATAACACAAATTTTAAGATAAAACTTGGAACATCTCGTATAAAATGATGGAATAAATAGTTTAGTCATGGATGATTAATAACTGATAAATATATAAGCATATGTTAGTTCAACAATGTGAAGACTGATATAAGTTGTGAGTAAATGACTACAAAAGGATAGCACAAAAGATATGTAGCCAACTGACACACTGTATGTATATAAAATGGAAGATGGTTTTATGTTTTTATGTTTTGTATGTGTATGTTCGTTTTTAAAAATATTTTTTTTAAAAAAAATAAGTAATAAATAATTAATATTTTTTTAAAAAACCAATCTGGCTTGGTAAGTGATTGGGTAAAAAAAATCATTAGTAAGCTCTAGATGGTAGACAGGCAGTCAGAAAAAAATATAGCAACAGACAATGATAAAGCTGCCTCCTACTGATACCAGTAAAACTGTATTACCATGAAGTAACCAGATTCCAGCTTAATTTGAAGCATACCTTTATTTTTTTCAAGGGATACCCTTCATTTTGAATGCTATCATCTTCTCTCTCTAGTTGATTTAATTTTCTTTGCATTGCTTTGACAAAATAATTCATAATTAAATGTCTATTGGAGATCATCAGACATCCAGGTCATGGTTGTCCCAAAGGTGCTTTTTCAAAAAGCAACTGGACTTTCTTTTTCCTTGAAGACTTCTTGATTCTCATCCATGAAGCTTCTTCAGCTCTGACTGAATGTGGAAGGATGGAAGGATTTACATTTTTTGCAGTCATCTGATACTTAGTACTCTTTCTGAGAATTGTTGAGGCTTCTTGGAGATTTATCTGTGCCCTCGGGGTCACCTGAATAATACAAATGGGTATGGAATCTCCTTGGAACCACTGAAAGTATTGTTGAAAGGACTGTGTTCCTTTCAGCAGTTCCGAAAAGGTTTCACACCCATTTGCATTGTTCAGGTAACCCTTAGCGCATAGATAATCCTCCAAGTGGCCTCATGACTCTGAAAGAGTGCTAATGACCAGATGACTGCAAGGAATATGAATTGTTCCATCCTCCAACATTCAGTCAGAGCTGAAGAAGCTTCATGGATGAGAAGTGAGAAGTCTTCAAGGAAAAAGAAAGTCCAGTTGCTTTTTTTGAAAAAAACATCTTTGAGGAAAATTCATTATTATCAAAATCCTTGAAACATTGTGGGAGTAGAATCCATAACACCATTGTGGCTTACACTTTAAGGGCTTGCAGAATTATGCAGACAACGTAACTGTGGTGCTGAAAAGAACTCAGGAGTGGCTGCTACGAACCTTTCAAAACCAAATCATGAACAGGATTTGAAAGTGATGGTATCCATAAGTAAAAAATGTAAAATGAAACAGAGATCTAAATAGAGCCTTTGATTTATGTATACTTCTCGTAAAAGTGTAAATTCAGGATACATGTCTAAATTCAACAGTAATACTCCAGAATTTGTTGAAAAATACCTAAAGTACAAATGTACAAAGACATTAACATTAGCATATATCTCTGCTGCCTATTCCTTTTCATGTACTTATACACACAGCCTAAGATGCACTGCTACATAAAGTATGTAAATTATAACTATACAATTCTTGCTTGTCTTCCAACTATAATATATTTTTGCTCTATTGCGATTGCTTAGTGCTATAGCTAAGTGTGTCTTCCAGTTTTTATTAGCTCTAGAAATGTTATCTATGGAGATTAGATACAGGTACAAAGATAAGATTGAATACTTAAGTCTACAGATATACATCTTTTTTTTTTTTAATTCCTCAATCAATTATTTTTGCTTCTTTCTATATTGTCCTTAGGGATAGGTGGATCTGCCAGATCGGCTTGTTTTCATATTTAATATTTTTCACATGAAAGTAAACGTAACTTCAATTTCACTTTCTTATAAAAGACTTTGCTAAATTCCTATTAAAATAGACTAGACAGAATCCAAATGATCAAAACAAAACTGCAATCCTTATACTATTATTTAGTATTTTTATTGAAAATGTACTTATATTAATGATCTATATTCTGGACTGTATATCTGCCTGCTTACTGTACAATCAAGAAAGATCGTTCTGGAAATCTAATTATTGTTTCTTTGTACAAGAGGGTTCTCGTCATCATTGTTACTTAAACAAATGAAGACAATTTGAGGAAAACTTAAGCACACTTAAGAAAATACAGGCCTGCCAAAATTTCTGTATTTCCTTATAGTTTTGGAAATCTAAGCCCATTTTTTTTTACTAAAAGTCAATCCTGAAATGATTTTCATTGTTAAAAATTTGTACAATAATCCAGGATTAAATAATGAATGGACAACTGCAGCATTTCCAAAACTGTGAACCTCCCTGAGGAGGAATAGACAGAGTTCAGGGATGGTAAGATGGGATGGTAATTTTTCAGGGATGGTAATTTTTAAAGTTACATTGTTAGAATAAATCCATATTTCTTACACTTTCCTTGTATTGTTTTGATTGATCATTTATGTTCATTTGGGGATTTTTTTATATATTTAAGGGAAATTTTTACATTACCATTACACTGTGTGATGGCAAAAATGACAAGATGGACGGCACACAAATCTAATAAAATAAATAAAGTGTAGGGACCCCTGGATTATTGTAATGCATTCTGTCTGGGCAAAGATGGTTTTCAGCAGGTTCTGACCAGTTCTGGAGAACCGGTAGCAGAAATTTTGAGTAGTTCAGAGAACTGGCAAATACCTCCTCTGACTAGCCCCGCCCTAATCTATTCTTGCCTCCCAAGTCGCAGCTGATTGGCTGGGTCTTCTTTTGTTGCCCTGCACAGGAGAAAGGAGCTGGAAAGCAGGTTAGCAGGTTAGTTAGTCTCCAGCTGTTTCTGTTTAGTGAGAATCAAGCAGAATGGTCTTGCTCAGCTTCCTATGAAATTAGCAGTGTCTTCTAATGAGAACCAGCCAGAGGTGCATCTGCTGTCTTGCAGCAATGCTCCCCTTCCCCAAGATCCAGATGGCTACCACTCCTATGATGTTTGGGAAGCTAAACAAGGCATGGCTGTTCTCTCAGGCCTTGGGTTCAAGGAGGGTAGAATTGGATGGGGTTTTGTTTGTTTGTTTGTTTGTTTGTTTGTTTGTTCATGTCTCTTCCTTCAGGCCACCTAGGATATTTTTAGAAGTGTTTTTCTCTCTCTCTCTTCTTTTAAAAATGTAACCCACCTTAAATAACCAGCAGTCTCCAAATTACTAAAATGCCAAAATTATTAAATAAAAATAAAAACTAGGTGTCAGGGTTCCAAGTAATAGATCCATTGCAAGCAAGAACTCTGAGGTAGGTAGATTCCTCAAAGAACAGCTTTATTGGAAATATCATATTGGCACATATGTGGTGAAAAACAACTCTAACCCTTAGTTTTCACCTAAATAAAAGTAAAAGTTTTCCACTCAACCGCAAACAATCAATCACATGGCCCAATCACTGCAGCGTCCGCTGGTCTGGTGACATCACTCCTCCTCTCAGCCAGGTGTGAGAATGTCCTTGGTTCCCAGGAGAAAGTCTTGAGAAAATATTTTAGTTTGACTGCACAGGTCCAGCTATCTCTAATCCCGCCCTCCCTATCCCTCGCTCCAGTGTGGCAACACTGGAGCTCCAAGATGGCTTCATCCAGGTCAGCTTCAGGGTTGACACTAGGGTTAAAAAGAAACAGTGGATCAGTGCTATGAAAAAATACTAAGTAGATACAAATGATAGAAAGATTTTTCATACTTTAAAGTTTTAGTTTAGTTTAGTTTTAGTTTAATTTATTGTCATTTCACCTCGTACAACAAACTTAAATATCATATTCAGTGTACATTATGACTATGAAAATAAATACAAACACAAATCCTTCACATTCTATACCATTGAATTGAAAACTCCTGATATTGCATTAATATTGCTCTATACAATAAAGTTACTGTTCTTGGATAGAAGCTGTTTTTCATCCTATTTGTCCTTGTTTTTATTATTCTGTGTCAAATGGTAATAGTTCAAAAACAAGGTGCCAGGATGAGATGGATCTTTGAGAATGTTTTAAACTTTCTTAAGGCAATGGGAACTATAAAGCTCTTCCAAAGAGGGGAGAGGGCAATCAATGATCCTCTGGCCAATGACATTAACCCTCTGGAGTGCTTTCCTATCTGCCACCGTGCAATTAGCAAACCATACAGAGGTGCAATAAGTTAAGATTTATTTATTTATTTGATTTGCCAATTGCTTACAAGATAATAAGTATAAGTGTATACATAGTTGTGAATACATGAAATGGGTACATATAAGAAAAATAAAAGAAGAATAAGAGAAACAATAGGACAGGGACGGTAGGCACGTTGGTGCGCTTATGCACGCCCCCTACAGACCTCTTAGGAAAGGGGTGAGGTCAATAGTAGACAGTCTAAGGTTAAAGTTTTGGGGTTTGGGGAAGAAACTACAAAGTCGGGTAGAGTATTCCAGACATTGACCACTCTATTGCTGAAGTCGTATTTCCTGCAATCAAGTTTGGTGCGGTTAACTTTGAGTTTGTATCTATTGTGTGCTCTTGTGTTGTTATGGTTGAAGCTGAAGTATTCATTGACAGGTAGGACATTGCAATGTATGATTTTATATACCATGCTTAAATCAGACTGAAGACGGCATAATTCAAGGTTTCCTAGTTCTAGAATTTCAAGTCTGGTGGCATAAGGTATTCTACAACGAGTAGAGGAGTGGAGAACTCTTCTTGTGAAATATTTCTGGACTTTCTCAATTGTGCTAATATCAGATACGTAATGTGGGTTCCAGACTGATGAACTGTATTCGAGTATTGGTCTAGCAAATGTTTTGTATGCTCTGGTTAGTAGTGTGATATTACCAGAGAAAAAGCTACGTAGGATTAGGTTAACAATACTCTCTATGGTGCAGGGGTAGAAGGTCACCATCAGTTTTTCATTCAGTTGTTAATCTCTGAGAATAAAGAATAAAGGGAGGAGAGTTTATTTATTATTTAGATTTATATGGCTTCCCCTTTGCCCCCAAATAGACCAAAAACATTTTTTTAAATCCACAAAGAAAAACGATTAACGTGTACCATCTCCCAAACAACACAGCAATATGGACATTTGTCTCTATATTTTTACTGAAGTTGTGGAAGTTAAAGACTGGTAGAGTCTGATATAGAGTCTGATATATATATATATATATATATATATATATATATATATATATATATATATATATATAGATAGATATATATATAGATAGATAGATATAGATAGATAAGTTTAGATAGATAGATATGTGATATAGATATAGTATTTAGATATAGATATAGATATGATATGGAATAGATATAGAAGATATAGATATAGATATAGATATATATATATAGATAGATAGATAGATAGATAGATAGATAGATAGATAGATAGATAGATATAGATATAGATATAGATATAGATATAGATATAGATATAGATATAGATATAGATATAGATATAGATATAGATATAGATATAGATATAGATATAGATAGATAGATAGATAGATAGATAGATATAGATATAGATATAGATATAGATATAGATATAGATATAGATATATATATATAGATAGATATAGATATATAGATATAGATATAGATATAGATATAGATATAGATATAGATATATAGATATAGATATATAGTCTGATATATAAATACATTTTAATGTATTTTTATTTCTGTTCCAGAAGTAGCAATTGATGGTTATTTTTTCCAGAGATTAAATACTATTTACATAATTTGGGGGGAAACCCTCTGGGAAAGGCAAATATTGAAGTCTTTTTAGAAAAAAACTATTTTCGTCTCGTATTTAGAGAGTTTAATAACAGACAATACAATTTCTGGTTAATATTTAAGGCTCCTCCTATTTTGCTCCTAAAGGCAAGCCAACCAGTCACATCTGCAGCACCTGGTTAATACTTCGGTATCAACTCAAGTGGGTCAAGAACTGCCTGTAGAATTCTTCAAATTGCTGAGATAGTTTAAAACCAAGTGAAAAAAAATCAAACACAAAATTTAAAGGGGGGGAGAGGAAGAGGAAGAGAGAGAGAAAGCAGCTGGAATGCATGTTATTTTTTTCGTAAAACAAACCTTGGAAATAACAAAAAATATTGGCTGGGTTAGATGCTGTAACCAAGATAAAAGCTATTCTTTGTCTTGCAGAGTTAAACTGGTGTAGACCAGAAACATTAAGAAAGAATGGTGATAGAAAACAAGTTATATGTGATTGTTTTAATGACATTTTAATTTTATTGAAGGCTACTTAAGGCAATTTTATGACTTCCATTTAACATTTTCCTTCCTTCCTCCCTCCCTCCCTCCCTCTCTGCTTCATTTATTTATTTTTTTCTTACTGTGAAGGTCTCTCCTCTCTCTCTCTCTCTGGTATGTAGCAGTATGTTGCTGCTACATACCTTTCAAAACCAAATCATGAACAGGATTTGAAGGTGGTAGTATCCATAAGTTAAAATTGTAAGATGAATCCGATATCTAAATAGACCCTTTGATTTATGCATACTTTTAATAAGAGTGCAAATTCTGTATACACATTTAAATTTAACAGTAACACTCAATAATTTGTTGAAAGAAATGTGTTTGGTCCCAACTCTACATGCCTTCTGGAAGTTTCTGGAAATGGAATTTACTGAAGATAATTTGTGGGGGATGTCAGATGCTATCTAAAATGTATATTTTTCCTTTTGGATCGTTGACTTTTGTATTTTTAATTTTTGTTTTTGTTTTCATAGTGTAAGCTGCTGAATGGAGTGGGATAAAAATGTTTTTTTACGCTTCCATTCTCTCATTTCTGATTCTCAGAGACTGCTTGGACAAACCTTGGAGTTTCCTAGGAAAGGTTTTCGGAAGCAGTTTGCCATTGCCTCCTTCCTAGGGTTGAGAAAAAAGTGATTAACCCAAGGTTTGTGTCCAATGAGGCACTAGAACTCATGACCTCTCAGTTTCTAGCCTAATCACTTAACCCCTTTATGTGATTATAAATATAAATTAATCAGCCAATAGGAGAGCTTTCTCTAAGCAATGTTAACTCTCCCTGTCCATTTGGTTCAAGAAATAATGTTGTGCTTCTCTCCTTCTTGTGGTATTAGAAAGTTGGATGCAAGCAATCTTTTATGGCATCTCCATCATTCTAGAACAGTGTTTCTCAACTTTGGCAACTTTAAGATGAGTGGACTTCAATTCCCAGAATTCCTCAGCCAGCCATGTTGGCTGGGGAATTCTGGAAGTTGACATCCACCCATCTTAAAGTTACCAAGGTTGTGAAATGCTGTTCTAAAACACATATTTCTTCCCTCTTTCCAAGATTTGAACACCCCTCATGCTTTCAGAGTGCAAGCAAGTAAGAAAAATTCCTAATATTTGATTGGCTTTTGGAGAACAAAGGGCCTACCACTCTGTTGCTCTTGTTGATGCTTTAAATTTTTTAATTATGTTTATGTTATTCAACATATAAGTCACCCAAAGTTTGTTGGGTCAGGTAAGATATATATTATGTAAATAAGACAGTTTAAATTATGATGATGATGATGATGATGATGATGATGATGATCAATACTCTCCTTTCTACAGGGAGATCATTTCTAGCACAAAGTGCTAATGTCAACTCAAAAATATTTCTCTGGTCTTTTAGAGTTGACAGCAGAAAGGGAGTGAGGGAAGTGGTGCATTCCTTAAATGCTCATAGATAATTGCTAGGCGGCCAAAGCTTCTGGCACGCAAGATTATTACTGGAGAGCATGATTGATGACTCTTGGCTATGGATGTGTCCCATTGGAGAATATACATCCAGGGGGTGGGGGAAGACCAGGGTCAAGGGTGAAATGAATGATGTGTCTCAGAGTCGGCTGCACCCAGGTAGCACCGGAATATTCACTCCTAATAAATCTTGTTTTCTTTTAACTCTGAGATATGAGGCTAGAGACTCATGATTTGAATGGGGATGGATGCCAGAGCCCTGACAGTTAACTGGAATCAGGGCTGCAGCAGATGTGAATAATTTCTTCAGCATTTCTTCCATACTGATATGGTCATGTTTCCCTGCAGGCAGAATATTTGAGGATTACTGTTTTGAATGATTGATACTATAGCAGTAAAAAACAAAACAAAACAGGGATTCATTGGGTGATTTAGAAAAGCTTTTCTGGTAGTTACTAAGTAGAAGAAGATATAGCTGGGAATTCAAAAATGAGCAGCTCAGCTTGTGTGCTCTTCAAAACTCTGTACTTTTGGTTAAACAAGGATGAACACTCACTCTAAATGTTATGAATCAGTGTTTAACCACTGATTAAGCCTCAGTTAGCAATGGGAATAATAGTACAGGTATATTTGATGAATAACTGATGAACAAAAACAGGAATTAGAAAGAATGATAAGCATTTTTTAATATGGAATAAGGTAATTTTATGCAGTTAGAAAAAATAGAATAGAATAGAATACTTTCTTGGCCAAGTGTGATTGGACACACAAGGCATTTGTCTTGGTGTAAATACTCTCACTATACATAAAAGAAAAGATAAAAGGAAACAGTCAATATAAATCATAAGTATACAAGCGACAAAGTTATAGCCATACAGTCATAAGTGGGAGGGGATGGATGATAAGGAGTGATGTCAAGATTTAACAGTAATAGTAGTGCAGACTTTGTAATAGTTGAACAGGGTTGAGGGAATTATTTGTTTAGCAGAGTGATGGCTTTCGGGGAAAAAACCTGTCCTTGTGTCTAGTTATTCTGGTGTGCAGTGCTCTATAGCGTCGTTTTGAGGGAAGGAGTTGAAACTGTTTATGTCTGGGATGTGAGGGGTTTATAAATATTTTCACAGCCCTCTTTTTGACTTGTGCAGTATACAGGTCCTCAATGGAAGGGAAGTTGTTAGTTATTTTTTTTTCTACAGTCCTAATTACTCTCTGAAGTCTGTGTCTGTCCTGTTGGGTTGCAGAACCAAACCAGACAGTTACACAGGTGCAAATGACAGACTCAATCATTCATCTGTAGAAGTGGATCAGCAGTTTCTTGGGCAGTTTGAGCTTCCTGAGTTGGCACAGAAAGAACATTATTTGTTGTGCTTTTTTGATGACATTTTTGATATTAGGTGTCCATTTTAGATCATGTGATATAGTAGAACCTAGAAATTTGAAGGTCCTACTGTAATCCTACTATATTAAAAAGTAAAACTAGCCCTATATACAGTATAAAAACAGTAAAATTAGCCATAGTGGGATAACAAGAGGCAAAAATCCAACGAATCTATTTCAATTTCAGAATAACAGAGTTGGAAGAGACCTTGGAGCTCTTCTTATTCAACTGCCTGCTCAAACAGGAAGCCCTATATCATTTCAGTCAGATGGTTGTACAATCTCTTCTTAAAAACTTCCAGTGTTGGAGCACCCACAACTTCTGGAGGCAAGTCATTTCATGGATTAATTATTCTAATTGTCAGGAAATTTCTCCTTAGTTCTAGGTTGGATCTCTCCTTGATTAGTTTCTATCCATTGCTTCTTGTCCTACCTTCATAAGCTTCGGAGAATAGGTTGGCCACCTCTTCCTTGTGATAACCCCTCAAATATTGGAAGACTGCTATCATGTCACCCCAATCCTTCTTTTCACTAGACTTTTTGCTCCAGTCAAGGATCTGTATTTTATAATTCTTCTAACTAGAGCCTATGTTTATACATTTGTTTTGGGCAGTGGGTTTAAGAATATTCTGTCAGGAAAGAAAAAGTAGTGGATGGGGAACAATGTGGCTGGTTTTCCAACTTTCTTCTTCCCAGCAAGCTTTAGGATAGCAGTGAGTGTTAATTCAATTCTGTGCTGCAGTTTGCACATCTGAATACAATTCCCACATTCCACCAAAAATCAGTATCGGAATGCAGATGCCATTAAACTACACCGGTCCTATTTTCACTGAACTTGATCTCCATTTTGACTAATAATAAATTACTAACACGTCAAAAGTTTGCAGATACTTTTTCTAAATCTTTTTAATATGTATAATAGTACCTGAAATCAGATATTACAGCAACTAACAAACAAAACCCAAGGCTCATCTTATTCATATAGGTCAAGGTTTTGCTTTTACCCAGAATTTTTTAAAATGCAAATTAATACTGCTAACAAACTGATTAATATTTAATCTGCTTTATCACTCCAGGATATAAAACTTGCAAACCATTATGGATTTTTATTAATTTTTTAACAAGTTTACAAAACCAATTATTTTATATTTGCAGATACTAACTAAACAATAACAAGTCTATTAAACTGATTAAAAAACAGCATTAGCAATGATCATATAAAGGTCCAATTATCATATAAAGCATATAAAGTTCCAAAAATCCATCAAGGTGCAATTATGCAATAATATATATATTTAAAAGTAGAATATCTTCATTTCAAAAGAACTCAGATTTAGACCACTTGACTGCATTTGTACAAATGAGAAATTGGGAATATTATTGATCAATATTAAAAAAAAAAATAGGCTTTAACATGGGAAGACAGTACAACTCAGGTTTCCTAATCTGGATTTAGGATTTTTTGTCTATGCTGTATAAAGCTAGATCCACAATTATAGGTTACTATTTTGACACCAAAATGTTGTATCTGATTGAGTTGGGGTAGTAAGACAATAGGCAATATTCACATAAATGATTTTCTAAGCTGATAAAAAAATATATACATTGAACATCTTTTGGGATGATTGGCTCTTTTCTTTTCTAATAGGGGGCCTCTGAATCATGATGATTCAACATGCACAAAGCCAAGGAGGCTATCAAGATGTGGATAATTACAGGAGAAGAATCATGGAATTAACTGAAATTCCCATTTAATGCTAGAAGAATAGCAGTAGCAATTACACTTAGATTTACAGTATACACTGCTTCACAGTACTTTACAGTTCTCTCTAAGAGTCAACATATTGCCCCCAACCTATTTGTAAAGACCTCAAAAGTCAACCTTGAGCCAGTGAGAATTGAACTGCTGGCAGTCAGGAGAATTAGCCTACAATACTGCATTTTAATCACTGTGCCACCATAAGCTGTTTGCTGTCAGTTTTGACTATTATTTCACAAAGTTCATTAATAAGTTTACTAATTGTTTTTCTTCTGACTTCAGAATCTCAATTTGTCTAGCTGGCAAGGCTTTTGATTTCACACCTGCAAAGTTTATGTCACTTAACAATTTAATATGTGGCATATAATAACAGTGATTAAAAAAAAATCTGGCATCTAGGACCTAAATGAATGTACAGTTGATGCCAATACCAAATAAATGTTGTTTGTACTGGAACAGATTTGAAGAGCAATCTCAACTCCATCTACTTCATGTAAACAATGTCATTAATTAACAATTAGAGAAACAGACAGTTGAATAGCTTACACACTTTTGAAATTATCTGTTATTTTACCCATCATTTAAATGACATGATCAAAAAACAGTTTGATGAATGAGAAGGTCTTTTTATAAAATACCAAACCATATTTTGTTTATTTAACTCACACATTTTGATAATATTAAAAAAAGATCAAGTTTGACATTTATATTTTTATTTTGCTATGAGCGGAGTATTTGCTAATTGATTTTATTTATTCCTCTTGTGAATTTAATAAACCAAAACAAGTTATAATAAAGTGAATATCTTAGGGGTTAGGTGATGAATCTTCACTTATATAGAAAATCCTATATTTCTTCCCCCTGTGGAGAAATTGGATAGGCAGAATTAAGACTCATGTTAAGTTATAAAATTCAGGTCTCATTCTGTGTATGAAATTTGAAGCTTTAATCAATATAGCCTCTGAACAAACAAACAAAATTACTTGTTAATCAAAGGTGATTTGAATGAATCTTTAAACTGAATTCACTTCCTTAATTGGATCAGCCATTTACACTGAATAACATATTGTTATGATTCTGTTCAATGGAGATTTGAACCAATTTGCATACTTATTATACTTATTTATCAGGTGTAATCTGTAATAAAATATTTCTAGCATCACAAGGATTCTTAGTCTTTTTGGGGGGGGGGGGGGGGGGGGGGGGGGGGGGGGGGGGGGGGGGGGGGGGGGGGGGGGGGGGGGGGGGGGGGGGGGGGGGGGGGGGGGGGGGGGGGGGGGGGGGGGGGGGGGGGGGGGGGGGGGGGGGGGGGGGGGGGGGGGGGGGGGGGGGGGGGGGGGGGGGGGGGGGGGGGGGGGGGGGGGGGGGGGGGGGGGGGGGGGGGGGGGGGTGTGACTCTTTTGTATGAATGCTCCAAGCAAGCTATTGTGGTATAATTAAGTTGCTAGAGTTGAACTGAGAAGTTCAGGATTTAATTTTCAATCAGCCATGGAGTTCACTGGTTGTCAGTCCTGAAGCTGATCTGGCCAGAGCCATTTTGGAGCTTCAGTGCTGCCAGACTAAAGCTGATGGATAAGCGGGGGATTAGAGATAGCTGAGGCTGTGTAGTCAAAATAAAATACTTTCACTTGAGAACCAAGGACATTCTCACACCTGGCCAGAGGAAAGAGGAGTGATGTCACCAGACCAGCAGATGCTGCCTTGATAGGGGCATGACTGATTGTTTGGGATGGAGGGAAAAACTTTCACTTTTAATTAGGTGAAAACAAAGGGCCCTCTCAGAGTTGGTTTTCACCAGATATGTGCCAATATGATATTTTCAATAAAGCTATTCTTTGAGGGATCCACCTGCCTCAGATTTTTTGCTTGCAATGGATCTATTACTAGGAACCCTGACATGGGTTGCCTTTGAGACAATCACAGATAAATTTACTTTCAAATTTTACTTACTTGAGAATAGAAATGGAAAAGATCACCTCACATATATATGACATTTTAGGCTCTTGGGAGAATATCAGGCTTTAAATTTGGAGTTATATACTAGATTTATTTTCCATATATACAGTATCTAGAACCTCTAATTTTGAGTTCTCACCAATCACACATCACGTCTTTGTCTTCCATATTTAATCCACTAATCATTTGTTACTTTATGTTTTCCTTATCTCCCTATTGGAACCAAGACAATCTAATGAATTATAAAAACACAAGCTACATTAATTGAATCAACACCTCAAATAATAAGAATATTTACATGGAGCAAGTCTCTTTGATTAGAAATGACCCTTTGCTCAGAGCAAACATATTTAGAAAAAGAGTCAACACTGCTTAATTCTTTAGCAACAATAACACATACAAAAATGTAGCTAGCTGTTTCACATATGGCCATTGTTACAAATAACAATAAGGTGCATTACGCTGCACATAAGCTGCACACACACACACACACACACACACACACACACACACATGGGAGGGAGGGAGGGAGGAATCTAATGGATGCCTCGGCGGGTAATTCTAGAGTGGCTTAAGGGGTGGAGTTTGAGTTTAAGACAATTTCCTTAAACACAATGAAACCCATTGCATTTATTCCCTTCAAAAAGGAAGTTAGCAGCACTAAATGTATCTCAGTTCTTAATAGCAAGAGCACTTGGAGTTATATACTGCTTTACAGTGCTTTACAGCCCTCTCTAAGCGGTTTACAGAGTCAGAATATTGGCTCCAACAATCTGAGTCCTCACCTCAGAAAGATGGAAGGCTGAGTCAACTTTGAGCCTGGTGAGATTTGAACTGCCAAATTGCAGTCAGCTGGCAGTCAGCAGAAGTAGCTTGCAGTACTGCACTCTAACCACTGCACCACCGTAGCTCATCCATGGCTTAATTATTCCCCTCTATCAGTATTGCCAGAAATATTGACAGATGGAAGAAAGAGAAAAAGACAGGGGTGGGTTTCTACCGGTTCTATCCACCTCTGTAGAACCGGTAGCTCTGAAGAGCAGCAGGCATAGAACTGGTTCTATGTCTGCTGATGTTTTTGCCCACATGCCCACCTGGGCTCTTACCTGACCTTTATTTCCTGATTTTTCAACTTCAGCTGCTGTGCGAGGCACAGCTGCAGTTTAAAAAGCAGAAAAAGAGGGCTGTTTCAAAGGCTGCTTCTTGGCACACAGCGCTGCTCAGCTGTCCAGGCACCAGGCCGATGACAATTTACAGGCAGGCACACAGCATGCAAGGAAGCACATCATAAATCACCGAACCGGTAGTTAACCCTGTCATATCCCACCCCTGGAAAAAGGTCACATTGATGCTAACAGTGTTATAATGATGTGATGCAAGCCCTACTCCTTTTCATCTGTTTCATAATGTCACATATATTCCCAAAGGGATGAAGTTTACAATGCAACCTGTGAGGTTTCATCATTCTAAGCACACAAATGCTGCAGGTTTTCACTTATCTATCGGCTTTCACTATACACTCCATTTCCTGCTCCTTCTCCAGCAGAGATGGTTAACCTTTAATAGCTAGGGGAGTGGGAAATTGATCCTGGTGGTTGCAACAATGAGACAAAATTGGCAATCACACCATGCAGATGAACAGGATTAAGAGTTTCCAACATGAGGGCCTGTATCTCTTCTAAGGATTTGGAATCTCAATAGAACTACAATTTTCATGACTTTGCTATCTCGTCACGTCAGGAAGCTCATTGCCGAATTTTGTCAAACATGTTGATGAAAAAGTGTGTTAAATAGAGGGCAGTTTCCAGGCTGCAAAAAAGAGAGGAAGCTTTGGGGTTACATGTGACCCTGAGACTATGGGTTGTGGACTTTGAGATCAGCAACCATAGGGATGCTTTTGAAATGTTAACTTAAAAAGGAAAGAAGTAAATGTATTGACTCAGTTTTTCTCCCTCTCTCCTTCAGTGTTTGGAAATCCAGCTGTGGAACTCTTCTGTACATCTAGATGCTGTGTTATTGTCAATACTTCTTTCCTCAAGTGGCACCTTCTGATTGGTAACTTAATGTCCATTATTACATCTCAATAAATGATTACTGGACTGAATAGTGGATTGTGACTTTCTGCAAACCATCATTGAACTATGGGATTTTTTTTTATGTGTTCTTTTCGAAGTAACATATTGGCATCTAATGTGGTGGAACACTATTCAGACAACAGATCCGTTTATGGCAACAAAGCTGCACAAATGATTATGCATATGCTTAGAATAACCAAACACAGCTATATTGTTTATCAGAAGAGGGTTTCTGCTATCAGTCCATCCATCATCTTACTCTATCTTATTGAATTGCAATTATTTATCGTGCCAATGAAATTGAGCTAAAAATGTTATTCTGTTTCTCTCTGCCTCCACATCAAGCTGCTCTGACAAAAGGGAGGCTCAGACAAATTTAGGGGAAAAGCAAACACATTCTTTTAAGCAACATCCCAGCCACAAAATGAAATCCAGATAAAATAATCTAGCAGTTTGGGTTTCTTTGGGTTTCCTTAGATTCTTGATCTTCAGTGTGGATCATCCCATTTCCAAATCAGTATGAGATCTTTATGAGATCAGTATGAGATCTTTAAATACACTTTGTACATTTGTAAGTATTTTTTTTCCTAATGCAATATATTTAAGGTGATATTTTCAACAATAGTCTCATTTTCTCCTAACAGACAATTTTTATGTGCATTTAATTGGGCTGAAATGAGCAAGTTAATATGAGCTATGTCTTATCAAAGGAAGGGAAGTTGTTGGTCATGTCCAGACTAAGCAGGCAAAGTTCTTTTTTTAATGTCCATTATATACATGCAACAATGTTATAACTTGCTCATGCTCACCAATCAACTTTGGGGCAGGCTGTAATTATTATGCTTAACAGTAGGAATCATGTGTGACTTTCCAAGATGGAACCAATCTCTAGGACATGAATGTCAAACTTGATCATGTCATGACCTTTTTTTTACCTTTGCGGAGCTGGGGTGGGTGTGGCCTACATGTGACACATCCTGTCAGTTTTACACCCCTGCTCTAGGAGGGGGGGAAAGAGATTTTTAAAAATGGTGTAGGACTACCAAATATTGGCTATAAACATTTGGATGACCACCAGATGGAACCAAACAAATGCATTTTGCTTGTAACTGAGATTTTATTTATTTAATACTAATTGTAGCAAGAGTAAATTGTGACTGCAAGTATAAAACCTCCAGCTACTATCTCATCTTTCTTTCTAGGGTTAGTGGGGAATTGTTGTGGTAGGACTTGAAGAAGCTACAATTCTCGGGATCTTCAAGAGTTAGATTTTTTCTTGTGTCTTTTTGCTACCTTGTAGTAGTTATTTGGATTTTTACAGCTTCTATTGTGAGGAGAAAGGGTGACATAAGAGATGGAGGGCATAGCTGCTTTAACACTGGGAACAATGACAGTATTATCATGCAGCTGATTAGGTAATGCCTTACCAAAGCTTACTGAAATCATATGCTGTAGAAATGTGGTTTATACTCCTGGTGTTTAACTGGAACAAATCTAATTTGCTGCCTTTTTGATCTACCTCAACAGATATCTGTAAGAGTCTGGGATTTACTGTTTGTACAAACTAGAAAATTCTTGGGTCTCACTCGTTCTCAAAATTTATCAAACTGTGTTGAATTAAATGTGTCTAAGTGCATAGATGCATTTCCAGGGAGATATAATTCAATGGTTAAATCCTCAATTTAGTTTTTGGGACAAGATTAATGTTACACAAATGAATGTTGCATTGAGATTAATGTGTATTCTAAGAGGGCTTCCAATGTTAATTCCCCATTGAATACTTTACACACTAAATATATTAAAGGGGATTTGTTTTATGGCAGGTTAAAGCTCCTCTAATATTTTTGTCCAAATGCAATTTATGATTTATTTATTTATTCATCAAATTTCTACACCCCCCAATCTTACCTGTGTGACTCTAGGTGGGTTGCCACATAAAACCACATAACAATATAAAACAACATAGTTAAAAAGTAATGGAAAAACCCCAGAATTAAAACCAAATTAAAAATGGAACAATAAAAAAAATTAAAAAGGGAGAGTGAGCAGCTTCAACCAGCAGCCACCCCCAGAGTTGCATTCTACTCTTAGACACCCACCCCATGCCTGTTGGCAAAGACACATCTTGACACTCATCTGGAAGGCCAAGAGAGTAGAGGATCTGCCTTGTTTCTGAATACAAGATGTTCCATAGGGTGGGGACAAAGGCAGAGAAGGCTCTCTGCCTGTTTGACCCTGTTTATAAACATTTTTTGACCTTCAAGACCTGACAGGGTAGGATGGGTTGATGAAATAGAGACAAAATGGTTCCTGAGGTAATCTGGTCTTGTGCCATGAAAGGCCTTAAAAGTCATAACCAACATCTGGAATTGGACCTGGAAGTAAACCAGCATCCAATGTATCTCACATAGCAGAGGAGTTACATGTGCAACTCTACAATGCACTCTGCTGCATTCTGTATCAGGTGTAACCTCAGGATACTCTTCAAGGGAAGCTTCATGACTAAGAGAATTGAAAGTTTGGTGATAGTTCCAGCCTTCACAATTTTAATCTATATTATTGGATTTCATTTTTATTACATTTTTATTTCACCTTTCTTAAATATCACTTAAGGCAATAAACATTCCTAACATTTATAATATTATTTATTTTGGAATGATACTGTGACTGTTCTTCACTTTGGGCCCATTTCAAGACCAAGTGTAACACTTCTGACATTTTGTCCAGTTTAGGATCAAGGTATATTCAGCAAAGATCTTCAGTACTGGCTTCAAAAGCTTCTAATATTTGGTTATTAATAATTAAGTGTTTACATTTTAATCTCAAATCAAATAAGAAGTTGATTCTGAGAAATAATCCAACTTTGAAAATAGAGGGGGATATGTCTTATTGGAATATGGGCTAAACAACAGATCAACACTTTAAATTGGTGAATTACTAATTGTTTGAGATATTATATCTGGAGTATGATTTATCTACAATATTCATTTGGCAATATATAGAACTGAAGCGTGCATTAAACAGTATGGCCCAGATGCTCCAATGGTTAATTTAATTTATTAGATTGGTGCAAGCATTGGTGCTCCCATGCTTACGAGGAATCTGGAAGGCTCTCAACTCAACGACATTAAAATGCAACACAATTCAAAAACAATCAGCCAAAATATATTAAAACAGATTTAAAACACATGAGATGGTGAATCTGGCAAACAGCATTCACGAGGGCCTCCAACACCCTAATTCATGGCCTAGCACCGGGGTCAAACTCATGTCATCATGACACTGTCACATGACATATTGCAACTTTTTTCCACTTTGCTAAACTGATCGTGGTCAGGTGTGATGAATCGGCCCATGGGTCACAAGCTTGAAAGCCCTGGCCTAGGAGAATAGCCAAGTCTTCAGGACCCTCCAGAATGTTATCAGGATGGAAGCCACCTGGATTTCAGAGGCAACTTCATTCTAGAGGTCATGTTCTGTGACTGAGAAGGTGCATCTCCTGGCTCCTGAAATATGACACTGTTTAATTGAAGGAACCCAAAGAATGCCAACTCATTTTGAATTGGCTGGGCAGATTCAATGGGAGTTAGGCAGGAAGGACTGGGCCCTATGCCATGTAGGGATTTATAGGTCATAACCAGCACTTTGATTCACATCCAAAAGCAGACTGGTAAACAGTGCAGCTGGTGGACCAGAGATTTCACATGCTGCTGCATTTTGAACCAGTTGAATCTTCCAAGTAGTGTTGAAGGGTGTGTGTGTTTAATGTCAACAAATGAGACAACTAAATCAACACAACATTTATGTTTTGAATAACATCCTCATCTGAACTATTCTTTGGCTATGAAAAAGGAAGAAAGAATTGCAATTCAGCCATGGCTCCTTGGACACATTTGTACAATTTTCTTTGCTACAGAATGTGAACTGTTTGCCAATGTCTTCTTCCAGAATGCTTGATTATAGCCTTACACTTCTCTGCTGATTTTCCACTGGAGTTCTAAATGATCTATACTCAGGTTTCCAATCCCAGAAATGATCTACGAGTTATATTGCAATTGTAAGTTACTAATTTCAAGTTGTGTTTTGGTGAATAATGCTTTTGTAATCCAAAGGTATCTTCTATAAGATTTGACTTGCAATTCTTTTTTTTGCCTTTGATGAGGTTGCCTGAAATTGACAGGAGCTCAAATCCAAAACAACCAGATTACATCAGGCCACTCTGATATGCACTTATTTGCAAGTAAGCTATTCTGTAATTACTTTGGAGCAGATTTATATAAGAGGTACTCCTGCTGTTTGGAATTACTTTTTTTAAAAAAAAATAACCAACAGCTTCTCACAAAGTCTTAGCTGATCGTGCTAAGCTTCTAAGATCATCAAAGCTAGGAATCATGTTGCCTAGAAAGCTGCATGGATATAGACACAGGGGTGGGATTCTACCAGTTCTAGCCCGGTTCAGGGAAACCAGTAGCTCCGAGGATCAGCTGTGAGTAAACCGGTTTGCTCCAACGATCAGCTGTTGGGCCCACCCACTCTAGTCTGTGCTTTATATCCTGGTTTTCAAGCTCAGCTGATTCATGAGCCACAGCGGATTGCCATGTGTCAGCTGTTTAACACAGGGAGATTGCTGGAGAAGGTCACTAGCAAATGCTCTGCACGTGTGCGAAGCATGTACTCACTGAACCGGTTGTTATATCAGTTGAATCGCACCCCTGTATAGACATCATGAATTGAACTTGATTCAAGGTACGTTCAGCTTTATACTCAACTTTTCACAGACCTTGGGAAATCAGAGAGTTGAGCTCAAAAAGATCATACATTAGTTTTGCATTTGTACATAACTTCAGGGGTGGGATTCTACTGGTTCTGTCCACCTCTGTAGAACTGGTAGTTCTGAAGAGCAGCAGGCATAGAACCGGTTCTATGTCTGCTGCTGTTTTGGCCCACCCGCCCACCTGGGCTTTTACCTGACCTTTATTTCCTGCTTTTTCAACAGCAGCTGCTTTGCGCGACACAGCTGTGGTTGAAAAAGCAGGAAAAAGGGGCTTTTCCAACCGCTGCACACTTGCACGCAGTGCTGTTCAGCTGTCCGGGCAGCTCAGAAGGTCATAAATTGTACTCGCATGACTCGTGTGACTCACGCATGCATGAGCAATGCAGAGCAGCAGAACTGGTAGTTATACCAGTCAGATCCCATCCCTGTATAACTTGTTTTATCAAATAAACTATTGCCAATCTGGTGTTCTAGTGAAGAATTTCAACCCTGACTCTGGCATGTTATGAAATGAAATTGAAGCAAATTTCCATCATTTGTTGATTTTACAGGACCTGGGAGAATAATGTTCCTTTAAATTATCCAAACACCCTCCTTGGTGAGCCAGCAGCTGCAGTAACTTGAGCTGTATTTGCTTCCAGCATCTGATTCCATCCTTCCTTACTGAAGAAAAAATTGTTCAATTTGTTTTTCGCTCTATGATTATCCACAACAATTATATCTCATTTAACTCAGCTATCCATCTCTTTTTCAATATCTCTTTCCATTTCTTCTCTTTACACAGTCATGTATATAGACAGCATTAATGAATAACATATTGTTGGCAGATGGAATGGTATAGCTAGTTAACCAAAAGCAATTAATGCACGTTATTAAGCAAGGTGCAACTTTTTTAAGAGTTACAGAGCAATTTTGTTTCTGTCTCTCTTTTAAGCAGTGATGTTCAGGTTGATGAACTAAGAATGGGAGAGAACTTTTTTTGGCTTGCATTTCCGTAGGAACCAACCTAACCTCCTGAACTAATGCCAAATCAGAACATAATTATCCTTCTGTTTTCATTTTTCTGAAAATTATTTTGTGGAATGTAAGTAGCCTTTGATGTAACTAATATATCACTTGATCCCTGTACAATGCATCACAAAACATTAGGAAACAATGGGAGCAAAGGAAGATAATTCTCAGAAACAGTCTTGTAGTGAGGAAATTATAGTATGTGCAATTTGCAGGCATTTTGCAGCTAAATAGGTTGAAGTATTTTTTTTAATATAATTGAAAAGCAAACTAGCATACTAGGAATATTTAACCAGATGGATTAAATGACCAGATGGATTTTTCTCCCAATATGTTCTCATTCAAATTGACAGCTTTGCTTAGAAATTTATTTCCAAGCAGAAGAGAATATTGGAGAGATTCTCAGGGGGTGACTTTAGTGATCTTGGACTAATATTATGTAAACACTTCTTCAGTGACCTCACTCCTCTTTCATTTAAATCTCAGGGTGAGCTGTCAGGAGGGAACTCAAACTGAGTTTAGCAGGCCCGGGGTTCCTAATATCACAAAGGGGCAAACCCGTCCTTCAGAAAATGTTGGAGAATATTCATTACAGCAACCATCTCCCCAATGTTTTTGTCCACAATTTTGATGGATCATTTTGAAAGGTCTTTTGTGTTCAGTTTTGCTTTATATTAGAAATGGATGAAGCTATTTGGTGTGAGAATTTTGGAGAGAGAGGTTGGAAATTGCAGGGGTGGGGGAGCTGATCACTGAGTTTGGGAAGTGTTTTGGAAGGAATTCAAAGAAATCAAATTCTATACCTGTCATTAGTGGTGTCCCCAAAGGCAATCTCTCTTCATATTCTACATAAATGACCTCTGTGATATTAAGAGCAACTGCGTACTCTTCGCTGATGATGTAAAGCTATTCAACACCACAGACAATACTGCTACCCTTCAAAAAGAACTCAACTATGTATCAGAATGGTCAAACAAATGGCAACTTCAAATCTCAACAAATAAATGCTCTGTCTTACATATTGACAAAAAAAAATCAGAAAATAAAATACAAGCTGAATAGTCAAGACCTTGTTGATGATCCAAGCTCTGTAAAGGACCTTGGAATATTCATCTCTAATGATCTAAGTGCTAGAGCCCACTAATGATCTAAGTGCTAGAGTCAAAAAGGCATTAAGAATTGATAACCTAATCCTACGTAGCTTTTTCTCTGGTAATATCACACTACTAACTAGAGCATACAAAACATTTGCTAGACCAATACTCGAATACAGCTCATCAGTCTGGAACCCACATTATGTATCTGATATTAGCACAGTTAAGAAAGTCCAGAAATATTTCACAAGAAGAGTCCTCACTCCTCTACTCGTTGCAGAATACCTTATGCCACCAGACTCAAAATTCTAGACCTAGAAAAGCTAGAACTACGCCGCATTCGGTCTGATCTAAATATGGTATATAAAATCATACATTGCAATGACTTACCTATCAATGAATACTTCAGTTTCAACCATAACAACACAAGAGCACACAATAGATACAAACTCAAGGTTAAACTGCACCAAACTTGATTGCAGGAAATACCCCTTCAGCAACAGAGTGGTCAATGTCTGGAATACTCTACCTGACTCTGTGGTTTCTTCCCCAAACCCCAAAAACTTTAACCTTAGACTGTCTACTATTGACCTCACCCCTTTCCTAAGAGGTCTGTCGGGGGCGTGCATGAGCACACCAACGTGCCTACTGTCCCTATCCTATTATTTCTTTTATTTTTCTTATATGTACCCATTTCATGTATTCATAACTATGTATATACTTATACCTATTATCTTGTAAGCGATTGACAAATCAAAATAAATAAATAAATAAATAAATAAATAATAAATAAATAAATAAACAAACAAACAAACAAACAAACAATAAATAAATAAATAAATAAATAAATAAATAAATAAATAAATAAATAAATAAATAAATAAATAAATAATGTTTGGTTCAAGAAAGTCTGCAGAATTAATGTCTCTCCAAATAACCCCAAACCCAAAACATACATTAAAGTCTGGTAAGGCCTTCAACTTAAATTTCACTTTTATTAGGCACAGTTTAAAGTCACAAAAGTAAATAATGAGGCAAACAGAAAACCAAAACAAACCTCATTGATGAGAGTTCCGAAGCAAGCCAAGATAACTAATCATAAACTCCAGGAAAATAACCGAGAAAAGTCCATGGGAAGAACGCCAGCAAAGATAAACCTCTTTCAAGGTGAACACTAAATTGACTCCTGCAAATTCTAACTGCGCAGTTGCAAACTTATATACATATCTCCCACCTGCAAGCCACGAGGAGGATCATAGTAATCTCTTCTTGAGTAGACCTCGCTTTTCCCCGATCCTCTCCTCCCTGTGTGACCTAGGATGGATAAGGGATGGGCCTGGATCCTCCTCTGACTGCTCAGCTGGCCTCTGCCCTTCCCCAGCCTTCTCCACCCCCTCTGAAGCCACACTCCCACTCCCTGTTGCCTGTTGCTCCTCTTCCTCCGAGTCAGACTCCACCAGGGGCATGACATGTCTGCTCTGGCTTTCCCTTTCTATTAGCACATCACTATAGAATGGATCTTCTCCCGAACCTTATTCTAGCTACTGAATCATAATCTCACTACAACTATGATTTCTAAGATTCTCCTTTGAAAGAATAAATTTTAAAAAATGGAGAACTGGCTAAATGGAGAGATGGCTAATAGCACAAGATGAGGACAAGCTTGTGACTTCTAAGCATCCATAAAACCTCTCAAAACATTGGGGTGGGCTCAGGCTTCTGATCTGCTTTTCTTTTGGAGTCTATAAGCAAGTGATGCAATGAGTGGTGAGAAATTCAAATACAGAAATGAATTCAATTACAAAGAAAAAGACAGACTGGAAATTCAGTGCAATGGAAATCTATAAAACCTGAAGTTATATATCTAAAAATGGATAGCTACCTTCATGCGATTTAACAATACAAAGTACATCTTTTCTGATCTTTCATACCTTATCAGCCTTTTTTCCTTCACTGTGACAGTTTTTATTATATTCAGTGATGACCAGTCATGAGGAAAAAGGGTTTAGTACATTGACATCTAATATTATCTTTTCTACCTCTTCATTTTTCAGATTCATTTATTTGATCTGTTAGCTAAGTTACTATACCTCTTTGAAAATATTTCTATGATAGGTGCAACTGTTAATCTACCCAATCAGTACAAGATTCATAATACAAACCACTAGAATTCCTTCCATTTAGCAATGCATCAAGAATAAATATCCACACAATTATATACCACAAGGCCTATTTTCTGCTACTGACTCTGTTTTTTTTCTTCTTTAAAGTTATCTCTAAACTTTGCAGATCCAGAAAGAATTTAGCTCTGCAAACTTTCAGTGTATCCATTATCTACCAGTGAAAAAATAAATTATTGGAATTTTACACTAGAAATGAAAAAGCAGTAAGTGGGGAACCTGGTACAATCATGAGGAGCTTCTGAATCCCAATTACTTAACAATATCAAAAATATACATCTCCCTCCTTGCCCAGCCTTAGAAAGGTGTTAAAATCTCCATACTACAGTTAAGGTAAGATCTCCCTCAATACAAGCTCCATTTCTCATGATGTGTAGCTTCCTTGGCATCATTTGGAAGAAGTTCATGTCTTTTAATAAAATTGCTAGCCTGAAAAGATGCTAAGAGACTCCTGATCCATGATTCTAGGGGTGCAGATATATCTTTTCACATATTCATCCCTAATTACTAGTTGTTAGTAAGGTAAAATATAAAGGAATCCCTGCAGGTTTTATTATGCTAGTCGTAGCTGCCCAGGTCCAGGCAGAAGAAGAAGAACCTGGCTTCAAAATCTAAGGGACTTGTTTGGACAAAACTCAGCAGCACCTTTTTTGTGTGGCTGTTGATAAAAATAGGATCGCCAACATGATCTCCAACATCCGATGACGAATATGGCAGAAGAAGGAGAAGGAGAAGAAGCAGCTAACTTTAGGGGGATGGTGCTCACCTCTGTTTCTAGACCACTGAGATAGACCAGGGGTCCCCAACATTTTGGAACTCAGGGACCACCAAACTCATAATTTTAGATCCCAGGGACCACTAACTGGTTCTGTGGGGAGTGGCCTAAGTTGTGGGTGTGTCTTGGTGGTCATGTGACTGGCTGGGCATGGCTTATATGTAAATATTATAAATATTGATATAAATATTGATTTTTTTATTTAAAAAGAGCAACTTTTACCCAAAATCAGGCAAAGCAGGCAGGCAGATTGAGTTGCTCACAGAATCACAGATTCATTCAGAAATCTATCTGCCATTGGCAAGCTCAGTCTGTCACATATAATTTGCTTGCAAGCAAACTCACAAAATTAACTCACAACACACCATGTATATAAATATCGAATTTTTTTATTAAAAAAGCAACTTTTATCCAAAATCAGGCAAACCAGGCAGGTTGAGTTGCTCACAGAATCATTCAGTGATCTATCTATCTGCCACCGGCTAGCTCAGTTTCTAAAATTTGCTTGCTGTGAGTCTGCACTGAATTTGCTTGCAAGCAAACCTTCAGTCCTAAGGGAGGTTTGGCTGTGCTTAGCTAGAAAGCAAGAAATCCAACCATTTCCTGCTTCCTAGCTAATCTAAATCTCCTGGCACAGCAGAACAGATGATGGTTGGAAAAAGGAAAAATAGCAACTTAGCAGACAAGTTTGCCGGGTAAGGAGTGAGTGGGAGGGGAGGGTTCAAGGCTGCTGTGGGCTGAGCAGCCTTGTGTTTATGTGCAGCCTAGATTAATTGCTTTGGGGGGGTGCTCTGGGGGTGAGATTTCTCTGTGGTCCACCAAAATTTTCTCACGGCCCACCAGTGGGCCGCAGCCCACCGGTTGGCGACCACTGAGCTAGACTGTCCGAAGATGTTTCTGTGGTTATGTGGCCAGTATGACATCATGCTGCAGTGCAGAGCATACTGTGGAAAAATAGAGCACTGTTACCTTTCCACTGCCTGATTTATCTACTTGCATTTAAATGCTTCTGAATTGCTAGGTTGACAGGAGCTGAGGCAAGTGACAGGAGCTCATTTCATCAGGCAGTGGTAGGACTTGAACCACAGGAGCACAGACCTTCTGTGGCATTTTTTAAACCATTGAACCACTGTGCCTGCCAATTGTTAGTAAATATTGATAATAGATAACTCAGTGGCCCTTTTGCAAAATCTTTTTCACAGATGATAACAAGGAGCATAGAGAATCTTATCAACTGCTATCAAATATTTGTTCCAGCAGAAAAGCCTTTAAATCAAACAAGACACTAAATTTATTACTAATACCTTTTATCTCTGCCCTTAAATATCTTCCTTAGCTGGTTATTAATCAACTAATCAATAAATGCATCAATCAATTATATTTTAGCCAGCATCCTTTCTTCTTGGCTCACATTCATAATTGTGTTTTTCTCCATTGTTTATCCACTAGTGAAATCATGAAAGGGGAATTAAGAAAATCTGCAAATATTGGTGCATAAACCTTTGTCTCAACCACAGTGGAAATTCATCAGAGAATCATAGAAAAGTAGAATTGGAAGCCAACATAAAGATGCAGTTCAGCCCTCAACATAATATAGGAAAACAAACCACACATGAAATGGCTGAATTGCTAGGAAGCTGGTCAGTCACTTGCTGAGATGGATGGCCATACAAACTGGACAAATAAATAAATCAAAGTCCTGTATATTTTGATAAAGATAATGTACAGTGGCTCCATTCTAGCCTTGACAAAGGCATTAATACAAGCTCATTCTAGTTTAGTTTAGTTTACTTTATTGTCATTGCACCTCGTACAACGAAATCAAACACCATCTTCAGTGCACATCATGACCATGACCATGACCATGAAAATAAACACAAACACACATCCTTCACACATTGAACTGGAAACCCCTGACACCACACCAACACTGCACTATACAGCAGAATTCAAAAGAGCTATTGCCCTGGGATAGAAGCTGTTTTTCAGCCTATTTGTCCTTGTTTTTATTATTCTGTACTGTCTGCCAGATGGTAATACTTCAAAAAAAGGGTTCCCGGGATGAGATGGATCTTTGAGAATGTTTTGAACTTTGTTAAGGCAACAGGAGCTATAAAGCTCTTCCAAAGAGGGGAGAGGGCAACCAATGATCTTTTGGGCAATGTCATTAACCCTCTGGAGTGCTTTCCTGTCTGCCACTGTGCAATTGGCAAACCATACAGAGGTGCAGTAAGTTAAAATGCTCTCTATGGTGCAGCAGTAGAAGGTCACCAGCAGTTTTTCATTCAGTTGTTGTTTTCTGAGAAGCCTCAGGTAGTATAATCTCTGCTGGGCCCTTTTCACCAGGGCTGCAATGTGGGCACCCCAGTTCAGGTCCTCTTATAGGGTAACACCCAGAAACTTAAAACTGGCCACTTGCTCCACTTGGTCTCCATTGATAAGCAAGGGCTGGATGTCTGATCTGTTCAGACATATATATATATCTGATCTGATATATTCTAAAGAATATATCAGGGCTTCTGCAGGTATACAGTCTTCATGAACATTTTTTAATGTTTTCAATCCTCCGATTAATCCTTGTAACATTAAGAGTAAGAGATATTGAGAGCAAGCAAAATCTACGTTATTTAAGGCAAAAGGGAAGGTTATCTATATACTAATAAAACTCTCCTGTTTGTAACCTTTAACTGGGCAAAGCAGTGAATCATAAAGCAAAACTTTATCAACAAGATGGGCTAATTTATAAAATCTTGGGACCCATTATACCTAATGGAGTGAAATTTTGGGAACTTGTGGCTTCTTCAGTTCTGCTTCAGCACTGATGGTCTGCTGCTGTGGTCAAATGATCCCCATTTTCAATGTTCCATGACAGTTTCCCAGCCACTCATGCAATCTGTTAGCTCTGGAAGAGTGGGCGCAAGGAACGGAGATGAGACATCGAATAATGACTCAACTCTTTAATAGTGACTTCAGAACAGAGCGAAAAGCTAAGACAGCAGCAGCTCTTTTATAGAGCTGGCTGCTGTCACAACAACCAATGATTTGAGTTTACCGCTCTAAAAAACGTCCAACCGGAGGCGATCCGCTGCCAGCCAATCAGATCAGTCAGAAATGAACAATCACGATTCGCTATTCGCGGGCCAATCCGAAGTGCAGGATTACGAGCCTGCTGTGGAAGAAAACTATGAGGATTTTAAACGAATGCGTTTGCTTAGTTCATAACAACCCTCCCCCCTAGGTTCCGTCCGAGGGGTGGGGTGACGTATTCTCGCAAATAGGCAGGTCATTTCACCTGTCTGCTTGATTTGCACTGTTCCACCGGCTTCAGTCCTGGTTCTGGTTCCGGTGGGCTGTTTGCTGCGCTGGGTGGTGAAGACGGTCCCCCTGCTCCATTGGATGGCTCGGGGCTGTCATCACCACTTCCGTCAACGTTGTCATTCGGGTTCCTTGGACTTGCTTCTATGGCGGTGCTGCTTCGCAGCGAGGCAATCACCCGACTAGGTCCTCCATCAGAAGGTGAGTATCCCACGGTTGGTTGTGTAGTCTGCTGAGTTTCAATTATCGGATCGTCTGCTATTTCTTTTTCGCCCCCCTCGATTTCCCTTCCCCCCCTGGTTTGAGAGTCAGAGGTTGAGCTGAGGGTAGGTGCCAGTCTGGAACGGAGCTGGTCTATGTGGCGCTTCCATAACTTCCCATCATCAGTTTGTAGACGGTAGGATCTGGGGCCCGTGAGTTGAGTTATGGTAGTGGGGACCCACAATGGGTTGCCTGAGAAGTTTTTTGCAAAGACCAAGTTGCCTACCTTGAAAGCACGACACTTGCTGCTGGACCCCAAGGGCTTTTCTGGCGTGTAGGTAGGGTGTAGGCGATCAAGGTGTGAGCGAAGTTTCCGGCCCATCAGGAGTTCGGCCGGGGTTCTGTTTGTGGTGCTGTGTGGGGTGATGTGTTGGAGGAGAAGCATTCTGGTTACTTTGTCATCAATATCCCCATGTTCCATCTTGTGTAAGGTCTTCTTTATGAATTGGACCATTCGCTCAGCCCTACCGTTGGCCGCAGGATGAGCCGGCGATGTTAAAGCATGGCGGATGCCCCGGTCTGCTAGGTACTGTTCAAATGCCAGGGCAGTGAACTGGGGGCCATTATCTGAGACTAAAACGTCCGGCAACCCGTGTGTAGCGAATAGTCTATTCAATTTTTTAACGACTGCTTCTGTGGTGGTGCTTTTCATTTTGTGGACTTCGAGCCAGTTGGAATAGGCATCCACTGTTATAAGAAAAGTGTGGCCTTTGGTGGGTCCCGCAAAATCGATGTGGATACGGGACCAGGGACCACGAGGTGCTTCCCACTCAGTTGGAGTTGCCTTTGGTGGGGCAGCGCGAATTTCCTGGCACTTGTTGCATGTGGCCACCCAGGCTTCTATCTGCTTGTCTATACCTGGCCACCACACGTAGCTTCGTGCTTGTGCCTTCATTCACACGATGCATGGATGACCATCGTGCAACAGTTTTAAGACCTTATGTTGTAGCTTCTCAGGGATGACGACTCTGTCTCCCCACAAAATGCAGCCCTTTTGAGAGAACAGTTCAGTCTGTCGGTTTTTGAAGGTGTCGTTGGGTTCGTTTTCAGGCCAACCTCGTTCAACCCAGGTGAGGACTCGTGCCAAAACAAGATCCTTCTTTGTTTCTGCAGCTATGTCTCTGGCAGTCAGTGGTGGTGAAGGAAGAGTTTCAATTTGGAGTGCAGTTAGGGTTGGAGCTGGATCATCTATGGCTTCTGGTAGCGGAGAACGACTTAAGGCGTCAGCGTGGGGAATGGCTTTCCCTGGGCGGTGTTGCAGTTGATAATCGTATGCGGCTAGAAATTCTGACCAACGTGTCATTCTTGGCGACAGGATGTGGGGAGTTGGTTTGTCTCCCACTAAAATGCCAAGTAATGGTTTGTGATAGGTGATTATGGCAAAAGGTCTTCCATATACATATTCATGGAATCGCTTGATAGCAGACACAATAGTGAGAGCCTCTTTATTGAGTTGACTATAGTTTCTTTCAGTCTTTGATAAAGTCCTTGAAAAAAAAAGCAATAAGTGCCTCATTTCCATTTGGCAGGACGTGGCTCAGAATAGCTCCCACCCCAAATGGTGAGGCGTCGCAGGTGACAGTTAGAGGCAAAGTCTCGTTATACTGCATCAATACAGCGTCTGAAGTTAAGAGATCTTTTACTTGCTGGAATGCTCGTTCTTCCCGATGTCCCCAGACCCAGGAAGCCTTCTTGTCGAGTAGTCTGTGTAGGGGCTCAGCTACTGTCGCCTTCTGGGGTAAGAAGATGTTATAAAAGTTAATGAGTCCCAGGAAGGCTTGGAGGTCTGTTTTATTCCTAGGTCTTGGGGCATTTTTTATTGCAGTTAGTTTTTTTTCAGTAGGGTGGATCCCTTTTTTGTCAAGAAGGTACCCAAGGAATTCAACCTTCTCAGTACAAAGTTGACACTTGTCTTTCTTTACTTTCAGGCCAGTGTCTTTGAATTTCTGGAGAACCATTCTGAGTCGTTTTTCTAATATGTCTTTAGTGGGGGTGGCAATTAAGATGTCATCGAAATAAGGCACGACCCCTTTTATGCCTTGTAATAGTCTCTCCATCAGGCTTTGGAAGATGCCTGGTGCTACACTCACTCCGAACTGGAGTCTGTTACACTTAAACGCACCTCTGTGCGTGACTATAGTCTGGGCCTCTGCAGTCTCTGCATCTACGGGTAGTTGTTGGTATGCCTGGGCTAGGTCCAATTTTGCAAATATTTTTCCGCCGCCCAGGGAGTGAAGCAGATGTTGGACCACGGGTACAGGATAAGCGCTTTGCTGAAGCACGTGATTTAGGGTGGCCTGGTAATCCCCACAAATTCTTAACGATCCGTCAGGCTTTATGGGTGTCACAGTCGGGGTTTCCCATCGGGCGTGGTCAATCAGTTCCAACACACCTTGGGCTATTAATTTGTCCAATTGTTCATCAATTTTTGGCTTGAGTGCAAAGGGCACTCAGCGAGGCTTAAGGCGTATGGGTGCAACATCGGGGCTGAGGCTAAACGATATGGGGGATCCCTTGTACTTGCCTAGCTTCTCGGTG
The DNA here is from genome assembly GCF_049901735.1 of Notechis scutatus. Lineage (NCBI taxonomy): Eukaryota > Metazoa > Chordata > Lepidosauria > Squamata > Elapidae > Notechis > Notechis scutatus. Next base: position 18,854,484 of record NC_142011.1, on the reverse strand, counting down.
AACACGCCCTGGAACTCCTGGATGAGGCCTGCTTCCCAGTCGTTGCTTCCGGTCTGGTGGATGCCAGATAGTTCAATTCCCAACGGGGTGAACCACTGTAACCCCAACAGGCTGGGCCAGTCTCGATCGACGATGGTAAGAGGTAGAGTTGCGGTGTGGTCTTTGAAGGACACTTGGACGTGGCTGGACCCGACAACAGGAATTCTGTTTCCTTGGTAGTCTTTTAATATGATTTTTTGAGTGCTGAGGTCCTAGCGACGGATGTCAGGGATCAGCTGTTTGAAGGTTTTCCAGGAGACCATTGATAGGGATGATCCCGAGTCGACTTCCATTACACATGGGCGATTCTCAATGGTGACTTTCACTCGGATCTTTCTCGCATCCAGGGATGAGGCGTGGCCGATGGTAATGGTTTGATGCGCCTCTTCTCACCTAGCAGACGTAGCAGGTGCTCGATTTCTGTAGTGGTTGTGGTTCCATTGGTGGCTCAGGCGGTCCCGATTTACAGGTGGGCTACCTGTTGTCTGGCGGAAGTTGCTTTCTCTTCGGATCGGACTAGACCCTCGCTTGCTTCTGCAGACCTTTGCGATGTGGCCCCTCTTTCCACAGGAATGGCAGAGTGCATCAAGGAATTTGCAGTCAGATCGTGGTTGATTGGCTCCGCAACCTGCGCATTGACGTGAAGGTTTCTGGCTCCGCTGGTCCCGCTGGTCGCGCTCTGACCGGAGTGGGTTGACCTCATCTCCCTCACTATCAGGCGAGGATTCGAGGTCTTCGTGATGAGCAGTTGTGTGTCTTTCGGAGAAAGGCGTAGTATCACTGGCGAGTTGGCGGTGCAGTGCATTTGTGTGGCGCATTCGAGCGGCCGACTTCCTGGTTGCTTCTGCTGCAGTAGCCTCGGCTATGACATCTGCGAGGCCGATGTCCCCCTTTGCCATAATTTTGCTCTGGGTCGTAGGGTCTTCCAGGCCCAGAACGATTCGGTCTCTCAAGGCTTCCTCAAGGTTTGCGAAGCCACAGAGTCCCGCCAGGTTCCTGAGATCAGTGATGAAGTCTCCAACACTCTCGCTTTTCTGTTGGTCCCTCTGGTAAAACTCGTGTCTTCTGATGAGTGTTGGCACCGCCGGTGCATAATGGGCCCGAAGGATCGGCGCGAGGTTGTTCCAATCCATTGTCTTGACTTCAGCCGGTTTCACAAGTGCTTTTGCCATTTTAAAAACGGCGGGCCCGCAATGGGTCAGGAATACAGCTCGTTTCTTGCCAGGCGTAGCATCTTTTAGATTGTTGGTCTCCAGGAACATCTGGAACCTGTCCATATACGAGTCCCAGTCTTCGTTAGCCAGGTCAAATGGAGCGGGTGGTATAGCGCCGCTGGTCATTCTGCTGCCGTTGGTGCGCTCTTAGCCACGTGCTCTGTTTGGTGCTTCAGCGAGTGTTCAGTCAGCTCTGTCGTCTCCGCATCCCACCTTCGTCGCCAGTGTTAGCTCTGGAAGAGTGGGCGCAAGGAACGGAGACGAGACATCGAATAGTGACTCAACTCTTTAATAGTGACTTCAGAACAGAGTGAAAAGCTAAGACAGCAGCAGCTCTTTTATAGAGCTGGCTGCTGTCACAACAACCAATGATTTGAGTTTACCACTCTAAAAAACGTCCAATCGGAGGCGATCTGCTGCCAGCCAATCAGATCAGTCAGAAACGACCAATCACGATTCGCTATTCACAGGCCAATCCAAAGTGCAGGATTACGAGCCTGCTGTGGAAGAAAACTATTAGGATTTTAAACGAACGCATTTGCTTAGTTCGTAACACAATCCCTGCCTACTGGAAAGGTCCATCTGTGTGATGTAAATTAATGTTGTTTATTCCTGAGACATGGGCCCATTTCTTGTGAGCTGATGGATTGTGACTTTTGAGAGTCACAAAAATCACATCCTATCAGCTCACAAGAAATTGGACCACGTCTCAGTAACAACCAGCCAATCAAACAATCCAAAATCAGACCATGACTCAGAAGTATCTGAACAAACAATAGTAATTTACATCATACAGACTGTACTTAAAATCAAAGACCATGCCTCAGTAACAACAGCCAGCCAATCAAATACTCCTAAGTCAGACCATGACTCAAAAGTAGCCGAACAAACAACATCCATACTACTTTGCATCACATAAAAAGGTATCTAAAGACCAGTGCTCTGACAGATTTGCACAATTCTAAATGCACTGATGATGTCTCCTCGAATAATGATGAAACATTTGCAACCAAATTGCCAAGCTTGGAGCTCAGACCAACAGCCAAGCTTTCTGTAGTAGCTGCACCTTGCATTGACTAGATGTACTTGCCAGCAGCTGCACAGAAAAGAAAGATGAGTAAGTCCATATGGTTTGGCAAAGAGAAGACCAAAACTGTCCCAGAATGGTGGGATGGGGGGAATATCCAAACCTAGCCCTAGCCAGCTGAGGCCTCTTAGCCTGTTGTGGGGGGACTCTTTCAAGATTCCACAGTTGCAAGGGCAGGCATGCTGCTAAGGGACCAAATTTTTGTCACATGACCATAGGGGAACTGCAACAATTGGAACTTCAGGGGTGGGTCATATGTCCCTTCATTCAGTGCTATTGAAATTTTGATGGTAGTTGAGCAAACTATGTTAGGTTGAGGATTACCTGTATAGTAGACCAAGCAGAGACAAAGACAAACATTGCATGATGATTGCAAGACTGATTTTTCTTTCCATACAATAGTGCTGTCAGCCTTCAAGATCTTCTACTATTGCTTTGCATCTTTCGGCTGCCATAAGTAATGGTGGGAGGAGGGGGGACAAGTTGGGAAGCGAGCTGGAGGTGGTATAAACTAGCATTGTATAAAATGAGGAGGGGGGAGAGTGCATTCTTGCTTAGGTTTCTATTTCTTGCTTAGCTTTCTCTTCTCTGCGCAGCTGCAAACCTTTATCAAAGTATGCCAAGGTCAATGGACAGAAACTTCATCACCGCCTGAAGATGTCCACATGATGATATTCACAACTTTTAATTGGAAGAACCATTTGAACTATTGGGGGTGGGAATATTTCCATCACTTTGTATATGTGAATTACACGCCTATTTCCTCAGATTCAGAATTCTCTCGTTGCTACCACTTCATTTCCAGTAAAAGATATATTTTCTCTAATTAAAAGAGTCTAAGTATTTCTTTCTTGGATTTCGAATGGAGCATCAGCTGACAAGTGCTATCACACACACACACACACACACACATGTATGTATGTATGTATGTATGTATCTATGTATGTATGTATGTATGTATGTATGTATGTATGTATGTATGTATGGTATTCAGCTTTGTTCGGGTATTTTCCCACGTCATTATAGTTGTGCTTTTAAAGTTGTAGCAACGTTTCGGCAGAATCTCATCTGCCATCATCAGGCTTGTGTATTGTGTTCGTCTGTGAGTCAGACTTTTACAGTTGTTTCAGTTTTAAATTTGGGGCTAGCCTACTGCTGTGCCAGAATGTTTTTTTCTTCATCCTGATTGGTTGGGAGTCTTGGTCTGTGTTTATTGGTCTTGGAGTTTGCTGTGTTCTGCTTGGTTGGTGTTTCTAATATCTTCTGTCTGTTTTGTGGCTTTTTTTGTCTTGATTGGCTGGCAACATTGTGTTCCTGTATTGGAGGCTTTTAGTGCAGCTTGGCTCCAAGTAAATGGACGGCTATCATTTGTTAGGAAGCTAGGTTTCATCTGGGTGCCTGGTTGGGGTGTGTTTGAGCTGGAGGTATCAGGGGGGATCTGTTTGTGCCCAGGTGTTTGCCTGGCTTGTGGTGTGGAGATTTTTTTGTTTGTGAGTGCAGGCTTCCAAATAATTGACAGTCTGGTGGAATCATCTCTTCTATTCATGCTTTCAGTCAATCCTATCAAATTCTGTACCTGTCAATAGTGGTGTCCCCCAAGGCAGTGTTCTAGGACCAACTCTTTTCATACTCTACATAAATGACCTCTGTGATCATGTTAAGAGCAACTGTGTCCTCTTCACTGATGATGTAAAGCTATTCAACACCACAGACAATACTGCTACCCTTCAAAAAGAACTCAACTATGTATCAGAATGGTCAAACAAATGGCAACTTCAAATCTCAACAAACAAATGCTCTGTCTTACATATTGGCAAAAAAAATAATAATCAGAAAATAAAATACACGCTGAATAGTCAAGACCTTGTTGATGATCCAAACTCTCTCAAGGACCTTGGAGTACACATCTCTAATGATCTAAGTGCTAGAGCCCACTGTAACTACATAGCCAAAAAGGCATTAAGAGTTGTTAACCTAATCTTATGTAGCTTTTTCTCTGGTAATATTACACTACTAACTAGAGCATACAAAACATTTGCTAGACCAATACTCGAATACAGCTCATCAGTCTGGAATCCACATTACGTATCTGATATTAGCACAGTTGAGAAAGTCCAGAAATATTTTACAAGAAGAGTTCTCCACTCCTCTACTCGTTGTAGAATACCTTATGCCACCAGACTTGAAATTCTAGACCTAGGAAACCTTGAATTACACTGTCTTCAGTCTGATCTAAGTATGGAATATAAAATCATACATTGGAATGACTTACCTGTCAATGAATACTTCAGTTTCAACCATAACAACACAAGAGGACACAATAGATACAAACTCAAGGTTAACCACACCAAACTTGATTGCAGGAAATACGACTTCAGCAACAGAATGGTCAATGTCTGGAATACTCTACCTGACTCTGTGGTTTCTTCCCCAAACTCCAAAAACTTTAATCTTAGACTGTCTACTCTTGACCTCACCCCTTTCCTAAGAGGTCTGTAGGGGGCGTGCATAAGTGCACCAATGTGCCTGCCATCCCTGTCCTATTGTTTCTTTTATTTTTCTTATATGTACCCATTTCATGTATTCATAACTATGTATTGACAAATCAAAATAAATAAAAAAATTAAAAAAATAATATATATATATATATGGTATTCAGCTTTGTTTGGTTATTTTCCCACATCATTATAGTTGTGCTTTTAAAGTTGTAGCAACATTTCAGCAGAATCTCATCTGCCATCATCAGGCTTGTGTATTGTATTCGTCTGTGTGTCAGGCTTTTGCAGCCATTTCTGTTTTAAATTTGGTACTAGCCTCATGCTTTGTTAGAATGTTTTTTTCTTCATCCTGATTGGTTGGGAGTCTTGGTCTGTGTTTATTGGTCTTGGAGTTTGCTGTGTTCTGTTTGATTGTTGTTTCTAATATCTTCTGTCTGTTTTGTAGCATTTTTTTATCTTGATTGGCTGGCAACATGGTGTTTCATGTATTCCGGACTTTCAGCACGGCTTGGCTTCAGGTGAATGGCTGGCTATCATTTATTAGGAAGCTAGGCTTAATCTGGGTGGCTGGGTGGGCTGTGTTTGGGCTGAAGGTATCGGGGGGGGTGTCTGTTTGTGCCCAGGTGTTTGCTTGGCTTGTGGTATGGATATTTGTTTGTTTGTGAGTGCAGGCTTCCAGATAATTGACAGTCTGGTGGAGTCATCTCATGCTTTCATTCATGCTTTCAGATCGTTTTTCAATTTCTATGGCTTCTCTGATGATTCTGTAGCTGGGTTTTCTATAGTGACTAGGGTTTGGGTGCCATTGAAGTCGATGCTATGACCTGTGGCTTTCATGTGTTGGACCAGTGAGGAAGTGTGTTCCAGCTTTTTTACTGCATTTTTGTGTTCATCAAGGCGGGTATTTATTCTTCTATTGATCTGGCGATGTATGTGGCAGGGTATGATGTGCAGGGGACTTCATATATACCTTGGTTTTCCAGGTCAATTTTATCTTTGGTTTTTCTTAGGATGGCTGCTATTTTTCTGTCTGTTTTGAAGGCAGTCTTGATGTGGTGCCTGTGTAGTATCTTACTGATTTTGTCTGCTGTACCTCTTATGTACGGCAGTATAGCTGTTCCATAGGTCTGTTCATCTTCTAGGTCTCTATTGTGTCTTAGTGTGTTTTTGACTATAATGACGTTGGAAAATACCTGAACAAACTTGAATACCATACATATAAATACCGGCGAAAACTTAAGAAAATAGATATAGATGATAGATATAGATATAGATATATCCAAATGTGCATAGGCCTTCTTAAACAGAGTAGTAAGAAGTGGAGATTCATACAAAATAATACAGAAAAAGCAAAACCAGTTCAGGAATTTTGAGTGTTTAGTACTTTAATGTCCTACATACTTAAGTGCATCCCTGTTTGTGGTGATGAATTAGGCCTGCCATGTTTTTCTGACACACTCTTCTTCCATAATCCTGCAAAGTAAGCAGAGTTTTTCTGTGGCTGAAAACAGTTGCTCTTTTTGAATTTGGCTAGTACAAAAGTATCTTTGATTTATGTTACCAAGGAGATTGCAATTGAGGAAATGAATGAGGCTGGTACAAACTGTGGGGATTTGGCATGAGAAGCAAGGAAATCATGGGTGTTAGGAATTTGAGTGATCAGAGTTTATAATTAACAGGAGGCTGAACAAAGAATGGAAGGCAAAACACTGGAGAAGATCACAGGATGAAACAAAAGAAATTCTTACTAGTGTGGGGCCTCAAGGATATAATAACTCATAACTCATATAAATAATAACTCAGAACTTTCTGAAGAGGGAGAGCTCGCTCTTAAAGAGTTGAGAGGAAGAAACAAAGCAGAGCTCTAGAAACAGAATATAATGTGTGGAGCTATTAGTGCAATACCCCATCCCCCCATTATAGTTGCACAAAGCTTAAGGGTCCTATTTGTGCACCAGCCTTGACATGAAGAGACAAAGCTTGGAAGTAATGGTGAAAAGAAGAAAAGACAATTTGTTGTTGTTAGTCGCAAAGTCATGTCCGGCCCATCCAGAGGTGGTATTTAGCAGGTTCTGATCAGTTCTGGAGAACCAGTAGCAGAAATGTTGAGTAGTTCGGAGAACCGGCAAATACCACCTCTGCCTGGAGATTTTACAGTATCCTTCTCCTGCCATGTCCACCAAGCCATGCCCACAGAAGCAGTAGTAAAAAAAAATTAAATCCCACCACTGGACCCATCCTAATCCCATGGACAGTGGTCCTCCAGGCCTTCCTTTCCTCTACCATCCACTGGAGCCCATTTAAGCTCACACCTTCTGCTTCAGTGACTCCATCCAGCCATCTCATTCTCTGTCATCCCCTTCTTCTTTTGCCCTCAATCTTTCCCAGCATTAGGCTCTTCTCCAGTGAGTCCTTTCTTCTCATTAGCTGGCCAAAATATTTCAGTTTCATCTTCAGATTTGTATCCCACCTTTTTACTTTTACATATAACTCTAGGGGATATTCGACACACTTTCTTTTTCCAATTTTCCCCACAACAACCTTGTGAAGTGAATTAGGCTGAGAGATAGTGACTGGCCCAAGGTTATCCAGATGGTTTTAGCAATAGCACTTAGACTTATATAACGCTTCAGAGTGTTTTAGAAGCCTCTCTAAGTAGTTTACAGAGGCAGCATATTGCCCCTGACAATCTGGGTCCTCAACCTTGGAAGGATGGAAGGCTGAGCCAACCTTGAGCAAGTGAGAATCAAACTGCTGGCAGTCAGCAGAATTATCCTGCAATACTACCTTCTAACCACCACTGCTCATTATTTTATACAACATCAAAATACAGAAATTAGTTTTCATGGCTAAGGAGGATTAGATCTCACAGTCTTTCAGTTTTCTAGCTTGGTGACTTAACAACTAGACCAAACTAGTTCTCTTAGTATTCCACTTAGTATTCCACTCCTATTGAAGTGTTCAAAGAAGTATTCTGTTGGATTACTATACTGTTTACTATTAGTTGCTATTACTGTTAAACTTCTATTGGATCATTGAAAAGTACAAGAGAAAAGATGCAAATGTTACATTGAGAGAAATATTTTGCAAGCTATGTAGTTTAAAAGAAGAAAATGAACTCAGAGTTAAAGCATTCCATGTAAAATAGTGCTTTGCAAACTTGGCAACTTGGGTAGACTACAACTCTCAGAAGTCCCAAGGGAGCATGCTGGGAATTGAAGTCCACACATTTCAACATTGCCAAATTTGAGAAAAACAACAACACTGATGTAAATGAAATAGACAAATTATTCATGAGCAAGAGGTAAAGAGAATGAACATTTTCTACCGTATGACCTGGTGACGTACTTTCCCAGGTTCCATTCATAAAGAAGGAGCTTGGCTGGTGGGGAGGACTGGGACCAAATAAACAAGGAATTTTGGGTTGATGATGGTTGGGGGAGGTCCAGGAAAATGATGGCAATGGATTTGGACCAAACAACAGAGGTGATTTACAACAATAATCAAGCAAAGTCTTAAGGATGAGAAAGAAAATTATGAGACTTTTGTAGCTCTTATCCAGAGGTGGTATTCATCAGGTTCTGAGCAGTTCTGGAGAACTGGTAGAGAAAATGTTGAGTAGTTCAGAGAATCAGCAAACCACCTCCGACTGGCCCCAGTCCATCTATTCTCTACCTCCCGAGTCCCAGCTGATCAGCTGGGTCTTGTTTTGTTGCCCTGCACAGGAGAACGGAGCTGGAAAGCAGGTTATTGGGATAGGGGGGGAATGGGATTTTGCAGCAACCTTCCCCCAGGAGTGGGGAGGGAATGGGGATTTTGCAATAACCTTCCCCCAGGAGTGGGGTGGAAAAGGAGATTTTAGAGTATTCTTCCCCTGCCATGCCCACCAAGCCACACCACAGCCACCAAGCCATGCCCACAGAACCGGTAGTAAAAAGATTTGAATCCCACTACTGCTCTTATTCCTTTCTAAAAGACTTTACGAAAAAAAGTTTTGATTGCCAGTGGTTCTGTAATCACAACAAGGATATCTTCAAATGCATTCTATATGATATATCTGTGCAATATTCATGTAGCTGAGTTGCTGATTAATCGAAGTTTGCAGAGCCTGTGTGTATAAATTTATCAGCCATTGGGCACACTGGACATGAAAGTTTATCATCAATGATGGGCAAAAAAACAGCACTTTTGCTAGGCAACCAGGATTGTGATAGGAGATAGGAATGAAATAACCAACCTGCAGGAATCTGTGGTTTTAAAATCTACTACCTGTTTAAAGAGCCTTCCTACATATTGAAGGTGGGGACAGAGAAAGTGTGTGTATTTTTTGAATAAACCCTTCAGGCATGGAGATGGTTGGAAAATCATTCTGAGTTCAATATCTACTGTGGATAAAATTATTTACAAAAGTTATTATAAAAGTATGTATCTAAATTCTTAGATATAATATAATCAATGTAATTAATGTTCGTAGAAGTATATGGGTATTGTTTTGATGCAGTGAAACAGTAAAATAGAGCATTTTTAATTGTGGATCTCACAAGTAACAAAAGCTTTTACTGAATCTGGACTGCAAGAGGCAAGTACCCCTTCCCCATGCTGGCTGGGGATGTCTGGGAGTTGAAGTCCATAATTGTTAAGTTGCCAGGGGTTGGACACCCCTGCTTGGTAGCAGATCAGTGGAAAATGCTTTACTGTATTAAAAAGAAGAATCCTTCTTAGTTTCTTTTTTTTTTAATAAAGTTTTATTTGGGTTTTCACACACAAAATACAAGTAAAACATCTTTTTTGAAAATAGCATGGTCCCGGGTTGAACTTCTTTATACAGACACAAAACTCAATTTCATGCTCCTTTTTGTATTCTATTCCATATCTTATACTATTTTACATTTTCTATATAGTTTTCCCCCTCTTTTAATTTTCTCAATTTTATTTTGATTATCTCATCTCAATTCAAATCATTATATTTATACTTTTGTCTGTTCTGTTTCAATTTCATATTATCGTTTCTCATTAAACAAATTTTCTCCTGTAGTTACTAATTGGAGTATGACTTAGTTTCTTTCTAAAACCTGGAGCTTCCCTTGGGGGACATTTTTTTAAATTGTGAACTAACCCTCTCTCCCAACTAAATGTATTGATTTTAGAATAAGAACTGACAAAGTTCTCAAAGGACTTTATAAACACCATGGAAAGAATTGGAGATATTAAAAATTTAAATGCAGAAGTAAGAGAAACAAAGAGATTTCTCCCTATGTGGTGAAGTGGAAAATACCACTTATTCCTTACAGTTAAGCAGCTTTTAGTTTTATGGTTTTGCTGCCTTGTGTGCCAGTTTCAATTTAGAGTTTCTTCTGTGATACCTTTATGTATACATAGCAAATATTGGATAGAATGTCAAAGCTACTTGGGCGTATGAGCTGATGTTTCTCTCCACTGGTTACAGACAATGGCAGGGGGCATAATAGGTAATGCAACTTGACAAGTATGGACAAAAGTTCTCTTTAGACAAAATAACTCTCTTATTTCATTGGGGGACAGAAAGAGGGAGGGAAGACCAAACATATGGGTACAATGTTTTGAAAATATGGTCTTGCAAGGAAAAGTATGTCACAAATTTTGGGAGATTTTTGAAGTAAACTGCCTCTAGTAAGGTGTTGTTTTTTGTTGTTCAGTCACTAACTTGTGTCTGATTCAGACGAACACAATTGTGTCTGACAGACGAACACAATACAGAAGCCTGATGATGGCAGATGAGATTCTGCCGAAACATTGCTACAACTTTAAAAGCACAACTATAATGACGTGGGAGAATACCCGAACAAAGCTGAATACCATACATGTAAGTACCCGAAAAAACTTAAGAAATATATATATTTGTTTTCTGAGGTTCTCACGGGTATTTGTATGTGGATCTTTGGTTATTCGGGTTTTCTCCCGAGAACGGCAAAGCCCTCCTCCCATATATAAAAGGCACTACAGACAAAATCAGCAAGATCCTCCAAAAACACAACATTAAAACAGCATTCTGCACAAACAGAAAAATATCCACCATCCTAAGAAACCCTAAAGACAAAATCGAGTTAGAAAGCCAAGGAGTATATGAAATCCCTTGCACCGCCTGCCCCACCACATACATTGGACAAACTAACAGAAGAATAAGTGCACGCGTTGAAGAACATAAGAACTCAATCAAAAAAGAAGAACCGACCTCTTCCCTGGTCCAACACCTCAAAGCCACAGGACATGAGATTGACTTTAAAAATACCAGAACTATTGCCAAAACCGAACACTTCAACAACAGAATAATCAGAGAAGCCATAGAGATAGAAAAACGCCCACACAGCATGAATAAAAGAGATGACACCTCCCGCTTACCAGCCATTTGGAAACCCGCCCTCATGAACAGACGAGTACCTAACATGATGAATGACACCAGACCCACACCCACGAGGGCCACACGAGATGCCACCACCACACTTCCACGTAAAAAGCAGACTCACACCCACACAGAAGATGAGACACGACCACAGACCAGAAGCCGCACTGCAGCTGCATCACTACCCACTTCAAACCCCTCTGAGCCATACATTAAGTGAACTGACCCCCACCATGAAGATGCAGCACGACCACGAACTCGAAGCCAAACAGCAAGATCACAGCTCACCAGCTCAAATCCCCCAGTAACTAAGACCAACCTAAGCACAACCAAGCCCCCACCTGCACAGAACACACCTCCAGCCAATCAGAACACGGCCAACCCCCAACCAATCAGAACACAGCCAAACCCCCAACCAATGAGAACACACCCCCACCCAATCAGAACACAGCCAAGCCCCCACCCAATCAAGTCACACCCCCACTAGCAGTTAAAAGGAAGAAGCAGCTGAAAGCTCACATCACTCTGAGAAGCACAGAGCTGAAGACAGAAGCCTGAAGATGATGAATGTGACTTCATCGAAACGTTGCCTAGATACTTCCAATCTTACGCGGGATAAAACCTGAATAACCAAAGATCTATCTATCTATCTATCTATCTATCTATCTATCTATCTATCTATCTATCTATCTATCATCTATCTATCTATCTATCTATCTATCTATCTATCTATCTATCTATTTTCTTAAGTTTTCGCGGGTACTTACATGTATGGCATTCAGGTTTGTTTGGGTATTTTCCGACGTCATTGTAGTTGTGCTTTTAAAGTTGTAGCAACGTTTCGGCAGAATCTCATCTGCCATCATCAGGCTTCTGGAAGCCTGATGAGATTCTGCCGAAACGTTGCTACAACTTTAAAAGCACAACTACAATGACGTCGGAAAATACCCAAACAAACCTGAATGCAATATATATATATATATGTATATGTATATGTATATGTATATGTATATGTATATGTATATGTATATGTATATGTATATGTGTATGTATATATGTATATGTATATGTATATGTATGTATGTATGTATGTATGTATGTATATATATATATGGATCTTTGGTTATTCGGGTTTTCTCCCGCGTAAGATTGGAAGTATCTAGGGAACGTTTCGATGAAGTCTCATTCATCATCTTCAGGCTTCTGTCTTCAGCTCTGTGCTTCTCACTCTGATATATATATATGCAACTTAATGGTGTTATTTGCATTTAATTCTCAGACAGTAGAAAAAAATACAAAGACACTACTCACAGTTTTGAATGATGATCTGAAGCAGTGGCGGGATTAATTTTCTTTTACTGCTGTTCTGTGGGCGAGGCTTGGTGGGCATGGCAGGGGAAGAATACTGTAAAATCTCCAGTCAGAGGTGATATTTGCCAGTTCTCCGAACTACTCAAAATTTCTGCTACTGGTTCTCCAGAACTGGTCAGAACCTGCTGAACACCACCTCTGATCTGAAGGATGTTCCTTGCAATCCATTTGCCATCTTTATTTCTTTTCTAACACATGACAATATATTTTAGCCTTGATCTGCCTAAAAAATATTGGGATTTCTATTCCATAATGAGATTTCCCATTTGTGTAACTTTAGTCCACATGTATGGTCTTCTTAAACAGACTTTACTTGAAACTTACTCTCACCATTAATAATATTTATGTTAAAATCAACTGTTGAAATTTTGAAGTGCCTTCATTTTATTGTTGCTTTAAAGAGAAAAAAAAAAACATTCTACTTGGGGGAAAAAAAAGAACAGCTCATGACATGGTGGCTGGTAGAAAAGATTTATTCCCAAAATAATTAAGCAGGGATGCTTGGTAGGGGGAAAAGCCCCCTGAAAATTCATATACATTTCCAGAAATAAGTTAACTATCTGTTTTCCCAAGAGGAAACACTGCAGCCTTTGATCTGTGAAGCATTTCACTGGAGGGTACATTTAACTGAGCATTAGATATTTAATAAACATTTTTCACAAATCTGTTCTGAGTTATTAATAATAGCTCTATGAAATATTAATGATAGTAGAACATTTGGTCATCACATCAGACATTTCCCTGGCTATGCCTTGACCAATAATTGCTGGGAAAGAAGTAATTCACACGAATTGAATAAGTGGGTTCATTGTATCATGTTTTTACAGCACACTTTTAGCTTAGCTTTTTAAAAACAGGAAACCTTAATTGATCACTTAACCGTATTTAGCATGGAATACATTTCAAGCTATTTTTTCATGCATTTAAAAGTGTAGGAGTAAAAACAGGTGGCAAGATTTTTTTTCCTTCTCAAAGACATTCTTTTTAAGAAGTATTTATAGCTGGTAGCAAGGTTATCTTCATCTAAATTCAAAGCCAACCGGTCTGTGAATGGATAAAAGAAAAAGATAAAGTATTTCAAATGTGTGAAGCCATGCTAACTTTTTAAATTTATTTTTGTCTTTTTCATATCAATCAGAACTTCCCATAAATATTATGCAATGAATATAATAAGCAAAAGCAGGCTCTTTAGTTATGTAATTTTATGCATAACTAATGTAGCATATGCACCAAGACAAATTCCTTGTGTGTCTAATCACACTTGGCCAATAAAGAATTCATTCATTCATTCATTCATGTATATTTACATATAAAATTAATAAAATAAAAAGGGATGTTAAAAAGATTAAAGTTAAGAAAGGGATATTTGCCTACTTTTAGAATCCACTTTTAGCATGTCATGGAAACCCTTAGGTAGCTAAAAAAAAGTTGTTCACTCCAGCCTGCATTGTTCACGTGCTATTTTTTTTCTACCAGTCATTTAACAGAAAGGGTATTTCTAAACAAGTTGAACTTCAACAAAAATCAAAAACTTATATAAGACCTGGTAGCGCAGTGCTTAGAATGCAGTACAGCAGGCTACCTCTGCCCACAGCCTGGAATTTGATCCTGACAGGACTTGAGGTTAACAGTCTTCCATCCTTCTGAAGTTGGTAAAATTAGGACCCATATTGTTGGGGGCAATAAGTTGAGTGTAAACCTTTTAAAGCAGGGCTGACAAACTCCCGGGGTTTGACACCCCTGATTTAGAGAGTGCTGTAAAGCACTATGGAGTAGTATATAAGTGTAAGTGCTATTGCTATGTCTTCATCTCTGCATTTCTGCAGGAACATAGCTCCACTTAATGCCACAATGTACCAGATAGGATCCAATTTGCATGCCTTTAGGAAATCTCTTGTCCTCATTCATTTAAGAGTGGAATCACTCCTTAAATGAGGCAAAGTTCAGATCAACTATAACCCTCTTCCCAAGATATGAGAACCAAATAACGTTAAGAAATTCTTGGGGTTACAACTCTTAATATTGGTTGGTGGTGTGGAATTTTAAAAGAGTAAGTTCATGGAAAAACCCAGAGCAATGCAGGAGAAGTTCACTTCAAAGCTTAGGAGTCTTTGAGGTCCCCTTTTTCTGGACTTCAGGGCTAGTCTTTACGTTTGCATTGTCAGGAGCAAAGGTTGGAAAGTCATGCAGTCTGCCATCAGGAATAATGATCAAATATCTGCTGACACCTGCAGGCTTCATCAATTGGCAGAAGCCAAGAAACTGCAGTTAATTACTGTGGCAGTTTATCCTCCTTACTATGTCCATAACCAAGAAAATAATTAAAAGCTTTTTCTATAATAAACACAGAGGGGCTGGAAGAAATGACACAGCTCTTGCTTTCTTTGAAATTTGATTTGATTTGATTTCTACAGTACTCATCTCAAGTGACTCTAGGCGGCATGCATACATCATAAGAAAAAAAACAGTTAAAACAGTATAAAATGAGTATCTATGGTACCAAGTAAAGCTATTGAATGCAGCTCTTAACACACTTCAGGCTGGGCACACAACCAAGTTTTCACAGCCTTATAAAAGCCCAACAGGGATTATCCTCATATCTGTGCTTTCCCACTCATACAAACACACCCATAATGGTGGTTTAGTGGGTTTATTAATAATCCCCAGCAATTCCCTTCACCAAAAACTCCTGATATCTGTAGGGATATTAGGGGAAGTATTTGGAGGAGTCATCACAATATTTGAATGGAGAATATTCCAGAGGGCGTGATTTAAGGCAGATAAGGCATGTCTCCTGGATCCAACCAACATTCCTTGGCTGACAGGACCTATAACATGCTGAATCTGCTTGACCAGATAGATTAGATTAGGTAGACATAACTGGGAGAAGATGGTCCCTTAGGTATCCCATCCCCAAGCCCCTAAAGGCTTTATAGGTGATAATTATAACTTTGACTTGCACCCAGAAACACACTGGGAACCAATGCAGCTCACAAAGCAGTGGCAAACTGTCAGATGTGCCCAATATCTGACACCCTTTACTATTTATATATTTAAATTTCTATGCTGTCCAACTCACTGATACACTGACTCGGGGCAGTGCAACCACATGGTGCATCAATTGAAATTTCCAAATGCTCTTCAAGGGCAGCCCCAAATACAGTAGAATCAAACCTAATAGGGCATTGGCTGAGAAATTGACTTCTGCCCCTATTATTATTATTAAATCAAAATAACAGAATTCTATGAAAAAACAAGTATATTTATAAATGTGGAAACTACTGAGAATAATTACGCCTTCCTTTAGTTTAGCTGCAATATGTTCACTCTCAAATGCTTGGGCTGTAGGTTGATATATGCTATCGTAACTGAGACCCCTCCATTAGAAACCGTTAAGTCCAGCTATGCTGCCTCATCATGGCTGAGAAATACTTTTGGAAAGGAGGAGCAAAGAATACTAGAAGTGTATCTCAAGTGTGTGTGTATGCAGATAGATGATGGATAGATAGATAGATAGATAGATAGATAGATAGATAGATAGATAGATAGATAGATAGATAGATAAGGAGAGAGAGAGACAGAGACAGAGAGAGAGACAGAGAGAGCAAGATGAGATTAGAGTCTGGAATGCAGAAATTGGAAATTGAAAGAGGCACAATGTACATTGTAGGATGTATAATTTCAGAGTAATGAAACAGGAAGAACAACTCACCTGTTCTTGCCAGTCCATTTTTTTCTTCATTGCTAATATAGCCTTCAAACAACCAGAACAGCTGATATATATTCCCACCAGAGTACACAGAAATCAAACTGACTATATTATTGATATCAGGTGGTGGCAGGGACTAGTTATAACAGCAAAGCTGTGGCCAGGAGATCCTTACAACCACTTTGAAGCTATAGGCCTCATTGATAGAATGAAGGATGAACGTACAGGAAGATCTGGCCCAAAAAATTAAATTAGCAAAACAAAATTATTTTGAAAACACAAAAAAGCCGGGGAGGTGGTTAGCCCATAAAATTAAAAAAGAACAAGAAAAGAGAACGATTATAGCTCTCTAAGATCAGGAAGGCAAATTATGCACGCAGACCCAAAAAAAGAAAGAAATTGCTAAGGAGTTTTTTATTAAATTGTATAAACAGGAAGAAATACCAGAAGAATCTATTGATCAATACTTGAATGAAAAGAACTTGCCCAAAATTACTGATTAAGAGAAACAAAATTTTAATAATAAAATATCTATAGAAAAAATTAGGAAGGCAATTGGAACTCAAAAAGCAAATAAGACCCCTGCCCAGATGGAATTCCTTTGGAATTCTATAAGGAATTCCAAGAAACAATAGAGGAGATATTGGTGGACTTATACAATGAAGCCTTGAAAAATGCTAACATGCCTAAATCATGGATGGAAGGGGCATTGGTACTAACCTGACACACCCTTTCTCTGTGAGCTGTGAAGAGCATCCATTGTTTGGGATGATGCTTCTGTCACTCGTTTGATAGGCTGGGCTTTAATTGAGAGGACGCTCCTCCTCCTCCATGGGACTCCTCCCTAGCGTCCCCAGTTTTGGTGAAGTCATATTTCCTGCAATCAAATTTGGTGCGATTAACCTTGAGTTTGTATCTATTGTTTGCTCTTGTGTTGTTATGGTTGAAGCTGAACAGAATGGTCAATATCTGGAATACTTTACCTGACTCTGTGGTTTTTACCCGAAACCCCAAAAACTTTAACCTTAGACTGTCTACTATAGACCTCACCCCTTTCCTAAGAGGTCTGTAGGGGACGTGCATAAGCGCATCAATGTGCCTAACGTCCCTGTCCTATTGTTTCTTTTATATATTTTTTATTTTTCTTATATATATCCATGTATTCATAACTATGTTTTTACTTATACCTATTATCTTGTAAGCAATTGACAAATAAAAAAAAATCCACAAAGACACTGAAAAAGAAATCAGACACAGAAAAACAGGAAAACCTTCCAAAAGATTTCTGAACTCAGGAATTTCGACCTTGTTATGCTAAAGGATAGATAGAATCTGATTTAAAAATCAAACAAAGATGGATACTGAAATTCTGTTCAGAAGGAATATCAACCAGCCTTATAACTTAGAATATATTCCTTATTTACAAGAAACTCTGGTACTGTAGCTGAAATTGAAGGCCATGGAAATTGATGAACATCTACAGAAATATGGAGAGAAAGAGAGAGAGAGAGAGAGAGAGAGAGAGAGAGAGAGAGAGAGAGAGAGAGAGAGAGAGAGAGAGAGAGAGAGAGAGAGAATCAGTCAAGGATCTAATTCAACTATGTCAGTAAATCTGGGGAAGGAAAATACAACCAATTGATTGGAAAAGGCCAGTCTTTATATTGATATCAAGAAAGGAGTCTGTTAACAGAATATGTAAACTATTGCACAGTGTTCTTAATTTTATATTCTAACAAATAATGCTTATGTTCAACCAATATAGGCTATAGACTTTTGTGGAATGGAAGATGCGAAATGTTTAAAGGTTTCTGTGTACTTCTGTTGTACTCCTCAAAGCTGCATATTGCACAGGTGTGTACAGTTTAAGGCTCTAGGGCCACACAGTATCACCAACATATTAACTGAGGCTTCTATAATTTATCACCTATTAATTATTTTTATATGAGAAAAGAAGTCAAGAGGAATAAACATATTAGCTCCATGTAATTTATTTAATCTTAACTGAATTAAACTTTAATTACATTTTGAGTCTTTTTGGTTTTTATTTTGATCCTATTAATTTTTTGCCTGACTTTTTGGAAGTGGGATTGTTTACATGACATTGAAATGTGAAGAGGCCCAGAGCCTGGAAACAGTCATACATCACTAATTTATTTATGATATTTGCTTGCGATGCTCAATAGCTAAAGAGGACAATAAAAAATCTGACAGTCATTTTAGAACATGCTTAAGCTAATTAATGAGTTGCCTTATCTTCTGGGCTTGTACTGTATACTGAAGCAAAAACTACAGGTGGTTCTCAGCTTATGACCGTAATAGAGCCTGCCCAGTTGTTGGTAAGTTGTGACGGTCATACAGTGGATGACCAACGTGATTTTACAACTTTTTTTGTTTTGCAGCAATCATTAAGTGAATCATTACAGTCATGAAGTGGATCCATTTCAGCAAAAAGGTGAATCATGGTTACATGACCTTAGGATGCTGCAAGCATATTTATAGTCAGTAAATATAGGCCAATTGCTAAGCACATGAAGTGTGCAATCAGTTATAAGTCAAGGGCTAACTGTAGCCATGTAATAGAATAGAAGTAATAGGAATAGAATTAGGAAGAGAAGAGAATAATTGGAAGGGATCTTGGAGGTCTTCTAGTCCAACCCACTGCCTAGGCAGGAAATCCTACACTATTTCAGACAAATGGTTCTCCAATCTCTTCTTTAAAACTTCCAGTGTTGGAGCATTCACAACTTCTGAAGGCAAGTTGTTCCACTGATTAATTGTTCTAACTTTCAGGAAATTTCTTCTTAGTTCCAGGTTGCTTCTCCCCTTGATTAGTTTACATCCATTGTTTCTTGTCCTGCCCTCAGGTGCTTTGGAGAATAGCCTTGACTCCCTCTTCTTTGTGGCAGCCCCTGAAATATTGGAACACTGCTATAATGTCACCCCTAGTCCTTTTCATTAAACTGGACATACCCAATTCCAGTAACCATTCTTTATATGTTTTAGCCTCTAGTCCCCTAATCATCTTTGTTGCTTTTCTCTTCCCTCTTTCTAGAATCTCAAAATCTTTTTTATAGCGTGGTGACCTAAACTGGATGCAGTATTCCAAGTGTGGCCTTACCAAGGCATTATAAAATGGTATTAACATATCATGTGATCTTGAGTCTGTTAATGCAGCCTAGAACTGTATCGGGTTGGGTTTTTTTTTGGCAGCTGCAGCACACTGCTGGCTCATATTTAAGTGATTGTCCACTAGGATTCCAAGATCCCTCTCACAGTTACTACTATTGAGCAAGGTAGCCAGAAAGGCCCAACAGAGACTCCATTTCCTTAGGGTTTTGTGAAAGAATAAACTGGAACAACAACTGATGACCTCCTTTTACCGGTCCACAATACAAAGAGTCCTCACATATTTCATTATGGTGTGATACGCTGGCTTGACAGCCACGAATAGAAAGACACTATAGAGGGTGGTGAGCACAGCACAAAATATTGTGACCTGTTTCCTGATACCACTAGATGACATTGCTAGGTCTCCCTGCCTTAGAAGAGTGAGGAAAATTATCTGGGATGACTCACACCCTGATTAACATTTCTTCACTCTCCTACCATCGGGTAGGAGATATAGAAGCACACCAACAGGCTGAAGAACAGTTTCTACCCGTGGGCTGTCAGACTTCTGAATGGAAAATAACTTGACGTCAACATAGTATGACAGACTTGCGGGGCTGGAGTGTTGTGCAACAAGGTCACGTAGTGTAATAAAATTGGGTCTGGGTTAGGGACTTCTGTCCTCACTGTGAGTTGTGTGTGTGGGAGGGGGCTGCACGAAGGGAGGCTCAGCCAATCTCATTGTACACATGTTATACTCTGACAATAAAGGTAATAATAAAAGAGGTACCCCCTATATTGTACCTGTGCCGTTTGCTTTTCTTGCCTAAATGTACTCAGGGTTCTCATAACATACTAGGCAATAAAACATGAACAGAAATAACCCTAAGCTTTGTATTTGGGTTCTGTTTTGACCTGTTCTGCTTAGGCATGTCATAAGAACACAATATCTTGTGTTCTCATGACATGCCTGACAGTTGAATGATGAATGTTAGGGTTGACAAGATTGCTAAATGTGTAGATTTTGTTTAATTGTTAGCCTGATATTTTGGGTTTTGATCAAAAAATCAAAACACCATACATAATGTTCCCTCCATCCATTTTCCCCACAGCAAAAATCTAGTGAGGAGAATGATTAAAATCACCCCTCAGAGTTTCCATTGAACTGCCACTGCTTGAAAATAGATCTGACCCTAAATCTTTTCAGGCATAATCTATTTATCACACTGGATCATAGATCAACTGTTTATATAGCCACATTCATACAATACACATGGTGTGAATGTACTCATGAGCTCTTGTGGCTAGTACAAAAAGAGACTGTGATGCATATGGAAAAATGAGTGCAGTGTGGAGTTGACATTTCATTTGCACTTACTGTCAACACTAATTATTCCTGCTCATCTTGGGAAGGATTTAAAGAAAATGACATCAATGCTTCCAAATCTTTTTTGCACATACCAAAGTGATAAATTAAATGACGGTATTACAGACATATCAAATGGTGATTCCTCTTGAATTTAAATATCTAATTCATGTAGTACAAAACCTGACATGTTATTTTCTTAATTTTGGCTGGAGTTGATCTGATACTTTGTCTGCCTGCTTCTTCCAGAATTATACTACAACCTAGATGGAGTGTTTAATTTCAAAACCTTCTTCACCATTTAGGACCATGCATTTTGGTCCACTTCAGCTTAGCTTTATGGAGATGATACCATATACTGCTTGGTCATTTTCCTATTTACCCTTGTTGGGAGAAATATCCATCTGGTTCAGTTCCAAGCTGGGAAACATGGAGGCTGATTAGAAATATGGTTTAATGATGAAGTAGAACCACATGGGTTTGAGGTCTTGGGCAGCTGACCACATGGAGTTGAGTGTGTGAGGCTTTTATACTTTCTCTTGGGCTTTGCACTTGAGCTTCCTGTTCCTGTGCAAGAACATGTATCCTATTGGCTGTTGTCAGACTCCCAATGGAACCATGTACAAATCCTAGGAGTTATTCTGAGATAAGTTTGGTTGAAGTTTTCTGGGAGTGATGCAACTGAGATGATGCAATGAAGGGGCTTGTTGGGCAATTCCTATTGTGGCTGAGGGCTAACCCTACCTTTGTTCAGAACTGGCTGCAGGGAGTAATGGATTACCAAATATGCATTTCTAAAATCTGGCCTTGAGGGCAGTATCTGCTTGAGGGCAGGGAGCTAACACTGCATTTCTGTCTCCCTTAATATTTTTATTCCTCTTTTAGGGGAAATATTTTATCCTGCCTTTTTAAAAAATATTTCTCAAAATATTTCATTCTTCTAGGAGGGGGTGACTTCCCTCACCTTTTCTTACTTTGACACCTCTTCACAACCACATAGCAATTTATTTTTACCTTAACTGGCTTTATGTTGTAAATTACATTAACAAAGAGTAGGGGATTGTTGTTCAATTGCTAGGACAGTGCAGGAACCCTTTAGTTTTCTTATTGTTGCTCTGGCTGAAGTTTTTCCTCCTGTTTCCCAAGGTTCAACTTACGATGATAACTGAGTCCAAAATTTCTGTTGCTAAGCGAGACAATTGTTAAGTGAGCTGTGCCCCATTTTATGATCTTTCTTGTCACAGTGGTTAAATGAATTACTGCAGCTCTTAAGTTACTAACAACTGCAGTGTTAGTAACCTGTCACTGGCACATTAAAGTGAATCTGGCTTCTCCATTAACTTTGTTGTCAGAAGGTCGCAAAAGGTGATCACATGATCCTTCAATGATATAAATATGAACCAGTTGCCAAGTGTCCAAATTTTGATCATGGGATTATATGGAGGATGCAAGTGTGAAAAATGGTCACTTTTATCAGTGCCATTGTAATTTTGAACAGTCACTAAATGTAAATCAAGGACGGAGAATAGTTTTGTACGTCCTTTTTATAGTGGTTTATAATAACAGAATTGCAAGGGACCTTGGAGGTCTTTTAGTCCAGCTCTCTGCTCAGGCAGGAGACCCTGTACCATTTCAGACAAATGGTTGTCCAATCTCTTCTTTAAAACCTCCAGTGTTGGATGAAAACATCAACTGGGTGAAAGGAACAATATCATTAAAAGAGCTTACTAATTTTTTTAAAAAATGATGTAAGTCAGACTTTGGCTGATATCAGTAGAATTAAGGAAAAATCTAATCATGGAAAAAAATTAAAGTGCTACTCATGTTATAATGCTTTGGTAAAACAACATTTGGAATATTGTACCCAGTTTGAGTCAGTACAGTACAAAAAAGATAGAAAGAGTGCAGAGAAAGCAACAAAGATAACTGTGGACTTCAGGCTAAAACATATGAAGACTGGTTACATGAATTTGATATATCTAGTTTAATGAAAAGGACTGGATGACATGACAGCAGAGTTCCAATATTTGAGGAGCTGCCACAAAGAAGAGGAGGGGTCAACCTCTTCTCCAAAGCACCTGAAGGCAGAGCAAGAAGCAATGGATGGAAACTAATCAAGGAGAGAACCAACTTAGAACTGAAGAAAAATTTCCTACAGAACAATTAGCCAGTGGAATGGCTTGCCTTCAGAAGTTATGGATGCTTCATCACTGAAGGTTTTATGAAGAGGTTTGACAATCATTCCTCTGTAGTGGTATAGGCCTTGGGTGTCAAACTTGATCACATCATATGATATATTGTGAGGTATCATCACTCCTTTTATCTTTGTGGATCTGGGATGGGGATGGCCGGCGCATGATGCATCTGGCCCGCAGGCTGCCAGTTTGATACCCGTGATATAGAGTATCCTGTTTAAGCAGGAGGTTAAACCAGAAGACCTCCAAGGTTTTTTCCAACTCTGTTATTCTGTTATCCCTTCCATCTTTGGTCTTCTGGCTGAGTAATTCTGGGAGTTGAAGTCCACAAGTCTTAAAGTTGCCAAGGTTGGAGACCCCTGTTCCATATCATGTTATACTGGAGGTTATTCAATTTGAGTGATTTTTTTTTTAATATTTCAAAGGAGAAAAAAAAAAACTTAGTGATATTTTCCATAGTAGCCAAGTTATGGAAGTTGGCTAGGAAGTGACAGTTGAAAAGATGTTGCTGTGTGGTATGAAAATGCTAGTAAAATCTGCTGTCTCAACTGTGGGAGATTTATCATCAACATAGGTATTATTCTTGGTTTGGTTTATTAACAGCAGCTCAAGTGGTTTTGTTTAGCATTTGTTCTTCTAAATAAGGCTTCCTTTCTTTAGTCTCCACAGATCCTCTGGTAGGTGACAGTGTTGAAGCTTTTGTGGCTAGCTATTCACAAAAACATACTTTCTTTTCTGCTTTTGAAATCCTTTTCTTTTTAATTTCAAAGAAGTGGAGGTCTTTTTGTGACAATCCAAAGTGGCAGACACATAGCTTATGTCTGATAGTTTGATTCTTCTGCTCTTGGTGATTTGTGACAGAAAGCATAAACAGTTTCCTGTGAAAACATAGCTTAGGGATAAGGTAGTAGCAGGGTACTGCTTGAGATTGCCATCATTAAATTATAGGCAGGGATGTGTGAATCATCTCTGTCATTCTTGTCTATGTGACAACAAAACTTGGGATGCCACAACCTCTCCTGAATTTTTCCTCTGAAGGATCAATTTAGGGATGCTATTGGATTGAGCATAATCAGGTGTGGGTTTCTTAGCTTAAGTTGGATAGAGAAGACCTGACTGCAGTGGACTAATCAGCACCTATTAAGAGTGTTTTGTGATGGGATGTCCTTGAAGAGTGTTTGGAGAATGATGCCACTAAAGATAAGGCAGGCAGGTCGGTTTTGCAATTGGCTTTGTAAAGAAGTATAAACTCTGCACCCCAACGGAAGAGAGACAATTTTGTACTCTTGTTTTTATTTATTTATTAGATTTTTAGCTCGCTTTTATTACTTTATAAATAACTCAAAGTGGCAAAAACATAATACTAACTCCTCCTCTTATTTTCCCCACAATAAACCAGGTGAATTGGACTGAGAAAGAGAATGACTGGCCCAAAATTACAGAGCTGGATTTCATTCCTGCAATGGGTCTAAGAACCCACAATCTCCTGGTTTCCAACCTGTTTCCTTAACCACTATCAAACTGGCTCTTTATATCATAGCAACTTTACTATGTTGCTTGTTTGAAGAACAGTGCTTTAATTATAGAGGGTAGACTGGGCCACTGTACTAGAAAGCAGTAGAAAGGTAAAACAGATCCTATAGATTTCATTAGTACCGTCCCTAATGCCCCTGTATTAAGGATGGAACTGTTGAAACATACTTTCATTCAATGAATCAGGATAGAGAGGGGAGAAAGGAGTATTTTTGAAGGTTTTTGTGATGGGAAGTGAAGAAGGATACAGGGCTGTGGCAATGTCAGAGTGATATCAACAGGAAGCATAGGGCAATAGTTTTTGAATTTCCCCCCTCATTTGGAGTAATTTGGGTTATTTATTTTAGTTTTGTGGTAATAAGTCCATTAAACCAGTTGGAGGCTTAAACACTTGTTTCTTCTTCAAATCCCAATGAAAATTGGGAAAATTATTCCAGTAGTATTTATTTGCTGATATATTACTTAATTTTGACTGTGTGATCTTACAAGACTCCCAGGCCCCCCAAAAGAAAGGGGAAATATGACTCACATGTGTACAATAGATTGTACTTTTGAGTGAAGAAGATGAACTCTATAGTAAGGCTTTGTCAGTCCTTTAAGGTAGACCGGACAAGGAACCCAAAGATACATAAGCTTACACTACTGAATGAATCTCCCCTACCACCACCTGCTTTTATCCTAGGGGAAGAGAATTAGGGAGGGTCAAGTCTGAGTTGTTTTCTCAAGTTACATATTTGCTTTGGACTCAGATTTCTCTTATCTGGCCATTGTCTTTGGCTGTTGTTCTATCACAGAGAGAAAATTGAGTCCATGACCTATAGAATTAAAGAACAAGTGGACCTGAAAGGGACCAGAAGAATAATCTAATCCAACATTTTGCAATATACAGAAAAAACCCATTAAACCAAATCTATATGTTTTTTTTTTTGTCATTTTTTCCAACCACATGTGGATTTTAGTCCAGTATTTTTCAGCATCCGCACAAATCCACCACATATGGTAATATGGGCCAGGTATCTGATGACATTTCCAACATTTTTCAGATTTATTCTTGAGCATTCTTGCTATTCTTGTCAGGGAAAAATGCCACCTGTAAAACATCTTATACAAATTTTCTTTATATGCTGTTGACATTGTCATTTTATAATTTTGAGACCACAATTTTTGCCATTTCTCTAAATCAATCCCATATCCAAAATTCTTCCCCCAAGCAGTCATAGTTTCTTTAACTTGTTCTTCTTCTAATTTAATTTCTAATAAATATCCATACAGTTTTTTAATCACCTTTTCATCAGTAGCTGTCAAAATCTTATCTAAATCAGTCAATTTATCATAGAAACCTTCCATTTTAGAATCTTTATCATACCTTGAATGTATTTGTGCATATGAAAACCAATTTATCTTTATACCTTGTTCCTCTAGTTTTTGTACAGATTTGAGTTCAACCTTTTCATTCAATATTTCACCATATCTAACTGTTTGTTCCTTTTTGTATATTATAGGATAAGAAAATGCTTCAATGGTCGATAACCAGACTGGAATTTTCAAATAACATTGTCTTTTAATATTCTCCCAGTTTAACCACAGAGACTCCCATATATAATGTCTTCTAAAATACCCCTGTGTTTTAGTTCCTTTATACCATAAAAAAGCATGCCACCCCAACAACAAATCATGTCCTTCTAATGTCAACAATCTAGTGTTTCTTAGTGTTATCCATTCCTTAACCCACATCAGATTTACAGCTTGATAGTACAACTCCCAATTAGGCAAACCAAATCTTCCTCTAATTCTAGCATCTTGCAAAAGTTTTAACTTTATTCTCGCTTTCTTACCTTGCCATATATATTTCAACACAATTTTATTTAGATCTTCAAAGTAATATTTTCCAAGCCTAATTGGAATTGTTTGAAACAAATATAAAATTCTGGGAAATATATTCATCTTGATTGTTGAAATTCTCCCTATTAGTGACAGTTGTAAATTTTCCCATTTCGCCAGATCTAGCGCTATCTGCTGTTTAAGTTTGATATAATTATTCTCTTTTAATGTACTACATCTTGCTGTCAAATATATCCCCAAGTACTTAATCTTATTTGTGACCTGAATTTTCAATAGGTCTGCCAGTTCTTCCTTTTGTCTTAATAGCATATTCTTTGTCAAGATCTTTGTCTTATCTTTTCAAACCAGCCACCTTTCCATATGTCTCTATCTTTTCTATCAATTTTGATGCTCTTTCTAAAGGGTCTTCTAAAATGAAAACCAGATAATCCGCAAATGCTTGCAGCTTAAATTCTTCCTTTTTGATTTTCATTCCTTTTATATTCTTTTCATCTCTAAGATTTCTGTTTAGCACTTCCAAAGTTAACACAAACAACAAAGGTGATAGTGGGCACCCTTGTCTTATTCCTTTTCTTATATTGATAGAGTCTGTCAGTTCTCCCTCTATCATTACCTTTGTCGTTTGCTTATAGTATATAGCTTCTATTGCTTGAATAAATTTTCTAGCAAAACCCATTTTCTGTTCCAACAGTAATAACATAAATCGCCAATTCACATTATCAAATGCCTTCTGTGCATCTAGAAATATCAGAGCCATTTGTTTTTCAGGATATGCCTCGTAGTATTCCAAGGTGTCCAGGATTACTCTCATATTGTCTTTAATTTGTCTCTTTGGCAGAAATCCATTTTGATCAGGATGGATAAAATTATTTAAATATTTTTTAAGTCTTTTTGCCAATATTGAAGCAAAAATTTTATAATCTGCATTTAGTAGAGAAATGGGTCTATAGTTCTTAATTTGTAATGGGTCAGCCTCCTCTTTTGGAGTAAGTGTAACATAGGCTTCTGACCATGATTTAGGTATCTTCTTCTTTAACATAGCTTCATTCATAACTTCTAGCAATGGAAGATTCAACGATTCTTGTAATGTTTTATAAAATTCTTGATGTCCTTTTTTTGTGGCATTTTCCGTAGCTCTTTTTCAAGTCTTTTATGCTCATCCTCTAAGGCCTTAGAGGCTAGCCTTTTCATAGTATTCTTTTTCCTTGTATAGTCTATTATCAAGCCTCTAACATATGCCTTCATTGTAGCCCATACATTCTGAATTGATGTATCTTCTTTTTTGTTTTCTCTAAAGAAAAAAGCCAATTCTTTCTCCATCCACTGTGTGAAGTCTTTTTCCTTTAAAATAGTATTATTTAATCTAGATCTTCTTTTTTGTCTTTTCCATTTAATTGTCATTGGATTGTGATCTGCCCAAGTACTTGTTTCAATATTTATTTCTTGAATATTAGTTATTAATTCTGTTGACATCCATATCATATCTATTCTGGACATGATAAGTGTCTATTTGAATAGAAGGTGCATTGTTTAGTTTTAGGATTTCTTTCTCTCCATGTATCTTTTAAGTTTATTTCATCTACCATTTTAAAAAAAAAAGATTTAGGGAGAGTCTTTCTCTTTTAGAGTCAAAGTCTTTTTGAAGGGTAGCAGTATTGTCTGTGGTGTTGAATAGCTTTACATCATCAGCGAAGAGGACACAGTTGCTCTTAACATGATCACAGAGGTCATTTATGTAGAGTATGAAAAGAGTTGGTCCTAGAACACTGCCTTGGGGGACACCACTATTGACAGGTACAGAATTTGATAGGACGCTCCCAATTTTGACCATTTGTTGTCTGTTTGACAGGAATGCTTCTATCTAGTTATGCAGGTGTCCAGAGATACTATAAGATTTTAGTTTTAGGAGTAGTTTGTCGTGTACCACTGAATCAAAGGCTTTACAGAAGTCTATGTAGATTGCGTCTATTGTTTTGCCCTGTCATAATCAGGGGCTCTGTAACATAGTAAGAAGTGAAATGTGATATTTAAGAACAGTTCACAGATGATAGTCTCAGGAAGAGCAAGCTCTTGGTTAACTTGGATGTTTTTTAGATGTAAGGACTTTTTATAGAAGATAGCAACACCACCTCCTCTACGGATTTCACAATCTGATCGGTAAACATGATAGTCTCTTACTGTGGTAATGGAGTCAGGGAGAGATGCATTGAACCATGTTTCACAGACAAATATGATGTCGAATTTAGCCATATTTAGTAAGAGGAGAAATTCAGGTATTTTATTCAGAAGGCTTCTTGCATTGAGTAGCTTGCATTTAAGGCCAGTTGTAGTTGGAATTGAGGTTGTTAGGGATGTGCATGCATGTCTAGTTTTGAGTGATGGTGGGTTGGATGATGTAGGGTTGGATGTGGAGTTGTGGGTTGTGTGACTTACTTTTGATACAATCTGCATGGTAGTCAATGTAGAGATCCTTCTTTCCATTGTCTAGACGTCTTTTGAGTTCATTGCGGAGTTCACAGGAGCGGATTCTTTACAGTATGGATAAGTCTAGTGTTGAGCGAATTTTTTGTGTGGTTGGGATTGGTTTTTCAATGGCATTTATTGTATGAATGAATATGTGCTTGCTGGACTCATTTTTGCAAACAACTCTACAAAATTTTGGGGCCACAGAGCCGTCATTGTATTTGTACCCATGGCCATCTCTGGTTATTTCAATAATATCTTCAGGAGAGATGTTTGTTATATTGGAGTTGCTTATGATATTACGAACTTTGATGATGTCATCTGATTCGTTGGTGTCTTCAAGACCAAATAAGATGGCATTTGGACATTTCTGATCATGTTCTATGGTGTCTCTGATGAGTAAGGAGATATCATTTGTGGAATTATTTGATGGGATAGTAATTATTTGTGGTTGTGGTTTGGTGGTTATTTTTGGTTGTAGTTGTGATTGTAGTTGAGGTAGTAGTTGTGGTAGCGGTTGTTGGGTTGGGATTTGATTTTGAGCTGATAGATAGTTGCTTATCAGTGCTGTATTTTTTCCCCCAAGAGAAATTAGGCTTTCTTGTATAATTGTTTCAAAACGTGTTGCTAAGCATTTTTCTACTGAGTGCATGAGTGATTCTATGCTATCAACTCTGTCAGGCAGGGTACTTGGTTTGTTTAGCTTAGGAAAACATGATGGACATTATCTTTTGTCCAGACTGAATATCCTATGTTCCTTCAGCCTATTTAAACAAAGTATGTCCCCAGGTTCTGCATAAAGTAGACCCATAGAAATCAATGGAGTTGAAGTTAATCATAGTTAAATTCTCACAGAGTTCAATGGTATTGGTTTAAGTGTGAGCAAATTTGAATCTAATCTTGTATGTCAAAATGGAAGGCAAAGTGTAAATAAAGAGCATTCTGATATAAATGGAAATGTTTCAAAAAAATAATCCTTGATTAACTTTCCAAACAGCACAAGGACAGTAGGTTGACAGTCAGACCTTAGAACCAGTATTCTGATTAATAGATTATCCTGCTGAAATATTAAAGCCATCAACTAATCTTTTCCAGAATATGCACAAGAAGTCAACTTGTTACCCACCTTATAAAATTTAAATAACTACACACTCCACCAGTCACATATAAGCTCAGCATACATTTATCAATATTTGGCTGATCCAATATGCAAGAGAGCCATTCTTCACATCTGCTAAGCACTGCCTATTGCATTCTATCACAGTCATTCTGTGCAAAAGTCATTCCATTCCATTCATTAAAAATCCAAAAGTCATATAATAAGAGATAATATAATAGAAGGGAGGTTGGGAAACTTTTAACCTGCTTTCAGACATCACAGGAAAAATATCAGAGCTCAAGGATTCATTCTACATCATTTTCAGCATAGTTTTTGGAGAAAGATACTTTCACAAAAAGAAGCTGCTCTCCTTATTTTTGTAAATATCCCCAGCTACCTTTGCAGTACCCCAAAATTAGATTTTTCATACCAAGGCTTTTAAAACATTTTCCTGCTTAGAATTGCTAGGCAACTGCCACTCAACTTCATTTCTGGAAGCTAGGAAACCAATGATTGCTGCTGGAACACAAAAATATCTTGTTTTAAGGGCTAAAATGGATTTTTATAAAATTTTGGGTTTTCTTTGAAATCTGTATGCATCAGCACAATAATGAAAGCCCTTTTAATAGAAGAAAATGTTTCTAGCTTAGGGTTAAACTGTGGAGTCCTTGGTGCTCTCTGAACTTGGTTGTTTTCTTGCAGATGTTTCATTACCCAACTAAGTAACATCTTCAGTGCTAGAAGGGAGTAAGATATATATATATATATATATATATATATATATATATATATATATATATATATATATATATATATATATATATATATATATGTTATTCGGGTTTTCTCCTGCGTAAGATTGGAAGTATCTAGGCAACGTTTCGATGAAGTCTCATTCATCATCTTCAGGCTTGTGTCTTCCGCTCTGTGCTTCTCAGAGTGATGTGAGCTTGCAGCTGCTTCTTCCTTGTAACTGCTAGTGGGAGTGTTACTTGATTGGGTGGGGGCTTGGCTGTGTTCTGATTGGGTGGGGTGTGTTCTCATTGGTTGGGGGTTGGATGTGTTCTGATTGGTTGGGGGTTGGCTGTGTTCTGATTGGCTGGAGGTGTGTTCTGTTCAGGTGGGGGCTTGGTTGTGCTCAGGTTAGTCTTAGTTGCTGGGGGATTTGAGCTGGTGAGCTGTGATCTTGCTGTTTGGCTTCGAGTTCGTGGGTGCTGCATCTTCATGGTGGGGGTCAGTTCGCTTCATGTATGGCTCGGAGGGGTTTGAAGTGGGTAGTGATGCAGCTGAAGTGCGGCTTCTCGTCCGTGGTCGTGTCTCATCTTCTGTGTGGGTGTGAGTCTGCTTTTTACATGGAAGTGTGGTGGTGGCATCTTGTGTGGCTCTGGTGGGTGTGGGTCTGGTGTCATTCTTCATGTTAGGTACTCGTCTGTTCATGAGGGCAGGTTTCCAAATGGCTGGTAGGCGGGAGGTGTCATCTCTTTTATTCATGCTGTGTGGGCGTTTTTCTATCTCTATGGCTTCTCTGATTATTCTGTTGTTGAAGTGTTCGGTTTTGGCGATAGTTCTGGTATTTTTAAAGTCAATCTCATGTCCTGTGGCTTTGAGGTGTTGGACCAGGGAAGAGGTCGGTTCTTCTTTTTGATTGAGTTCTTATGTTCTTCAATGCGTGCACTTATTCATCTGTTAGTTTGTCCAATGTTTGTGGTGGGGCAGGCGGTCCACGGAATTTCGTATACTCCTTGGTTTTCTAACTCGATTTTGTCTTTAGGGTTTCTTAGGGTGGTGGATATTTTTCTGTTTGTGCAGAATGCTGTTTTAATGTTATGTTTTTGGAGGATCTTGCTGATTTTGTCTGTAGTGCCTTTTATATATGGGAGGAGGGCTTTGCCATTCTCTTGTTCTCTGTCTTGGATTTTGGTTGGGGTTTCTTTTTGGATTAGGTGGGTAATCTTCTTTCTTTGGAATCCATTGGCTGTTAGTACGTTGGTGAGAGTGTAGTTCGGTTTTTAGGTGTTGTTGGTCTAAGCATTTTGTTCTGGAGATGAGTGTCTTGGCTACGGAATTGATCTGTGCTGGGTGGTGGTGTGAGAGTGCGTGTAGATAGCGGTTTGTATGTGTTTTCTTCTGGTAGATGGTGTGTCCTAGGGAGCCATTGGATTTTTTGTATACCAAGACATCTAGGAAGGGAAGTTGATTGTTAGCTTCTGTTTCCATGGTGAATTGTATTTTGGGGTGTAGGCTGTTGAGGTGTGTTCAGTTTTCTTTCCCGTGTGGCCAGATTATGAAGGTGTCATCTACGTATCTGAGCCAGAGTTTGGGTTTGTGATCATATTTTTCTAGAGCTTGTGTTTCAAAGTGTTCCATGTAGAGGTTTGTGATGACAGGTGAGAGGGGGATAGTTCCTTGATCATTGATTAAGCTACTGTTTGATTGTTAGTCTGAGTTGGCAGTTATTTAATTAGGATATTGTTTACTGCTGATCCTTGGGCTGTTATTAATCCAGTTTCAATCCCTATTTATCTGGATGTTGATTGCTGGCAACAAAGTGTTCTGGTTTTCTCTTATTTTCTCTTTTGCCCAAGCTGCTGATGGATCATCCATTAAGAAGCAATACAACCCCATCCTAGGAAGGAAAAAAAAACTTTAGAAGAATGTTTATGCAAATGTGTCAATTAGAAATGAAGGAAATGTAACCACATGTATTCAGAATTAGATAGGAATTTACAAGACTGGCAAGAAGAAAATAAGCAGCAGAAACCACAAGTAGGGACAAAAGGACACAGAGCTTAACCAAGACATAATTCTAGAGGGGCAAAATAACACATATGCTCAAACAAGGCACGACTCCATAGACAAACATATAAATTAAAAGCAAGTTAGAACTCCAAAAAAGGTAATAGCTTTGTGAAATGTTACTTCCCTATTTCTGGAACTCAACTGTAGAAAAGATCATGCTATGCTGTTGTTCATGGTCTTAGCTCCCAAACTGTATGGGACCATTTTGCTGAAGCACTTCAATAAAAGTTTTGCAAAAATCTGCTTTTTGTGTCTGGCTCTGATTGGCTTCTGTGTCAGGCTGAACAAATTTTTGAACAATACTGCCCCATTTCCCAAAAAGCACCCTCTTTGGCAAAGATTACATCTTCCTCTTGTTGACAGTGGGCTATGAAATGTGCCTAAAAAGTATCTGAAGTGGAAGCTTCCTCAAGACCTGAACATCCAAAACTTTGAAGAAGCAGATCTGCCCAGTCATTCTCCTCTAGGCCTAAAGGGGGTCTCTTTGCTCATTATTCTATTTTCTAACAAACTCACATTGTCCTTGTTTTTAGAATACACACTCTACTTATATAATTATCCATTGTGACCAAAACATTCACTCTCTACAAAAGGGAGTTAGCTGATTAAAAATGCTCTTGTATAACTGAGAATCTTTTTTTTTTTTATCACTGTGCTATCTCAGCACACTTTAAGAGATGATGCTTTGCAAACTGTGCTGATGAGAACAAAGTCATCATTCTTTCAAGGGCTGAAGCTGTAATGTCTTATAGAAGGATCTGTAAAGTTGTAGGCCTTCCTAGCTTCTCTGAATGAGCATCTGCAGGGACTGAAAATGCCTTATGAGATGGCCAGTGAAGTGAAATAAATAGTACTAACAATAGCAATAGCACTTACAGCCCTCTATAATCAGTTTACAGAGTCAATATATTGCTCCCAACAGTCTGGGTCCTCATTTTACACACCTCAGAAGGATGGAAGGCTGAGTCAACTTTGAACCTGGTGAAATTCAAACTGCCAAATTGGAGGCAGCCAGCAGTCAGCAAAAGTAGCCTGCAGTACTGCACTCTAACCACTTTGCCACCGTGGTTCTTAATGTCTGTACAATGTGGAAACAAGCTGGGATAGTTTTAAAGCAGACACACCAAGACTTCCAGCAAAGGTGGCTACCTTAGTGCTTGGAGAGGGGGGCATATATGTGTTGTACAAAACACTTTTTCAAATATATTCACAAGAAAGGGTTTTTCCCCCTTAAGATCAAGCTTCCATATTATATCAAATGTCATGCATCTTGTGTGCCTGTGGATATTATCATTAGTCACACATTCTGTGGAATGTTGAAGTCATGGGTGACATTTTGCAGTGTTTATCTTGCATGCACTGTTTGTACTTCAGATGCCTTTGTACTTTCACTGTTTGTTCTTCTGATGCTCTTTTGTTGTTGATTTTTTTTGTGGGGGAAGGGTAAAGTTGTCTATGAAGTGGTACCAAGTATAACAATAGAGCTTTGGTTGAGGATGCTGGATTTCACATACTAGGAAACAAAATAGAAATGTCAAAATTGCACAGTTTTTTTCCATCTTGCTCTGCCCATACTGCAATATTGTTTTATATGATTATTTATCTATTTATGGTTGAGTTATATGCTTCCTATCTCTCCTTTCAAAGCAACTCTGAGTTGCTAATTATCCACAGTACATCAGTTGGTTGCATCCAGCATACTGATCCTATTAGTTAAGTAATTTCAAGTGGTGGGCCCAGGAAAAGAGCCTTCTCTGCTGTTGCTACCACCCTATGGAAAACTTTCTCCCCAGAGGTAAAGCAGGCCCCTCCCTCTTGGTCTTTCAAAAGAGTTTGAAGACTCACTTGGGGCTCACAAACGACAATGTATGCAACCATGCAACCTAAGTGTCTTGAAGGTTCTCTACTGCCTTCTAAGTGTAGATAGATTTCTTACTACCATTTCTTACATTTACCCCATGAAAGTGAGTTGAATTACATTAGAAATTTGATTCTATGAGTTGGAGAAATCTATCCCATGGACTTAAGCCTCGTGTGATAAAGATTTTGTGTCAAGCTTCAAAAGTCATTTTTCATATTGATACCATTATTGCATCTCAGCTTGCCAATAAACTATGGAGGGAGGAAGAGGGAGGTAGAACACGGGACAGGCATGCAGATATCAGTATGTGAACCAAGAACATTTCAGCAGGTGTTTACAGATACTGAAAAGACTTTCCCACAACAAAATCCAGAGACCATATTGGACAGTGTGACCTGAACTAATTGGGGAGTGGGGGTGGGGTGGAAGAATTTGAACTTTAACTATAGGAGTTAGCGCGGGAAAGAACTAGAACTGGTTTTGCCCTCGATAGCGCCAAAATGATGTACTCAATAACATTTTGCATAAAGAGATTGGATTGTCTTGTTCATGCTTGCTTTAATTGGGTCAGTTAGTCTGAATCTTGACATTTTGCTATAAATTTTTTATTCTGAAGCCCAATGAAATTTATTGTTAGAGAATATTTGGCTACCAAAATTTGAAACTAAAGTTGCACATAGCCACAAATAGTTGAGCACATGGAGCAGTTATTATGTGAAGGCGGCATTTGTCTTTTTCCACATGATAGACACATCATAATTATTTCCCTTCTGCATAAATTGGGAAATGATATTAATAAAAACAGAAGAGGCGGGGAATGAACTATGAACTTTACCTTAAAGAAGAAATTGGAAGTAGAAGTGGGATTCTAATTTTAATTCAATTCTGTTTGCCAAATGATTTAATGGATAGAGTTCTCAAAGTCCACTATCACTAAACTGAATTAGATCTGGTTCTAGAGTGAAAGTAAGCAAGGGCCTAGTAAAAGAAAAAAAGGAAAAAGGAAAAATCAACTTATACAGGTAGTCCTAACTTACAACAGTTCATTTAGTGACTGTTCAAAGTTACAACGGCATTGGAAAAAGTGATTTATCACACACACACACACACACACACACACACACACTTAGATTTAATCCATCTCTTTCTTTTGTGATGATTTTTAGCTGATAGAAAAATTACACTGAGTTTTTCACTTTTATTCCATTGGAGGTACTGAAGGCATCAAACATTTCCAGTCTCCAACCTCTTAGTTTTAACGAGACAGCCTGAAAGCAGCATAAGGATCTTGTTATCTGTTATAATTATAGAGCTATATTTATCCTTGTGGATGCTATAATTTTAACAGCTTTCTTAACCCTTAGATTATGCCCTGTTCTTCCAACTGTTGTGCACCATCTCTAGTTGGATGTATACAGTCTCATCAAAATTCTGAAAATGTAACATTTTAATTGATAATTGATTTAATTCAGCTACTATTGGACACTGAAGTAATTTTTAATATGATTCTTCCACAATATCTGAACCAGCTATTGATTGTTTCGGGGGTTTTCTCAAAATTTTATAGCCTAGATTGACATTTTTGGTTTGAATCCTACATTAATGTGATTACAAGTGGAATATTACCACGTGGGTCAAATTATGCTATCTTAGATCCTTTAAAAAAAATTAAATTAGAGTTTACTTATTGCTTAAGCTATTATAACCTGTGAACACATTAAAGAGATCGTACAGGGCTGTCAAACTCCTGGCTTGTGGGCTGGATGCATCACCTGTTGGCCACGCCCATGCCTGGTTTAGCGAAGGGGAAAAAAGTCCCAACAGGTCACAAGTGATGTTTTACAGAAAGTGAAGATATAGACAGATGGTATAATATTTTCTTTATCTAAATTATTTATTTATAATATGTAAGCTAAATGTGACCAGTTTAGCTCCTGTAGAATTTATCTTTGAAGAGGTCTTTCTGTTTATATCCCATATTTCAAATGAATTTAAAAGATGTCGAATAACTTTCTCTGGCAGGGGCATCATTGAATGTTTTCATTGTGCAAATTACTATTTCTTGTTAGGAAATGTGGATTTCATTTTCATTTTTCACATATCAATTGTTTATTGATAGTAAAAAAATAAATAAAAATAAATCTAGAGTTAGAATGTCAATTAATAGATAGATTAATTAATAGAATTCTTTATTGGCCAAGTGTGATTGGACACACAAAGAATTTGTCTTGGTGCAAATACTCTTATTTAGACTCAACTTGAAAGCTATTTTATGACCGGACAAAAGTAATGACAAGTAGTGAGGTCCATATATAATATTTTCATGTGTATTTTGCAGCATTTTCAAAACCTAGATTTAATGCAGCAAAATAGAAATGGAAAACAGTAAATTACCAATGTTACATTGATTTTTTAAAAATCCCTAGAACTTTATCACAATAGAACTTAGACTTATATGCCACTTCATAGTGCTTTTATAGCCATATCTAAGCGGTTTACAGAGTCAGCATATTGCCCTCAAACAATCTGGCTTCTCATTTTAGTGACCTTGGAAAGAGGTTGAATCAACCTTGAGCTGGTAAGGACCAAACTCCTGGCAGTGAGCAATGAATTGTGAGATAGCCTGAAATACTGCATTCTAACCACTGTACAACCATGGTTCAGTGAATGATTATGATTATGGGAATAATCCAGTGGTGAGATTCAATTTTTTTTACTACCGGTTCTGTGGGTGTGGCTTGGTGGGCGTGGCAGAGGAAAGATACTGTAAAATCTCCAGTCAGAGGTGGTATTTGCCAGTTCTCTGAACTACTCAAAATTTCCGCTACCAGTTCTCCAGAACTGGTCAGAACCTGCTGAATACCACCTCTGGAGTAATCATAATTTTAAAATATCTGGTAAATATATTCTTCAGTAAGGTATGTGTACATTTCACAATAGCTTTACTTTGGATCGACTTAGTTTGGATTTAGTTGCATTTAAAATTAATATGGGAGTGGGTGATGGCTGACTGATGTTTTAGGATTACTTTTATGAGCTCATGGTTTATGTTCTTGCCCTTCAGTTTAGAGCTGGTCAAGACTTATTAAAGTAAATTTATCAGGTTTAATAATAATATTATTTGATAAACTTAATAAAACTTTGGAAATGAAAAAAATGACTTATTAGAGTAATTAAAACTATTGCAGAACTATTGTAGAAGACTTTGATTTGTCTAAGACTACATCTTGGCAGTTTATTCAGTTTCAAGATTTGTTTTCATGATTTTGTCCTGATGCCATTGCTACTTCTGAAGTCCCATAGATGATAATGGCTTTGTATGAATCAACTGAAAGACTACTAATTATTATTTCCGATAAAAATAATACCAGTAGTTATTATCATTATTAGTTAAAGTTCACCTTTTAATAAATCAGGACATATAATACTCTAGAAAGTTTGCTATATGCAGCTCCTTTGTGTAAATATTTTTATGCAACATTATATTGGAATATATTTATCACAATGTTAATTATGGCATTATTTATTAGCACAATCTTAAAATGTGAACTGTACGTAGCTTCATTAAACAGCCTAATAAGGAGAATTGT
Source organism: Notechis scutatus (assembly GCF_049901735.1). Classification (NCBI taxonomy): domain Eukaryota; kingdom Metazoa; phylum Chordata; class Lepidosauria; order Squamata; family Elapidae; genus Notechis; species Notechis scutatus. The sequence goes on along the minus strand of NC_142011.1, from coordinate 18,816,331 downwards.
AACATTGGGTTTCTGAGTTATTTGGTTAACTTGTTCAGATGATGATGGTCAATATTCATAAAATAGGGTTTTATTGTTCTATTCCACTTTCTCTGCATTGTTATCTTTTTACTTTCAATGTCCCACTGAGCTGAATTAGCAGCAGAAAGCAGAAGTTTTATATGTTGAGAAAATAAGCTGATTGTTAAATATACTTGTTAATCTCACTCTTGGCCAGGACAAATATAACCTTTATCCATTAGATTCTCCTCTCTCTTTGGACCAAATGGACATCATTAATGTATGTAGGGTACTGGTTGGACAGAGAGAGAGACACCATTTCATCCCAGTTGTACAAATTGGATGGATCTCTGGAGTCTACTTAACTCAATTCTGAATTTAATTGAACTGAATACTTTATTTAGCCAAGTGTGACAAGAGTCTGTTTATCAAAATAGCATGGATCCCATCTTATATTCCATGTATAGAAATAAGCTATGCTCGAAGTTGAATATTAGTTAATGCTTGTTATCTCTACTCTTTCGGGAAGCAACAGACCAGTTTAGGAAGTGCAATATTGTTTGTGTACAGCGTGTAAAAATATATCCTGTGAGAAAATACCACAATTCCACCCCCCTTTGATTTACTCCCTGAAAGGATTGTGCCCTTCTACCAATCCTATTATTTCAACTAGAAATCACTGGGGAAGACATGGTGGCATCTAGAAAGAAGAAACTGCAGGAAGGCATTTAGATGTGCCAACTTTTGCTGGCTAGCTATTGGTCTCTCATGCAGAGCTGGTTCTCCACTCATGGCTGACTGAAAAATGGCTAAGAAGCTTCTATTCTCCCTTTTATTGCTATAAGAGCTTCTAGACTGTTTTGAGTTATTACTTTGTAATACTGTTGAAAACTATTTTTTCCACCATAAGTTACCCCAATGTTTTGGATATATTTCTTCAACTGTCATCCCAGGTTTATCTAATCTATGGGCCTTTCTTCAGAGTTCTTGAAATGGAGGTGCAATTGTACAGCAGCAATAGCTCACCAAGTGAAATGAATAATGTTGACATAATTTAGAGCAAAGAAGCCTCCCAAGAAAAATCTGGAAGGCTGACTCATGCTGATAGTATCCTGATGGAAAACTCTACATGTCTGGGAAGGGAATCACTTTTCCTCCTGACAGATTGTGTCTTTCCAGTACTTCTCCCCCCCTCCCAAAAAATTATGGTAGGTTGACTTCAGCCAAGATGAAGAACCCAACTCTTCCTAGTCTGCTAAAATGCGATACTTAAGCTGTTCTCCAATGTTTTTTTCTCTCTCAAAAGCTCTAGGAAAAGAAATAAAAAGCAAATAGTGTTAGATTTTCTTACACAAAAGTAAAAGCCTAAAAAGAAAATAATATGGAGGAATATCCTACATGTGTGTGCACGCACACACAGAGAATATTTGTGGAGCTGAGTGGAAGATTTTAATTGTTTTTTAAAAAAAACCACTAAATGTTTTTAAGGTGGTTGGCAGCCTTGAATTGGAAAGGGAGAGCTGAAAATTAGCTTTGAGTCATGGGAGAATATATGGTGTGTGGAAGGTATAATATCTTGTATGTCCTAGGGCCTTATAGGAGAAAGGTCTGGGAGGAAAATGGGCTGCTGGAGAATGAGTTGTTAGAAAGGTAGATTTCCTTCCTTCCTTCCTTCCTTCCTTCCTTCCTTCCTTCCTTCCTTCCTTCCTTCCTTCCTTCCTTCCTTCCTTCCTTCCTTCCTTCCTTCCTTCTTTTATAAGCCACTCTCTCACTTATAGTTGGATGGTTTACAATAATATTAATGTGGTTGCAGGACTGCTTCTCCATGGTGAAGAATTGAAAGCAAGAGAGAGGAATGGAACAAGTGTACAAGAAAGAAGGGTGTTTATTTCCATAGAAATTATGATAAAAGTGTTGCCTGAGATATAAGTGAAGAATAAACAGCCCCTACTTCATGTTCTTCAGACCCAACCTCCACGCTGATGCATAGAATTGCTGGATGCCATGACCTTAGGATACAACTCATAAATACCAGATCCACATACAGGACAATAAGACTTCTTCCACCTTTGATATATTTTAGAGAAATTGCTCCCTAATTAAGAAAGACCTTTAAGAACATGGATTTTATAGACCATTTACAGACAGGATCCCATAATGACCACCAGAGATGGCAGTGGACAACTTGATGGATTATCTTTGTTGGGGATGACAATATGCCTTTATTGGTCCCACTAGACATCTTGATAACCTTTGATAATATTGTTCCACTAAATCACCTACCACAGCTGGAGATTGGAGGTTAATTTTTTTTCTATGCAAATGAAAACATGGCAGCAGAATGGTCATGGTGGTAGTTCCTCCAATATGTAGTCTCATAGGACTCAGTTGTCTCTCTTTTTAAACAGCAACATAAAACCAATGGGCGAGATCATCTATATGCAAGCTGTACATTCCTAGCCCAGATTAAAACCTGGCCATCATACCTGGATGACTCAAAACAAAATGTCAGCCTTGGAAGCCATATTAGCAGCAGAAGCTTCTACGCTGCCACATTCCTGTGCCTGGGAAATTGGGAGGAGGGATTTCATGGAATGTATGTAGTTAGACATAATAGCATTCTTCTTTTCAGTCAAGATCATGTCATTCTGCACCTAGTCAAGGAGTAGTTAGAGGAATGTCTCCAGTTGGGACGTATGGTGATTGGGCCATGTGATGGACTGAGGGGTGCAGGGGATGGGTTTTGATTTTCAATTACTGAGGGAAAACCCAGAACTTTCAGATTTGGGTTTTCCCAGGTGTGCCAGTATGACGACTCTAATAAAATGGAACTTTGATAAAATGCCTGTCTCCGGGTTTTTGGAATTGGAGTTTGTTTTCTGGAATGCTGACAACAAATTTGGATTTCAACTCTGAAAGATGGAGTTTTTTAGTAAAAGACCTGGCCTGATCCTATTCTATTTATGACTCTAGAGTAGGTCACATTCCTGCAAAGAAACAACATGATTTGAGAGAATCCCTGGATCCACAGCTCCTATTAAAATAGCAAATAGAAACAATGGCTGATGTATCCAAGCTCAGGTTTTCTTGGATCATAAGGCTCTGGCAAGAACGACTCCTCTTTGTCATCTTGCTACTACTAGAAGTACTAATACTACTGCTACATGTTATAAATCAAGCTGCCTTGGAAGATAATCTCTCTGGTCTCTGAGAAAGATTATGTTAAGAGTTCTCACACTGTAGGAGATAAGTGGAGTGGAGACTAAATGATCCTTTTCAATGTCATTATACTCTGAAATTCTTGACTTCCTGAAAGAGGAAACGGTACCAATCTCCTGATCATCACAAAAATATTGAAGACCTTAGTGTTTTGTGATGGTGCATTGGTTCTGATGATAAAATAACAATATTATGACAGATTAAATTGGATTGCAATATTGCTTCTTTGATATTTGTTGATTATAAACCTCTAGTTCATGGAAGTGAGAGGTCTAAAATGATTGCCTAGGTAACCAGATAAAACAAATGACTATTGAAGTAGTGCCAGGTATTGGCAGAAAAATAGAACAGAAATGCAAGTTATGAAATAAGAAAATGGAAAAAGAGAGAACAAGGGGAGGAAACTATCACATATACAGAAGTTCAACGTGCCTACCATCCCTGTCCTATTGTTTCTCTTATTCTTTACTTTTCTTATATGTACCCATTTCATGTATTCACAACTATGTATACATTTATACTTATTATCTTGTAAACAATTGGCAAATCAAATAAAATAAAAAAATAAAATAAGTCCCTAGGTGGCAGTATCTAGCAAATGTTGATTCTGAAGCTAAGCAGAGTTTGATCTGGTTAGTACTTGGATGGATGATCTCTGGGGAATCTTTGGTTAGACTAAGAAATCAAATAAACATCTTGGTGGCCAACAACTTAAAAATATGCATAAGTGGACTATATCCATGAAGTAATCAGAATCAAGCTCACCTTGAAGGATACTTTATTTTTCCATGTGCATTTCAATAGGATGCTGGTTTTCAGAGTACAATGCAAAGATGATCTAATGCAAATTAATGTAGATTTGCAACAATGACTTTATGATCAATAAAATAGGGTTTTACCCATCTCTATCTTTCTAGAGGAACATTCTCCTTTGATTGCTAGGAAATAGACTTACAGAGCACTTCAAGTATACTTTTGAGTCAGAGCAGCTGAGGTAGATTATGGTATCTTTTTTGCCCCCTAAAAGCCTTCAATATTTGCAAATTCTTTTTTTGATGAGGGAGGCTCAAAAAGCGCATTAAGGCTCTGTGAGGGCCAGAAATAGCGGTCTCATTCATCTCAATAAGTTTATGATGTCACTGGTCACATCCTCTAACCAGAATGTCTATGGAGATTCTCAGTCATCCAGGTCATGGTTGTCCCAAAGTGTTTTCCCCATAAAGGCAACCTTCTTTTTTTTTTCTTTGAAAATGTTTAATTTTTCATCAAGAAGCTTACTCAGTTCTAACTGGTAGGGAATAGAACACAAAAACCAGATATCAGAAAAGGTTTTAGTTACCATTTTACGTCAGCTCTAGAAATGTTTCAGGATTCTTTTATGCCAGAATGAGAGAATCCACCTAACATGGTTCTTTGCAACAATTAATGACTAGATACAGATGGAAATCTTCTAAGGATGCTAATACTAATACACTAAGTACTAATTTTGCACCTCCTTATTAGTGTGACTGAACCTGATGAACATCCAGTCTTCAGTGAACTTGCTAAAATGCAAGTCAATAAGATTTCAAAGATATATCCAGTGTGGAAGTATCTCTATCCACATCTAAATAGAGAAAACATTTGGGAGAGAAAGAATTGAGGAGATTGTTCTTTTGTCTTACAGTGAATAATGAATTTCCTGCACCACTTGATTTTGAGCAGCCAAGAGAGGGCAGATGTTTTCAGACACAAATTCCTCGCAAGGGACAAACTGTCATAAAAATGAAGCATTGGCAAAGAAAACTTACCTTTTAATACTGCAGTGCAAGAACAGCCCTATTTGTTGCAGAAAGAAATCTATTTTGGCAGTTCTGCTGAATCAGAACTGTGCCCTTCAGTAGTAAGAAGAATAAGAAAATGACCAGAAACAGTCATTCATAATAAGATTAAATAAAAATACACAGACCACAATAGATGCATGTGATTCAATCCAGCATGCTCACTCTTTTTATATGAACAATATTTATTTCTCCCTTTTTCAAGGAAGACAGCCAAAATGGCATAATTGTATAATGGGAAGCCTATGAGAATAAAACAAATCATATAATACAGAAAATGGTTGGCAATAAGGTTTAAGAACTACTTAAAACTGTAGGTTTGATGAAATTTAAAAGAATAAGAAAACATTATGGTATTGCAGCTACAAAGGAAGATGCAAATCTGATTTTATAGAACAAGCAATTCCACACCCTGGATGCTACAATGCAGAAGGTCCTATCCATACATCTTCATTAGCTCTGTCTTTAACTCTGTTTCAAGACTATTTATGCTCCAAGAGAAGAACACCTCTAACCCCCAAATGCACACATGCTCTCAATAAACAGACAGGATCAAGCAGGAAGATCTAGTTCTTCAAACAATGTTTAGCTTTAATATTTCAGCTTAATCAAGGATTTGCTGCTCATTCAATTCAGCAGATCTTGACTTTTAAATAGACATTTACAGGCTTGGGGGCAACACTGATAATCACCATTATGCATTGGATTCTAAGTGAGTACCAGTAGATGTTCAAGGGTTAAAATGCTTGTCAAGTTTAGATCAAATCTAAATCAAAGTTCATTTATTCACCAAATCAAGGGCAGATTGATCTCTATCTTCTTTCAGTAATTCCTTCTTGTTGATAACCATGGGTCTCAAGAGGGTCTGCTTTGATTCAAGGTTAACCATGGGATTGAAAGATTTGGCAAGGTCATAACTCCTTCCACATCCTATATACTGTTGAGCAAATTGGGCTGGTTCATCTGCCTTTAGAGTTTCTTCTTACCCATTAGATAAGTGAGGCCCTAGAGCAATGTTTCTCAACCTTGGCTACTTTAAGATGGGTGGACTTCAACTCCCAGAATTCTCCAGTCAACCCTGATGGCTAGGGAATCTTGGGGGTTGAAGTCCACTCATCTTATCGTGGCCAAGGTTGAGAAACACTGCCCTAAAGATTCATCTTCAGAAGTTTCTTTCCTTTAAATTTCATTTATTCATTCTTAAAAACCTGTATTACAAATTTCAAGGAGAAAAGAAAAGGTATAATACTAATACGCTTAGCAGAAAATTAGATAGTAGAGGTCGTTATCATCATCATCATCATCATCATCATCAAACTAAGGACAAATAGCCAACAAATCTCTGATAACCAAAAAATTCTAATATATATAAAATGAACAATATATTCTAATATATCATTAACATCTTAAAGTACTAGGTAACATTTCATAACAATTTAGAGTCAAAAGCTAGAACTTTAAAAACTCTAAAATTTTAGAACACTGTGTAACTTCAACAATATTTGGTTTGAGGCAAAAAGAGAAATTATAGAAAATATGCAGTGTATTAAAATAATATTGTAGATAATTTATATACATTTGACATATAAATTTTATTTCAAATTTAAATATTCTAAAACTCTGATGAAAAGATAGATACTTAGTGTTTTTCAAAAACTTTGCACTACTGCAACCCCCTGTAATAATGCAAAATGTGTGTGCCCCCTATAAAAGAAATTAATGATTCGTTTCGGTTTAGTGTTGGGGAAGTAATAAATACAGGATTTCCTTTTAATAATTGTATTTTAATTTGCTTATTACAGGAGTTTTTAAACTTTGAGAGTTTGCACAAGCCAGGTTAAGGAAATAAAACCCAGAACATGTTTTAACAGTGTTTATTCTTTGTGAAGCTTGATCAAGTTAAAGAAAAATGTGGCTTTTTCTTGATTTCTCCAATGCCCCAAGAGGTTACAACTTATAATTTGAGAACCCTTATGTTAAATGATATTAATACCTATACTGTTTGTGTGCATGTGTATGGAAATTAGAGGAGGTGAGAAAATTGCAATTTGGCTTTTCCTTAATACTCAAGATAATTCTGCTTTCTGCCAGGTATCAGCAGAAATGTTTTGCTGCCCTCTGTATCCAGCTTTCTTTGATGGAAGTTATTTTCCTCTTCCAAGTTAACTTAGATGCAGAAATTCATCATGTAGTAGCAGTTGTTCTTTTTAGTTTGGATTCAGTTTGACAACTAATTTTCACTTCTCCATCCTTCTGAGTTATGGTGCCCTAGGCATGAAGAGAAAACTGAAGAATGATGAGTGAAAGGGGGAAAAACTATATAAAAAGAAAATACTGTTATTATCCAGCAAGCATTAAAATATGTTGCTATTGAGGGAGAGATTGGGTCCTGCCCTCCTGACATAAGTGCCACCTTCCCCACCCATCCATAGCTCCTTGTATCCAGCTCCTTTCTTTGCCATCTTGTCTCCTTGATTTTAATCTGTTAATAATTTTATTTCCTACGTTTATAATGGATGATTTAAACATTTTTCAATGTTTTATGTTGGGTACAAGAAGGGTGACAAATAAATTGCATGAATTAATGAATAGATGGCAGATAGATAGATAGATAGATAGATAGATAGATAGATAGATAGATAGATAGATAGATAGACAGAGTTCAGCTGAGGGCTTAAATATCCAAGTTTTGATGGCATATGACGGAATATATTCAAGGTTGGGGGCTTCCAACCAATGGACATATTTGTACACATTAGTGCAGTTCCATGCATGGCATTTTTCATTCTCTGTACACAAAGAATGAAAAATTAAATCTCTCTGTTCACTGTATGCTGAGATATCCTCTGGGAAGAAACTGAGGAATTCAAACTGTGAATGTTTCACTGTCTTATTTATTTAATTGAATCTGTTCTTTCAACCCTCCAGAAAGCTCTTCAGAAGGAGTTTGATTATTACTGAATATTTCCCCAAAAATTCTTGATGGCTGTCTCTCCAGCTTTTTCTTGGATTCTAAAAAGGACAATGATTATGAGCAATGCCACATAATGTAAATGGGATTCAGGGAATTATTATCAATACAGACATATTCAGGGATAACATAAGAGGCTTTTGAGAACCACAGTCACCCCACGTAGTAGCCATATGTCTTCTAAATAGTTGCAAGTTCATCAATAGGTTTAGCATTTAGATTAAAGGCACTTTTTAAAATTCCAAATGATGTAGAGTAAAAAATAAAAAGAAATTAAAGGGGACGATGTATTTGCCTTTCAGAAATTATTCCTCACACTTTCAAAGACAATGTCGCTACTCATACCAGCAATCCTCTATCTCTTCTTGCTTAGCTTTATAGGTGGAACTGGAAGATCTGATTGGGAGGAATCTCTGCACACTGAGATGAAACTGCTTTGAATCCCCAGGTAATCAGAAGTTCTCAATCAAATGTAGGATTTAGATTGCAAAATAAGGCTTCATTTGATTTTACCAGATGTACTGATGGTCACTCACAAGCCCATATTCCTTTCCTTACTCATAACTCACAATTACAGTTTTACTTGGTTCTAGTTCCTTATATTAACACTTCCTGAAAGCTCTCTTTTCCCTGTTCTCTAGCAAACCAATTTTTGCTCTCAATAAATCTTTCTATTTCTTTTCTCAAAACATCCCTATGGCTTATGTGCATACTTCTCTCTGCACTTAAAAAGGTGTCCTCAGAAGAACAAAATTTAAGCTGAATTGAAGAGATTTGAAAAAAAAAGAGCTCTGAGCTCCCATGTTGTTGATATCCTTGTACCCACTGCTATTTTCTGTGCCACATAATGGAAAAATGAAAGGTGGTATGTTTTCCCTGAGCACTAATATACTTACAGAACCCTGACTTGGTACTAAGTTCCTTTATTTAAAAATAAATAGCAATAGCTCTTAGATTATATACTGCTTCATAGTGCTTTACAGCCTTCTCTAAGTACTTTACAGTGTCAGCATATTGTGCCGAACAATCTGGGTCCTCATTTACTGACCTTGAAAGAATGAAAAGCTGAGTCAATCTTGAGCCAATCAGGATTGAACTTTTATCAATGAGCAGAGTCAGCCTGCAATACTGGATTCTAACCACTGCACCTTGGCAGCTCTTCCTAAATCAATTAAATTAAATCAAAAGTTAATAATATCAAACAAAGCACCATCATCTAGTATTATTATTATGACTGATTTTAGCTGATTGCAAATGTTGTGGGCAGGGAAACTGGGGGAGGAGGGCTAAAGAATATGACAAGGTTGTCTTTTGGCAAATAAGGGTGTGTTGGCTGTATCCAGAAGAAATAGATACATAGCTTTAAATAGTGGAAAGAATGAGTGTTAAGAGAAACACTAATATTAGCATAACTTTTGTAAGGAACTAGTCTAAAGATTGTTGCATGAATAAAAAAAAGAAGAGAAGTTTTACTCAGGAAATAGCATAGTAAACCAGAATGTCTAAGTCGATTTATAGCCAAAAGCCTTTATTTGGTGGGGGCGGGGGGAGCGAGAGGGAGGGAGGGGGAGAGAAAAAGAAAGAAAGAAAGAAAGAAAGAAAGAAAGAAAGAAAGAAAGAAAGAAAGAAAGAAAGAAAGAAAGAAAGAAAGAAAGAAAGAAAGAAAGAAAGAAAGAGAGAGAGTGAGAGAGAGAGAGAGAGGGAGGGGAGAGAGAGAGAGAGAAAGAGGACAAAGAGAAGACAAAGAGAAGTGAACCCAGGAAGGAAAGAAATATTGAAAGCTGTATAGCTAATCCGTCTAACTAATCATAGAACTATTACATAAAAGCACCTGAAGGAAGGACAAGAAGTAAAGATGGAAACCTATTAAAGAGTGATCCAACCTAAAAAATAAGGAGAAATTTCCTGACAGTGAGAACTATTAACTAGTGAAATGACTTGTGTTAGATTGTGGGCAAGAGAAGACGCGGGACGCTCCGATCTTCTAACTTCTTTATTTCGCTGTATAGAACTGAACTCGGCAGCTGTGGCAGCTCCTTTTACAGCAGAGCTGCTCGCGCTACAACCAGTGATGGCTGTTCAAATTCCCACTGCCGCGGACCAACCAACCAGAGGTGAGTATGCTAATACCTAACAACTTGCCCCCAGAAGTTGTGGGTGCTCCAACACTGGAGGTTTTTAAGAAGAGATTGGATAGACATTTATCAGTATAGGGGCTCCTGCTTGAGCAGAGGATTGGACTAAAAGACCTTTAAAGTCACTTCCAACTCTGTTATTCTGTTAAGTCTCTTAGATAAGGAAAAGATCTAGCAGGAACTCTTTACCAGCTATCTTTACTTCTACTACTATTAGTGATCAATAGGTTTTAATAGGTGCAGGAAGCAGGTGTGGGCAGTGTTTAATTCCAACACGAACACCCTCTTATGTAAACAGGGCTGTCCTCCCCATAGCAGTTATGTTGTTACTATGTGCATACCATCTCTCAACATTCTGCAGAAGTGAATTAAAGATTTGCACATATGCAGAAAGTTTTGCACGTTTGCAACGCCGTGTACAAATATATGCAAACTTTATGCACTAACAGAAAAGAGTTTCATTTTATGTTCCAGACTACATATTGTGGGGGGGGGGGAGTGCAACAGCACCTATAGACTGTTTTTTTTTTGGCTGACCGTTCTTTGGCTCTGACTCATTAAAAGCTGATCTGGGACAATTTTACAAGAAGGTATTACCTCACAACTCTGAAGTCTGCTTCATAAAACACCTGATACACATGTTTTCCTGTCAAGGTTTTCCTTCAAAATTCAATATTGCCTGGCTGCTTTTATGATGAGTTATTTTGAGTTCTATGAATTGTTAAGAACAGGTTCCAATGTTGTAGTACTTCATTTATTTATTTACGTTTAGATGTAAGAGTGGTTTCATAATCCAGCTGAGGGACAGATTCTGCCTGCTTTTGTACAGGTTGGGTTGGAACACTCATGCATCCTTGGGTGCCCAGAAGGTATGAAATGTAGTTAAGAGGAGACATGGAAACAGAGACAGAGAGAGAGAAAAAAAAATCTATTAACTCAGCATGGTCTGGGCCAGCAAATGTTAAATGCTTAAAAGAAAAGATGCTAAGAAGTCATGCACTGCGCTCTGAGCTGCACTGGGAACAAGATATTTTTAAGGAAAGAAAATTGGTGGAGTTATTAAAAACACACACAAAATCACAGCTATTCCCCACAGTGCTACCAAGTTCTTAGAACAATGTGAGCAAGTAAATAATGTCCTTAACCGCATCGCTTCACTGATGCATATGTATGCAGATTATTTGTTTCTTAATTGTGCCATTATACTTTGATACTAATCTTTGCCTTTAAGGGGCAGAGAGAGCTGAAAGAGAGAGAGAGAAAAAAAATAAATAAAACAATCTGCCATAGATAAAGTAAAATGAAGGCTCCTTCAAAATACCTAGCAGCACTGGCTGACCTTGACTGACCTTGAAAAAGCTTAGCTGGCTCAGATCTTATTAGTGTTTGAATGTAAAGCCATCAAGAAACCCCAAGGTTATAAACTAGAATGAGAAGTTTAAAAAAAAAACTAAAAAAATGAATGGCAAATCACGTCCACACTTCTGTTTATAGCAGAACTGCATCAGTTCATGAGGTCACAAGGATTTGAGGTACAATTTAGGAAAACATCAAGAAAACAATTCCCTGTAAAACCAGAGAGTAAAAACAATCAAAGTGCAGCAATGAAATTAACCAATGTCAAACCACAACAACAAATCCAACAGCAGTGATCAAAGTCCAGATTGCCACCATGCTTATGATGTATGGTGGTAATACTTCCTAATTTTATTTGTTCTACTTGTTTTTATACAAGAGTGAGATGGGTAGCTATATAAAGTGAATGAAATAAAATAAAAGTTGCAAACTAGACGTTCTATGAATACATCTCCTTGGATAAAGATCACAATATTGTACCATACAGATACTAGGATATCCAGGTGTGTCCCCTATCATACTTTTGTCAAGCTGCAATTACAAAGCTCCAAATACTGCCAATGCACTTCATTGCACTGTAAAGAATAGAATAGAATAGAATAGAATAGAATAGAATAGAATAGAATAGAATAGAATAGAATAGAATAGAATTCTTTATTGGCCAAGTGTAATTGGACACACAAGGAATTTGTCTTGGTGCATATGCTCTCAGTGTACATAAAAGAAGCAATACATTCATCAAGAATCATAAGATACAACACTTAATAATAGTCTAGGGTACAATAAGCAATCAAATCATACAAAATAGCTTGTAAAGTAGATCCTACCCATGTGAGTGAATTTATTTATTTGTTAGTTTATCTATTTATTACTTCATCTTCCTGACTCTCAAAAAAATTCTGGGTGGCTTAGAATGAAAACTCAAATATAAAACCGACCAGATCAGAAGCTTAGAAAGGATAGAAATCTGAACAAAACCTCCCAACAGACACAATATTGCAGAGCAAAACAGGGAAAGATCCATCAAGACTCTTAGTTCCTTCATTACATTTATTCTCTGGTGCTTCTAATATTTAGCAACAGATCAAAGGCAAGATGTACTTATCGGTGTTTGCTCAAAGAGAAAATACATAGGAAAAAGTGCATGCACACAGTACACAGAATGACACTTTGGGAAGGAGAAGGAATTAATTTGTTCATTGAAACTGAAAGAAAAATATGTGCCTTTAACTTCAACCTCTATATCAAGCCCTAGACACCCCACTTATCTTGACAAAAATGATTTACCAAATGACAGTTGATGGAATGAAAACAAAGAGAGGTGTTGGTTGGGGGAAAGCAAGGTACTTTTGGTATAAGGCCTGTGGTTGCTTGAAATGGAAAGTCTCTGAAATCAAATTGAAGAGAAAGTCCTGGAGCATTCAATGGTATGGGAAGATTTATTTTGGCAGTAGAACCACATTTAATAATAAGAGGTATTGTTACTGTTTGAGCCTTAGAAATGAATTCCAAACCAATTCAGAAGTACCGCTGAAGGCACATCTATGCATTTAAAGAAGAAAGCGGTCTTATTTTTCATTAAGCTTTTTCTAAAGTTATAGTCTTGCTGAACCTCCTGACCTAAGAAGGTGATTAATGGACTGGGAAGAGACACAAACTTGGATGCTAAAGTGTTTTTAGGGGTTTGTATGCATATGTACCTTCCTTTATAATATATAGATTAAGAAATGCATTAAATGCTCTCATATTAAGCAGATGAGTAATGAAATATCCATTATAATTGTAATTTCATAACTGGAAAAGCATTCAACTTGACAGGAGCTTTGGGTGAAGGAAGAATCTGTTTCTAACCTTTTCGGGAGAATGGAGGGTAATGTTTTAAAGGAGCCAAATAGGTTAATTTAACCACTAGGTTGGAGAAATAGGAACTAACAACCTCAAGCAAAATAGAATATCTATCTAAACATAGAACATATTACCTGGTCACTCAAGGAAAGGAGTGGTTTAATGTCTATTAGTTTGAAATGCAGAAAGTAAAGGCCTAAGATTAAAACCTTGGTTCTTGATCAAAACTTAACATATAACTTAATCCACACACACACACACACACACACACACACACACACACACACCACATTCTCCCATTCCTTACTTCTCTCTCATATTACCCTTACCCTCCAGGGATCTTTCTGTTTTGTTTTTGATGCCTTTGGCAACTGCCTGAACCAGTCCTTGCACTTTTCCTGCTAAGTTTTTGGAAGAGCTATTGTAAGTTGGGTGGCATATTCATTTAATAAATTGTCATTGCCTCTTTCCCTAGAGAGGGACTAGTTCAGTTAGCTTCATACCTAAGGTAGAACTAGAATTCTCAGTCTCCAGGTTTCTAACCTAGTGCCATAACTGCTGCACCAAACTGGCTCTCACTCATAAAACTGTAAACAACACAGGGAAAAAGAAAAAATATATACAGTAAAAATATCAGATTAAAACATCCTTTCAACCATCAAATAGGATCACCCGGGCTTAGCCAACATCAGTTTTCAAAGACCCCATGGAATAACTCTATCCTGACAGTTTTTTGAAATGTTCTAACTCTGTAAACAGGAAGCATATTCTATAGAGTAAGGAAAACAAATGATAAATACCTGAGATATCTTTGGGAACAGAGGTTGTTTCTCTATTTCTCCACACATCAATTCACAGGCACCCCTGTGATGGGTTTTAAGTCCCAATGTTCTCATTCTGTCTAAATCTACCTACCTGTAGGACCTGGCTTGGAAACAATGAAATCCTTCCTCTGTATATCTTTAAGATGAACAGGTACATAGGTCAAGCACTGCTTGATTTGCCCTGCCCAACTCAGGATGGAAATTCTTCTGTTCTACATAAAATAGAGAAATGGGCAAGAAGTTTTCCCAGCAATTATTTTAAATTCATGATCTAGCACTGAAGATTGTGGCAAGCTGATCTAAAGTTCTGTTTGAGCTCTTTCTGGTATTTTAGGGGAGTTTCAGAAAGGGTAAACAACAAAACAAAGAGAGCATAATAGATTTGTAGAACGGCAGAGAGAGAGGGAGAGAGGGAGAGGGTGGTGGAGGCAAAAATGGGAGAGGGAGAGAGGGAGGGAGATTGGTGTAGTGGTTAAAGGCAGGAGTGGGATTCTACCAGTTCGCACCTATTTGCTAGAACTGGTTGTTAACATTCTAAGCAGTTCGGAGAACTGGTTGTTAGAAGAAATTACAGGCCTAATCCTGTAAGGAAGGCAGGAAGGAAACATTCTGGTGTTGCTTACAGAAACTGCCTCTCCGTTAACCCTTATTACATTCTTGGCAGGACTAGACTTCCTGTCTCAGGAACCTCTCTGGAGTTTTTTTCCCCTCCTTTGGTGGTACTTTGCTTGTGTGGAGTGACCATTCAACGTTACAATGGCACTGAAAAAAGTGACTTATGACCATTTTTCACACTTACGACTGTTGCAGCATCCTCACAGTCATGAGATGCCAGGCAAGGAGATGCGTGCCTCGATGTGAGTGATATTGAGTTGGCCATGCCCAGCCAATAACATGACCACCAAGCCATGGTCACCAACTAAGCCACACCCACAGAATCAGTTGTTAAAAAAATTTGAATCCCACCCCTGGTTAAAGGCATCAGTGTAGAAACTGAGAGACCATGAGTTCTTGTCCCATCTTAGTCACAAAGTCATTTGGGTGACTTTGAATCAGTTACTTTCGCAGGCCTAAGAAACAACTAAAGGAAAACAACTTCTGAAAAGCCTTGCCAAGAAAACTGTTGGGACTTATTTAGGTAGTCTCTGAGAATAGACATGGTTGAAATACAAGGAAAAAACTGGTGGTTGCAGCAACATCATGGGGAAGGTAGTCCCAGAACATGGAAGTCAAAAGAAGCATTTAGTTCCTAACAAATATTATGATATAATGGGCATTGATTCCAAAACTGAAAAGGTAATTTACCTCTACTTTCATCTTTTGAATTCCATCCATGAAGACTGAATGGATAGCTCATAAAGTTACAATATTTTATTTGTAGCTTCTAAGACAGTATACCTTGCTATAAGACACATAAATCTGAGAATCTCACTGAATCTTAAATCTAATTATAGAAGATTAATGTGGGTCACATGCATGAACTTTGAATACGATGCTAGAACATAACAAAGAAAATATGTATGTCTGATCTTTGTAAATATTTTTGCTTCTGCACAGTTCTGAAGCCCAAGCTGAGTCATGATTAAAGGCTCCTATGCTGAATTAGATACCCACACAGAAATCACTTGCTTAAAAAAGAAGCAAATTTAATAAGTAATAGAGCTTGAATAATGTTGTTCTAGAGACAGTTATATTTCTTTCTACTATCCATCCATCCATCCATCCATCCATCCATCCATCCATCCATCCATCAACTTCAACTTTTGATTTATCTTATTATCCAATCAAAATGCCTTCTCATTTATTGCTTTATATTTTGTGTGACATTTCAATAATCTTTTTTCCCTTCCCTGAGACTAACTGGAAAGTCCAACTGTGGAGGGTTTTTTTATGTCTGTGTAATTGCCAATATATAAATGCTTGAATATTAACTCTTTTTGTATTTAGCATCAGAATTCCAGCTTTCCCATAGAATATGAATAACATTATTATCAAATGCATGGTGATTTTCTAATCCCAGATGCTTATTGTTAAACTGACAGGCCCATTTCATGGCAGTTTACTTTTTGCTCATATTAGAAATGGATCTAATTTTTGTGCTTTCATCTGGAACTTGGCTAACATTGTAGAAAAGTGGAATCTTAAAGTCACACTTTCCTTGCCTATGCAATATGATTTAAATTAGAAGTTTAACCTCAAGGTTCTGGAAAGGATCATTTTCTCTGTTTAGGGAAATTACAATAAAGGAAATAAAGAAATTACAATAAACTCTCTTCAGTTGAATAGGATCACAAATTTTTACTTTATTTTATTTATTAAATTTATATGGATGATCATCTCATTTGCATGTGATTTTTAGCCACATGTATAGTTAAACACAAATAAAATCATAGTCTTCTACCATTAAAAACAATTGAACAATTAAAAACCACATTTAAAAGAATGTTAATAAAAAGATTAAAGTACACTCTAACTATGTAGAATATAACCATTTAATGGGCTCCTAGGATCTCCAAGCCCAACAGCATATCCAAGTTTTGAGGGCCTTTTGGATGGCTGGAAAAGTTGGGGCCAATCTCACCACAGGGCAATGCTGCCCCAAGTCTCTTTCCTACCAGAAGAAAGTCCTTGGCTGATGGGACTCACCACATGCTATTTCTTCCATTGGGATGTCATTTAGATGTTCAAGCTTAACCTCTTTATTGTTAGTTTGAAGTAACTTAGCTGATCAAATCTAGCTTCTTGTTCTATTTATTTTATTTATTTTATTTATTTATTTGATTTGTCAATTGTTTACAAGATAATAAGTACAAGTGTATACATAGTTGTGAATATATGAAATGGGTACATATAAGAAAAATAAAAGAATAAGAGAAACAATAGGACAGGGACGGTAGGCACGTTGGTGCGCTTTATGCACGCCCCCTACAGACCTCTTAGGAAAGGGGTGAGGTCAATAGTAGACAGTCTAAGGTTAAAGTTTTTGGGGTTAGGGAAGAGACTACAGAGTCGGGTAGAGTATTCCAGACATTGACCACTCTATTGCTGAAGTCGTATTTCCTGCAATCAAGTTTGGTGCGGTTTACTTTGAGTTTGTATCTGTTGTGTGCTCTTGTGTTGTTATGGTTAAAGCTGAAGTATTCATTGACAGGTAGGACATTGCAATGTATGATTTTATATACCATGCTTAAGTCGGACCGAAGACGGCGTAATTCAAGGTTTTCTAGTTTTAGAATTTCGAGTCTGGTGGCATAAGGTATTCTACAACGAGTAGAAGAGTGGAGAACTCTTCTTGTGAAATACTTCTGGACTTTCTCAATTGTGCTAATATCACATACGTAATAAGGATTCCAGACTGATGAACTGTATTCGAGTATTGGTCTAGCAAATGTTTTGTATGCTCTGGTTAGTAGTGAGATATTACCAGAGAAAAAGCAATGTAGGATTAGGTTAACAACTCTTAATGCCTTTTTGGCTATGTAGTTGCAGTGGGCTCTAGCACTTAGATCATTAGAGGTGAGTATTCCCAGGTCCTTTACAGAGCTTGGGTCATCAACAAGATCTTGACTATTCAGCTTGTATTTTATTTTCTGATTTTTTTACCAATATGTAATACAGAGCATTTATTTGTTGAGATTTGAAGTTGCCATATGTTAGACCATTCAGATACATAGTCTAGGTCTTTTTGTAGGGTAGTAGTATTGTCTGTGGTATTGAACAGCTTTACATCATCAGCGAAGAGAACGCAATTGCTCTTGATATGATCACAAAGGTCGTTTATGTAGATTATGAAGAGAGTTGGTCCTAGAACACTGCCTTGGGGAACACCACTATTGACAGGTACTGGATTTGATAGGCGTTCCGATTTTGACCATTTGTTGTCTGTTTGACAGGAATGCTTCTATCCAGTTATTCAGTTGTCCAGAGATACCATAAGATTTTATTTTTAGGAGTAGTTTGTCGTGTACCACTGAATCAAAGGCTTTACAGAAGTCTATGTAGATTGCGTCTATTGCTTTGCCCTGGTCGAGTTGTGTAGTCCATATATTTTTGCAGTGTAAGAGTTGCAGATTACAGGATAGTTTTTTTCTGAAACCAAATTGTTTATTGGAGAGTAGGTTGTTTGTCTCTAAATGGAGGATGATGGATTGGTTAATAATTGATTCCATGACTTTACAGGTGACGCAGCATAAGGAGATTGGTCTGTAATTTTCAACTAGGCTTGGGTCTCCCTTTTTGAAGATAGGGATGACTGTGGCTTGTAACCATAGGTTAGGCAAGGAGCTGGTCCTGAAAGATTTTTCAAAGATTATGCTTAGAGGTTTGGCTATGGCAGTGGATAGCTTTCTTAAGAAGTAGGCACATATTCCATCCGGTCCAATAGATAGAGATGGTTTTAGGTTGCGTAGTGCTTTTCAACGTTGTTTACTGTAAAATCGATATGTATTAGATCATTGTTGTTATCTGTGGTACGGCTAGGAAACATTGGGCATGATCCATTACTGTTTACAAACACTGAGCCGAAGAATGTGTTAAAGATGTTGGCTTTAATGGTGTCGTCGCTGCAGTCTTTACCATCGGGTCCTATCAAGGAGGGATGGACCTTGAGTCTTTTAGTTTGTTGTTTACAAAATTGTAAAAAGCATGGGTGGAATTGGTGCTTAGAAGGTTTTCCTCTTGTTTAATGTGATAATTGGTGCATTCGGTCTTTATCTGGTGGCATAAATTTTTGTATCGGTTTTTGAAATTAGCAACGTGACCAGATTTGTTTTTCCGCCAGAGTGATCTCTTTTGGATTGAAGTTTCCTTATTGATATGGGTAATCTGCTTTTTGTTTTGTTTTTGGAGTTGTTGTTGGAACATATAGTTTGATGACTCTTTTGACTTCAAGTAAGAAAATGTTGTAATGGTCTTCAACAGTATTGCATCCAGTGAATAGAGATTGCCAATCGAGGGATGAGAGATCGTTATCTATAAGATCATAGTTGCCTTTTTGAAGTTACAAATAGGGATGACATCATTGTGGTGATTTTTGTGTGGACGTATGTTGAGGCAAAAGTCAATCATATTGTGGTCACTACTGGAAAAGGGTTCTTTGGTTTGTATTCCGTAAATTCTGGAATCTTAATAACTCCCATCACCACCAATCACCAATCTGTTATTTGCTGGGACACAATCTTTTGTGATCCAATCTTTTAGAACTTTCTTCCTAATATTTAAGGTAGAACTACTACATAGAGATTGCTGGCCAGAGCAATGCAGTATAATATAGATAGCTCAAATGGCAGATGCTGGGAGGAAGGATGACCAAAACCTGCACAACAGAATAGCTGTCCCCAAAGTTAGATTGCTATCTATCAATCATGTTAGAAAACTCATGCTCTGTTTAAGGGATTGAAGTTTGATTGATCTTCTATAGTTAGCATTCTTAAAATGATCATCTACTTTAAACCCTGGGTAATTGATAATTGAGACGTGGCGGCTCAGTGGCTAAGATGCTGAGCTTGTGGATCAGAAAGGTTGGCTGTTCAGCAATTTGAATCCCTAGCACTGTGTAATGGAGTGAGCTCCCATTATTTATCCCAACTTCTGCCAACCTAGCAGTTAGAAAACATGTAAAAACACAAGTCAAAAAATAGGGACCATTTTGGTGGGAAGGTAACAGCGTTCCGTGTACCTTCGGCATTTAGTCATTCTGGTCACATGATCACTGAGAGGTCTTCAGACAGCACTGGCTCTTTGGCTTTGTAATGGAGATGAGCACTGCTCCGTAGAACCAGAAACAATTAGCATGTATGTGCGAGGGGAACCTTTACTTTTACCTTAATTATCTAACTTTAATTTTGTTGTTTTGTTCTAAATAGAAAGTTCTAAGATGCTATATTACTGAATCAGACTTGTTAGATCAGTATTGCTTATTCTAACAACATTTTTCCCCCCCAAAAAATGGAGACATATATTTCTAGTATTACTTATTTGGCTTTTCCACTGATTTACAGCTCCTTCCACTGAAGGATTTTTCTCTTACTTAAACTTTTTTAAACTTTTGTTGTAATATCCTTTGACATTTTGCCTAAGCAAAAAACTTCTAAATTATCTCAAATTGGGATTTACTGGCAACCTTAAAGAGTTCTGGAAATTATCCT
This sequence comes from Notechis scutatus, assembly GCF_049901735.1. NCBI lineage: Eukaryota > Metazoa > Chordata > Lepidosauria > Squamata > Elapidae > Notechis > Notechis scutatus. Next base: position 18,796,015 of record NC_142011.1, on the reverse strand, counting down.
CATCTGAATTTCTTTTTGAACTTTAAAATTACTTGATCTTGGAAGTGATGTATTACAAATATCTATTGTATATTAATGTCCAAGTTTTGCAGAAAACCCCATTCATACAAAAGATACAAAGTTTCTTTTCCTTTTGCTTGTTTTTGTCTTTTCTTCATAGCCATTAAATTACAGATATAATAGAAATATTGTTAAAATAATAGTTGTAATTAGCATATTGTGCCTATTGACATATTAAGCTTTTCTATCCAAGGAATTTATAGCTCTGACTCTCGTCTGTCTATCTGTCTGTCTATCTATCTATCTATCTATCTATCTATCTATCTATCTATCTATCTATCTATCATAGACATGTACATATATACATTATACATAAAGAACTTTATTATTACAAAATAATATAAAACTTGAACTAGTCTTTTTGTTACTGAGACTAAATGCTCAACAGGTGATTTCTGTTGAATCATCTCAAAAAGATTTTCCTCTGATCTGGTAATATTTTGTGGCCTACGTCATGACAATTGACAAATTATTAACTTAGCAAAAGAAATATTTATGGTGCAAGTAAACATAGTGCTGTTTGTAATATTCTTATTAGAAAACCATTCTTTTTATTTTTAAGGCATTTGTTTTCTTTGTTCCCCGACAGTATTTTTTTTTTAAAGGGAAAGAAAATGCAATAAAATAGAGTGATTTATCAAACACATATCTCAAACAAAATGAAATTCTCATACATTTGCAGCAGTCAATTTTAATAGATATGAATTCCCAGTATAAAAAGGACGATGGTGTAATGGCTTGCCATGTGGCTATTCAAGATAAGGAGACTGTCCAAAGAAAGTAAGGGCAAACTAAATTTAATACCACAAACAGGACTGAGTAGATAGAGATTCCAACCAGACTAAAGACTCAAAGCCTGCAATAAATTGAAGAAATCTATCTGTTTCACTGAGCCCAGTATCTGAATTTTAGAACTTCCCATCCTTATATTTTATACCGAGAAATAATGGAGGCAACTGACATGGGGAAGTACTACTGGAAAGGGCTGGACTGAAAGACAGCACTGAAGAATTGATCATAGTGCCAGAAGAACAGTCACTAAGCACTCAATTCATAGAAATTGAGGTATACCACTGTGGGAAGCCCCCCACCAGAAGAATGAAATATTTTGGGAAATATTAAAAAAGTGAGGATAGAATATTTCCCCTAAAGGAGAAATGGGGGAAAAATATTAAGGGAGGCAGAAACCAGCACCAATCTCCCTGCCCCGAAGCAGAAACTGAGGAGGCCAGCTTTTAGAAATGCTGATTTGGTAATCCATTCAAGACAGGATATTTTGAAACTCCTTGCAGCAAAGTCTGAACAAAGGCAGAATAGGATTAGAAAGCAGACCCTCACCCAATATCCAAAACAGGACGAAAGCCATTAGCCACAATAGGAATAGCCCAACACCCTTTTGGAACACAAGCCCCTTCACTGCACCACACCCAGAACAGTTAAAACTTCGAAGTCACTGAAACCTATAAAGATCCACCCACTCATTCAACCATTTGTTCAGCTGACCCAGAACTGCATGCTGTCTTTGTGGTTCTGTTCAATAAACCAGCTTTCCAATCAGCTCTCCGTGTTGTTTCCAGCTTCTTTCTCCCAGCTTGGAACTGAACCAGATGGATTTTCCTTCCAACACCACACAAGACAGAACTCAAGGTGCAGACTATGCAGAGAGGCCTCATAGGCAGTCCAACACATAGTAGGAAGGTGTAAGATGCAAGCAGGAACAGCATACTTTGAACCAAATAAGTGGCGTTTGTACAGGAACATCTGCACAGAATATGGGCTAGATCTCTCAAGTCCAGATAGGAGATTTCATAGAAGGTCATGGAGAATAAGAAAACTAAGATTCTGTGGGACTTTCAGATCCACATAGACCAGCAGTACTGGCCAATGACCCAGACACTGTGGTAGTTGTCAAGGGTAGTGATAGATGTAGTAGAGCCAAGTGATAGCAAAATAGGAAGGAGTATGAGAAGTTGGAGAATTACAATAGTCTAAAGGAGGTACTAGGAGAATGTAGAAAGTAAAGGCCAAAGTGATTTCAGTACAGGTAGGAGCACTTGGGGCTATGACTCCTAAGCTGGAGGCATAGTTCCAGCAGATCCTAGGAACAACAACATAGCTTTCTGTCTAGAAGAGTGAAGTGCTTAGAATATCTAAGACCCACAAACTCCAAGGTTAGTGATAGAGGACCCAAGATTGAAGAAGACACATACCACTCATAAGGGTGAGAAGTTCACTAAGATCTCAAGGTCACAAGATGGTGGATATTTGCTACAAATAGGAAAGGGGTTCACATTACAAACTGGTATTAATTATTATAAAAACATGCCAGAGGAAAATATATTTTTTTTAAAAATTAAATAATGAAAGATGCAAGCTGAATTCTCAATTTTCAGAAATTGTACAGAGAAGTAAAAAGAATAAGCACCATACTGGGGAGGGGGGATATCAAAATCACAAATGCAGTTGTCTGGCTAGATATATTTTACTCATTCTTAGAGATAAATGGAATCTTGAAACAAAAATCTACTTTTTACATTCCTGAACTTTTTCAGCTTCTTGTGTATTCCATATTTTAATCTAAAGTTCAGGAGAATGTTGGTTCCTTCTTTCTCCTACCCAGGGTACAGAACTTTTTTTCCTTGCTTTCAATTTTTCATTTTCTTTGAATAGAGGGTGTGTCTACAAAACAAAGGAACATCTCTTTCTTATAAATATGTGGGGTGGGGAGACAATTCATTAGTATATGATACATTAGCATGCACTGAATTTATACACTCACAACAATTTTCATATGAATTTGGGATTAGCATTTGATTTTTATGCTTCAATAAATTTTAGTGTTCTCATATGTAGACTCATTGCCATGAAAGGGACAAAAATGTTACATTGTTGTTAAGGTTAATATTTATCAGAATTGAAGATGCTGACACTGAAGATGATGAAGGTTAATATTTATCAGAATTGAAGATTCTTGTTGTTGTTTTTAATTTGGGAATATTACTATGTGTCAGGCACAAAGAATCAGAATTACACATTAAGTTGCAGTTAAGCTGATTTTGCTCACACCTATAGATCAAGAACCTATCAACTAATGGGTCAGCACTAAATTGGCACTAGATAATAATTAATGAAATTGAAGAAGGGTTGGACTTGGGTCGCTTGTGGGAATATAAGGACTCCAAGCTGATTCCTCTCTTGACTCCATCCCTAGACTCTGCCTCTTTTTTCTCCTACACTTTGTTTAAAATTACTATTAAAAATGTAAAGGATAGTATCTGAGAAGTTGCATTTCGGCAAAGGCAGCTGGTGTTCCGTTCACACCAGAAAAAGGAATAGCACAAACAAAAGGGTGGAGAGGCAAAAAGCAGAAACACGATTTTGTAAAAAGCAAAAGTAATTTACTCGGACCTCAGCTATAAATCTACTAGGCAATAATGACCATCTCTTGACACCACTGTTGACATTGATCAACTGCACTGCCCAACATTTCCACCCCCACCAACCTTGAAGCATTTCCTGATGGAGTCTGCTAGCATTTATGTAGGGATGCCAAAGTCTAAGAATGAACAGTATTTACTTGTGATGCAGAATCATTTATTGAAATAACAATGATTGTCCTTTTCTGGATCATCTTTAAAAAAAAAAAAATCATAACAACAAAGCCAAAAATCAGCCTAAGCAAAACAAATAACCAGCCATGTGCTCTGTGGAATTCAGTTAATAAAACTTCATTTTTAACTCGCCCATGGGTACAGCAGCCACTTATATTGATCACTTGCTGTTTGGAAATTATCAGGCAAGGGGAGAAATAAAACAAAAGGCCAACATCACATTCAACATGATTTCACTAAATTTGAGCAACCCTTTTAATAGTTACTTTTTTAAAAAAAAATCTGAGTTTCAGGATTGGTTGAAAGGGCTTTAGTTCAATCTAAATTCACTATGTCATAGAACTCAACAGGGGTGGACTGGTACCAGTTTGGGTGATCCAGTAGCTAATTTTATCATTTTTAATTGCCAGTTTGGCAAACTGGTAAATCCCACCGCTGGCTGGCCCCACCTACCCCTCCTCTCCCAGGAGTCTCCACACAGCCTGTTTTAGATGCCAGGTAAGTACAGGGCCTGCATGGAGGCTTGTGGAGGCCAAAAAACAGGCTTCCTGGAGGCTCTGGAAGAGGGCCTCCGGAGGCCGGGAATACCTTTTTCACCCTCCCAGAGGCTCAATGAAAGCCTCTGGAGCCTGGGGAGGGAGAAAAAAAACAGTCTCCCCGGTGCAGGAGGTGGAGTAGGCCACGCCCACCATGGCCACACCCACCCATCAACCGGGCAGAGAATCAGTTGCTAAAAATTTTGAACCCTACTCCTGGAGCTCAACGATAGAGATACTGTCAAGGTTCCAAGTAACACATCCCCAATAAAAAGAACTCCTCGGCAGGCATATTCCTCAAAGAGCATTTTATTGGGACATATTATATTGGCACAGTCTTGGTGGAAAATAGCTCTACTTTCCCTACAGTTTTACACCCAATTAAAAGTAAAAGTAAGAAACTTTCCCACAGAGTCATCAGTCACATGGTTGGTTGTCTTCAGTATCCACCTTCCAAACACCTGTGGCAACATCCTTGGTTCCCATGGGAAAAGGTTTTATTTTGGCTACAGCACCCCAGTTATCTCTACACACACACCCTCCCTGCCCCTAAACTCCAGCCTCTGTCAAGCCTTAAGCCATGTGAAGAAAATCCCTATAGAAACAGCTACAGCAAAGAAAATGATTACAGTCAGGCCTTCTTCAGGGTTGACAGTGCTTGACTTTATCTGAATCTCTAGCATGAAACTTCAAGGAAAAGTAGGAAAATATCTGTTCAGAAACCAAAGTCTGATTGAGGAAAAGGCAATTCTTTTTTATTATTGTTATTATTTGCTTAACATTGTGAATCTAACTCAATATCTTTTTGAACGCTCTGGCAGATGAGATTTTCAGAACCCTCTATTGTTTGCTGTGGGACATCATCACTGTGACTATGCAGCATATCTAAAATCTTATTGAATTAACCCATTTTTCTGGTTTAATGCAAAATACTAATATAAAATACAGAATGGATACAAAATACTAATCCATAAACTAACCAAATGATTGCAGTCATGCTATATGCTAAGCTATAAAACAACAGGTAATGGTTAATACTAGCCATATGTTATACAAATATATCTGCTTAATCATTGTCTAGCTTTGTTCAACAAATATGAATACAAATTATTTGTCTTCAGTTCTGAGGCTCTTGTTCTCTTTCTTTCTCTCTTTTGTTCCTGAAAGTGAAAAAAACAGACCTGTGCATTCAGTATCTGAGCCCATCACTAACTCTTGCTAACTTGAATTCCCTTTGTGTGGAATTGGTTTTCTGAGCCAAGCTGTTTTACCTTATATTTAGGCTATACTTCCATTCCAGTTCCTATTAAATCTGCATGTTGTAAAATTTGTATATTAACTAGGTCCTGCTTGTGTTGAAACTGGATATCAGCTGCATTAAATAAGCCCACCAGGAATCATCCAAAGTGGTGATGGTATTAAGAAATGGAATAATATATATTTTATTCTGAGGGCTGGGGGTGACATGATAGCAGTGTTCCAATATCTCAGGGGCTGCCACAAAGAAGTGGGGGTCAACCTATTCTCCAAAGCACCTGAGGGTAGGACAAGAAGCAATTGATGGAAACTAATCAAGGAGAGAAGCAATTTAAACATAAGGAAAATTTCCTGACAGTTAGAACAATTAATCAGTAGAAAAGCTTGCCCCCAGCAGTTGTGGGAGCTCCATCATTGCAAGTTTTTAAAAAGAGATTTGACAACCATATATCTGGCATGGTATAGGGTAGGCCCAAGCCCATGCAGGCCACATCCACCCTGGCAAAAACATACTGATATGTCGCGATATGGCTCACGATGCAATTGGGTTTGATACCCCTGGTATAGAGTCTTCTGTTTGAGCAGAAGGGTTTAACTAGAGAGATCTCCAGGGTCTCTCCCACCTCTGTTACTCTGTTAAATATTCTTCCAGATGAAAGAAGACCAAGTGACATGTAGTAGTGACAGGAAGCATAAATTATTTACGTATCTTTAAGAATCCATTCTTTTAAGTCTGAAATTCTGACTTTGTTGTGAGATTGGCTTTTATGAAGTGTCATGCCCACAAGTGTCTAGTGGCATGGATGAGGACTTCCATAAGTTCTCCCTGATTCATGGTCTCTTTCAGACTTCATTGACAGGTAGGACATTGCAATGTATGATTTTATACACTTAGATCGGACTGAAAGTGGCGTAGTTCTAGGTTTTCTAGGTCTAGAATTTCAAGTCTGGTGGCATTTTGTGTGTATTTGACAATGTGTGGCACACTTTTAACTTTGCTTTTCTTTCTTCAATGGTTAAAGGAAGTTAAAAAGAAACTTTTTTTACAGCTTTTTATGAGTTGTCATCTGTACCATTCATCTTTGCTATCCTGCCCTCTTGTTTCTCACTGAAGAGACTATTTATGAAGTATTCTTTTAGAGAAAACTGAATTGACTCTTTAGACATAACCTGTAAAAATTACAACTTGGCCTCTACCAATGATGGCTAACCTTTTCGTCTTCGCCTGCTGAAAGTACGCACATGCACACGCATGTGCGTGCATGCATGCCTGCACTCATAATGCACTTTCACAAGCAACCCCCCGCCCCCTGCACATGCACACATGACAGACATGCACCCCCTGCTTCTGCACATGCCACACCACATGCTTCTGCGCATGCGTAGCAGATACCTGACAATCAGCTGGCTGGTGGGAGACATGCACACATGCGCAGTGCACCTGATCTGGGCCGACAGCTCGCATGCCGGCAGAAATGGCTCTCTGTACCACTTCCGGCATTCGTGCCATAGGTTCACCATCACGGGCTTATACAGTTAAATTCAGCTCCTCCAACCAGCCCATGAAGACCTTTCCTGGGGATTTTCTCTGATGTCTCCTTGCTCTCAAGAATAAAGCTTTTTAGAAAAGTTGAACCCTAAAAGGCCCTTTGTCAGCAAGGAATAGCAGTGGCTTAAGAACACCCATATTTAAAGTGAATTAGCTCTTTCCTTACCTTTTCTGTTGGAGATAAGCAAAGTCTTTGAACTGTAGCTTCAAAGTGTTTTAAATATCTCGGAGAGAGATTACTTAGTTGGCTTTGCTGACATCTCACTTTTCCTGAAAAGTCAAGGAAAAGTGAAGCATGGCCATTTGAAGACAGTCCTGCAATCTTGCAAACTCGAGGAAGCTATGAAGTTGGTAGTATGTTCCATGAATGGGATGCATATATTTAAGTAAGTATGTCAAGAGGACACTAAAACTTACAATGAATTCTATGGGCATTTCATCTATGGAGTCTTCAAGACCCAAATAAATCAGGATAATAAAAAATTATGCAAATCCATGTCTTCTTTTCTCTCTATGAGTAACACATAGTGAGATTGCTTGCTACCAAGAAAAGTTTCCTTTCAATAAGTTATTTCTATTTCACAGAGATGCATGGAAAGCTCAATTTTCTCCAACTCTGGGAAGATGACACAGTTCTTTCTACTTTTCTAAATTGACTTTTATTGTGTAATAGACAAAGTAAGATGTTACAAAGGAGATTGACTCAACACCTTGCTTTTGCTGTACAAATTACAGGTCTGGTTTCATAGCCTTATGTTCTTCATCATCCAGTTTGCAAACTTTGAACATAAGTGGGAGGTAGATTTTAAAATAAAGGAAATTGTAGACAAAAGCTGTTCCTGGAAGGAAACAGTAGGAGTCTTGAAAATAGAGAGTGTGGTGAAAAAGTAGGAAGCAGAGGAAAATTATAGGCCATTTTTACCACCATAGGTGAACAGAAGTCTACTCCACATATACACATATATCTATATATCTGGTGGGCTTCTGACTATCAAATATATATTTTCATTGGCTTTTTTGATAGTAAATTCAGAGCTCTTAAAAGCCTTAGGTACTATTCTTCAAGAACTGTAACTTGATTCAATTATCATGCAGTAGAAGGATAGAAGCATGAATTTCTACTTCTCTTTAAATGATCTTACCAGAGTCTTGGGTTTATTATCAATTTCATGGTTTTTAAATGTGATTTGTACTCAAAGCATAGCTCCAAGGAAGGAGGATTAAGGCTATCCTTTTAATTAAGTCAATAAATGATTGAACAGAATGCAGCCTTCCCCAGCCTTAATTATGGCACTGGAGAATGTTGAATATGAGACAAATAAATATTTTATTTTCCCTAAGCTTTTTTGTTCTTTAACATTTAAAGTTGAACTAAGATTGCAGAATGGTCTCTTGGCATTAAAAAGAATTGAGCTGTGCCAATTATTTTCTGTAAATATACTTCATTGAATCTCATGACCATCTCACAATAGAGTTCTCTGCAGTCACCATTTTCCATCCATCATTTCTAGAGCAATATCCCCACTTTAAATAAACAATTTCTTCTGTTTAATTTTCCTTCTCCTGGTCCATGCCTACAGTAGTTAAAACCACCACTGAGGTAAATACCACAGATAAATGTGGTATTCAATTTTGCATGAAAAGTGTGTTCCAGCATGGCATATCTCTGAATCTAAAGAGGATTGCATAATTCAGGATAGTTTGCAACTCAAGCAAGATGGGACAGGTGACTTTAATTTGCCCTTTTCTCAGTCCAAACTCTTCTGTGAAGCTCTATATATATGATATAAAGCTTGGATTCAGCCATGAGCCACTTTTTGGCACTTACTCACACAAAATGTCTTGTTAGAGCATATTGCATTCAGCAAAAACTATGTCTCTCCTCAAATTGTTGTGGCACTTGTAATTAGAATTCATTGCTTATTGTACCCTATGACTATCATTAAGTGTTGTACCTTATGATTCTTGACTCTTGACGAATGTATCTTTTCTTTTATGTATACTGAGAGTATTTGCACCAAGACAAATTCCTTGTGTGTCCCACCACACTTGGCCAATAAAGAATTCTATTCTATTCTATTCTATTCTATTCTATTCTATTCTATTCTATTCTATTCTATTCTATTCTATTCTATTCTAGTATTAATTTCCACTTGCAGCAAATTTGATCAGGGTTGGGTTTGGACATGCAAAGATTTCAGAAAACCCCATAATTTTAAAAATGTTCCTCTGACTTCTTTCCATTAGAAACTAAGACAATTTTTAATGTCTTCCCTGGCTCAAATATTTTATATAGACTATCTGTGTATGTCTTGTGCTTCAAGTAAATATGAAATATTATCTTAAAATTTCCCCAATTTTAATTCCCGTCTTTGTATTTTCCAATTGTATTCAGGAAATAATTGCAAATCATGATCACATGATCATGGGATGCTGCTAAAGTATAAAAGTGAATCAGTTGCCAAGCTTCTCAAATGTGATCACATGACCATGGGATGTGTGGGCCATTGTAACTCTGAAAACAAGTCACAGGAAGCTCATCACAAATTTGAAACAGTCATTAAGCAATGAATCATAAATTGAGTATTTTCTATAAATTATATCTTGTGGGGTTTTATTTTTGAGAAATGTGATCAGTAAAGACATTTTCCAGCTTCTATGCTACATTTATCAGCTAAAAATTTAGAATGAAACTTGCCCACCAAGTTAATATTTTTTTTGAACACCAGGAATATTAGATTGAAAGAGAGGCACTATTATAAGTTTCACATGGCAAGGCAGACAGCAAGAGCAAATCATGGTGTTCTCTTCATTAACAAAACCTCTATTTAGCGTTTCATATAGTCACAGGTTATTTCTGGAAAGAAATGTATCTGCTAATGAGATCATTTTGAAGGATATCCAGGAATAGAGAGAGGTGTTTTGTTGTTTCTCTGGCATAAAGTTAAATATGCAATGGGGAAAAAAAATCACTTAAAGAATTCTTCTTCTAATTGACAATGAATGTGAATCTTACCATCCTTTCTTCTTAAATGTGCTAAAGCAGTCATTTAAGTCTGGCACTCTCTTGAATTCCTCCTTTCCCACAATCTGGCCTTTGAGAATTCCAGATTGCGGGAATGTAATATTGGCTTGAGGAAAACTATTTTAAAGTGTAGAATGGAGAATGTCTACAGATCATGTTCCCATTCAGAGGTGGTATTCAGCAGGTTCTGGAAAACCAACAGTGGAAATTTTGAGTAGTTCGGAGAACTGGCAAATACCACCTCTAACTGCCCCTGCCCCCATCTATTCTCTTCCTACCAAGTCCCAGCTGATTGGCTGGGTCTTCTTTTGTTGTCCTGCACAGGAGAATGGAGCTGGAAAGCAGGTTAGTGGGGGGGGAGGGAATGGGATTTTGCAGTAACCTTCCTCCAGGAGTGAGGAGGGAATGGAGATTTTGCAATATCCTTCCCCTGCCACGCCCATCAAGCCACGCCCACCAAGCCACCAAGCCCACCAAGCTACACCACTCCCACCAAGCCACTCCCACAGTACTGGTAGTTAAAAAAAAGTCCCACCACTGCTTCCATCTCACTGGGTTATGGAAGAAACATTATATACATGAGTTGAATAAAGAAGGACAAGCCCTGAACACACAAGAGAAATGGAAAACTCCTCCAAGAAATGTGCAAAACTCTTCCAAGAAATGTGCAATAAATAAGGACATTCCATCCAGGCTTCCTCAGTGTAGCTCAAAGATCCAGAACAGATCTGAGAAGATTCTCATTATTGACAGAAGGCTCAAAGATCTGCCAACTCTCATCAAAATGCTTTGATTCTTCCTGACATATTTGTTCTGAATGTGGTGAAGGTATTATTTGATCAATGCTAGGCAGGGCTTTGGATTTGAACTGGAAAAAGATGTTCCAGAAGTGCTAATGTAGCACCCATTGACAAGTCCTTAGAACAGTTGTATTTTTCCCTAGGAACATGCAGTTGCCCCTTCCAATTATAGTGTGATTTCAAGAAAAACCACTTTGGATTTAAACATGGTCACTCTAGAGCTTTTCAAACACAGCAGGTTTAAGATGTGTGGACTTCAACTCCCAGAATTCCTCAGTCAGTTGCCAACTCTGAAAAATACTGCTTTAGACAGATTAATGGTACATGGGAACAACTTTGGGAGACAGGAAAAGGAGCCTACAGACCAGACAACTGGCCCCTAGAATATACAGTTAGTACTTCTTGTTATGCTTCTTGTTTGGACTATGTCAAAAGACTAATATCATTAGATATCTAGAGAAGGCAAGATTTTGGTCTAATCCAAATTAAAAAAAAATGATCTACGCAATTAATTCATATGCTTGTTCTGCATTTGTTTACTCAGTCCAGACAGTGATTCTGGGAGATATATATGGTCTTCTGGCAGGAATTTGTTTCTTTCCATTCTTCAATAAGAACATTTTTTTTTCAATTGAAGTAAAAGTACTTTACTTGAAAGAAAAATATACACTCAGATTCTAGTATTAGATGGAGTGGGAGAAGGGGGAGAGAAAATGCTGGCCTCCAAAGAATCCTATCTCATTTTTGTTGTCATGATCTTGTCACAGAATTAAATAACTCCTTTGATATGCTTACCAATGGCTTTCTATAAGAAATGAAGTGCCCAAGTTAAAGACAGAAAAGGGATATACATTAGATGGGAAAAGGCTTAATGAAATGTCAACAGGCATTCTTTGCACTATTTTTCCCCCTCTGTTTCTCTCTCTTCATTTTCTTTGTTCTTGACAAAGGATAGTTTTTGCTGTACTTGTTAAGTGTGTGTGTGTGTGTGTGTGTGTGTGTGTGTGTGTGTGAGAGAGAGAGAGAGAGAGAGAGAGAGAGAGAGAGAGAGAGAGAGAGAGAGAGTTTTGGCTAAATCTTTTTTCACAAAGGTAATGTTAAAAAGCTATCTAAAGAAAAAATAAAACAGATTTTTGGATATTTTTATTCAATCCTAAGGTGAAATAAAAGTATTCTAAATATCTATATTTGGGGTTTATGCTTAGGTTACATTTTCACAGTAAACAGTAATATGATAATTTTTACCTGAAGCACATTATCACATTTTTAAAAAAAACATAGCAAGAAAACAAAGTAGGTACTTTAGTTTTCCAGTACATGGGATAACAAACCTGTACTTTGTAACAGGGATAGAATACATTTCTTATACTCCATCAACTTTTATGCTTTATGAAAAATAGATGTAAACGAAGAAATGGATTCAGTGATGGAATTCAAATAATTTAACAACCGGTTCTCTATCCTAATGATTTCTTCCAACAACCAGTTCACCAAACTGCTCAGAAAGTTAACAACTGGTTCTCCCAAACTGGTGCGAACTGGCTGAATTCCTCCACTGGATGGATTCATGTTGTACTTTCTTAATTCCTACAAAAACTTGGATTTCCATTTTTGAGATTTAGCTTGGTCTAGGATGCTCACAGTTTCCTAGCTGGAACAATGGTTAAATGTGGATATCTGTTGTGAAATTAAGTCATTTTCATCATATCTTCTGTTTGCTAGTTGTATTCATGGATGTTCTCTTCTGCCCATCTTTTCTACATATAACTCCATATACAGTCATGATAATGTATATTGTAGATGTGTGTTTTTTTTCTTTTTGGGCTCCTGGATCTTTTGGTTTATTTAAGATGTTTTGGAAGGTTTTACTTCATTTGTGTGCTGCATTGATGCTTTCTGTTTGTAACAAACAAACAACAGATTAATATATATATTGATAATAGTACTGTTATTCTTTTCATAGTGTGTGTTGGTTATTCTCTAGTGCAGTGGTGTCAAACTCGATTTCATTGCGGGCCACATCAGGATTATGTTTGACCTTGGAGGTGGGGGAGCATGGCCAGGATGAGCTTGGCCAGCTCAGCATCACTCATGTTGCGGGCACTTATGGTGGCCCAAGTGCTCTGCCAGCGAAATTGGGCTCCTGAGCTGCATTCTTGGCTGCAGCAGCCTCCTGCAATCCTCTGCCAGTGAAAATAGAGGTCAGGAGGGCTGCAGGTGGCCCTCCCAAGCTCCATTTTTGCTGGCAGAGGCACCATGGGCCAGTCCTTTACTGTTTCCAAGGCAGCCCCATAGGCCAGATCTAAGTACCCATGGACCAGGTCCAGCCCACGGGCCTTGAGTTTGTCACCCCTGCTCTATTTGGTTAAGTGGTTAGGCTGATACAGTTGCATGGCTATCCATTTTGTTGAAGGATGTTATATGAGCAATCTCTTTCATTTTTTTCTGGTGTTGGGGTGACTGCAGTATATTTGTACTCATCTGAATAATGTTCTTACTTCTTTTGTGAAAATGTGTTGTTACTTTAATAGTGGAGCACTTGGTTAGTGTGGGTGGATTTTCTATAAAATTGTGTTTATAATTTGCCACCATTTCCTCTGCCTGGAAGGGTAATGGTTTGTTTTATTTTTCTTTTGTGAATTTTATTCTTTTGAAGGTATTGTTGATTGTTTTACATATCTTCTTTAGCTGTTCCTTTTTTATTATGACAAAGGTGTCATATGCATACAGGATTCATACTTTGGGTTGGGAGTTCTATAATTTCTATAGATTGCATTACAGTTTCTGCCATGAGTCTGGGAAAGTAGAGATCTCATAGGTGGTACCTTCTGATTTGTTGGTATATTTGCCATTTGAGTGGCACGGTGGCCTAGTGGTGAAGATGCTTGCCTCCCACTCAGAAGGTTGAGAGTTCAATGCTAGATAACAGCAGATATTTCTCTCCTAGGGCCCAAAGAAAAAAATATGTTGTAAACTCTCTGTGGCATTAGGAAAGGCATCTGACCAGTAAATGTTCAACTCCATCCATCCTGACTCTACTCTGAATAAAGGGATTATGGGATTCTACAAAGGGACTTATTTGTCCATCAGACTGAAAGTAAATACTGAGGCTGAGGTTGATAAGTTCTATTATTCTGACTCTCAAATGATTTGAAGTTTTTAATATAATCACCAACCAGGATTTAGAAATAAGCAGGCAGGCTATTGTTTTAGATTCAGTCTTTGAAGATTTCCATGGTGATGACTTTATCCATCAGTAAAAGATGGGAGAGTGGGACAGAAGACTGAAATTGAACGCTACAACAGTATAGAGAAAATGGTATTTTATGACAAATGATGGTATCACTAACAGTATGCAGTGTTGGACATTGCTATCTTCTTTCTATCCCTGTTCTGAGATGGATTTAGGGAATAATGACTGGATCTGTGGTCCCAAGATAGCGCCAGTCCTCATCATACCATTATTGACATATTTATTTACTTTTCTGTCAAAGAAAAGATGTTAGCTCCCCAGCCACTCTCAACAGCAAGATTATTCTGGCTCAAAAATTTATTTCATCACAGATACATATCTGAGTTATCTTATTTATTTATTTATTTATTTATTTATTTATTTATTTGATTGATTTGTCAATTGTTTACAAGATAATAAGTACAAGTGTATACATAGTTGTGAATATATGAAATGGGTACATATAAGAAAAATAAAAGAATAAGAGAAACAATAGGACAGGGACGGTAGGCACGTTGGTGCGCTTATGCACGCCCCTACAGACCTCTTAGGAAAGGGGTGAGGTCAATAGTAGACAGTCTAAGGTTAAAGTTTTTGGGGTTTGGGGAAGAGACTACAGAGTCGGGTAGAGTATTCCAGACATTGACCACTCTATTGCTGAAGTCGTATTTCCTGCAATCAAGTTTGGTGCGGTTTACTTTGAGTTTGTATCTGTTGTGTGCTCTTGTGTTGTTATGGTTAAAGCTGAAGTATTCATTGACAGGTAGGACATTGCAATGTATGATTTTATATACCATGCTTAAGTCGGACCGAAGACGGCGTAATTCGAGGTTTTCTAGTTTTAGAATTTCGAGTCTGGTGGCATAAGGTATTCTACAACGGGTAGAAGAGTGGAGAACTCTTCTTGTGAAATACTTCTGGACTTTCTCAATTGTGTTAATATCACATACGTAATAAGGATTCCAGACTGATGAACTGTATTCGAGTATTGGTCTAGCAAATGTTTTGTATGCTCTGGTTAGTAGTGAGATATTACCAGAGAAAAAGCAACGTAGGATTAGGTTAACAACTCTTAATGCCTTTTTGGCTATGTAGTTGCAGTGGGCTCTAGCACTTAGATCATTAGAGGTGAGTATTCCCAGGTCCTTTACAGAGCTTGGGTCATCAACAAGATCTTGACTATTCAGCTTGTATTTTATTTTCTGATTTTTTTACCAATATGTAAGACAGAGCATTTATTTGTTGAGATTTGAAGTTGCCATATGTTAGACCATTCAGATACATAGTCTAGGTCTTTTTGTAGGGTAGTAGTATTGTCTGTGGTATTGAACAGCTTTACATCATCAGCGAAGAGAACGCAATTGCTCTTGATATGATCACAAAGGTCGTTTATGTAAATTATGAAGAGAGTTGGTCCTAGAACACTGCCTTGGGGAACACCACTATTGGCAGGTACTGGATTTGATAGGGCGTTCCCGATTTTGACCATTTGTTGTCTGTTTGACAGGAATGCTTCTATCCAGTTATTCAGTTGTCCAGGTATACCATAAGATTTTATTTTTAGGAGTAGTTTGTCGTGTACCACTGAATCAAAGGCTTTGCAGAAGTCTATGTAGATTGTGTCTATTGCTTTGCCCTGGTCGAGTTGTGTAGTCCATATGTTTTTGCAGTGTAAGAGTTGCAGATTACAGGATAGTTTTTTTCTGAAACCAAATTGTTTATTGGAGAGTAGGTTGTTTGTCTCTAAATGGAGGATGATGGATTGGTTAATAATTGATTCCATGACTTTACAGGTGACGCAGCATAAGGAGATTGGTCTGTAATTTTCAACTAGATTACAGATTACTAGATTACAGGATAGTTTTTTTCTGAAACCAAATTGTTTATTGGAGAGTAGGTTGTTTGTCTCTAAATGGAGGATGATGGATTGGTTAATAATTGATTCCATGACTTTACAGGTGACGCAGCATAAGGAGATTGGTCTGTAATTTTCAACTAGGCTTGGGTCTCCCTTTTTGAAGATAGGGATGACTGTGGCTTGTAACCATAGGTTAGGCAAGGAGCTGGTCCTGAAAGATTTTTCAAAGATTATGCTTAGAGGTTTGGCTATGGCAGTGGATAGCTTTCTTAAGAAGTAGGCACATATTCCATCCGGTCCAATAGATAGAGATGGTTTTAGGTTGCGTAGTGCTTTTTCAATGTTGTCTACTGTAAAATCGATATGTATTAGATCATTGTTGTTATCTGTGGTACGGCTAGGAAACATTGGGCATGATCCATTACTGTTTACAAACACTGAGCGAAGAATGTGTTAAAGATGTTGGCTTTAATGGTGTCGTCGCTGCAGTCTTTACCATCGGGTCCTATCAAGGGAGGGATGGACCTTGAGTCTTTTAGTTTGTTGTTTACGAAATTGTAAAAAGCACGGGTGGAATTGGTGCTTAGAAGGTTTTCCTCTTGTTTAATGTGATAATTGGTGCATTCGGTCTTTATCTGGTGGCATAAATTTTTGTATCGGTTTTTGAAATTAGCAACGTGACCAGATTTGTTTTTCCGCCAGAGTGATCTCTTTTTGGATTGAAGTTTTGGAGTTGTTGTTGGAACATATAGTTTGATGACTCTTTTGACTTCAAGTAAAAAAATGTTGTAATGGTCTTCAACAGTATTGCATCCAGTGAATAGAGATTGCCAATCGAGGGATGAGAGATCGTTATCTATAAGATCATAGTTGCCTTTTTTGAAGTTACAATTAGGGATGACATCATTGTGGTGATTTTTGTGTGGACGTATGTTGAGGCAAAAGTCAATCATATTGTGGTCGCTACTGGAAAAGGGTTCTTTGGTTTGTATTCCGTAAATTAAATTCAAACTATTGCAGAAGATGAGATCGAGGCAGTTGTTCAGTCTAGTGTTGTTGGTTACTAGTTGTTCAAGACCTAGATTTGTAATAGCATTGTAGAAGGTTGTGTGTATGATTTCAGTTGTACAATTATTTAGGGTCCAGTCGATATGAGGTAGATTGAAATCTCCAAGAAAGATAAAAGGGTATGGGCAGGATGAAGCCCATGTTAGTAGTGTATTTAGCTTGTTTACATGTTCGATGTCATAATCAGGTGCTCTGTAACATAGTAAGAATCGAATTGTGATATTTAAGGATAGTTCACAGATGATGGTTTCAGGAAGGGCAAGCTCCTGGGTAACTTGGATATTTTTTAGATGTAAGGATTTTTATAGAATATAGCAACACCACCTCCTCGACGATTTTCACGATCTGATCGGTAAACATGATAGTCTCTTACTGTGGTAATGGAGTCGGGGAGAGATGTATTGAGCCATGTTTCACAGACAAATATAATGTCGAAGTTAGCCATATTTAAGAGGATGAGAAATTCAGGTATTTTATTCACGAGGCTTCTTGCATTGAGTAGTTTGCATTTAAGTCCGGCAGCAGTTGGGATTGAGGTAGTTGGGGGCGTGCGTGCCTAGTTTTGGGTGATGGTGGGTGGTGGGTAGTTTTGGGTGATGGTGGGTGGTGGTAGGTGGTTGAGGTAGGGTGGTGGTTGAGGGTAAAAGTTGGGTATTGGGTTACGTGTCTTACTTTTGATACAGTCAGCATGGTAGTCAATGTACAGGTCCTTCTCTCCATTGTCTAGACGGGTTTTGAGTTCGATGCGGAGTGCACGGGAGCGGGCATGTTGCTGTATGGTTAAGTCAGGGCGGCAACGGAGGTTTTTGTGGTTGGTGTTGGTTTTGGCGAGTGAGTTTATAGTGTAAATGAGTTTACGTTTGCTTGATTCATTTTTGCAAATGATCCTGCACAAGTGTGGGGCCACAGAGCCATCTCTATTTTTGAGCTCTCGGTCAATGCGGGAAATGTCAAGTATTTCATCACCGGAGATGGTTGATGCTTGGTAATCTCTGATGATGTTTCGGACAGTTGTGATGTCATCATTGACAATGCTGTCTTCTAGTCCAAATAAGATGGCGTTTGGACGTTTCCGCTCACGCTCAACAGCTTCTCTGATGAGGATTGGGATATCAATATTTGTCTGGGTTGCGTTTATTTGTGGATTGGGTTTTGGATTGGATTGTGGTTGTTGGGTGGAGATGTGGTTTGTGGCTATTTGATGTTCAGGTTTTTGTGTTGTGTCTTTTTTTCAAGGTTGGTTATTCTTTTCTTTTACGGCGTCCAGGGATGCTAATATGGTGTTGAGGGATGTTTTAATGGTTTCGATGGTTGAGGATGTTTCAATGGTTTCAATGTTTGGGGATGTTTTGATGGTTTCGCGGTATCATCTCTTTTAGACAGATCTAGTTTGGATATGCATAATTTGCAGAAATATGGAAACTCATTGGATGATTCTAGGTATCGAATCATTTGCTCAGGTAATCCCAAGCAGTCATGGTGAGTGTATTTTTTACACAGAGAACATTTGATGGAGTATTTATTATCCTTTAGATTTTTGCAGCATATAAGGCATGTGCAGGAGTCTTGAAGTTCATTGGTGCAGGAGTCTTGTAGTTCATTGGTGGGGATTGTCTTCTCATTGAGTTGTGGTTTGAGGTAGGATTTTCTTTTTGGCATGGTAATATTGGTAAAATAGTACGTTGATTGAATTAATTAAATGAACAATTTAGGGTAATCTATATAGTCAATATTACATCAAACAATATCAAACAATCTATTGTAGTAATCTCTCAAGTCAGATAATATTCCTAAGCAACAATCAGCCTGGTCAATTAATTACTCTAATCACTAGTCAATTATTTACACTAATCATTACTCACACTGTTCATTTAAATCCACTAAATCAAAGATTTTACTATTCAATTAAGTTACATGAATTATGGTCTTTTAAACTAGTCAGTAATCATACTATTTGTACTAAACACTCTAATCACACTAATCAATTAAAAAACAATAAATCAATTAAACCATTAATAAAATATTTTATAGAAATTGATTATCTAATCGTTGATATAGGTGATGAGGTAGAAAAGTTGTAAGTTTTGAGGTGATGAGGTAGTATTAGGAGTCTTCTTTAAAGGTCTGCGGGGCTCGTCCTAGTTAAAATGGCGTACCCCCTCCACTCTTATTTAAGGGCTTTTAGATCGTGAGGAAGGGATTACCGTCCTCGGAGCTCTTCAATTTTTTCAAGGGATGGAGAACGTGGCTACCGAATCGTCCTTTCTCTGGATTCACACGGGACTTAGAACCAGAAGGAAACCTCTCCGGAGCGACCCACAACAGGAGACCGAATTGGGAGAGAAAGTTGGAGTGCTCTCACCCAGCGATCCTCCCGGCCGGCGCTTCTTGGATTTTCTTCCTTCTCTCTCCAGTCCCCGGGAGCTCTCGGCGAGTTGCAGCGGCGGACACAAGAGTCGGAGACGGCAGCTTTAGTGGGGACCGGAGCGAAGCGGCAGCAGCGGCAGCGGCGTGTGTGTAGTTAGCGTGTAGCGTGTGTGTAGTTAGCGTGTAGCGTGTAGCGTGTGTGTAGCGTCTTGTGTAGTTAGCTTAGCAGTTGTAAGGACCAAATGTGGATTAGCTAGGGCAATTCCATTATTTAAAATGCCATGTGTGAAGCTGACTATGTAAGCTTATATGTTTATTTGAGGGTCTTTAGACTAGGAACTTTTCTTAATATCTCCCTGCTTGTCTGATCCTGAAGACTCTTAATAAACTTTTGGTGATTTTTAATCTATGTGTGGATAACCTTGCCACCTAGGTGGCAGAGAAGAGAGAAAGACATTGATGGAGGAGGGAGAGTGTCTTCATGGTATTTCTTAAATAAGCCTTTATATATTAGAATATAGGTTCTTTGGATCTGTGGATAGATAGAATTTAAAAAGGATAAAATGCAATTTTCGCTATCCATTAACTAAATTTTTGCTGGAATTTTTATTGGTTGAATGGACTAATAAAGAAGCATATATATTAAGTATGTTTACAATATTTTGATAAGTGTATTCAAGCATAATTCATTTTCTCGGTATTACATATGTATCTGTGTAATTTATTTTAGGTATTTTAATACATTTTTCTAAGAGTTTTCTATAGGTTTCACCAGATTCTTAAAGAGGTACATGGCACATGAGTAGACACACACAGAGACACATAAAATTAAGAATACTCTGTTTAAGTTATTATTATTATTTACTTAAATGAATCCTTCAGATATAGAAGAATGTACAAAGACAAAATAAAGCAGTTATTAAAATTGGAAGGTCATGTCAACTGCAACTGAAAACCACAATCCCTAGACTTTCCAGAAAGAAAAACACCTCTTAATTATACTTGGAAGTATTTGTTAGTGCCAATAGTTTAGTAATGAAATCCCTGTAGTTATAAACCTTCCTTTCTAACAAGTTTCCTCTTTCAGTTAGAAGCATGGGAACAACAAATAGAGGATGACAGCAGAAAACCAGAAAGGAATTTAGCTGGTTTGATTCTTGTCAAGTCTTTCTCCAAGATATTTCCCATTTTCTTTTCACAACAATCATTGATGCAGCTGAATGAAAACTTGATCTAAATCTTACCTCCCATGTTTAATATCCATAGTGGGAGTAATTGGGTTTGATATTTAACCAACTGTGATCTAGCTCTGCTGATAAAACAAATGATAAACCTGTGGTAGCCCAACAGGGGAAACTTTGATAGTGGGCATGAAATATTAGTTGCTTAATTGAAGCATTTGATAGAAAGTTCATTGTTATAATTAACATTTTATAGACCTTTTTGGATTAGGGATGCAAATTTGATATGGTTGAAAAAAACAAGCAAGGGAAAGGAAAATCCAATTTATTTTTTACTTGAAAGTTATTCAGAAAGAGGTTACATTCTTGGTGTCACTTAGTTTTTATGGCAAGAAAGTTTGGGAGAAAAGAAATGAATTGACTACAAATGCGACAATAAAAGCAATAACATTTGAGTTGTTCTTTTCAAGTACACTGGGCAAAGTTTTGCTTTATTTGTTTCAGACTCAGTAAGGGACACAGTTGACTCCTTTTCAACTCTCTTTCAAAAAAAGAAATCATTGTCAATTGATGTGGTTTGATTTTTTTCTGATTGCCTATTCTGAGCATGTAGCACTTTGAACACACAGCAGTTGTACTGCCTATTACCAATCTGTCTTTTGGACATAACATTTTGTCTAAAAGGACAATAAATATTAGAACTTGTCTCCTATACACACACAAAGGAATTCAATTAGTTTTTCCTCCAAATTTTCAAACAAAAGAGGAAACCTCATGTATAACTCCAAGTGTGTTCAGCGTACACCTTAGTAGGGTTATATCCTCTGTTTTGCTGCACTTCATGTTCTAATTAAAAACACATGATTAAACTTATTAGAAGACCAATTGTGAATTTGTTGGAAAGGTTTATTTTCTATCACAGAGAATGAGTCCAGATCTGTAAATCACAGTGATTATCTTAAATATATAGGGTGAAACATGTTCTCATAGTAATAGTGATGATGATGGAAGGAAAGAGAAGAGAAAAGAGAAGGGACCTGTGGGGTCCATTCCATCTCTATTATTCTGCATTCTGTAGAATGACCAGTAGCAAGATAGATGGACTTAATTACCATAGCAATGAACAAAATATTGGAAGACATGAAAGACCAAGTTGAAGAGATATTATCTTGGAGAAAGTTAATCTATAAGATTGCTAGGTTCAAGACCAACTTGGTGGTTCATAATCAATCAATCAGTCAGTCAGTCATATCCTATTCTTGTAGTCTAAAATAAGTAGGCAGCAACTTGACCTGGATTTGTCCCTTTATACATGCATTTATAAGAAATATTTAACCCAATTCTTCTAAAAATAATTTAAATAATTTATTGAAGTTTTATGCTGTCCAACTCTGGCTTTTTGGGCAGCACTTGTTCTTTGTGTGGCTACAGATGGAATCCAGAGGATAGATAAGGTTCAGACAACAGGCCAAGACCAAAACCTAGTTTAATTAAATTTTGCTTTTGATTAATTGATTAATTACAGTGAATATGATTAGACCTCATGCATTTAATAATTTGCCCATCTGTCTCACTCAAGATTACCATTTGGCAACCATGTTTGGAGGAGTTCCAGGGGCTTTTGCAAACTGCTTCGGGACTTAAACCTTTTGTTTTGAATGAAATTAAACATTGCCACTTGGTTATTTCTCACATACTTTTTTAAAAGGTGAAGAAATATCAACTGGAACTAAAAGTGGCTTCCTCCACACTCATGGAACCAATTATTAAAAACACTTGCACAGTTTATTGTATTATTTGAGTGTTTATAAATAAGATGATAGAAGGATTGACTGCACAACACTGTCTGATCTATAGACACCAAATGAGGGCTACATCTATTTATGGTGATGGAAGCTTTTTTTCTCTCTCTAAGATTTGTTTACCAAAGAAGAATTAAATCTCTTCTTCAAATTGTCACTCAGATTTGTAATTAAGAGAGGTGATGGGCAGAAATAGGAAGGTCACTAGGTGTGCAGTTTTATGCATTCATTATTTATTAGTTTAATCAATGTTTGCATCATTTCCTGACAACTCAACATATGCGTTACAGTTAGATAATTACAAGCTTTAAGCCTTCAATTTTTACATGTTTGTATTCAGATTTTAAGGCTGTTATACAGATTTAAAAAATCCCCAAAATATAACATAAAAGCAGTAGCCAAACAGGGAAGCTTTCAATTAAGAGATAAATCTACAGCATTCATCTGAAAAAGAATACAGCACTTCCAAAACAGTAGGAAGAAAACATTCTAAAGTATTGTTAGCACCATCAAGAAACCTATAAATGTGAAACTCCCAAATGACAGAATAACAGAGTTGAAAGAGACCTTGGAAATCTTTTAGTCTGCTAACATTTAGATTGTACTACAACTTGCAAGATCTGTTCTGAAGATCTTAGTGTCCTTCCTTCCTTCCTTTTTTCCTTCCTTCTCTCCTCCCCTCCCTCCCTTTCACTTCTAGATAACCAGGCTTTCTAATCTGAGATTTGAAATGGAGCAGCCAATTCTGACTACTCTTCCAATATGTAGCATTTGCAGAACAGTAGCCAATCAGAATTTGTCAGAGATGTATTCATTGCTAACTTATTACCTAGCAACTCAGGTCAAAGTGAAAGTTAGTTGTTTCTGTACTGTTTGCAGATGTAAGTTCCGGGATGAGGTTAAGCCATGATAAGGAGTGATGGTGTATGTTTATGTGAAGAAAATTTTTAGTAAAAGTTGACAGAGAAAAAGGTATTACTGAAACTCAGAGTGGAAAGCAGCCATTATTTCAGGAATCTAAATTCAAGCATGGTCAATATTTGTCATTCACTTGAACATATCCAGTATAGAATGAGAACATTAGTTGATTAGTAGTTGATTCCATTGGCAAATTGCTCTGTTTCCTCTCTCCCCATCCCATGCTAAATCAAAATCTGATTCTTGTAAGTTAAACCCATTATTTCCTTGTCCTACATTCTGGAATAATGGAGAGCCAATTTTGAAGTTCTCCTGTGTTACTTCCTTTCAGGTGTCATTCCCACTGCAGTCTGTGGCAGTTGATAACAGGTGCTATTTCCCAAAGTGAGATCCAATCTGGGGGAAGTAACCTGTCTTCACTTGATGTTCCAGCATCAACTCTAGCTTTAAAAAATGTCTCAAGAAATTTTATCTCACCCCAGCAATTCTTTCTACTTGCCTGATGTGACAGAGGAAATCATTCACTGGATTTCTACCCTTGTAGTATTCTTAAAAATAATAAAACAAGCAATAGAAATGATATGAATTTTTTGGTCCAAAATAAAAAGATATCTAAAGACTACTGAAGAGATTAGAATAGAGTAGAAACTTTATTTTCACTTTGAATGTACATCAATTGGAATGCATTAAAATGAAATTTCATTGCATACAATTCTCAAAGGGTGACCACTTCCAAAATACACTACATAATCATGACATTATTTATCTCTAAGCTAAGATCTGCTCTCACCCTCCTATCTTCCCTCAAGACCCTGAAGTCCTGGATTTTCCAGTTAGCCTAGGGACTAAATGGGAGAGTTCCACCCTTCAGCTCTCCCACCACTTTTCCTCTCTGGTCTCTACCCATCTTTTTGTTCATCATATTGATATATTTATTCTCCTTTTTCCCCCTTTTTCATCGATTATTTTATGAATTCTATTGTCTTACTACTATCTGAAGAGAATGTCAGATTCCTCACTGAACAAAGGGATGAAGAGGCCAGGAACTCCAACATGATGTCAACAAGTAACCAGAATTTGATTTAGATGGCAATGGCAACAGAAATTCCTTGGCATTTTGACAAATCATCCACCAGGAAATACATAAACACATTCCAAACATTGGTTTATAACAAGAGTTATACTTGAAAATAACATCTCAGTCCTTTTGTGTACTGTGTGTGAGTGGTTGTACGTATATTCACATATCTGTGTATTTCAGTTGTCTCTGTGAATTTTATCTGCAGTATAGATACCAAAAAATATGAAGGGGGGGGGGAGATCTGAAGGATTGCTGGAATTATGTAGACTGAATTATTTTTCAAAATACAATACAATACAATACAAGAAATTCCTGGACTGAGAAAATAAAAGGATTCCCTAGTCCTTCGACATTCTTGACTATAGCTAATGAATAAAAAGAAGAATACAAAAACTACTGAAGAACATAAAAGCTATTAAGGTATCTCTATGTTCTGTCCTAGGCTTCCCCCAAAATCCCTAAGCAAACTCTGAGTCCCGGGAAAACCTCTTTTATTAAATGTGAATTTATTGCATTCACAAAATTGGGGATGAGGATTTCCAGAGTAGCTCAGACCTTATCTCTCTTGGAAAGCTGCCTGGTAAATTCCACACACACTGCTGACAGAGAAGGGCTTGGCACAGAGTCTCAGAGACAAATGTTCATGAGGCTGGAATGAATGGTTTCCTGCAAAAGCCCCCTCCCCTTTTGCTCTTCTTTTAATCTTGATGGGAGGGGCCGTTCATCATCCACCTGTTGCCTTACTCCCACATCAACCCTGAGTTCTTAATTGTTCCTTCCTTTTGGCAGCTCTGTGCATACACAGGCTGGGATCCAGTTCCAGAAGCTCTCCCACCTCACTTCTGTCTGAGCCTGAATGCAGCTGATGACTGCCAGCCTGCCCTGGCCCCATCTCTGCCTCTGATGCAGAGCCCTTGTCCGATCTTCCTCAGCCTCCAAGACTGGCCCAGGTTCATCCACAACCTTCTCGCTGTCTGATTCTGCTGCTAGCTCTGTCAGCCGCTGGCGGGCCACAACACTCTAGTATTCTCAGTAAGTCATATATCTAGAGATGGTTCAAAAATGTGAAAAAATAAATAGGTACATCACAAATGATAGTACTGTAGTTAGATTGTGGTGGTATTAACATAACAGAACAGAACTATAGAGTTGGAAGAGACTTTGAGGATCTCCCAATCTAACCCCCTGCTCAGGTAGGGAACCTGTACCATTTCAGACAAATGGCTGTCCAATCTCTTCTTAGAAACTTCCAGTGATGGAGCACCCACAACTTCTGAAGGCAAGTTGTTGCATTGATTAATTATTCTCACTGTTCATAAATTTCTCCTTAGTTCTAGGTTGCTTCTCTCCTTGATTAGTTTCCATCCAATGCTTCTTGTCTTGCCTTTAGGTGTTTTGGAGAATAGGTTGACTCCCACTTTTTTGTGGCAGGCCCTCAAATATTGAGACACTGCTATCATATCTTTCTCCTAATCCTTTTCATTAAATTAATATCAGTTACCTGGACAAGTGAGAGGACTTGTAGAATTATGAAAGAAGGCTGCTTAAGCTTGATGAATTCTAATTGAGAAACATGTCCTCATTTGGCCCATCAAACTCTCTGTGAAGAGCCTGAGGTATTGCTGGGCTCTCATCTCTAGATTGTTCTATATTATTATTATTTTATTTATTATTTATTTGATTTGTCAGTCACTTACAAGATAATAGGTATAAGTATAAACATAAGTAAGAATACAGGAAATAGGTACAAATAAATGGGGACAATAGGACAGGAATGGGAGGCACGATGGTGCACTTATGTTCAGAGATTCAACAGCAAAAGCCTTAAACATGAATCCATAGTTTTTCCCATCAGTGACTAACTGTTATAACTGCAGATATAACAGGAAAAAAATGAATTCCCATAAAATTTAGCCTCATCTGAGATTCAAGAGGCTCTCAAGCTTTTAAGAATTCAGAGCTTTTAGAATTCATTTCATACAACTCCAAATATAAGATAATGCATTCTTAAAACCATAAACAGTGTTTGTTGCACAAAAACCAATTTTACATTTGAATTAAAGATTTAGCTATCTCGGGAATTAGGAATGACTAATTTTGTGCTTTAAGTTGGACAACAGAGACATATTTTGGTGTTTTTTTGTTCAGACAACAAGCTGATTGTTCCTTCCTTAAAGATATTTCAGGTCTCCAGATTAAAATTCTGAGAAGTATGGTGTCTTCTATCGTTCATTTCATTATTTTTAAAATGTAATAACAAGGTAGTTAACAAAAGGTTTGTGGATAAGGGAGGGAATTTAGCTATAAACCTATTGAGTAGTACTATCTTTATTATTTTCACCGACCAGCATTTTATAGTTTTTGTAAAAGGTTATAAGGCTCAAAATTAAAATGCACAAACATTTTCTAGAAGATTAATAAAAGCAAATAAGATAGTTCAGACTACTAAACTATGAATTAGAAAAGTTAAAATATTAAAAAAAAACCATAATTGACAAAATTATAAACTTATTTTATGAATAAAACATTAAATATTTTTTTTCTAACTTTTAACTCTTTGTGACTGCCTGCACTAGTCCCTGCAGTTTCCTTGGCAAGATTTTGGAAGTGTGTGTGTGGATGTCTGTATGTTTATATGTGTGAAGCAAAAATAAAAACCTTGTGTCACATAATATTTAAAATATCTAACAATGGAACTCTTCTTCCAGAATCAGTTAGAAATCAGTCAGAACTACTTTAAAGAGTTAGCAGGACACAATGGCCCTGTTCCTACAATGTATTTAACTGATGTGAAAGGATATACAGGTCATCCTCAACTTACAACCAGTTGTTTAATGGCCATTCAATATTATGACAGACTTCACCAGAGCTACTTACGATCTGTTTTTGAAGTTATAATGGCAGCATGTACACAAGGCACCTGACAGTTGTGTGATTGTATTTTGGGCACTGGACAACTGGCTTACCTTTACAGCCATTTATAGCAGTTTCCAATGGCGAAGTAACCATGTTTTGTGATTTATTTATTTTTTGGCTGTTTCCTGTGTGTTTGTTTATCAATAGCTGTCAAAAATGTTGAAAAATCAGGTCTGGTCAAGTGATATCCTGACATATGACCACAATGATTTACAACCACCATTCCAGGTTCAATTATGACTATAAATTGAGAACTACTTAAATATAAGAAGCATTCATTTCTGCTTTCAAAGAAATTTGCACAAACATCCATGAAACAAGGAGGAAGAAAACATTTTGCCTCCTGGAATAAACAAGCCTATTGATTCCATTATCTGCCCAATAATCCCCTTTCCTCCTGATTCTGCAATGGAATGGAACTTCCTCCTAATGGCTTTGCAATAGAAAGTGAGCACTTAATATCAGAGCACAACTTGTATCTCCCAGAAAAGTCTGAAGGATTTTCACTCATTTTCATTTTTACTCTTTTGCCCCTGTAACCTTAGATTAGGATATTGAACCAAAGATGTTCCGTTTTGTTTGTTTTTTTTAATCTAAGGAAGGAGAGAACCAAATAAAACTTATCCCATTTTATTTTTTAAAAAAATATATTGATTTTTTTTATTAATTACATTTCTTAGTGCTTAGTAAACATTGTGTTGTCTGGGTATTTAATTTGCTTAACAATACTAATTATATTCTTAATTTCCACCCCTTTCCACCCCCAACCACTGGTAGAATAAATGCCATGTTTGATAGTATTCTGTGTCTTATTTCTGCTTAATTTTCAATGTCAATCTATCCATTTCTGCACAATTTAGTATCTTCTTAATTATCTCTTCATCTCACGGTGTTTCTTCATTTTTCCAATGTTGTGCAAATACAATCCTCACTGCTGTTACATGTAACCCATTCTCAAAGAATATGAAGAGCATAAAGAGTGTAACAATATGGACCCACAGAAAAGAGGCTAGCTTGTGCTGTTACAAGATCTTGGTTTGTTAATAAGGTCCAATATGAATCCAGAAAGAGTGAATGGAAAGAAAAGAAAATATATGTGAATGCCTGAATCCTATGATGGGTACAATGGTGGTGTCAACTCATAAAATATTTTTATGGTCTTTTTAGAGTTGCCAACCGAAAGGGAGTAGGGAAAGGGGTTTGAAAGAGCAGTGCAGCATCTTGGAAATCGAAAGTGCTTCCATAAATAGTTTTTCAAAGATAGTAACTAGGTGACTGAAATTTCTGCCGTGCAAAATTCTAACTAGAGAACATGATCGATGACTCTTGGCTATGGATGTGTCTCCTTGGAAAATATGAATTATGATACACCCAGGGGGTGGGTAAAAACCAGGGTCAAGGATAACAATGAATTACATGCCTCAGATTCCGCTACACCCAGGCAGTGCTGGACATGTTAACTCCCAATAAATCCTTTTGAAGTTTTGGAAGTATGGCTCAAGACTCACGATTTAATTGGGGGTAACTGCCAGAATCCTGACAGATGGTGGAAGATGTATATATAAAATCAAGTCAACTGACTCAGTCAACTAAATCCAGGGCATTATATTTATCTGATCACACACAAATTTCAATTAAGTCCTCTAACTCATCTGGGAATTTTTACAATCTTTCTCTTTTCCATTCTGTATTGAAAGAGAAAATTGGAATACTGAATGACCAAATCATGTAACTGGTGTTAAAATTTGTAGGAGGTATGAACAACATTAAGCTTGATTACTGAAAAATAAATCACAATGAATTAAGTGTGCTTTACTTCTGACCAGAACAATTTAAAATCAGACTATCTAAAATCACAACTGGAGGCAAATGTGAATGGATATGCTGACAATGTTGTAGAATCATTTTCCATTCTGTTTTTGTATTCATCCTATCCTCCCCTGAATTCAAAGATGGCATTTCTTCATTCACTGATATTTGGAATAAAATTCTAGCAATTTCAAGGCTGGCCCATTCTCTCTCTAGTGTTTGTTCTTCCATCTAATGTGGAAACAATTTGTCTCCTTATTTGTCTACTTTTACAGGAATGGAAATTTATATGAAAGTAACATTACAAAAGTAATGTTCAGAAAGTGCTCAGGAAATTATGGCTATTTGATACGGGGTGGGGTGGGGGCTCAGACATTAATATCAGCTGAAATGGTGCTGTCTTCAGGGGGAACACACAGATGCTGTGAAGCACATTCGTTACACCTCACACCTTAGTGGCATTTGACAATGTCTGCTTAACAACCCAGCTAATCAAAAATGGATTGTTGAATTCAAATTAATGAAGCACTAAATGTCTTTAATGAATAATGGATGGTTCTTCCAGTTCTCTTGAGCTCTTATGTTTATTCATTTAAAAACAATTTGCGTGACGAACGTAATCTGGTAAAAAGCTTTTGTGCTCCATTTAGACATTTTAGCATGGTGCCAAGATAAAATTTGAATTTTCAACATCCTTTCAGCTGAGCATCATAAAAGCCTTTTAAACTTGGGTACCATCTGATTACATTGTTAGCCTGATTTATTTGGAAATGGCTTCAGAATAAGGATTCTGAAAGAGAAAAATTCATTTTCAAGGATCCTTGACTTATTGGTTCTTGGGAGTCTTTCCTGCACTTTTAATAAATTTGTGGAGATCAAGAGTAACCTTGTAATAGGGGCTCCTGGTTCTGAAATCATATTTTAAAAAGTATTAAGCATGTGCAAAATCAAAGGAGGCAGCAATTTCTCAAATCCTTAGCATCCCAAATAGCAGCTGATCCAGCATCAACAGCTATTATATTTTAACCTGTAGGAACTTTCCTTCCTGTTCCTCCTCATCTCAATGTAAAACACTGAGAGCTTTTGGGAATTTCTAGGCATGCATAAATCAATTTATACTTGTCAGTACTATCACTAACCCAACTTTATATTATTTGTATTTTAAGTATTACAGTGTAAAAAATATCAAAAACATTTTTTTCAATGTACACATTTCTAAACATATTTTAACTTAAAATCATATACTAAAAAAGGTTTTTTTATATATGTAGTTTTGAGGCACAAAATGACACTGCCATGTTCCAAAATCATCATTGCAGAACCACTGAAATTTGTATCTAAGTCTGAAAGCCATACATAGACAGTTAATATGAGGGTTTGCTCAGATAAGATTTCTGAATCATGTCCACCACATCATTCTGGAATGAATGTGGAACTTATTTTCTAAATGCCTTGGGGAATGGCACAAGGCAGCCTTTTGGAATGGCAGTGATGGCTGAAGTCAAGGCCCAGGACTCAATAAGGAGAGGGGGAGAGAGAGGGAGAGAGAGAAAGAGAGGTAAGGAGAGAGAGCAGAGTTAATTTAAACATTTTATGGTTTTTTGACATTCAAATATCTTCCTGAAAATTTCAAGCTAAGAATTTCTAGAAGTTCCAAACCATGATTTATTTTATTTATTTATTTGATTTGTCAATAGCTTACAAGATAATAGGTATAAGTATAAACATGAGTAAGAATACAAATAAATGGGGACAATAGGACTGGGGCAATAGGACAGGGACAGTAGGCACGATGGTGCACTTATGCACACCCCTTTACAGACCTCTTAGGAATGGGGTGAGGTCAATAGTGGATAGTTTGAGGTTAAAAGAGTGAAGGTTAGAGGATGTAACAACAGAGTCAGGTAGTGCATTCCAGGCATTGACCACTCTGTTACTGAAATTGTACTTTTTGAAATCGAATTTGAAGCAGTTTACATTGAGTTTGTATCTATTATGTGCTCTTGTATTGTTGTGGTTGAAGCTGAAGTAGTCATTGACTGGTAGGACATTGTAGTAGATAATTTTGTGTGCTACGCTTAAGTCTAACTGTAGGCAGTGTAGATCAAGGTTGTCCAAGCCCAAAATCTCAAGCCTGGTGATATAGGGTATTCTGTTGCGAGCAGAGGAGTGTAGTACTCTTCTCGTAAAATACTTCTGGACTTGCTTGATTGTATTAATGTCTGATATGCAGTGCAGATTCCAGGCTGATGAGCTGTATTCAAGTATTGGTCTGGCAAAAGTTTTGTATGCTCTAGTTAACAATTCAATATTTCCGGAGGAGAAGCTTTGTAAGATTAGATTTACAACTCTTAATACTTTTTTGGCAATGCTGTTACAGTGAGCTCTGGCACTTAGGTCATTTGATATGAGAACTCCAAGGTTCTTGACACAGTGAGGATCATCAACGAAGTCATATCCACCTAGTTTATATTTAGTATACTGATTTTTTTTTTTACCAATGTGTAGGGCAGAGCATTTGTTGGTCGAGATTTGGAGTTGCCAGATGTTCGACGATGCAGACACATAATCAAGGTCGCTTTGAAGGATAGTAGCATTGTCAGTGGTGTTGAATAGTTTTACGTCATCTGCAAAGAGGACACAGTTGCTTATAAGGTGATCACAAAGCTCATTTATATAGAGGGTGGGTCCTAGAACACTGACTTGGGGGACACTGCTTTTAACTGGAGCAGGGTTTGATATAGTGCTCCCTATTTTTACCATTTGTTGCCTGTTTGACAGGAACACAGTAATCTACTTATGAAGGGATCTGGAAATGCCATAAGAGTTTAGTTTTAACAGTAGTTTGTCCTGTACCACTGAATCAAAGGCTTTGAAGAAGTCTATGTAAATTGTGTCTATAGCTTTACCCTGATCAAGTAGAGTATGTTTTTGCAGTGTAGGAGTTGAAGATTGCAGGACAATTTTTTCCTGAAACCAAATTGTTTTTTTGGAGAGTAGGTTGTTTGACTCTAAGTGGAGAGTGATGAATTGGTTAATGATTGATTCCATGACTTTGCACGTGACACAACACAGTGAGATTGGTCTGTAGTTTTCAACCAGACTGGGGTCACCTTTTTTGAAGATAGGGATGACCATAGCTAAGGAGCATAGGTTTGGTAAGGAGCTGGTTATGAATGATATCTCATATATAATTCTATATAATGTGGGGTTCCACTATGGCAGAGGAGAACTTTTTAAAGAAGTATGCAAATAATCCATCAGGGCCAATAGATAGGGATGGTTTTAGGTTACATAGTGCGTTTTCTACATTATCTTCTGTAAAGTCAATATGTAGTAGGTCATTACAGTTAGTTGTGGTACGACTAGGAAATGTGGGGCATGAACCATTGCTGTTTACAAAGACTGAACTGAAGAATGTGTTGAAGAGATTGGCCTTAACAGCTTCATTGTTGCAGTTTTTCCCATTTGGTCCTTTTAGGGGTGGGATGGTTTTTGAGTCTTTAAGTTTGGTGTTAACAAAATTGTAGAAGGCGCAGGTGGATTTTGTACGTAGAAGGTTTTTCTCTTGCTTGCGGTGGTATCTTGTGCGTTCTGCCTTCATCTGTCAGCATAGGGTGTTGTATTGGTTTTTAAAGTTTACTACGTAGCTAGTTTTGTTTTTACACCATAGCGATCTTTTTTTAAATTGAAGTTTCCTTATTTTTATGGGTAATTTGTTTTTCTATTCAGAGGTAAGCTCTGCCAACTTCATTGCAATTTATTCCCACATCAATGAATAAAGCTGGAGGAGAAACGTATAGTGTAATCCTCATTCATATGAACTAGTTCTACAAATTCTCATTAAAAAGAAACAACAGATATACAAGTCATAAAAACAACCTTATGTTTTGCACAGCATTTTCCATTGAGTTCATTCATAGAAATAGCAACTACTTCAACAATGCTGGAAGGTTGTATAATGATGCAATAAATTATTTTGTAAATATATTTTGCAGCTGGTATAGCATAGCCAAACATCTTTGCTATATATTCAGACTAATTTTACAACCTAAATCCACTTCCCTGCCTCTGAAACCGCTGTTTTCATTAAGTTACTTGAATCTCATTTATCCTTCCTGCTGTTATAAGAATAACATTTCATTTCTTTCCTTTTATGATACACCAACCAGCTGTAAGTTCTAGCTGATTCACAGCAATTATATATTAACAATTAAATCATTATTTTAAAAGCAAAGATGTGAAATACAAAACACCAAGAGAAAACAACAGAGAGACAGCAACAATTACAGGTATTTCATTGGCTGATGGCTGGTAAATAAAATAAAATGTAACTATACATTGAATATCAAAACAATTCTCGGCCCAAGGGCCATTTGAGGCTGGCATTTTGTTTGTCACTTTGCCAACCAGGTGTTCCTGAGATACTGCTTTCCAATGCAGTCCTCATGTATTTGGAATCATGATACCCCCAACCAAGTGGTACCATGATTCAGTTCTTTCTCCAGGTGAAAAACATCCAACCAAGTTACATTGCCATCTTCTGTCTTGAATGTAGGAAGCCCCACACACTTCTGGAACCTAGGAAAGATTTATTTTATTTATTTATTTGGTTTGTCAATTGCTTACAAGATAATAGGTATAAGTAAAAACATAGTTATGAATACATGGATACATATAAGAAAAATAAAAAAAATAAAAGAAACAATAGGTCAGGGACGGTAGGCATGTTGGTGCACTTATGCATGCCCCCTACAGACCTCTTAGGAAAGGGGTGAGGTCAATAGTAGACAGTCTAAGGTTAAAGTTTTTGGGGTTTGGGGAAAAAAACATAGTCAGGTAGAGTATTCCAGACATTGACCACTCTGTTGCTGAAGTTGTATTTCCTGCAATCAAGTTTGGTGTGATTAACCTTGAGTTTGTATCTATTGTTTGCTCTTGTATTGTTATGGTTGAAACTGAAGTATTCATAGACAGGTAGGACATTGCAATGTATGATTTTATATACTATACTTAGATCGGACCAAAGGCAGCATAGTTCTAGGGTTTCTAGGCCTAGAATTTCAAGTCTGGTGGCATAAGGTGTTCTGCAACGAGTAAAGGAGTGGAGAACTCTTCTTGTGAAATATTTCTGGACTTTCTCAACTGTGCTAATATCAGATACGTAATGTGGGTTCCAGACTGATGAGCTGTATTTGAGTATTGGTCTAGCAAATGTTTTGTATGCTCTAGTTAGTAGTGT
The DNA here is from genome assembly GCF_049901735.1 of Notechis scutatus. Classification (NCBI taxonomy): domain Eukaryota; kingdom Metazoa; phylum Chordata; class Lepidosauria; order Squamata; family Elapidae; genus Notechis; species Notechis scutatus. The sequence goes on along the minus strand of NC_142011.1, from coordinate 18,761,703 downwards.
AATATTGCCAGAGAGAAAGCTACGTAGGATTAGCTTAACAACTCTTAACACCTTTTTGGCTATGTAGTTACAGTGGGCTCTAGCACTTAGATCATTAGAGATGAGTACTCCAAGATCCTTGACAGAGTTTGGATCATCAACAAGGTCTTTGACTATTCAGCCTGTATTTTATTTTCTGATTTTTTTTTGCCAATATGTAAGACAGAGCATTTATTTGTTGAGATTTGAAGTTGCCTTTTGTTTGACCATTCTGACACATAGTTGAAGGGTAGCAGTATTGTCTGTGGTGTTGAATAGCTTTAGATCGTCAGCAAAGAGAACGCAGTTGCTCTTAATATGATCACAGAGGTCATTTATGTAGAGTATGAAGAGAGTTGGTCCTAGAACACTGCTTTGGGGGACACCACTGTTGACAGGTACAGAATTTGATAGGACGCTCCCAATTTTGACCATTTATTGTCTGTTTGACAGGAATGCTTCTATCCAGTTATGCAGGTGTCCAGAGATACCGTAAGATTTTAGTTTTAGGAGTAGTTTATCATGTACCACTGAATCAAAGGTTTTACAGAAGTCTATGTAGATTGCATCTATTGCTTTGCCCTGATCGAGTTATGTTGTCCATATGTTTTTGCAGTGTTAAGAGTTGCAGATTACAGGATAGATTCTCCTTCTCTGGGAATAAGGTTTTAAATAAATGACTCCTATGACAATTTGCATTCAACCATAGTTTCCTTTACCTCAGTGGTTTTCCTTAGTTTAATAGTTCCAATCGTTAGTTACAAGCTAATTTGAAATGAAAACATTTTCTTCAGTCTTTTCAATCATGAAAATGGATGCAATGAATCAATCAGTTCATGTGTTGGAACTTTAGTGAATATATTCTGAAACCTGCTTTATTGAATCAAGATCTTTATCTTTATTGAATCAACCAAATCTGGGTTGACTTTCTTGAAAATTTAACAATATGCTTGGTATTGAATGAAAGGATTCTATTTTTTCTTGACATTTTTAAAGGTAATTTTGAGAGTTACAGGCCATACTGTATCTTTTCCCCTCTCCATCTTATATTCTATCTTCAAGGTTGCACAGATGTTTCACCTAACAAAAAAAAATCCTAATTAGAACATAAAAAGAGCCTGGCTGGGTCAGATAAGAGCACATCCATCCATCCATCCATCCATCCATCCACTCTCCATCCATCCTTCAGTCTCTAATCAAATATCCCTGTGAAGTCTTTAATCAGAAACACGTTGCCTTTGAAAGCAATCTAATCATTATAAGAAGCAGAATTCTGGCATATATCTTTGCCATTTTTCTAGATTTCTTTTTAGACTAAACTAACAATATCTCCTGGGAGTAAATTGTCTAAAATAATCATGTAGTATATAAAGGAATAAGGTAGTCCTTGATTTACAACATTACAACATTCATTTAGTGACCATTTGCAGTTAAAATGGCCCTCAAAAAGTGACTTATGACCATTTTTCACACTTATAACCATTGTAGTATCTCCATGGTCATGTGATCAAAATTCAAATGTTTGGCAACTGACTCATATTTATAATGGCTTTCCTTCTGCAACCTGTTGAGAAGCAAAATCAATGGACAAGCCAGATTCACTTAACAACTGTGTTATTAGCTTAAAAACTGTACTGATTCACTTAACAACTGTGGTGAGAAAGATTGTAAAATGTCACTTAACAAATGTCTCAGTTCGTGACAGAAAATTTTACCTCAATTGTGGTTGTAAGTTGAGAACTAGCTGTATTTTATTTCATCTCTCTTAAATCTGCTAATCTCAGAATGCCATAGATGAAATTCTCATAACATTGTAGGACTTCGCTGGTGCAGTGGCCTGGAACTGTAGCTCTTGCTTCACAATCAGGAGGCTGTGAGTTTGATCCTAGGTAGAGGCAGATATTTCTCTCTCTGGGCATGTTGAGATTATATCTGATGAATATAACTCCACATTGGTGACAGGAAGGGTATCTGGCCAGTAAACTCTCAACTCCATTCAGTTGCCCAGACTCCACCCCACAAGGGATTATGGGGTCATTAAAAGAAGATAATGATTGCAGGACTTGGTTGGAAATTCTTATACAGGTAGTCTTTGACTTACAACAGTTCATTTAGTGACCATTCAAAGTTACAATGGTACTGAAAAAAAAGAGACTCCCGGACTTCCGGTTTGAGCTTCTTCAGCGACAGACCGAAACCTTGTCTCAGCGAGGTTTCGATCCGTACTCGCCGCTGGAGCTCCCCGAGCCGGCTGGTTTCAGGGCTAAGCCACCCCGTAGAGGTGGTGAAGAAGGGGGAGACTGCCTGCAGGGTTGAGGAGAGCTGCATCTCTCCTCCCCAGCTGGCCATTACTCCCTTTCCCGAAGGCGGTTGTAGCGGTGGTCAGAAATGGCCACCACAAAGAAGAACTCGACCGGAAAAGAATGTGCAGGAGGAAGATAAGAAGAGAAAGTTTTGGTTGACTGGGTCAAACAGCAAAAGCAACAAATAAGGTACCCTGGAATTGAAACTATTAAAAAAAAAACAATAACGTTGTTCCCTTAGAAGATTTTTAAGCTGCGAAGGAGAGAGAAAAGGGAAAAGATTTGGTTTTTTTTTCTTCTTCTTTTCCTATACTGACAGCTAAGAGACTTAAGCAAGAAATTGGGAAAAAATCCACTTTGTCATTAATAGGCATTTAATGCTGAAAATAAAAAGTCAAAGGGATAATAAAGATTTCTGGATTCTTTTCTTTTGAAAACAGGAAAGGAGAGAAAAAGAATAAAAGGGCAGGATATGGAAGGGAGGAGACTGCCTGGAATTAAAAAGAACTTACAGCAAAATCTCAACAAGACTTCCAAAAGATACATCTTAACTGAAACATCGCAACAAAATAGTAAAACCCCAGGAAGAGAACGTGGAAAAAGAAATAAGATGAAACAACTTGGGACTGTTTGGATTACTTGGTGATCTCTGGATTCTTGGTTATTGTATTTGAATGACTAAAATCAATTGGGTGGTTGTTTAAAACTGTTTAAAATGGCTCCACTTTTAGAAGAACTGAAAATGGAACTTAAAAAGTACAAAGAAGATGAACAAGAAGGGAGAGGTTCTTTTGGCTTCGTATTTCAGTTCTTAGAAATGGAGATTTGGAACTATGAGAAACAACAAGAAATGCCTGCAGAACAAGAAGATTGCGAAAAAGAAGAAGCCATCTTTAATGATCAAGTAATCTTAGGTGGGGGGGGAAAAAGGAAAGGGGTGAAAGAAAATGGAAAGTTTAAGATTGGGAAAAACAACCCAAAAAAAGATTAGAGTGAAAAATAAGTATAAAATCAGAAAGCAACAGAAGAGGGAAATGCAGAAGAGAGGATTAGAAGTAGAGAGACAAAGGGGTAAAAAGGGGAGGGAGAAGATGAGAGGAAAGCAAGAAAGGAAAAGAAGTTATAAAGGACAGAAACAAAATATAGAGGAACAGGGCCTATTTAGAGATAATGGGTGAAAATCTAATGGCAAAAAAGGGATTCTGCAAAGGTACATCAGATAGTTTTGTTATATTAGAAATAGAAATAATTTTAGAAAATATGAAATAATGCATCATTAAAATGTTTGATAAAATAGCTATCGTAATTCAGTGGAATGCTTGTCAATAAATAAACATAACAAAATGAATATTTAATGATTTACAAAACATATGTGAAGAGGAATAAGGGAAAAATTAACTATGGAGATTATATGTGTCTTTAAGGAAGTATGATATTTAATTGAAAAGAAATGTTAAAGATGTTAAGATTTTAATGATTATTAATGATAGAACTGAATTGGAATGGAATGAGGGTTTATAATTACATATATTTATAATCCTTTTTTAAAAAAGAATATAGTGTGTATTATAAGAATGTACCAAGCAAAATTCGATTGGAAGTTATGTATTATGTATTATATTGAAGGTCATAACCTTAAGGTATATATTGAAGTTTAAATAAGAGTTGAATGGATATAATTAAAAGATATAAAGGTGTCATACTCCAATTAGTAACTACAGGAGAAAATTTGTTTCATGAGAAAAGATAATATGAAATTGAAACAGAACAGACAAAAGTATAAATATAATGATTGGAATTGAGATGAGATAATCAAAATAAAATTGAGAAAATTAAAATAGGGGAAAAACTATATAGAAAATGTAGAATAGTATAAGATATGGAATAGAACACAAAAATGAGCATGAAATTGAGTTTGTGTCTGTATAAAGAAGTGATAACCCGGGACCATGCTATTTTCAAAAAAGATGTTTTACTTGTATTTTGTATGTATGAAAACCCAAATAAAACTTTATTTTTTAAAAAAGTGACTCCTGACTGTTTTTCACACTTATGGCCATTGCATCATCCCCATGGTCATGTGATCAAAATTCAGACTCTTGTCACCTGACTCATGATGGTTGCAGTGTCCCTGGGTCATGTGGTCCCCTTTGGTTACCTTCTGACAAGCTAAGTCAATGCGGAAGCCAAATTCACTTAACAACCATGTTACTAATTTAACAACTGCAGTGAGTCACTTAATAATTGTGGCAAGACAGGTTGTAAAATGGGGCAAAACTCACTTAATAAATGTCTCACTTAGCTTCAGAAATTTTGGGCTGAATTGTGGTCTTAAGTCAAGGACTATCTGCATCCTCTCTTATACAAATGCCCATATTTTGAGCTAATATGTTTTTCTATTAGCAATAACAATTATAATTATAATTACAAAAAACCCATTAATATATTTTGTTTTGGCATATCTTTCTTTCTAGCTCACTCATGATAAATATGAATAGATGGATGGTTAAATGGGTGGCTAGATGCATGGATGGGTGGGTGGGTGGGTGGGTGGGTGGGTGGATGGATAGATAGATAGATAGATAGATAGATAGATAGATAGATAGATAGATAACCAATGGTGGGATTCAATTTTTTTTACTACCAGTTCTGTGGGCATGGCTTGGTGGGCGTGGCAGGGGAAGGATACTGTAAAATCTCTAGTCAGAGGTGGTATTTGCAGATTCTCCGAACAATTCAAAATTTCCAGTACTGGTTCTCCATAACTGATCAGAACCTGCTAAATACCATCTCTGACAATATCTCTTTATTGCAGAACACATTTGGAAGAAAAATATTTTACTCTGTTTCTGGACAGATCGCTTCTCTAATGTTAACTTACCGCCTCGGTGCCTGAGGCACTCTGCAGGAATCAAAATTATGTTGTATAGCCTGAACTAATGTTTCATGATTTTCTAACTTCCTCAAAGCAGAAGAATATGTATCATATTCTACAAAGTTCTCTGTATAACTCCTGAAAAGCAAGCTGATGTCATTCTCAAAACAGACGAGGTTCAAATAAAATATCTTCTCTGCGTTCACTGAATCATTATGGATGAATTCTTTTTGCCCACAATGAATCATAGCTACTTCTTGAGATTTTTTTTAAGAGGACAAAGTCTTCAAAACTTCCACTTGATAGATACTTAGGTTGAAGATATATAGAAGAAAACAATTTCTCAGATTTTGGGTTAGTTATGATTGCTTGTGATATAATCACATGCACCTCCCTATCAGGATTTTAAAGAGAATACATGCCTATAAAACCTTGCATATAAAATAAATCAAAATACAATAGATATACCTATTGATAGCAATGTTTCCACTTATGAGATAGTCAGAAAGGACCATAATTTGTTTGTTTATTTATTTAATGGAATTTGTCAAACGAGAACAAAGTGCTGTTGAGTTTTCTCCAAACCAGTCCCTTAGATTTTGAAGCCATGATGTTCTTCTTCTGCCTGGACCTGGTTTGCCTTCAATCTTTCCTTGGAGGATTAAGTGAAATATGCTGTATTTTTTCGGGTATTGCATTACATGTCCAAAATGTTCTAACTTTTGCTTTTTTTATGGTTTTGATGATTTCCCTTGGTTTTCCCAGGTGGCTTAAAAGAGACTATCACCCAGCCCAAAAAAGGAACAAAGCACCTCTCGATCAGCAATCAGCACTCAGGTTAGCATAGATGAATTCAAAGGTTAACATCAGACCAACAATCAAGTAAACAAAACCCCAATCAAGATACTGTCAAGGAAGCAAACAGCAAACAGCCCAACTAAAGAATCTCTAAGATTACCCCTACCAACACTGACAGGCAAATCACCAGAATATAAACTGACAGCAAACTGTGCTCCTTACTAGCACTGATGATGTTACCTAGTTAGGGTAATGAAATGTCTGCAAGAAAACAAGCAAGCTCAGAAAATACTAAGGACCACTTCTATATTCATGCATGCTTAGTGCTAATTACTGTTCAATAGATATGCAAAAATTCAAATTCCATGTAGATTTATAAAAACAGTTTCCTCCATTTATTGATTGATTGGTTTGGTTTGGTTTTTATCCTGCTTTTGTTACTTTATGTAACTGAAGGTGGCAAACATATACTGTATAATATTATTTTCTCCTATTTCCCCCACAACAACCCTGGAGGTGGGCTGTTCCCTGGGCTGAGAGAACGAGTGACTGGTTCAAAGTCACCCAGCTACTTTTCCTTTTTCCCCTTTTCCCTTTTCCTTCTCCCTTCTCCCTTCCTCCTTCTCCCCTGCTCTCCTCTCCTTTCTAAAATGTTAATTTTAGAGGGGATGTTGAAACAGAAATAACTGTATAAAGTTAATGTTAATAATATTGCAGTTGTTTGATTGATGACATGATGTTTCGTAGGCATGAAATGTAATAATAGACTCTTTCTGTTATAGTGTCTGGAAGGGAACATCTCGCACTTTGAAACTGACTGCCATTTAAAGCAAAAGAAGGTGAGAAAGGGGAGCGAGGAAGCTTAATGAGATACCACTAAATGCTAATCTTACAGTAATTCTATGACTTTTTTTTTTTCAGAAGCTCATATACAGGGAGTCAACTTCACCAGTTACTCTCTGCTTCACCAGTTACTCGCTGTAGAATGATATGGCGGGAAAGACAAGGAACAACCACCCAAAGAAGCTATATTCTTCTTGAAAACATATCTAATTAATTTATAAAGTGATTGTGAGGAACAAACTTAGGTAGGCTATTTAACTCCTCAGAGAAAGGCTGAAGAACAAAAATAATGAAAGATATGAATAATGAAAGATATGAAGAAAGATTGCAGGATTTGGGTTTGGCTAGTCTAAACTCTAGAGAAAAAAAGGACTGGGGGGACGTGATATCTGTATTCCAATGTTTGAGAGGCTGACACAAAGAGGAGGAAAGTCACTTGTCTGAAATAGTATAGGATCTGTTGCCTGAGCAGTGAGTTGGACTAGAAGACCTCCAAGGTCCTTTCCAATTCTATTCTGATTGATTGATTAAATTAATGCTAAACCAAGACATTTTCCTTCTTTTTTTTTCTTATGCAGTTCTCATTCATTTCATTATGACAGAATTTGCTTTTGAAATTTCTTTTAAAATAGAAGAGAATGTTGGTGAATTTTCCTGGAAGAAATCTAGCAAATTCTCATTTTATTAATTACAATCTGGCCAAGATTTGTCCATAGGTAAGGATTCCTTGTTTTCTAAGATTGGATCCACCACAAGGCAGAAGATAACTATATTCAGTGATTTATTGGTAGCATACACCTCCCAAAATAAGATGTTGCCCTGGGTTAACTCCATTCTCCTGGTTTTACCACTTGATGTAGCTACACAAATCATTTTAATGCTTAGTATTTACAAGAAGTAATAGTCTTACAGAGTGTAAAGTGGCATACAGCCTTTAGTCCCTCCAGAACTTCTTGCATCTGATGGCATTAAGTGCTGCCTCAAAAACATTGCTTATTTTTTGGTTGCTGCCAAGCTCCAGATCTGCTCTTAAGCAGTGTAGCTACTGAGCTTGCTAGCCAAGCTCCTAAATCAAGTTTCGGACAGGAATCACACCAGGATGCAATAGTTACTTTAGCTTGAGGTCTTGATAGCTAAGTGACAACCTGCTTGCTTGTCGTCGTTGTAAATCTCCAGATGTCACTCCCTGCTTCCTTGACTGTTGTTGGTTGTGAAGTCTTGTCCAACTCATCGCGACCCCATGGACAATGTTTTTCCAGGCCTTCCTGTCCTCTACCATCTTCTGGAGTCCATTTAAGCTCATCCATGCTGCTTCAGTGATTCCATCCAGCCACCTCATTCTCTGTCATCCCCTTCTTCTATTGCCCTCAATCTTTCCCAGCATTAGGCTCTTCTCCAGTGACTCCTTCCTCCTCATTAGGTGGCCAAAGTATTTGAGCTTCATCTTCAAGATCTGGCTTTCTAAAAAGCAGTCAAGGTTGATCTCCTCTAGGACTGACCAGTTTGATCATCTTGAAGTCCAAGGTGATCATTCTTTGGCACTCAATCTTTCTTATGGTCCAACTTTCACAGTCATACATTGCAACTGAGAAAATCATAGACTTGACTATACATACTTTTGTTGCCAGGATGATGTCTCTCTTTTTAGTACGCTGTCTAGATTTGCCATAGCTTTCCTCCACAGGATCAAGCATTTTTTTAAAAAAATTTCTTGGCTGCAGTCACCATCTGTGGTGATCTTGGAGCATAGGAAAATAAAATATGTCGCTACCTCCCTTTCTTCCCATCTATTTGCCAGGAATTGAGAGGGCCAGATGCCATGATCTTAGTTTTCTTAATGTTGAGTTTCAAGCCAACTTTTGCACTCTGCTCCTTCACCCGCATCAAGAGGCTCTATAGTTCCTCTTCACTTTCTGCTTTTAGAATGGTATCATCTGCATATCTGAGGTTGTTGATATTTCTCCCGGCAATCTTAATTCCAACTTTTGATTCAATTAGCCCTGCCTTTTTCATGATGTGCTCTGCATTTAAGTTAAATAGGCAGTATACAGCCTTGCTGGACTCCTTTCCCAATTTTGAACCAATCAATGGTTCCCTGTCCAGTTCTCACTGTTGTTTCTTGACCCTTGACTGTTTGCTTCTCCCTTTCTACTACATAGCCACACTGTTAGCTTTTCCTTTTATCAACTAATGGCACAGTAGGTTGATGTTGCCTATGGATAATAGCATGTTTCTGAAAACACTGGGGGATGGCTCAATTAGTCAGATAACTGGGATGCCAATATGGATACTTCCTCTTCCTCCCTCCCCGTCTTCTCATATTTCTCAGTCTGAAAACTTTTATGTCCTTTTGGAGGAAAGGATGAGCTGGGCTTCGCCTTGGGGAAGTGGAGTGGGAAGCATTTCACCTTGGCTGCTGCTACTCCGAAGCACATACAGGAATCATACTGTCACTTCCTCACATATTTCACATTATGAATATCCTGTTCTTTCATTGTACAACCTCCACCTACTAGCAACTTTTCTGGTTTCCTACAATCCTCTCCAGTGTCTCAACTCCTAACCCTAACTCCCAAGGGAAGACTTATTGCAGGTACTTCTGACATGGGAGTTTTCAATAATCATGTTACTGTTGCTAGTAAAAGAAGCCTTGCCCTTGATAAATTCTTTGAAAGATTGCTCTTTCCTGGAAAAAAATTAGGATCAATTTCTCTTCCCACATTATTGACAGAGATTTTTGAAAAGTCATTTGTGCCGAGCTCTAAAATGAATCAGTGTGGAGACAAAAAATGGTCACCTTTACTTTTAGATATTTTAACCACCTGATAATATGGTGATCTCTTTGAATCTCTCATGAAACTTAAACAGTAAGTTTCTGTGACTTAACTGATTACTTCCTTTGTAATTTTAATTATTTATTTGCATCTTCTTCTCTAGTTTTCTTTCATTTCCATCATGAGCCTAGTAAAACATCTTTGATTTTTTAACCTTTTTCTTTTGTTATCTTCTACTTTGATTTTTAAATTGCAGCATCACAACTTGTTTAAAGATGTGCTGATAGCATTTCATATGTGAATTTCCACAACCTATCTTTTTTACCATAATCATATTTTTGTTTAACAGCTACGTCTGAAAGAGTTTAAAGCTTGGGTTGACTCAACGTCATCCCAACTTTGCATTAGGTTATTTAGATTACTGGGTGTCAGGTACAGAGGAGAAACTATGTGTATCATGGCATATTGCAAACTCTGTGAACTTCATAAAAATAATTCTAGACTTTAAAAAAAAAAACAAGCAAGGAAACAAACAAAAAACATTCAAAGAAAAAATGTTGCTAAATTCATAAACAATCCAGGGATATTATCAAAGATCTATCAGAATTGTAGCACCTCAGCTGAAATTACTATGAAATATTATGGAAAGTATCACCATGGGGAAAAAAAATAAGCCCAGAGATAATATGCTTATGTGGGAAAAATAAATGTACCAAGCAATCTTAAGAGGAATCCTTGTTCGAATCATTGGACCAAGAGCATTAAATTACTGGAAGCCATGAAGGAAAGCAGTCTTGAAAGTGTGCTCATGGATTTTGTTCTTGTAAAATCACTAAAACATGCAAGCCTTCTTATCAGATTCCACCTAAAGCTCCTTATTCTGTTATAATAGCCTGGATTCTTTTGGGGAGAGATAACTATTTCAGATAATCCTTTTTCGTGAACAAGTGACTTAACAGAACACTTTGATGCAGAATGAAAGCTACATTTCTTCTTTTTTTTCTTCATCAGTCAAGATAATTCATTTATGGAAATACAAAGCAGTCAGTTCCCATGTTATACTTGTATATGTATATTTGGCAAAGAAAACCTGGAAAATCAAGGTTGATTTAAATAAATGATTTTATATCCTTTAAATAACTTTTTCCCTATTCTGACAAGTCTTTTAGAAATACAAAATTGAAGAAGAGGGGAAAGAGTCTTTTTGCTGAAGTGGCGAGGCATCGGATTTTCCTTGACAATGCAAAATTATCATTTTGGTACAAGGTCTGGAGCACGGGTGTCAAACTCGTGGTGTCACGTTGCCATCATGTAATGTTTTGCAATGTTTTTTTCCCCTTCACAGAACTGGGGTGGGCATGGCCTTCACATAATGTATCCGGCCCACAGCCGCCAGTTTGACACCCCTGGTCTGGAAGGAGGTTTCTTTCAGTTATCTCCCCCAGGACCAGCCAAAGTGCTTTCAGGATCATTTCTGGAACTGGTCAGCCTGGAAGAGCTGAGTGAATGCCACTGAAGCGTATTGGCCTGCATGTTCAGGTGGGAAGAGGCATGGAGAACTCAGCAATATGAAATAAAATGTCTTTTCTTATCTGGGGAGTTCTTGGTATGTTCTCTGAGTGAACAGGGGTGCGATTCAACCACTATAACAACCGGTTGGGTGAGAGTGCACTTCATGCGTGCTCCGCATTTTAAAAAACTAATATTTACCTTCAACTGCAGCTGAAGAAAACAGCGAAGGCATGGCAAACAGCTCTGCCACACAAATCAGGTGTGCTCTATAAAAAGAAGGAAGAAGAAGGAGGAAAGAAGAAGGAAGAAGGAAGAAGGAAGAAGGAAGAAGGAAGAAGGAAGAAGGAAGAAGGAAGAAGGAAGAAGGAAGAAGAAGAAGAAGAAGAAGAAGAAGAAGAAGAAGAAGAAGAAGAAGAAGAAGAAGAAGAAGAAGAAGAAGAAGAAGAAGAAAGAGGAAAGAAGAAGAAAGAAGAAAGAAGATGATGATGATTGGAATCACCAAGTTTGGGAGACACTCTTGGTCAAACCTTTAAGAGAAGCTCCTCTCAGCATCAACTGTTGTGCAAACTGTAAAGAACCATGCTGATAGGAACTCTGAATGACATTGAAGCAAAGCAAAATGGACCTTTTGTGTCAGTCTTCAAAGCAAAGGGGCCACTGTGGTTTCACAAAGCAGTGTATTGAAGAAAAGCACTCCTTCAAAGCTATAGAGAGACCAAACACCTGCATAAAGGGAGTGACAATTAGAAAGTAGAAGCTAAGAGTGGGAAGAAAGCAAAGAAACCTGGGCTTTGATATCATGTAGTTAGATTTGCTGTGATCTTTTGAAGAAATGTAGGAGATTACTGAATCAGGTGATTATCTTGTTTGTCCCCTCGAACAAGAGTGGCTGTATCACTCCTGAGTATTCCCATGAATTGAAGTAGACCAAATATTACTGGCTTAGCTATCACTAATTCTGTGGAGAAGAATTCTCTTGAATTTTTTCACACTTTCATTCAACTATATTTTATATCATAATTACACATATTTAATTATATAACTTGGATAAGGAGCTTTGATGATAATAGTTTGCTGTTTTTTGTTTTGCTACTGAAATCAGTGGAAACAAATAGATATTTTCTCCCATCAATTACCATATTTTAATTTTATCCAACATCTAACACATTATCTTAGTACGTAGTTACCAACAAACTTAAATTAAGGCCATGAGAATTTGAATTGGAACTAACTATAATGCTACAAATATATGTTGAACAACTTTGATGTTCATTTCCTTTTCTTTTTGCAGCCCTGTTTATATTCTCATTTTCTTTCCTAAGCAGTTGATTAAGAACTAATGTCATGCTGTTGCCCCTACTGTTTTCTTAGCCAATGCTAGTATTAAATCCTCTTCCATTTAATTACTGACTTTGCTAAATATTCTGTGTTGCCTATCTCTTGTTTTAACTTTGAGAATTTCTAAATTAAATTGGAATAGCATCATTTGTAATTTATTCCTATTTTCAGTTTGCATCTTTTCTTCTCTTGTTTATAAACCAAGGCACATATACTCATGGGAATGTGGATGTGGTTGCAGCTGAATCAATATCCTTTTTTGTGTGCAGCTTTTAAATTAATATGCATTTCTCACGTTTTATCTGAAACAGGCTGCTTTGTAATTATGGTGAGGTGTTAACCTTCAGGCACTCTCAACTGCTGGGAGATAAACACCTAATGATTTTATTAACACCAAACAATAACTGTAACTGGTCTGCTTAACTCTGAGACCTACTACAAGGCAGAACATCACATAGAATTACTAGCTATAATATACATATTTCACCTTTTTAGCTTTGCATTCTGATTAACTCAAGACCCTTTCTTGATTCAGAAGTGATTCTGAAAGCTTATAATCAGATGCTACTAACACTTAATCTATTAACCCATGCCACAGTACTTATAATTCTCAAACGTATAAGACATCCTTTCCAAGTACATGGGTTGTAAGTGTTATAATACAGGGAGTTTATCCTGTGCAGACGGGTTCAGAGATAAACTTGAAGAAGGAATACAAGAACTGTTAAACAAACAGAATCACTTTGTACCATGAGGTGGGTGGCAAATAAATAAAGTCAATTTAAACCTCACATGGCATGATTGAACCTTGATTTTGGCACTGGAGAAGTTAAATCATGTCAAAAAATATTTCCAGAAGTTATTTATGAATGGTTTCTTTTGAATCTGGTTCGTCTCTAATTTTAATGCCTTCATTGCATCACTGCCCTACACTTTCAAGCGTAATTACTGCTGTACATTCAAATCTATAGATCTTGAATTGTTTGCAGTTTGTCTATGCCCTGCATTTTTTCATTAAGTGATTTAGAACTTTCCTACATATAACACTCCAGTTATGTTCTAAGATGGTGCAGTAACCTCCAACACCTACATCTGTTTTTATTTAATGCACACACATATTGAATATATTAAACACATATTGCTGGAAACAGTTCATCAGTTTAGCTGTAGCCTCAAAATATTTAACTTTTCCTATGGCATATATGGGAAGATCAAACTGGTCTCCTAATATGTTGCAATGGAACCATTGTTATGGTTTTGGTTGAGTAGATGTTCATGGCTTGGTTGAATGTAAGCTTGGGATTTTCAAGAAGTGTCCTCTTCAAACTTCTGTCCTTGATGTGAGACATAGTTTTACCACTCAACATCAAATGTCTCTATCCTGACATTCACAGTCTCTTAGAAACATCTTTCTCATTCTGAACTACTGCTTTTCAAACAGTGGGATTTTCTTTGGTTCATAGTAAGTTAATAATGCCAGCAGGGTCTCCCTCAGAATGCTCCTTGTTCCCTCTGAATATACATTTGCATAAAATTAACAATTTCTACACCACCATCTCCTCTGATGCGGTGATCGTCCTGTCTGCAGGCTTCTTGGATGCTTTGGTCACAGTCAGGTAAAGCTTTAACTTCAGCACCCACCTGTGCCAATTTTCTCTCAGGTTCCCAGTTAGCATAAATTCTGAAGGAGCAAGAGGTAAAAGGCTTTCTCTTCCCTGGGGTGTCTGTTACATTCTTTCTTTCCTGGGGTGACTGTTACATTTTCTCCCAGGCAACCTGCTCTGATCTTGTGTTTGGATGTTGGCCTAGAGGCCCTTGAATCAGAAAGTGTAGCCAAGCAAGTTAGCATGTCAGCAAATAAACAACTGTAAACTAGCTGATTAACTCTTGAGTCCTACTTCTACCAGTGAACATCCAATAAAATGAGCAATTGTATTTATTTATTAAAGGTGTAATAACAAGCATCACATTACTTTTGAGCATTTGAAGCTTTCTAAAGTTCTCTGGCAATTTTAAGATGTGTCCTGGTGAGGAAATCTGGGAGTTTACGTCCACATATATAAAAGTTGACAAGTTTGAGAAACACTACTGTGAGAGGGGAGGAATGGAAGACAACAAACATGAGTAAAAATATAGCAAATACATCATAAATGTAAATGACAAAAAAGGAGAAAAACATCTTGGTGTTTGGAACCTCACGCTTGGAAGAGAAATGGGAAAACTGTGTAAGCATCTGTAAATATATATTTTAAGCCTTAGAATCATGAGGTTATTGTGGGTTATGCAATCCAGGTTATGATGTGTCTGTGACTGCTTTCAGTGTTGAGTTTTTATAGCTTCTGTATTAATAGAAAGCAGGCACTGAAATCTTAATACTCTTCATAGGAGCAGAATCTCTATAATTCTCATTACAGTAGAACCTCTAGTTACGACCATAATTCATTCTATAACTTTGGTCACAACCTGATTTGGTCATGACCCAAACCTAATTTTGGAAGTTTGGCACTTACAAAAAAAATGGCATGGAAGGGGAAATTGTCCATGGCATCAGAACCCGATTTGGTCGTGGTCAGAAGCATTCGTGACCAGAGGTTCTACTGTATATTTCAATGGCTCAAAAAAATTCCAGGAAGCTGAACAGAAGTCGTATATAACATGAAGCAATGCTGAAAGCTTCAATGGCCCTTCTTTAATATCATGCAAAAAATGCTAATTCTGTCTAGTTGAACATAAGGCAAAACATAACTAAGGTAGTTGCTGTAATTGAACTACAGAACCTTAACTGTTCTTTGTATAAAATCCATGTTTCCTTTCAGGCTACATTTGGATTAATTCAAGTTTCTCTATTCCTTTTTTTAATTACATGAGATCTGTACAAAGCCTTAAAAACACAAGAGGGAAGGGGAAGAAAAAGAAGATGGAGCCTTAAAAATATGAGGACTACTTTATGGTGATATTCTGTTTGCTAGATTTGTATCTCACATTTCTTCCAGAATTGCAAGGTGCTATACAAAACACTGTCTTTATTCTCTGTAACAAAAAAAACCTATAAAGTAGATTAATTGACTGAGAGTGACTGGCCCAAAATCACCCAGGCCATTCCCAAGGGTGAATTGAAAACTGTGTTTTTTCAGTCTTGGTCTAGATTGGTAGATTATTTAAACCAGCAAATTTCAATATACCTATTCAGTCTTGGTCACTGTTAAACCAATAAAGACTATAATTACTTGATGAATTTATGAATAAGAAATGCACTGATTCTTAACAGTCAATTGCAACCTTATTATATATGAGAGGAAAACATGAAACACCAGATATCTGTCAAAAGCTAAAATTATGAACTATTGGATAGTTACTGGAAAAAACAAAGTTAAGAGATTGCTCATCACTTAATGAAGAGTTAGAATTATAGAATTGGAAGTTATTGCAATGATCATCTAATCCAACACCCTGCTCAATGCAATATCCATTAGAACATTTTTGACAGATTATTATCCAGCTTCAATATGAAGACTTTTAATGAAGAATTCACCACTGTATATGGCAACCTATTTCCCTGGTCACAGCCCATACAGTTCAGAAGTCACTTTTGATCTTGAATTTAAACTTCCTTCCTTATAGTTTTAAGTGAATGGTTCTGGTCCACCCTTATGAGCAATGCAAATTAAGTTCACTCCCTACATAATGTGACAGTCCTTCAGATAATTGAAGACTGTTATTGTTTATGTCTCCTCAAGGCTGTCTCTTCAGTAGACTAAACAATTTAAATATTTTTTGTAGACTTGGTGTCCAATCCCTTGACCATCTTGATAGCTTTCTCTGAACTTGTTCAAGTGGTCAACAACATTAAGTATCTGGAGGTGCAAATAACTAACAATCTGAACTGGTCTCTCCACACGTCAATAAAGTGTGCAAACCACCATTTTCATTTCCTGCATCGGATGAGGAGAGCACATCTTTCTTTTCTGTCCTGGCCACTTTTTACAGAGGCACAATTGAGAGTGTTTTAATAAACTGCATCACTGTTTGGTTTAGTGGCAGCAACACCTCAGATAAATAGTCCATACAGGAAGTGGTAAAGACAACTAAGAAGATTATAGGAAGCTTACTTTCTGTTATTCAGGATACTGCTTATAAGCCCTATATACTTAGACCTCAAAGCATTGTTAGACACCCCACACACCCACTTTACAGTCTGTTTTTGTTTCTCCCTCTGAGAGGAGGTTTCAGAGTATTTCTAGCAGGACTACCAGATTCTGTAACAGCTTTGTTCCCTATGCCATCTGTTGGCAAACTTGCAAGATTTATTTTTATTGCCATGTACATGCATACATCCAAACTAGATGGTGTTGTTTCTCTGTGTCATATAATATATGTGGGTATATGCATAATTTTGTATTTATTTATGTGTTTTGTCATGTTTATATAGTGTATATTGCATGGTGACCCTTTGAGAGCCGAATACAACAAAATTTCATTTTAAGCTAATTAGTGTACATTCAAAGTGACACAATTATTCTAAGTCTCCTAAGTTGTTGATCTGTGGTGCTCAGAACGGGATACATTTCTCCAAATGAGTCTTACCAGGGAAGAATAGATTAGAACAATTACTTCCAATAGTCTGAAATCTATTAACAGACCACAAGATAGCCTTGCTTTTTATTTATTTACTAAATTTGTACGCCACCCATCTCACCTATAAAGTGGCTATAATCAGCTTCATCACACTTTTGGCTCTTATTAACTTGCAGACAACAAGGGCACAAAAATCCTTTTTACTTACATTACTGCCAAAGTTGGTCTTTCTTTCTCATGTCAATTTTCTCCTATCTGAACACAAAATTTAAATTCTATTAATTTCAGTCCAAGCCTCACGCCTGTCTATCTTTTTTTTTTTTTTAATATCCCTGACCATTCTCCTCCTCTTGAACTTCTGGAAAAGAAATTGCATACTGAAAATAGTTCTGCGAAAAGTGGAGCCAACAACTGCAGTGGAATGGAAAGCCAGAGAATAGACCAGGTCTTTGTAATTACTCTCTGGACAAGGAGAGCATTTGTGACTGCCCACAAATGTTTCAGGCAGTTGTTCCTCATGAGGTGACAACAAGACAACAATCTCTGTTAGGTTTAGACCTCTGGGAGATGAGATTACTCAACCTGAAGGCAATGCATTTAAAAATTCATTGAGTTTTTTTTTAATTATCTTCAGAAATTGCTTGTTAACTGTTAGGAACATTTGGATCAGTAAGTTTTACAGCCCAGGTGACAAGATAAATTTCCTTCCTCCCTTAGGATAGAAGTTTTAAATATAAATACAAAGAGATTGTTAATGAACAACCAAAGGACAATTAAAACTTTGATCTGGATAGTTATAAAGGATTAAGGATCCAGAGGAATTTGAAATAAGATTTTGATTTTTTTTATATAAGAATCCTTCCCAATGGAAATTACTTTTGTTTTGAATTCTTAAGAAGAAAAGGATAGGATGGGACTATGAAATTTGGACACTAGATGGAACTAGAAGGAATTAAAGATTACAATTAATGAAGATTAACTAATAAAGCAAAATATTTTAACACTGGATATATTGAAGGATATTTCTGAACAATGGACCTAGATGTTAATTTTAAGAGTGTCTCTCTCTATAGATAAACTGTGTCTAAAATATGTTATGGCAGAGGAAGAAGTTTTTCCAAATAAGACTGAAATTGATCTGAAAGTAAATTTTAAAATCATAGGCTACAAGAATAATATGGGAAAAGATGCTTGTGAGAGATTATGCCCATGAAGAGGATGCTGGTCTGATGGACTACAGTAGTTTCCCGGGAAGGAAGGAGCACATTGCAGAAAGTGGGAAAGATGAGGAAGCAGGATAGGAGAAGAGGGCAAGGATAATTACTTCATAGAATATCTCATGGTATATCTATTATGGTAAGAGTTGTTAGGGTTTAGTCTGTCAAGATTCATGTCAGCTAAGCCCAAGAACAATATAGAGCAATTAATCAAAATTAAGTTCTTTATTTGCTTACACTTAACAGACAGAATCTTGCCGGATTAAATCTGAAGATGAACAACATTATTGAAATAATGCTTCTCCAACTTTTCCTGCAATCACATCTGGAAAAAAAACAACACTCTTTTCTTTGCTTCCTCTATACTAATTTTCAATATTTTCCTCTAGTCTCTTGGAACTGCCATAATTAGCTTGGGGAAGGAGAAATCAATAAATAAAAAGTCAAACAAGTCACAACTTCAAATCTCAAAAAACATGCTCTGCCTTACATATTGGCAAAAAAGATCACAAAATAAAATACAAGCTGAATGGACATGACCTTGTAGATGACCCCCACTCTGTCAAGGACCTTGGAGTACTCATTTCTAATGATCTAAGTGCTAGAGCTCACTGTAATAATATAGCCAAAAAGGCAGTAAGAGTTGTAAACCTAATCCTGTGTAGCTTTTTCTCCAGTAATATTGTACTAGAGCATACAAAACATTTGCTAGATCAAATCTTGAATACAGCTCATCTGTCTGGAACCCACATTGCATATTGGACATTAACACAATCAAGAGAGTCCAGATATATTTCGTGAGAACAGTCCTCCACTCCTCTACTTGTAACAGGATACCTTATGCCACCAGATTTGAAATTTTAGGTTTAGACAACTTAGAACTATGTCAACTTTGGTCTGACCTAAGTGTAGTACATAAAATTATCCATTGCAATGTCCTACCCATCAATGACTACTTCAACTTCAACCACAACAATACACGAGCACATAATAGATACAAACTCAAGGTAAACTGCACCAAACTCAACTGTAGGAAATAGACTTCAGCAACAGAATGGTTAATGCCTGGAACATTCTACCTGACTGTGGTTTCTTCCTAAACCCCAAAAACTTTAACCTTAGACTGTCTACTGTTGACCTCACCCCCTTCCTAAGAGGTCTTTAAGGGGTGTGCATAAGTGCACCAAAGTACCTACCATCTATGCCCTAATTCTATTCTTATTTTATTCTTATCCATTTCATGTATTAATAATCATATTTATACTTATATATGTTATCTAATACATGCTCGACAAATAAAATAAATAAATAAAATAAAATAAAAATAAATTGATGTTTGCTTAACTTAACTTTCAGCTGCTATCACCCTCCAAATGATGAGTCCAAAATAACCTTAAACATTCCTGATGCATTTCTGACCTCTTAGGAAACTATATCCTGGTGAATTGAACCTGTTTCTTGATGAAAAACAGATTATTTCAGTCATCATGACTTTCTATCAAATTCACACCAAATAATATTTTTCCCTGCTACACCCATTAGTCAAGGCAATTTATCAAAGATAACCATTACTAGTGAACTGTTGTCAAAACTGAGTAACTGATCCTGAATGTCATATCAAAACCTTCCTAATCGTACTTGAAAGTTCAGATTAAATCCTTTTATTTCAGTTAGGCTTTGGCCAACCTCGAAATGTGCTTCAAATTCACTCCTTGGGAGTTGTTTTGAAGGACAGGTTACACAGACGCTTAATTGGAGGCAATATTTTATAGAGGGAGGCATAAATTCACTGACTCATAACAAGAACAGATCTTTACTTATCTGTCCCAATGGCCTAGAGATAAATGATGAAACTAATGATTAAGCAAACCATCATAATATCAATAACAGCATATGCAGGACATAAGGGGAAATTACTTTGCTTCATTTACTTAACAAGTGAAGTTTACTTTTAACAACCTGAAGTCATTAACATCTAGTTAACCAGTCAAGGTTTTAATAGACTTTCATATACTACATCAAAGCTACATCAACATAACAGTTTTTAGATTCCTTACAATCACTGAGGAAATAATTATGACAATTGCTTTAAAGAAATAGAGAAAAAAGATAAAGTGCATAAGAATGTGCATTCATATCTACTTTTTTTTTTACTTTGACCAAAAAGCATCTCAGCTACAGTTTATAGCAGCAAAACGTGCATCATAATAAAGTTCAAAGTGGAATTAGGATTTAAAACCTAAGGGGAAGAATTTGAAAGACACATTGCATTATCCATTCAATAGGGCCATGTCAGTGGTCACTCGATGTCAAGAACAGAAATTAAACTTTAAGTCAAGGCTCCACAAGAAATTGATGCAGCTCTGTGAGTGACTAAGGGCAAAAGAGTTAATTCAAGTATAGCCAATGTTGTATTGTTGGGAGAAATATCCATCTGGTTCAGTTCCAAGCCAGGAAAAAGACACTGGAAACATGGAGGCTGATTGGAAAGATGGTTTAATGATGAAACAGAACTACATAGGTTCTGGGCAGCTGACCACATGGAGTTAAGTGTGTGGGGTGTATGTATATCTTCTCTTGGGTTTTGCACTTGAACTTCCTGTTCCTGAACATGTATTCTATTGGCTGTTGTCAGACTCCCATGGGGCCTAGGAGTTTGTCTGAGTTAAGTTTGGTTGAAGTTTCTAAGAGTGATATAATGAAGGCTTGTTTCTAAGGGTGATGCAATGCAGGCTACTTCAGCAGTTTGAGTCTCACTAGCTCAAGGCTGATTCAGCCTTCCATCATTCCAAGGTTGGTAAAATGAGGATCCAGATTGCTTGTGGGCAATATGCTGACTCTGTAAACTGCTTAGGGAGGGCTGTAGAGCACTGTGAAGCAGTATATAAGTCTAAGTGCTATTGCTATTGTGTTGGGCAATTCCCATTGTGGCTGAGGGCTAATCCTACTTTTGTTGGATCTTGGATGAGGGTGTTTGCTTATGAATATAGCTAGCTATCTCTTTATCCCTTAAATGCTGAAATCTGTTGAAGGCTATTAAGAAAGGTGGGAGCTGCTTTCCAAGGGCATATTTCTCCATTTCTCATCCAGGGAAATATAATGTTCTGCCTTTTTAATATTTCTCAAAATATTCCGTTCTTCTAGGAGAGGGGTGGGTGCTAACTTTCTACAACATCACTAGAGTTTTACTTCTTGATCAGGGGCTCTTGGACATTTCTTCTCAGCTAACAGAATTGCAGGCCTGAAAAAGTTTGAAAAGCCGTGGTCTGAGGAATGATTGACCCATTCAGAAAAATTACTATGTATATTATGCACAAATTAATTTAATGGCAATGTTATATTTTCCCCTTTCTGTAATATTGCACATGGAACCTTCTTGGAACTGCTGAAATGACTATGTTGTAAATCATCAGTCCACAGTACACTGATGATATTACCTAGTTTGGGTAATGAAACATCTGCAAGAAAACAAGCAAGCTCAGGGAACACCAAGGACCTCTAATTTCAACACTGAGCTACTTATATTCTTTATTGTGACTGGAAATCTCCATAGACTATTGCAAACTCCCCAAGAGACTTTGTTTTTCAATTGTGAAATATGACATAGACCAAGCTGAATCTACGGTATCAGCTTTTGTCCTTGCTGTTGTCTACATGCTAAGTATTGGCAATCTCAAATATTTAATATCAGTGTTTTAAATATAATGTGAATCTGTCAAACATTCTCTTCTCTTTTCTTAAAAGGCTGATTTTGCATGATAGACATTCACTTAGCTTATTTTACTGACTAAGTATTAAAAATTCAGCTGATTGCTTGATCCCAGGAGCTATTATCTAAATGGATCTTCAATATTGACAAAACAAAGTACTTCCTGCATAATTAATATAATTAATATATGGAATTCATTGCCACAAGACATATAGTGTTCATTAGCAGAAATGACATCTTGAAAAGCTGAGTTTGTACAAGATAGGTATATTTTTGAGTATTATTCTTTACATTTAAGAAAAGTTAGGGTCTGAATCACAGATCACCATGCACTGGGAACAACTAGCAAATTATTTTGGCCATGTATTGAGATAAATTAGCTCCTTTCTTCTCAGCCTTTTGGCTAAGTTCAAGTATAGCCCATGTGGTTCATTCTTGGTTCAAATGTGCCATGTGAATCCAAAACATTGTTGCATCACCCATCATACAGCTAATCATGGTTAAGTATTTTGTGTAAACACAGCCAGAGAGGTCACAAATTAATACACACATTACACATGTATAAGTTCACTCCATAGTTCAATATTTAAGTATTAAGCAAGAAAGCCAAAGCCTCTGATTTGGGCATCTGTTGCTGGATAGATCCATTCTAAAATTCAGAGGAGAGCTTAAAAACCTGTTGACACAAGCCCTCCCTGGATCAGATTCCTCCTGATGTTAAAATTTTTACAATCCAAATAATCATATATGCCAGCCTTGCTGATGATGCATCTGAAGCATGGCATATCCAAAACACAAAACAGCTCAGAGAAGGCTGAATTTCAATTAAAAAACAATAAGTGATGGACAACATTCCAATGTTTTCTCTCCTGAGGAAGCCTTTTATTTGTTGGATTGATTTATTCTGCAGCAGGGAGATGCAGCTATTGCCAAATTTTAAAGTGGTATTACTTGGCAGTAGATATGTCACATGTTAATTTATTGGGTATAGCTCTCAGCTATTCAGCATACTGTACAATGAAAGATAGCTGAATATGCATGAAGGTTTTCATTTCCTGGAATGATGATCATGTTTTTGCTTAAGAGTAGTGGCTGTTTTCACATATGAGTTACCATTTTGGATTCGCTAACACAAGCAATTTGCTTAAATTGTTCTGGACCTGGTGCTATTTAATTGCTCATGGAAATGACTTCAACGCCCAGCATCTGCTTGCGATGAAGCAGGATGAAGCCTTATGTATAAGTTTTGCACACAACATCAAGAAAAAGACATACATAACCTATAACACAGGAACATTCATAAAATAATGCATTAAAAATTACAGCTGCTGCCAGTGGAGATCATATCAAGGTTAACTGCCAAGAAATGTAATGAAAACCTAGAAATGTGGAACTTGTGAAACAGTAGACAAATGTTTTATAAATAACACCTCATTACCAGAACCAGAAGAATTCTATTACAGACCAAGGGAACAGGTAACAGTAATTGGAAGATAACTACTTCAAATCAAATATTATCATTGCCAGATCTATCTTAAATGTCAACAGGAAGCATGATAAAATCATTCCTTTTTGCTTTATTAAAGCATCTGTTCCACTTGAACTATCAATTGATATCCATATATCGCCATTAACCTAGATTTATACTGGGAATTATATCTAGGAGGTGGCTTCTAAATAGGACATGATAGTAAATCACAGCTCTTCATGTATTTAAGTCCTTATTCAGCACTTGGGTTGGCTTAGCAGAAGACTGAGATATGATTCAGCTAGATTAGAATCTTTATTGCAGACCAGAAAGAAACATTAAAGCAGTCGACTGCCTACTACAAAGGAAATAATTCAGAGTCTGTGTATATCTGCAGTATGTTCAAATTCAAGTTCCTCTTTCTTCTTGAATTAATGGATGCTTGATTGTTGTGGGTGGCTGAGATATGTTTACATAATAGTGAGCTCTAGCATGGGAACAGCTGTATCATATCTTGGTGGCTCTGGGCCTTACACCTGAGCTAAGGTAGACTGGAGCAGGGGGTTCCAATCTTGGCAACTTTAAAACTTGTGGACTTCAACTCCCAGAACTCTGGGAGTTGAAGTCCAGAAGTCTTAAAGTTGCCAAGATTGGAGACCCCTGGACTGGAGGACTTCACTCTTTGTACTTAGCCACACAGTCACATGCCTCCAACACCTTCAGGTCTGGAGCACCTGGTTATTCCCATGGGCATTGGGTTAGGAGCCCATTTGGCAAATGGGTTTTGAAAATGAATGTGCTGTGATTTATTCTTGATTATATTGTGCTTCTGTGGATTTTATGTTCATTAGTTATTTTGTTTTGTTTTTTAATCTTATGTGAGCTGCATGAATCAATGCCCCCCCCCCCTTTCTGTTCTTCCATAAAGCCTTGGAAAGCTTGGTCCTTCCTCTTGGTTTTAGGCCAACAAGCAGGATGTGGTCACAAAGAATGAAGCATTTGAATTTGTCACCTGTTATTCTGTTGTTATCTGGTCTATTTATTGTACTGTATATTCCTTGTTTTTATACCCTGACAAATTGTAAAGTTGCCCAGAGTTGCCTTTTGTGAAATGGGTAGCCCTATAAATCCAACAAGCAAACAAATAATATACAAATAAATCTTACTTATCAAAATCTTAAACATCCTGTCAGCCTTTGACAAGCCAATATTTTTTCACAGAAGAATCAGTGAGGAAAGAGTTGTTGAAATGATTAGTGGATGTTTTCTTACATAGAGCTCAAGATTTTGTAGGCAGTGGAGACTCTAGAATCATGATCCAATTCACAAAAAGCAAAATCTGTTTATTCTTCTGTTCTAGACAGATGAAAAGGAAAATTTGTCAAATAAATTATTCACTACACAAAAAAAAATCAACCTGCTTTTGTAATAAATAGCCTAGGGGAACTGAAAAGACAAGGAAAGCAGACAAGCCACAAAATCTACAGTAATTTGAAATCTACTTTGAAGTCTGGAATCTCCTACCATGAAGCACACACACACAAAAAAAATGGTTGTGAAGCACACAAAAAATGGCTGATATGAATCAATGAAAAATTTAAAAAATTAACTAAAATGTTAATAAGCAACAGATCCACATTAATTACCGGTACTGGAACTTTCTATTTATTACTATGGCAACAGAATCCTGTAGATATAGATTTCTATCAAAATGGTGAGTGTTAGTATAAATTGCCAATATAAATAGTATATTTGTCAGAAAAAGAACATGCATTCACAATACATTACATGATTGTAGAAAAAATATAGTTTTCTAAATGTATTGTCATTCACCTATTTATTTATTTATTTATTGCTTTCAGCAATTGTCTATCTATTACATGATTTTCCAAATCTTGTTACGCATCCAATTTCCATTTGCTAGCTAGAGTATGATCTTTGCCATTCCTGGGCAAAATTGAGAAGGTGTAGATTTGTGATGGAGTTTCACAGAACATAATGTCTGCAGTAGTGTAAAATTAAGAAAGCCCTTCCCCTTTCATATTTAAGAGCCAGTAGCTGGATTCCTACAAAATGGCAACCCTGAGTACAGGTTATCTAGACTAATCTATTATGTTTACATAACAGTGGCCAAACCAAATAACTATAATATTGTATGAGTTTAAATATAACCAGCAGAGTAGAATAATGGCAATGTTTCCATAGCATATTAAACCAACAAACGACTCAAATGCATCCTAGAACAGATACCAAACTTTGGAATCATGTTTAACTCTGGAATCCATTTATAATGTTAGTGTGAAGCAGCCAATTTATATTTCATTTCATTATTTTAGGGTTTATTTTTAAAAAAATAGAGCTCAAAAATACAATCTTAAGAACGTGAAAAATATCTGATTCTGCATTGGCTGAAATACGAAGACCCATATGTCTAACAGCTGAAAATGGTTGTTTCCCTCATATTTCCAAGGGACTGGACATTTTATCCATCAGGATTTATTCATATGTCTTCAGAAACTCTAAATTGACCCTAAAATGATGTCTCTTCAGAGAAGAAGCAAGGAAAAGCATTTGTGCATTTGAGTAAAATTCTCAGCTAAAATGAGCTGATAATTTTTGCTGAATACTTTTTTTCAACTGTACTTTATCAGGCTGAGCTTTTCATAGCTGCAAATCTGATACCAAGGGCAAGAAAGGAGTCACAGAATCTAAAATCTCCATAGGAAATATGACTGTAAAAAGTGAAATGTAGCTTATTATGGTATATTTGACCACCTATATTTTAAATCCTTTCATTGATACATGTTTTCCAATCTTCAGCTTTCACTTGGACTATTTTTAGATTCCAAGAGTGTCAAAACTTCTATAGCCCTTGGCCCACTTCCCATTGTAATAGTTTGTTTGTACATTATTGATTTTAAAATTCAGCTTGAATAAGTAAGATGTTATATTTTTGTAAAGTGAAGGCATTTACTATAGGCCAAAGTAGGTTAGAATAGAATAGAATTCTTTATTGGCTAAGTGTGATTGGACACACAAGGAATTTGTCTTGGTGCAAATGCTCTCAGTGTACATAAAAGAAAAGATACATTCATCAAGAGTTAAGAGTCATAAGGTACAACACTTAATAACAATATATGTCTGTCATCTATCTCCTCTTTAGCTTCAGTCAGCAAGTACCTGTACTTAATGTACTAAGCTTTTTGATTGTGTATTTTCTTTTATTTTGATTACTTATTTTCTTTAACAACGCCAGTGTACAGATGGATGGAAACCAATCAAGGAGAGAAGCAACCTAGAATTAAGAAGGAATGTCCTGACAGAACAATTAATCGATGGAATGACTGGACTCCAGAAGCTGTGGGTGCTCCAATACTGGAGGTTTTTAAGAAGAGATTGGACAAGCATTTGCATGAAATGGTATAGAGTCTCCTGATTGTGCAGGAGGTTGGACTAGAAGACCTCCAAGGTCCCTTCCAACTGTTACTTTGTTATTCTACACCACAGGATTTCTGTGGTGAGCACCCACATACACACACACTGTCTAATTTCTCTTAAGCCTCTTCATTTTCACCTTTAGTCTATTTACATTCACATACTTACTTCCTTAAGGGTTATTCATTATTTTGATATTGCAAATACAAACATGGCACAGCCTTTTTCTGCTCTCCCCACAGACACAACATATTCTTGAACTGCAGTGTTTAATCTTTAAATTTCCTGAACACCCCACAAAAAAAACTGAAATGTTCCTCTGACTCTTTTTCCTCTGTGTTCACAATCAAACCCAGAACTAATATATCCATGAGGTAACTCAGAAAGTCCTGTCTTGAATCCTGGAATCTCTTTTCTATATTACTTATCTAACATTACCTAATGACCGCTTTATGGCTTAAGATCAACAGAGTCACTCTTTTTTGATGGAAGATAAAACATTTCCATCTACCTCCAGTATAATTGTTTATGTAGCTTACAGCTACCTAAGTGAGAAAAGACAGTGTGGTCACAAATCACAGGAGTAAAGTTTCAAGTGGACCAATGAGGCAAGTTTGCTGTTTGTTTTACAGGCTGTTGATAAATCTGCCAGATATTTTCTCTGCCAAAAAAAAAAAAAATGGTTAAGGTAATAAATGCTCCGGGACTTGGACAAATTTCAAGGGCAGACAGAGAGATATGAAATGGCTGTAAAAACTCCTTCATTTGCTATATTATTGCCATAAGCCAAACCCAACACAAAAGAAGAAAACTCAGAACACTTTTAAAAATAATGCATTTAAAATCTTGGTATTATAGGATGGAGGTTCTCTCTAAAAGGTAGAACAGGCTTGTGGTCTAAATTATAAGCTTTTTTTTCTGATAGATTAATTTCCTTAATATAGTGAATATTTTTTTAAATGAAGTAACATTTCTGTGTTACCGTCTTTGACCAACATTACAAATAAAAGGAAGAAAGTAGAATCTTGCATCAAACCAATTATCGAGAAATTATCATAAAACAAAAGAAAAACAACAAAAGAAGAAGAACAAAAGAAGAGTCAACATTTTCCTCCATTATATGGCTTAGTAAAGTGTTTAGCAATTGGGTTGTGAGGGAGGAGTTAACATTGTTTAAAAATAATGAATAATCTGTATAATTGTATAATTATGTAAATAATTAGGACAGCAAAGAGTGAATTGGGATCAGTGGTGTATTAACCATTAAGCAAACTAAGCACATGCTTAGGGCACCAGGCCCAAAGGGGGCACCATAAAGTTGAGAATATGGCTTCATTTGTACAGTATGTACAAAGAAGAAGGGCACCAAGATTTGCCAGTGCTTAGGGCACCAGTGAGCCTTAATCTGCCACTGGTTGGGATATCATATAAGACTTGCCATCAAAAGAAGTGAACAAGAGTTCCTATTTGCTAGAATTAGAATTAGAATTC
Source organism: Notechis scutatus (assembly GCF_049901735.1). Classification (NCBI taxonomy): domain Eukaryota; kingdom Metazoa; phylum Chordata; class Lepidosauria; order Squamata; family Elapidae; genus Notechis; species Notechis scutatus. Next base: position 18,733,347 of record NC_142011.1, on the reverse strand, counting down.
TTTTATTGGCCAAGTGTGATTGGACACACAAGGAATTTGTCTTGGTGCAAATGTTCTCAGTATACATAAAAGAAAAGATACATTCATCAAGAATCAAAAGGTACAACACTTAATGATAGTCAAAGGGTACAATAAGCAACCATATCATACTAGGAAACAGTCGATATAGATTGTAAGGATACAAGCGAGAAAGTTACAGTCATACAGTCACAAGTGGGAGGGAATGGGTGATAAGGAGTGATGAGAAGATTAATAGTAATAGTAATGCAGACTTTGTAAATAGTTGGACAATGTTGGGGGAATTATTTGTTTAGCAGAATGATGGCATTCGGGAAAAAACTGTCATGTCTAGTTGTTCTGATATGCAGTGCTCTATAGTGTCATTTTGAGGGAAGGAGTTGAAACAGTTTATGTCTGGGATTTGAGGGGGTCTGTAAATATTTTCACAGCCTTCTTTTTGACTCGTGCAGTATACAGGTCCTCGACAGAAGGCAGGTTGGTAGTAATTGTTTTTTCTGCAGTCCTAATTATCTTCTGAAGTCTGTCTGTCCTGTTGGGTTGCAGAACCAAAACAGACAGTTATAGAGGATAGACTCAATAATTCCTCTGTAGAACTGTATCAGCAGCTCGTTGGGCAGTTTGAGCTTTCTAAGTTGGCCCAGAAAGAATATTCTTTGTTGTGCTTTTTTGATGTTGTTTTTGATGTTAGGTGTCCATTTTGGGTCTTGTGATATGATAGAACCTAGAAATTTGAAGGTCTGTACTGTTGATACTGTGTTGTCTAGTATTGTAAGAGGTGGTAATATGGGAGGGTTTCTTCTAAAATCTACCACCATTTCTATGGTTTTGAGTGTGTTCAGTTCTAGATTGTTCCAGTTATACCATGAGGCAAGTTGTACAACCTCCTGTCTGTATGAGGATTCGTCATCTCGAATGAGACCAATCACTGTTGTGTTATCTGCAAACTTCACTTTTTTAACAGATTGCTAGAACCACAAGGGCAAAGTCTCATAAAAGGAGTCTCACAAAATCTATTCACCAAAAGAATGGAAAGGAAAACATTCAAGCCAGCTCTACAAAAAAAAAGTAATATCTTCAGGGTTAGAGGGTATAAAATACCCTGCAAGAGAGAGCACGCAGGATTCTCACATTTGGTGATAAAATTCAGGAAAAACATTGAGATCGTTCTGACAATAAATTGATTTTGGCCTCCATTAGGTTTAATTGACCTATATAATCAGGAGAAGCACCATGACTGAATAATTCTTCCATGTACTTGATTCAGACCAAGTATGGAGGATTTCTTTTCTTTTTAGAAGAGAGGAACATTACAAAATAATCTAAAAATATTGTTTGTTCATCTTACCTTGCTATGGAGGGTATCCAGGCTTGAAGAAGCAAAAATGAGTGTATATTTTCTATGTAAAAATAGTTTGAATATTACTGAAGCGTAAACAAAACAATTATCAAGTTTTGTAACAGAGGAGTCAGATTCAGGAGTGGGGAAAAAAAACCCATTCATATGAGAAATATGAGAATTCCTCAAACTTTCTAGGATCACAGAAATCATACATATCTATGTCTATTTCTTTTTAAACAATTTAGGGAGACGATGCAGGCTTGGTTTGTGGAATTCTTTCCAGTCCTAACCGCAACAGAAGATATTGGTTGGTATTTTCTTCAGTGCAACAAAGTAGTACCTATGTTGTGTCTCAGTGAGTTTCTGGTGTGTCCTTGGTGCTCTCTGAGTTTGCCTGTTTTCTTGCAGACCTTTCATTATCCAAACCAAGTAACACCATCAGTGCTAGTAAGGAGTGGGATTGCTCTCAGTTTATATTCCAGTGTCCTGTCCTATCACCAACACTGACAGGGCAAGACATTAGAAGTTTCTGCTTGTAGTGAATATTTCTTAAAATGAAGTAAAACTGATGATGTTATCTAGTTTGGATAATGAAACATCTGCAAGAAAACAAGCAAGCTCAGAGAGCACCAAAGACCCCTCACTCCAACCCTGAGCTACAAATATTCTTCTTTAAATGTGTTTCTGCTTTTCCCCTTTCCCTGATGTATCTGGGTGTGCATGGGTGTGCATTTATGTAGTGGGAAGTACTTGATGAAACAGGTTTCGTGCTTCTAGGTAGCTCTGGATCATGTAATTTGTAAAGAAAATGAGGGCTTTAAATGGAACAACTGGAAAAAATTCCAAATGGCTTCCCAGCTCTCTTTTTTGTAAGATTTCAGTGGGATAAAATTTTATGGATTCTTTCTTCTACACCCCAAGCCAAGATTTGTCCATTTTTGAACTCGTGTTTTTTTTCTGCTTTCAACCTTCACAAATCACATTTGGTCTTACTCTGTTGTTTGGAGAGTTGTATCACTGATGGACAAAGACTCCATTCCTTGTACATAATTTATTTCTAGCATTTTGTGAGGTTGGATGGAATTTAAAAAAAGAAGGGGGAAAAAGAATATTGAAGTAAAGCAATTCTTAATATTACCCTGTATTTTCCTCTACAACTAATATATTGATTATAAATCTTAATGGGATGTATGAGCTTTCATATTTCATCAATGTCCGGACTAAAATTTGTTAAATAAATCTTAAAGTCAGCATAATATTCAGCCTGTTTCAATATTTAGTCTTTGTAGTAATGAGTGCTGAAAATCCATTTGCACAAGGACAAGTCAAAGGAAGCATATCAAGACCATTAATGTATTTTCACTTAAAAGCTCATATTATGTGCTAACTTTTGATCCAAACATCTTCTAATGTTTTTTAAGTGTTATTAATGTGGCATTGTACAAATACATTCGTGTTGGGAGCAACTAAGCACTTCTGTTTTAAGAAGATTAGCCAGTGACATCACCATTGCCCAGGAGATGAGTTGGGGGCTCCTTTCATGTCCCTATTAAGTTGCCCACTGAAGTTGTACCCTTCTATCTATTTGTGGTTGCCTGCTTTCATGCTACTGGTACAGCGAATGACAGGATCTCATGCAACTGGGCAACTGGGTTTCAAATGCAAACTTGCAGATTGTCAGTCTAGCATCTAAACCACATGAGCCACCACACTATCAATATCTCTACTTCTTTGTTTAATGAAATTGAATTGATTTCAAATCTGGTACAGTTCATGGAATCCCAAACCTTTGGTTATTTGGATACAACTGAAATCTACAGCAAAGGAGGACTTAAGTACTGTCCTTTTCTCATCATTTAGTACCACCCTACCATATTCTCTAAGCAGCAGGCTCATTCTTTTATTTTCTCTTAGGAATGATATTTTTGCTGTTTTTAGCTTTAATTGCAAGCCTGACTTCCTTTTGTAAGTTAGCTTTTCTGATTGTTTTTCTGCAGACATCAGCTACTTCCTCATATGCTTCCCAGGGGATTACACTTATCTTCCGTTTCTTAAGAGTGTCTCTTTTAACTCTTAGTTCAGTCAAAAGCCCCTTGTGGTCTCCTAAGCTGCACTTCACTTTTTTTTTCTTCTCATTGGAATGATATGCAGTTTTATTTCCAGTATTTTCTTTTTGGGGAAAATTCAAATTCTTCTTTCTGTAATTCAACAAGTATGCAATGAACCTCAATTCTCATACAGTGTTCATAGATTTCTCAATGACTTGCTAAAGAGCAAAGATCAGATTTGCACAGTATACTTACGCTCTTAAATTCAATCTTCAATCTATAGGGCATGGTCATCAGCATACGTTCCCATACATATTGACCTCTCCAATCATTACAGTTGTGGTCAGTTTTGTGTTTCACAAAATACTTCTTGGCAAGTTAGATGAAGAGCAAAGTGAAATATAAGGTTTCATAGCATGTACGTATCATGCACTATTCCCTGCTAACAGTAAATATGGCACTATGGCCAGTATGCCAGAAACACAATAAAAGTATTTTTTTTTTTTACTCTTGGTTGATTTCATTTATTCATTTCTCAGTCATGAATCAATCCTAGGGTAAAACAATGCCCAGTAATAAAAATAACTGGGTAATAATAGAAGGGCACATTTTAACAGAACAGAATAACAGAGTTGGAAGGACCTTGGAGGTCTTTTAGTCCAACCACCATAGGAAATCCTATACCATCTCAGACAAATTGTTGTCCAATCTTTTAATTAAAAACTCCATCATTGGAACACCCAAAACTTCTGGAGGCAAGTCAGTCCATTGATTAATTAATTCTAGGTTGCTTCTCTCCTTGATTAAAAATATTAATAGAAATAAAGTAATAGAAATGGAAGTAATAGAAAAAAAAAACCAAATACTGCTAAAATGTAATCCAATAATGGGCAGAAATATAAACAAGTCACATCTGTTCTGACCAAGGCTTCCGAGACCATAATTAAGCACACACTTAGTTAAAACAATTCTTGTTTTATTTCAATGCTAGGAATTATGTTCATTCCCAGCCTGTAATGAGTCCCAAACAGTCCCTCGAGATAAGCACCCACCTTTCTCTCCTTTGAATTGCTGCCAACAACTCAAGTGCAAAATGAACTATAAAAAAACTAACCAAAGTACAAAGTCCCCAGAGCTTCAAGGATTAATCTGAACAGAACAAACAACTTTGCTTCCTACAGAGTTTTCTTTACCTTTGCCTGTCCTTTATACTTTGTTTGTTTTAGCTGCTCTTGCCTTCTAGCAGATCTGTGCATACGCACCACTGGGAACAGGCTCCCCTTGTTTCTCTGCCTCGCTGCTGCCAGACTCTGGAAGCTCCGGAGTCAGCGCCCTACTTCCAGATGGTCCTGGCTCCATCTCTGCATCAGACACAGGACCCTCATCCGAGTCCTCTCCAGATTCCCAGACTGGTCCCCTTTCTTCCCCACTGTCCGATTCCACTGTCATCTGCACAGGCTGCCAGAGAACCACAACAACATCACTCATACTACTCTAAGTGAATTTAGATCTAAAATCTAAATACACTTTTTTGTCTCCATCTTAATAATTAGGAGGTATATGCAGTATATTGACACAAGAGGCTTTCAAAAGATTCATATTAAAAAAAAATAACTTTCAAAGAAGTAATTACCTTTTTGTTAGGGTTAAATTGTTTCTTTCATCTCAAAGCACAAAAGTCTTAATATTACTTGACTGAGTCTTATAACACAAAAGAAATATCTAAATGCTATCAAGCTTCCTAAAGTTCAGGCTACAGAATAATGGAGTTAGGTTATGGAAGGCAGGTTTTGATTGAAAGAAGGAATCTCCAAATTAATATTATAGATGCATTCAATTTAGGACTTCTATTCTCATCATTGTTTTCTTGTGCACAAAAGTCCATATCCACATCTACCCAGTTTTTGTACTGAATTTATAATCCTTAGATGACATGTACAAAATCTCTGCTGTTTTTATGTCTTCGGATATGTTATTCAACCAACTCAATTTCATTGCAATGCTATGTTGAACAATGGGTGAGCAATTTTTATAATGCCTTCTCTGCTTATAAAAAAATCAATGGATAATTTAAAAAATTAACAAAATTGAATAAAGTTTTACAATTACTAATTTAAACATAAATCCCTTAAAACATAAATCCCATTTCTGTTGTTCTGAGTTCCGCATGGTGTTAGATAGATATTTTTAATTTACAATAAATAGAATATGGTTCTATTCTCAGTTCAAAAATAACTTCTAACACTAGGAAATAACTTCGGTGTGAACTGAACAATATTTAACACTTTAAACACACTAAAAAAAAATCAACCAGAACTATCACTCATAAAAATAGATGAGGCTATGAACAATTAATAATTTTGTTTCCACAGGTGAAAACTTTGGAACCAATTAAAAATAAAAAAATGTATCAAAAACATCAAAAGAAAATGTTTGAGGAAAATAAATGGTTTTTAATCACGAAACTTAAATTAACTAAGCAGAAGTGAATGTCAGAAACAATTTCTAATGTGATGCTACTGGCTAACAAAATTTCCAAATGTTAAATCATGTCATATTTTAATCAGGATTAAGGAAGTGTTTCAGTGCTGAAAAGCAATGTGCTTTTGTATATATCCACAAAAAAAAGTGATTCTGAGTGGCATACAGCAAAGCTGCAAACAATTAAATTAATAAATAGTATCAATTATCATTCTAAAACATTGAAAAAGCTATAAAAGACCAAACTGAAACAAAAGAAAAATAGTAAAAGAGATGCTAATAATAGAGGAGCCATCTCAATAATTCACCAGCTCCCCAGGGTTCCCATTAAGATTATTAATTAATTAATGATGATGATGATGATGATGAACAAATGGTGATAATTTAGGATCAATTTATTCTGTATCCCAAAGTTTAAGGATTATTCATACATCTCTATCATATCTATATAGTCTCAAGCAAAATGTTGTGATAGCAAATAACCCTCATTTTTTTCAGTTGTTTTGACAACTGCAACAACCACTAATTCTCCTTGATATAAATGCAAATGACTTGTTTTAGGGGGGAATGTAATTAGATGATGAGTTCTGGAAATTTTTTGTGGTCTAACGTCTCTACTTGTATCTAGTCAACAATAGTTTCTGTGTATTCTATTTCAGGGACAATCTAAGTGTTGATTGCTTAAATGCATTATTTCTACTTGAATTTATTTTAAAGCCTTCACCTTCACCTTCACCTTTCTCTCACCCCTTTCTCCTTCCTACTGCTGTTTTTCTCACAGTGCAGTACAAAAATCAATAAAAACAAACTGTTAAAAAACAGCAAAGACTTAAAACAATAATATGATGAGAATATAAGTATTGAATAATCCATAAAGGCAATCTGCTCTGGAGTAAATTTTATCCTAGAAAATCTACCTTGTTATAAGTCTCTCCTTACATAATCAGGTCTCCTTCTGCAAATATTTTTTATTTATTATGTCTTTCATTTTCATTCATTGAAAAAAAATTCCAGTCAGGTTCATGTGTACAGTAAATAATCATGTGTTTTAGCTTTTTAGATTACTGAAAAGTTGAGCATCTTTTCCAAAATCAGGATTATGTCTTTCCTCATTCTTTGCTTCCAGATTTATTTTTAAATGTAGAATTAAGAGTCAGGGTGAAAAAAATTGCTGGACATTTTCCCTGCTTTCAAATATTTTGTTCTTACTCTGTGACTGTGAAGAAATGACCTTGCAGCCTGAGCACACAATAGAGAGCAGTTCAGCATAACTCCCCATTTAATTTATTTTCTAATTCCTCAAATATTAAGTGCTGTGGAAGCATTATGTAGAAAAACCTTCCAACCATAATTTGAACATGGAAAAAAAAGTAGTCTTTTTAACTATTTAGAAGTGAACAAAAAATCTACATACAGGTGACAGACATCAACCACTGATACCAGTGTTCAAATATCTGAGGAGCTTCAAAAAGATGTGGGGGATCAAAATATTTTCCAAAGCACCAATAGGCAAGATGAGAAAACAATGAATGGAAACTAACCAAGGAGAGAAGCAACCTAGAACTAAGGACAAATTTCCTAACAGTGCGAGCAAACAACCAATGGAATTACTTGCCTTAGAAGTTGTGGGTGCTCCATCACTGGAGGCTTTCAAAAAAAAAGACAGGACAACCATTTAGCTGAAATGGTATAGGGTCTCCTACTGGAAAAGGGGGTTGGACTGGAAGACCTTCAAGGTCCCTTCCAACTCTTATATTCTATGTTCCACATCATACAAAATGGAGCCTAAATCCATAATTGCCCCTAAAAAGTAGAATGTGTATGAAAGAAGAAATACATTTTCTCTGAGTGAGCTAAAAAAAAAAAGTTTCAAATATTTTTTTTTTCAGTTCGACCATTTCAGTTGACTGTATTTCAGTGGAGCAAAAATCAAGATGTTCTGATAGGAGATTCCTGAGCTGCTAGTGGGATGACAAGAAATGTGTGTTTGTGTAGTGTTAATGGAAGCAATTTTCTGCTACTAGTTTTCCTATCCCATAGGTACTGTTGGGGGAGAAGAAATAAGGGGGAGTGGCTCTTAGCTGCCACCATTCATAATAAATCTGCCCAGGTAGCCCCAGTGGAACGATTACAACCCAATTCATTGATCAACTTGGAAAATGACTAAGCATATGTCAAGTATTCTTACCTGCCAGGTTCAGCATCTGATGCGAATCAGAGCAAAAAAGGGGGAAGAAGTTTTGCCTGTTCAGTTCTCTAATCCAGGGGCCCCCAACCGCTGGTCCCCAGACCAGTACAGGTCCGTGGATCATTTTGGACCGGGCCGCCTACTTTGCTTGGGTGCCATCTTGTTTCGACGTGCTGGATCAAGTGCTGGTTTTGACGCCGTCCCTCAGCCTCGACCAAAATGTCAGCTACACACTGTGCGTGGCTGGAGAAAAAGGGGATGTTGAACAGGGTTGCCATCTGGCCGTTTTTCCGGCCAAATACGAGAAATTTGGCCATATTTCTATCTGTTTGGCTGTGAAAAAAATGGGCGAGGGAAGTCTGCCCTCAGCAGCATCAGTCGGCGACCTGAGGGAGAAAGGAACGTGGGGTGGGGAGAAAGCTCGCCTCAGCGGCTCCGCCACAAAGTGCCTCTTTCCGCCTGGGGAAAGGGAGGAGAGCGAGGCATGTGAGTGAGCCGAAAGCTGGAGTGGGGTGGAATGAAGGGGCTCAGATCCCGATCTAGACCCTTGCGGGAGCCACCGAAAGCAGCCCTGCGCTTGTCCGGGGTGCCGGAGGGGCGCCAGGGCCATGGCTCGGCAGCGGCGGCGGCGGCGGCAGAGCTGTCAGCCGGGGGAGGACGTGGGTGCGCGACGAAAGGTGCCAGGTGGAGGCGAAGGCAGTCGCCGCCTGAAACAACCGGGAGAGGAGAAGAGACGAGAGCGAAAGAGACGAGAATCCTAAAACACACAGGGCAGAATGTTGCTTTAGCCAAGCTACACAGTGAATATCTACTAAAAGTTTGACTGGTTTAATATTGATTTATTCCCAGGTAATTGAAAGTCTTATTTCAGCTGGAAGAATTCTAGACAATGCTCTGCTTGCAAAGGGGTTGCAGCGAAATGGGGCGAGAGAGATCCGGAAAGAAGTGGGCTCTCCAGGTATTTGGAATGAATCCCCGGAATTCCTTAAATGCCTGGATTTCTGAACCTCAACAACTTTAAAATGTGTGGACTTGGACTCTCTGAATTCCCCACACACCTTACAATTGTTGAGATTGCGGAAAGCTGAAGACCATATGGGAGATCAAACCCATCCTAAATGTAAAATCTGAATTGCGGATTATTACCTTACAAAACGCTTTTGGAGAAAACATATTTTTGCCAAACATATATTTTTGTTTGATCATGATCAACTGAATCATGATGACTTTATTGGAGTTTAGTCTTGCATTTATACACATTTTTAGTAATCCTCCAACATTGGTTAATTTTGGTGAGTTGATAGTGTAATAGTAAATAAAATAAAAAATAAAAATAAATAAATAAAAAATAAATAAAAAATAAATAAATAAAAAATAAATAAATAAAAAATAAATAAATAAATAAATAAATAAATAAATGAATAAAAAACCCTAACCGGTCCTTGAAAAAGTGTTCCTGCATGAAACTGGTCCCTGGTACAAAAAAGGTTGGGGACCACTGCTCTGATCCCCTTTTTCTATTTTTTTTCTTTTGTTCTCTTTTTTGCTGGTGATGTGGACAAAGCGGCAGGAGGGAAGAGAACCAGGAAGCAGCTCCTTTAAAATCAATCTTTTGATTACCCTACTAAGTGCTCACTCCATGAAATTGAAGACATGGTGTCAAAGAAGCCATTCAACACCACATCTCTTTTAGATATTGATTTGACTTATATAAATGCCCATCTCACATACTGTGATGTCTCCCTTGGAGGACTCCCCAGATTCCTCAGATGTCAGCTCAGGGGAGGATGAACCCATTCCTGACAAATCAGGAACTAAGTTGATTGATGGCTCTGAATGCCCAGCCGGAAGAGATTTGGAGGCGGCTTTAGCTGGGGAAAGCTTGCAGTGACAGACGGCCAACAAAGAGGAGGAGGAATTTCTGTATCTATTCTGAAAACAATAGGGCAGAAAAAAGGCAGGGGCAAAGGAGGTCAGCCAGACTACCTGAGAGGAGAAGGCCCCACCCATCTTGAAGGGCTGCACCAGAGAGCTATCTATCTATCACAACAGACAGAGGGGTTGCTGGGAACAACATGTTTGTTTTCTAGCTGTGTGCTTTTTGGTCATCGGGGGGGGGGGGGGGGGGGGGGGGGGGGGGGGGGGGGGGGGGGGGGGGGGGGGGGGGGGGGGGGGGGGGGGGGGGGGGGGGGGGGGGGGGGGGGGGGGGGGGGGGGGGGGGGGGGGGGGGAAAACAATTCTCCCCACCACACTTCCTTTTCCACAGGAAAAAGAAACTTATTCTGAGCTGCCACATCCCCCAATAGATCTGTACCCTATTAAATGAAGGGCCAGAGAGCTGATCGCAGAAGAGCTGCAGGTCACTTACTCAAAAAAAATGTATTTTCTGCCCAGCTCTCCTTCTTCTGCTTCTCTTGCAAACCCAGCCCTTATTTTTCTTCATTGCCTAGCAAAATAGCAATTGGAAATATAGGTAGCACCCTCCCGAACCAGTTCCTAGACTGATAGAAAGTACTTCTGTACAGTAGACTAGATTTGCTCATTGAGAGAAAATAAAAAGAAAGAGAAAGGTTGTACTCAGTTTAACATACTCTTTGACAGACTTAGGCTTACTAAACAAATCAAACCACAACACAAGCATGCCCTATGATATTGCTTTCAACTCATCCTCAGTCATCAAGTATGAGAGCCTTACATTATAATTGAAAATCCTGGAATTTAAGTACTTTTTTTTTCACTTGACACTGTTTAAGAATAGCAAAGCAAGTTAACAGAACAGAATGAATGAATGAATGAATGAATGAATGAATTCTTTATTGGCCAAGTGTGATTAGACTCGGGCTCTTCAAAATTAACAGTTTTAAGACTTGTGGACTTCAACTCCCAGAATTCCTCCTCCAGTCATGTTAATTCTGGGAGTTGAAGTTCACATGTCTTAAATTTGCCAAGTTGGGTTGGGTTAGATACACAAGGAATGTTGTTTTGGTGCATATGCTCTCAGTGTACACAAAAAGAAAAGATACATTCATCAAGAATCATAAGGTACATCACTTAATAATAGTCACAGGGTACAAATAAGCATTCAAATCATACTAGGAAACAGTCAATATAAATCATAAGATACAAGCAACAAAGTTACAGTCATAAAGAAACAAGATCTGGAAGGGACCTTGGAGTTCTTCTAGTCCAACCCCGTGCTCAAGCAGGATACCCTATACCATTTCTCACAGGTGGCTGTCCAGTGTCTTCTTAAATGTCTCCAGTGATGGAGCAGCATCCACAACATCTGGAGGCAATTGTTCTACTGATTAATTGTTCTAACTTTCAGAAAATTTCTCTTAAGTCCTAGGTTAGTTCTTGCCTTGATTAGTTTCCATCCATTGCTTTCTGAACTGCCTTCAGGTGCTTTGAAGAAAAGGTTGACCTTCTCATTGAAACAGAGGCAACAGTGTGTGCAGAGTAATAGACTGTCAACAGGGAACAAACATCTTGCAAGAAGAGGTTGTGTGTTTTTTTTTGTTTCTTTTTGCCAACTTGAGAATGGCTGATAGCACCATATGCCTGAGGAAAGGCTCAAAGTTTGCTATTAAGGTTTTTGGCCACTGGTTTCTTTCTTTTTCCCAAAATATATATGATGTCAAGCCAAAATTACCTTTGGCATGTGGGAATTTGGGATCACATTTCTGGGAAGCGTTACTTTGTCAACAATAGCTAAAAGCTAACTGATATTCACTCCCAAATGTTTGTGATGTTTGCTTATATGTGCAATAGAGGAGAATGTCACACTCGGTGCTTTCAGCTGATGCATAAGATTTTAAAAAATAGTGTCTGTTCACACCTATTGTTCCTGAATTACTATTGCCTTCGTACTATTTCAGTAGCTACCTGAAAGAACATTGTTTGCACAATTTTTCAATCCCATTGCTAGCTCACCCAGCTTTAAAAGAAGCTTTTGTGCACCTCTCCTCCTTCACTCTGCTCCAATATGCACAGGCTTTTGACTTTGAAACCTCCAAATAGAATGTTAAAAATGTCCTGTGGAGGAGGTCTGTGCAAAGCTTTCCTGGGGCGATTTAATTTGGAGATGATTCATTGCATCACCCCATGGAAAAGCACCACAGGGTATTTACATGGCATATCTCAAGTGTCTTGCTGCTTTGCTTCAGCTACTTCTCTGTGCTTCAGTGATCTGTGGGTAGGCACGGTGTATGTACTTAAACCACTTGCCATGCCTTGATGTTTTCACAAGGAAGAGTCTATTGTCTCTAGCACTTTCTGTGAAGCACCTAGGTAGATCACGCCAAATGCTGAAGCTCTGAAGACTTTTACATGTGTGTGTGTGTGGGGGTGGTGGCATTTCTCAAGGAGTGTGAAGATACACATATTTGCTGATTGCTGCATATATATTCAGAGCAGATATAGGGATCATGCAGAGCTTCAAAGGAGCACAACAGTTTTGGCAACACTTTTCCTGAATAGCCACCTGAAACTGAAGGAGTGTTTGCCTTTGAAGTGCTGAATTAGAAGGGCTGCCCTACTGTGATCCAGGCAGTGAAAGGAGCTTCTGTACATGTGCAAAAGGGCTTTCTAGCAAGACTTAATTTTCCATGGCAGAGGTCATATCCAGACCAGTTCCTGATATGGTAGTCTGATAAGGTGATGCTTGAAGGCAAAGTGTAGCTACTGTGCCACGAGTTTAGTGGATACTAATTTACCTGCCCACTTTTCTGCAAATAAATCAAGATCAAGTGAGGAACTAATACCACTCTATAAAGCCTTGGTAAGACTGCATCCTAGAATATTGCATCCAGTTTTGGTCACCACACTATAAAAAAGATGTTGAGACTCTAGAAAAAGTGCAGAGAAGAGCAAGCACGATGATTAGGGGACTCGAGGCTAAAACATACGAAGAACAATTACAGGAACAGGGCATGGCTGGTCTAGTGAAGAAAAGGACCAGGGGAGACATGATAGCAGTGTTCTAATATTTGAGGGGCTGCCACAGAGAGGAAGGGGTCAAGCTATTTTCTAAAATGCCTGTAGGCCAGACAAGGAATAATAGATGGAAACTGAATAAGGAGAGATTCAACCTGGAAATGAGAAATTTTCTGACAGTGAGAACAATCAACCAATGGAACAGCTTGCCCTCAGAAGTTGTGAGAGCTTCCTCATGGAAGCTTTCAAGAAGAAATTGGACTGCCATTTGTCAAAGATAATGTAGGGTCTCCGCTTGGGCAGGTGGTTGGACTAGATGCAAGGCTCCTTCCAACTCTGTTAATCTGTTAATGAAAAGTTAAAGGTCAAATATAAAACCCTCAAATATGGAACACTGCTATCATGTCACCCCAGTCCTTCTTTTCACTAAACTAGCCATATCCTATTCCTTTCTTCTTCTGCAAAGCAGCAGGAAACAATAATTAATTGTAGAAAAGAATTTAGCTGGACAAGGCAAATTTTGAAGTCAAGCAGTCCAAAGACAAACCAAAGATTTATGATGCCAAACAAGTCATAGTTTGTCACAATCCAGGACTGTAAATAACTAGACACCAAGCATCACAAGGCAAATGCTGGAATTGCTTTTAGCACAGAAGCCATCTTCCTGTGAGACTAGTATTCTCTCTCTGTGTTGAGTATGCACAGCTGGAGTGAAACATTATTGCTTGCTACTTTCTCATGAGTCACACACTTCAGTGAGGTGCAGAGGTCCCAGGAGAAATTGCTGGAGGCCCAAATGAATGCCTGGAGCAACCTGCATTGCAATAGTGTCAGACTCCGAGGGCATGGCAAGAACTTGTAAATCTATTGCAAATCTTTATCCAAAATAAAGCTTTACGGTTTTTGTACTTCAAAAGATTTGAACTATTAGGTGAATATGTCTCAATTGGTAGCAATGACTATGATTTATTTTTTGATCATAATGAAGTTATCAGGCCTGTGGACCATTACAAATCAGATTAGCATGATAACTGCTCTTCAGAATGGACACAGATGGTTACTTTGAGGAATATTAATCACAGAGAATAACCAATTGCCTTAAGAAAACCTTGACCTTCTATTAACATTTGTTTAACATTTTATGGATATTTTTTACAGGTGTGTTGGAAACATAGTGCTAAGAATTCAATTGTGTGCTGAGTGTATTCATCCTGAAAATAGTTCAGCTTTTCTCAAAAATGTAGTTTATGTATTACCAGTGGCAACTTTTATAAATACACAATTGCCCAATTAGAGATTCTAATTGTAGATATTCTATACTTTTTTCTAAAGGTAGATAGTTAAGTGCTATTGAAGTAACAATAAGTGTTTGTGAGTTAAGATTTCAGTGACTGAGTTAATCTTCAAGATAATGAACTGCAGCAAACATTCCTGCAGAGACAGAAATGGAATTTCATTTTAGAAATATCAAAACACAAATGCTTGGCCAAAGCATCCAACTTCTTGATGGTCATGAAATTGGTAGCTATGGAAAGCACATATTTAATGTGAGAGATTGCTGATGTACAAGTTACCTACGTTAAGCTACCTTACATTGAGTCAGACAATTGATTTCTTGAGTATTTTTAGTTTCTACTCTTATAGACAATAGATTTCTGGAAACTCAAGGAGATCTTTGCAAGCCTTGTTACAGTATTACAGTCTACCAAGATTTTTCTTCTTCTTGGGGTAGAATGTGACATTCTTTTTCATGTGAAGCCTGTCTTACTAAGAGCTACTATTGCAACTTTCCCTGCAAACATAGATAGAATTCCTCAGGGTTTCATGCTGAAGTCTACTACATAAGGTTGTAATTCATGTTTGCTGCAGGATATAATTCCATCAGCTGAAATTATATTGCTTTATTAGTTTGCATAATAAAATTGAATTTAGAAAATCAATTCTATGGCAGCAGATGCAAAACATCATTGATGTCATGCAAGGACCCCAAAATTATTGCTCTGCATTTGGTGGACCAGAATTTTTCTGCTTTCCTCTGCCTCTGTATCAGGTGGAAAAGGCAGTCCAGTATGTTTCACTGGAGCTTTGTGTTGCATTGGAGAGACCCGTTATACCCCATCACCTTCCAGCTGTCATTTCATACTCAGCCAGCCAGCAGTACCAAACTCTTGAAAAGTGTTTGCAAATTCAATTAAAAGAAGATAAAGTGGAGGAAAGGAAGGTCAGTTTTACAGTGGGTTGTAAATGGCTGGCAAATCAAACCATTTGTGGTATGGCTTTGAATGAGCTTCTCAGCCTTTTCTCGTGAATATTACTGGCACATCTTTCATAGACAATTCAGTTAAAGGCTATGAAGCAAGTTGAGAGATTACTGGAATGCAGATGAGGGATGTTTCATTTCAACTTTGATTGAAGTCTACTGAGAGTTTTTTTAATAAGCTTAGTTTGTGAAGGTGATGGAGGCAAAAATATTTTTTTTCACTTCTATCATTGCCTCTGCTCTCATCAACCAGTGGAGTTTTGCCGAGTGGCCTTCTGGGATCTTCCTTGGCTAGAAATCATATATTACATTTAATAGCTCATTGAAGCATGTGGCTAAACATTCTGAAGGCCACATTGATCAAATTCATAACCACTTACTTTACTGTTTTGTTAGTTCAATCTGAAGGAGTCTGCAGGACCTGGTCTAGTCTGATTTTCAGATGACTTCTAAATTTAAGACTTGATGCTTGGCTGAATTTTCCCAACCACTTAATTGCTAGCCCTTTATACCTTGTTGGAAGGAAAATCCATCTGGTTCAGCTCCAAGCTGGGGGAAAGAAGCTGGAAACAACATGGAGGCTGATTGGAAAGTTGATTTTTTGAACAGAACTACAAAGACAGTATGCAATTCTGGGTCAGCTGAACAAATGGTTGAATGAGTGGATGGATCTTTATACGTTTTTGTGGCTTTCAACTTTAACTATTCTGGGGGTGTTGCAATGAAGGGGCTTGTGTTCTGAAAGGGTATTGGGCAATTCCTATTGTGGCTAATGGCTTTTCCCTGTGTTGGATCTTGGGTGAGGGGCTGCTTTCTAATCCTAGCATTCTTCCAAGGAGTTTCAAAATATCCTGTCTTAAATGGATTTCTGCCTGTAGTGTTTGTTTTGCTTATGAACAGAGCTACCGAGATACTTGTCTTCCTCTTTCAATAAGGTATTTATCTCTTAAGTGCTGACATCTTAAGGAAGACTTGTGGGGGACTGCTTTCTGTCTTTAAGAGCATGTTTCTCCATTTCTCCTTTAGGGAAATATAATATTCTGCCTTTTTAATATTTCCCAAAATATTTCATTCTTCTGAGGTGGGGTGGGGGCTTCCCAAACCTTTATGACTCATTTTATACATAGGAAGCAGGAGTTCAGCAAGATTTAAGATAATTCCTTATTTTGAGAAGTGGTTTTAGTCTCATTTAAGGAAGCTTCAGCAAGTCCACCCCAGAAACAACCACCACCACAACAACAAAATGGACTTGGTGATCTAAATATGTGCTGTCTGATGGTTAATGTTCCTTTCCCCAGCAAGGTATAGCATCTGATTCAGTTGAGGGATTGAATGAGGGTTTAAAAAAAACAAAATATCAATCTGGACAAGACAGAAGCACTGCTAGCAGGGGTGGGATTCTACCGGTTCTGCCCAGCTCTACAGAACCGGTAGCTCTGAAGAGCAGCAGACACAGAACTGTGTCTGCTACTGTTTTAGCTCACCCACCTGCCCAGCCTCTTACCTGTCCTTTATTTCCTGCTTTTTCCACCACAGCTGCTTTTCGCAACACAGCTGCTGTTGAAGAAGCAGGAAAAAAGGGCTTTTCCAACAGTTGCGTACTCGCAAGCAGTGCTGCTCAGCTGTCTGGGCAGCTCAGCAGGTCGTAAATTGCACTTGCATGACTTGCGCGACTCGCACATGTGCGCGTGACACAGAGCAACAGAACTGGTAGTTATACTGGTCGGATCCCATCCCTGACTGCTAGTGCATAGTTTATCCATCCCAGCCGTAGTTTCTCAAGTTTGAAATGCTTTCTTCATTGTGGTATGATTGACACAATCCTTATTGCCTTTTCAGAGCCAGGGAATTGATATATTTATACCTTTTCTATGGGATTAATTTTGATGTGATTGTTAAATATTTCTTCTTTTACTTTCTATTAATAATTTCTTTTCCAGATTTTGTTTGTATTGTGCATTCTGTTTGTGAAATAGCTTAACACGCTTTTTGTAATTGCTTTAACCTATGGAATATACTACTAAAACTCTGGTTGTATTTATCCTTCTGTCTGTTTGCACCCTCAAAGCTAGCCCAAACTGTGCATTGTAGATCAACAGGTTTTGAATTAAAGCACTAAAATCCTCTAACTTAAAGAATGCATAAAAATATGGGACCCATTACTCCCATGGAATTGAAATTTCCATGATATTCAGACTAGTTTTATTTATAAAGTTGAAGCCTTTGCAGCAACTCCACAGTCATATGATCATAATTTCTGACAATCCTGACAACTTTCCCACAAGCAAAGCACTTAAACTTATATACCGCTTCACAGTGTTTTCCAGTCCTCTCTGAGTGGTTTACAGAGTCAGCATATTGCCCCCAACAATCTGGGTCCTCATTTTACTGACTTTGGAAAGATGGACGGCTGAGTCAAACTTCAGCCAGTCAGGATCGAACTGCTGGCCGTCAGCAGAGTTGGCCTGCAATACTGCATTCTAACTACTGTGTCAGAAAAACTTCCAGAAAGTTGGAAGTTTCTTCCACTCCCACTGTTTTTTTGCCCACCTGTGGTCATTCTATTTATCAATTTAGGTAAGTAAATATCTTACTGAAGTTCATATGCCACTATAATTATTTTTTTATTTATGATATACATTCTTCTTGGAAGATCAGGGGCCATCTTGCACTGGGTAGAAAAATATGATCAGTCTAAAATTTAGTGTTCATTCTGGTCACATCAGATTGTACTACTTTTGTCTCAAAGGGTGACCCAATGGCTCACAAGGTTGTCTGGTACTTTTTAACTGCAAGTATAAACTACTGTATCGGTAAATTACATTGATATCTCTTTTACTGGGGACTAGAATGATTGAATGCACAAAATAAAGGAATGTCAAAGGAAGGGAAAGTGAGTGGTATGAGATGGCATATTTAATAGTTACCAAAGATAGTAGATTTTCTATGTTTTCTATTATCCTTTCTCTTGTTTTTTTTTTTTTTTTTCTATTATAAGTTTGAAGAACTGGGTTTGAAAGATGGTAGGATTGAGCTATGAGGAATGCCTTTGTTTTAAAGGTACATTGCTTTAAATCCTATCAAAATTTTCATTCTATTTCAAGCCCGTAAGACTCCATAGGCCAATCTGGATTCAGCCTATAGGTATTTCAAATTTTAGTCTCGTTGGGAAAATGCCATTCCATTCCATACTCAGCAAGTTCACACAGATACATTGAACTAAACTCTTATTTCCTGTTTCTTAGATTCTAAACTCTGCTGGAATATTTTGGGAGTTGAAATCTATACATCTAGAAGTTGCAGTTTGAAAAAAGAAACAGTTGTAAACTAAACTTGTTTCTATCATGCCTATATACTACCTCAGACAAAGTCTTTTGTTCTTCAAGCTTCATACCCATCTCTTTTCAGTTCCATCCAACTATGACTTTTCAGTCTTCCTTCCTCTCAATCCATTCACTCTTCATTTATTGTTTTGTGTTTCAGTCTGATTCATTGCCTTTGTGTGACCATCTTAACAAACTTCATCTTGAACACTCACTTTTATATTCAAACCATATTCATTTTTGTCTCTGTCTCTTTTTGTTTGATCACAGATACTTTTAAAATATCCCATTCTGACCACATTCAACTTTTAAAAAATATTTCCCCTCACATACCCAACCAATTCACTCCCACACAACAGAGTGAAGAGAAGCATACTGTTCTACTCAGACATTTTTGTTTCATTCCATAAATTTTTATTCCTCAGAAGGGACTTCAAATTACCCACTGCTTTTCTAACCAACATGTGTACAAATGTATCTACTTGCTAAAAGGGTGAGCTGAAGGACCAGGAATCTTTATAGATTGACTTGGAAATAATCTAATTCTTAAATTTGAAGATAATATTTCATCTTAATCTGAGTAAGTCCAGTTCAAGTGATGGGCCTGTAAAGAGCTGAGGTGGTGCAGTGGTTAGAATGCAGTATTTCAGGCTAACTCTGTACACAGCCTGGAGTTCGATCCACCCGATTCAAGGTTGAATCAGCCTTCCATCCTTCCAAGGTCAGTAAAATGAGGATCCAGATTGTTGGAGGCAATACGCTGATTCTGTAAACTGCTTTAGAGAGGGCTATAAAACACTAGAGAGCTGTATACAAGTCTAAATGCTGCTGTCAGGGTTCCGACAAAAGCCCTAATCAAATCATGAGCCTCAAGCCAAACTTTATGAGTTGACAGCTATTGCTATTGATAAATGTCATATTTACAGACATTGCCTTTCCTTTGCAGCACTTCATGGAATGACCATGTGGGAAATGATTCTACATTTTAGTAAGAAAAGAAAAAAAGATGTAAGTCACCATATTTTCAAAATGATTTGGATTTCCCACCCCATCCTGGTAGCATTTTAAATTTTAAATGGTATGAATATGCTAGCTTTGAAAAAGAATAAACATTTTTACCAGAAATCCTGTTTCTAATATCATGTTGCCAAGTTTTGCTGTTATTAACAGATATGTTTCAGAAACATGCTTCAAATTTTAAATCACCTCCTAATGCATATTTACAATTTAGTTATAATTATGTGGCATGATTGTTTTTTAGCCTTTTTGTTGTAAAAGCATTTTTAAACCACTCAGAGATCTTTTGGGATTGCAGTAAATAAATAAATATTAAATGAATACTCAGTAAAAGATCTTAAAACAGTAGCCAAAGTACATTTTATGAAGGGTACTCCCATATTCAATAATCTCACACAATTAAAAGGCTTTTTAAAATTATTAATACACACCAAACTTGAATAATTGAAGTAGTCATGTAATTTCTTTGGGGAATAGCAAAAACAGCAAACAAATGTTTTGTTTTGTTTTTTTAAATCCAATTTTGTATCTATTGTACCTATTGCCTGGCAACATCTCTCTTTTTCGCTATATCCTCATGACTTCATCTCTTCATGCCTACACAACTTCCTGCACCAACTAGGATCACCCTGACCGTTAGAATATCTAGGGACAAACTAGTTAATGTTCCACATTTTCAGCCTCTTCGGTGATAAACCGAAGATGGTATCCCTTTTCTGTGGCAACACCAGTGGTTTAGAACAGCCTCCTGACAGAGATCATGCTGGGCTACTTCTTATTGGCTTCCCAGAAAAAAAATTGAAAACTGAGTCACTCTATTTTGTAGACCCTTTTCTTAAGTTTATGCAAAATACTGACTTGTTTTCTTTTTGCTCTCTGTATGTGGTTATCATTATGGTGATTGAGATTGTTTTCCCTTGACTATGGGAGTTTTCATTCTTGTTTTATATATACTGTAAACCACCAAGAGTCATTTTGACTGCAGCAACATAGAGGTTTGTTAAGTAAATAAACAACCATACAAAAAAACTATCAACCTTGAAGCTGGGCTGGCTGAAGCCATCTTGGAGCTTCAGTGCTGAGGGGTAGGGAGGGGGGAATTAGACATATTGTATAGTCAAAATAAAATACTTTTTCTTGGGAACTAAGGACATTCTCACACCTGGCCGGAGGAAGAAGGAGTGATGTCATCAGACCAATGGACACTGCCTTGATTGGACAAAGTGACTGATTGTTTTAAGAAAGTAACAAACTTTTAATTAGGTGGAAACCTTGGGAACCTTCAGAGTCGGTTTTCACCAGATCTTTGCCAATATGATATTTCCAATAAAGCTATTCTTTGAGGAATTCACCAGCCTCAGAGTTTTTCTTGCTATGGATCTATTGCTTGGAACCCTGACATAAACAGTTTACAAATGAGGCAGATTCATGTCTTCCTTAGCTTTACAGATGTTAAAAATCCAATTTTCCACTTTATTCCAGCAGCATCCAACAACAACCTTAAGGTGTGTAAAATCTATTAGGTTTTGCCCTTGAAGGGCAGTCAAGTAATTATATGCAATAAG
Organism: Notechis scutatus; assembly: GCF_049901735.1. Classification (NCBI taxonomy): domain Eukaryota; kingdom Metazoa; phylum Chordata; class Lepidosauria; order Squamata; family Elapidae; genus Notechis; species Notechis scutatus. The sequence goes on along the minus strand of NC_142011.1, from coordinate 18,712,170 downwards.
AGGGGAATTGTCAATGGGAACAGCAGAATTTATGTTGGTATAATTTTCTGATGATTCAAAGACAGGTGGACAACATGTCAACTAAACCATCACAACCCCCCTCCCTTTTTTCTTTCTTTCACAGAAATAAAAAATTGGGAAACAAAGAATGATTTGTGGCTCTGAAAGATTCCCTTGCTTTGTCTAAGAATATAGGGATGTGGCAGATAGTCCTGATTCCCAGGAGGGAGGGAGTGCATTCCAGGGGACATTAGTCAGCATAGTTCAGATAGTTTGGTGGGGAGAAAGAGGATCAAGTCAGCTCTTCTCTAGAAGTTCTCAGAATATGTTTTTAATAAGGCAAGTACTTTGCTTAGGAGCTATGGAGGCATGGTGGTTGGAATGCAGTATTGCAAGCTAACTTTACCTACAGACAGGAGTTCGATCCTGACTATCTCAAGGTTGATTCAGCATTCCCTACCTTCTTCCAAGATGGGTAAAATAAGGACCCAGAATGTTGGGGACAATATGCTGAATTTATAAACCACCCAGAGAGTGCTGTAAAGCAGTATGGAGTGGTATATAAGTTTAAGTATTATTGCTTTAGTTTGGTAAGATTCTGTCTGTAGGTGAGAAACAATAGAGGAAACTGCTTAGAAGTAATTCTATATCTTTCTTGGTTTCTGGAGCTTGAAAACAGTAGCTGAAACAGAGTAGATAGGTGAATGCTATGTTGCTGGTCTTGGCAAGTTGCAGTGGTAGAACTAGCAGTATAGAAAACAAAGACAGAAACACACCTTGAGTGGCTTTAAGCTACAAAACAATGAGGCGTCCTAAAAGGATAATATTGTGAATGTACAAGGGGAAAAAAAGATATGTGGGAAGCCATTCTTGCGTGGATTAGAATATGTCTCGAAGGGATAAAGCTTGTCTCCTTTTACAAACTACACATACTTAACTTAGATTTAAGCTCATTTTAACATTTCTTTAGAAGTAATGGTTTCATAAAAACATCCTTTGATTTCTAGAACTCAGATTGATTATTTCATGTTTTGACCAGCCTTCTCCAGAATAGGGAGCATTGCTTTGAAAATCCAAGTGTTACATCTGAATCTAATGTTGATGCATGCACATCAAAAGAATTCTGCCACGCTGGCTAGCCCATTCTTTAACATATCTGCACAAGACTGCAGGCTAGCATTAGATTTTTTTTTCCCCTATCACTTTCCTTATCCTTAATATGGAACTAACTATATCAAAAGGCAACTGACTCTTAAAGTAACTCTTTTCAGAAATCTTTTATAAATCAGACTAATACAATGTAACATTTTATGCAGGACTGCTCTTCTGGAAAGACACAATTGCATTAACACTGGCATACTATCATACACACTGAGTTACAGTACATGAATTGTGCCTGTCTTGCACAGGCACGTATTAAATGATTTTCTAAGCCTATGTTTACTTTGGGGGAAAAGATGCACACAACGGGTGGGGATATTTGTATTCCCACCCGTCCTATCATTTTAGCAATATGTGAATACAGTCACAAGGACATCTTTTCCATCTATATGTCAAAATAAGCTACACACAGCCATCAGGAAATGCCTTAATCCCTGCTTTTACTAGTTATAATGATAATGATATAATACCCCCAAAAGAGGATTTGACTGGAATAGAGCCTTTCTTCCATGTTACAAGGAAAGAATGCCAAAATCTGTTGCTGTTTTAAGGAGAAGGGATATACATTCGCATCTTTAACAGGAGACAAGGATAACATAATATTTCATCTTGGAAAACAAAAACAAAATAACTATAGGTATAGAGAATAGATAGAAGAGCAAATAAGTCTGGTGCAGAAAATCATGGAATGGCCTACATTGCTCCATTCGAAAGCATCTTGTCAAATAATTCCTCTTATTGAACATTGCCCCATGTTAGGAAGGCAGATGCCACCTCAGTTTCATGATTTATACATAGAATAGAATAGAATTCTTTATCGGCCAAGTGTGATTGGATACACAAGGAATTTGTCTTGGTACAAATGCTCTCAGTGTACATAAAATAAAGCAAAGTGGAAATGGTTCACTTTGTACCCTTCTCTTTTGGATGCAGTTGCATATGTGCTTTTGATTCTTCAAAACTACAGCTTGTTCACAGAAACATGAATTGCCTTTTTAATGCACTCCAAAGACTGAGTGCATGCAGCATTTACTAGCTGCAATGTCTGTGACGTTGTATAGCCATAATGTTGAAAGCATGTATGAGAAGGCATAGAATGTGAATAATTACTGTATTTATTAATATGCTGGGGTGAGATGGGCTGGTGGGAATCTCATGGCTCATTGACCAGGCGATGGTCCTGATCTGGAATCTCCCTGGGCAGACTCAACATTTCTGCCTTTAACTCAACTAAAGTCAGTGGAACTAAATCAAAGTACTTTTTTCAGAAAAAGGATATAATCCATGCTTTGGGCTAATCACACATTTTAAGGAAGATGTTATCTATTATGTTCTGTTAATCTCTATCATTGCAGTTATTATAAAATAGGAGAAGGGAAGAAGCAGGAGCAGCAGCACATATCTGCTGTTATTTATTTATGTTCTTCAGTTCCACGGTTTTTCCCCACAATATTTTCTGAATTCAGAAAATCTGAGATGGGCAACTACTTTCACAAAGAAACAATATTACTCTCTTCTCAGAGAAGTCTGGCACTTACAGGATATTTTACATAAAATGCTTCAATGTAAAACCATCCAAATGAAACCAACAATGCTTAAAAATAAACACACACACACACACACACACACAAATTGGTAATTGAAAAAAACAACAACAACCAGAAACCTGTTGTCTTCTGAAAGTAAGGAATGTGTGGGTCATTTGTAAAGTTTTCATAATGGAGTCTCAAAGGTGTTTTTTTCAAAAATAAACTTTTGAAAAAGTTTGGATGGAAAAGCAAAACATTTTCTTCTTCTTCCTTAAGGAAAAAATATCAGACCAGTTCCTTTTTGCAAAAGCACCTTAGAGACAATTATGACTTAGATGACTGAAAATCTCTACAGACATTCATAATGGAGTATTACCACAGAGTAGATACTACAGTACTCCTGGCCTTTACCGAGGAGAGCATAAGCATCTTAATGCACACATTGAACAATATTAGTGGAAGTCTTTTTTTTTTAAGTACCAAGTTCCAAATTAATGCCAACATCTTATATTTAGCCTGGTGTCTCACAGGCAACCAATGCTATACTTTCAAGGCAGTGGTGGGATTCAATTTTTTTAACTACTGGTTCTGTGGGCATGGCTTGGTGGACGTGGCAGGGGAGAATACTGTAAAATCTCCATTCCCACCCCACTCCACAGGAAGGTTACTGAGAAATCTCCATTCCCTCCCCACCCCACTAACCTACTTTCCAGATCCATTCTCCTGTGCAGGGCAACAAAAGAAGACCCAGCCATACAGCTGGGACTCAGGAGGCAGAGAATAGATGGGGGTGGGGCCAGTCAAAGGTGGTATTTGCTGGTTCTCCGAACTACTCAAAATTTCCGCTACCAGTTCTCCAGAACTGGTCAGAACCTGCTGAATACCACCTCTGTTTCAAGGTCAATAACACATGGTCCTATTTAATCATGCCCCAGAAAATATAAAGCAAATATTTTATGCATGGATTGTAGCTGCATACAAAGCGCATTACAATAGTGAAACTGCTAAATTAATGGAGCAGATATGACTGTGGTCTTATAGCTGGAAAATCAGACAAGGCTCAGCATGAAACCAACAATTTTCTGTTCATTCTCCTAAATGGTTTCCTATAGATATTGATCAGGAAAATAAAAAATAAAAAATAATTCTGTGAGATTCCAAGCTGAGATACCATGGGACCAATTCCCAATGCCTTGTGCTCTTCTAGCAATATTTATTTGTTTGTCAAACATGTACAAGATAACAAGTATAAGTATGAACATAAACAAGAACAAGGGAGTAAATACAGATAAATGGGGACAGTAAGACAGGGACGGCAGACATGCTGGTGTGCTTATACATGCCCCCTTTAAGGACCTCTTAGGAATGGGGTGAGGTCCACGGCAGACAGTTTGAGATTGAAGCTGTGAGGGTTTGAAGCTGTAACAATGGAGTTGGGTAGGGCATTCCAGGCGTTGACCACTCTGTTGCTGAAGTTATATTTTCTGCAATTGAGTCTGGAGCAGTTTACTTTGAGTTTGTATCGTTGTTTGCCTGTGTATTATTGTGATTGAGGCTGAAAAAGTCATTGACATTGTAACAGACAATTTTGTGAACTATGCTTAGATCGGACAGCAGGTGATACAATATAATAATATCAAAGCTACTAAGAGATACAGGAGAGTCAATGTATGAACAGTCCCTATAATTTTATTAGAAATGGCAATCTAGTCAGTTTCTGTGTTATATCTGATCTTAAGTCACGCTGAAAGGAATCTAGATAAGTTACTTCTTATAAACAAGCTTACAGCTGATGGCTACCATCTTTTCTATCGTGATGCCTGAGAAGGGAATTTTCGCAACAGATAGGTATCCGAAACCAGGGAAGGGTTTTCCAAGAAATGTTGCATTACTATTATCTTCAAGGCACTACTACTACTCCCTTGTGTACTGAGGCACTCAATGTTCCCTAGGCAACCTAATTATATCCTCCCTTGTGTACTATGGGAAAATGTATAGAGTTGGCCTAATCATCTTAAAAAACTGAATCTATTGCATACTTCTTCCAGTCACCATAAGTTTCTGCCTTCATTAATGTAACTGCATATTTCCCAAAGAGTCTATATGAAGGGCTGTTTGGTTTAAATAGATTTTATGATGAACATTGAAAAAAAAATCTGATAATGTTTTACTGTAGGGAAGAGGACAAATCTCTCTCTCTCTCTTTCTCTCTCTCTTTCTCTTTCTCTTTCTCTCTCATTTATTTATATGTTTTGTGACCTAATGGTATATTTCAGGGGTGTCCAACCTTGGCAACTTTAAGACTTGTGGACTTCAAAGCTGGCTGAGGAATTCTGGGAGTTGAAGTCCACAAGTCTTAAAGTTGCCAAGGTTGGACACCCCTGGTATATTTGGTCAGTTTGCATATCATAATCTTCTTTGGCATGAAAAACTTTACAATATTTATCTTTTTACATTTAAAACAACTAGATTGCCAAAATATATAGATCTCATTCTAGTTTTGCTTTTAGTTCAAAATGAAAGCCATATATAAAAATCTCGCTAATGACTTTTCCATTTGTAAGGCTAATTGTGCATGTAAGGGGAAAACAAAAGAAAGAATTCCAAAATTGTGCAACCTGCAAGTTGTGCTTCATCATCCCAATGCTCAGGCCTGTCTCTTTCCATACATCACTGAGAAAGCAACAATTCACAAATAATAATTCCCACAGCTAAATACATGAATGCCGCATGTTATATATTTGATTGAATGTATTATGGAACTGCATATTATTTTTGCTATTGTTTTGGACAACCTAGTATTTATTTGGCATCATCTCAGAAGCTACTAATTTACCTCCTGTATATCTATTAGAAATGTAAAGTCATGCTAATATGCTCCCCGCTCTGTCAATTCAAATTGCTCTACTCAAAATACAGCCTTTATTGAATCTTCAGGATTCATTTAATTTGGCAGTGTTTGCATAAGTAAGCATTAATTGGCATAAGCATAAAAATGAATTCCATAATAGTAATGCAATAACAATAATGAAAAGAATAATGACTGAAGTTTATGAGGTGGAAATGAAGCATATCTCGCTGGAAAAATCAAATATGAATCCTCAATTCTTCACTGTTCTTTTACTTTTCCACTCTTTTTTAGTCTATATCCATCTGCATCATTGTTTCCTTTCATTAGAGGTCATCATATAATAAGGTTCTATTATTACATGTGATCAGTGAAAGTCTAATGGAGAACAGGATGGGCAGGAGGCAGCTTTCCTCCATGACGCCATCTCTTTGGAGCATTTGTAGATTGATTGAATACTAATGCATTCAATTCAACCACAGCAAGGAGCTGAAGAAGCTTCTTGGATGAGAATCAAAACATTGTCAAAGAAAAAACCAGAAAGTCCAGTTGCCTCTTTAAAAAGCACTTTTAGGACAACCATGACCTGGAGGACTGAGCTCCATAGACAACCACAGCAAGGACATACCAATGTTTAGGCTGTAGGCTACTTCATCTTTGAAAAGAATCCTGGAGGGTTATACTCCAAAGCAGGTAAAGCCAGGACAAAGACATTGGCAGAGATTGCATAAAAATAGTTTTTCATGTCTGGTGAGATTAAAATTTACCACCTCGTAGTTTCTAGCCTGGTACTTTAATTACTAGATTAAATTGGCTCTCTAGTTTTCTTGTGACCCCATCTTCTTCATTTTGTTGAATTAATGACATTAAGACATAAGACATAAGAATTTATTTGTCATTACACTCGCAAGCGGGTGCAACGAAATGAGGTGCTCTTCCACAAAGTAAAACTGGACAAACACCACTAAAAGAAAAAAATTGAACTAAACACAGCCAACCATGCAATAATCTCTATGCAATTTAAAAAATGTAAATACCCCATTACTCTCAGCCATTTAAATTCCACAAAAATCTTATGACCCTGCATTCAAACTCAAAACTGCACTTGGATAAAAACTGTTCTTAAATCTGGTCGTCCCTGTTCTTAATACCCTAAATCTCCTTCTCGATGGTAATAGTTCAAAGAGCTGATGTCCCGGATGAGAGGAGTCATTCAATATATTAAGTATCTTCCTCTTACATCTATTCCTATACAGTTCTTCCAAAGAGGGGAGTGAGTAGCCAATGATGTTTTGGGCCGTCTTGATCACCCTCTGAATTGCCTTTTCTCTGCCACTGTGCAGCTCGAAAACCATACACAGAGACAGTAGGATAATATACTCTCAATTGAACTCCGATAGAAGGTAGTCAGTAGACTCTCAGCCAGTTGTTGTTTCCTAAGAATCCTTAGTAAATACAACCGTTGTTGTGCCTTCTTAATTAAAGCAGCGGTGTTTGCGCTCCAAGTCAGGTCATTTGTAATGATGGTCCTGAGAAACTTACATTCAACCACCTGTTCCACACGAACTCCCTCTATATACAGTGGCTGGATGTCTGCTTTTTCCTATAGTCCACTATAACCTCCTTGGTCTTCTTAATATTAAATAGAAGATTATTATTCTTGCACCAGCGGATAGCTGTAGTACCTCATCCCAATATGCAGACTCATCATCCCCAGAAATAAGTCCTACAAGCGTAGTATCGTCTGCAAATTTCATTATCCTATTGTCGGGATGTGTATTTGTGCAATCAGATGAATAGATGGAGAACAGTAGTGGACTAAGGACACAACCTTGTGGAGTGCCAATGCTAAGTGTCTTGACAGTAGAAATATAATCATTTAGTTTAACTCTTTGTGGATGATTTGTTAAAAATCCAATATCCATAAACAAATAGAATCTGGAAGATCTAGATCTTTGAGCTTGGCTATTAAACTGTGCAGTATGATGGTATTGAAGGCAGAACTAAAATCTGCGAACAACATTCTTACATAATTCCCCGGTGTTCCAAATGGGATAAGGCCATGTGAAGCACAGTAATAATTGCATCCTCGGTTGATCTGTTTTCTTTGTAAGCAAACTGAAGCCCATCAAAGGAATCGGGAAGGCATGAGATAATATAATTTTGAACTAGCTGCTCAAAGCACTTCATTAAGATAGAAGTTAGTGCCACCGCCTATAGTCGCTCGGACCATTTGTGGGCATCTTTTTAGGCAGTGGAACGATGGTGGAAGCCTTGAGACAAACAGGAACCACGCATTGTATCAAGGATCGATTAAAAATTTCAGTCCATATTATATTTTAAAAATGGTAGTGTAGTTGTTAGAATAATTGAGTAAAATCTCATTGATATTGTTTTCTAGAAAAATAAAGAGTAAAGATAGAAGTCATCACAAAAGAACAGGGGCAGTTTAAATCAAGTCTGGACATGTGGAGAACAATTCTTTGTCAGTCTGGTGCCAGAGCTTATAGTATAGGTGCTTTTTTGATTACGGAGATTCTTGGGCATAAACAACATGTAAATGAGTGGCACTTGCTTGTTGATGCCTCAGAAGTGAACTTGAAAGCTGTCCTTCTTCATAATCCAAATAAAACACTCTCTGTATGGCCATGTTGTGAACATGAAAGAAAGAAATAAAACACTCTCTGTATGGCCATGCTGTGAACATGAAAGAATCATATGAGAACACAAAACTAGTTTGGGAAAAGATCTAGGATGAAAAAATATAAATATAATATCTGTGGAGATCTGAAGGTCATTGCACGTCTGTGAAGCCTGCAGCTTGGTTACATAAAGAGCTGTTACTTTTTTTGTATGACTGAGACAGTAGGAACAGGAAAAGAAAACGTTTTGAAAGAATAGACAAAATCTAAGTCATTTGTTCAAGAAAAAAGAATGTGGTAAACAGTCCACTTAAAAAACAATTCCTTTCTCCGTTGTGGTATTTGTGTGTGTAGGTATATATATTATATATGATATATACTAGTTATTTATTACTTAATTTCAATTTATACAATTATTTATTGAATTAGATAAATTGAATTGCTTTAAAATCAAATTTATGTGGAATTATAGACTTTACACAAGACTATGTAGGCCATTGTCTCCTGCTCAGTGTAGATATTCAAATAGTTATCTAGCCTCTGTGGTAAATGGGTGCCCTTCATCCCTTTTGAGTTATGGTGGTGTTGTCAAATGCTCTTCCTGTTCACAAATATTTTCTAATGTTTATTTGATATCTACACTCTTGTTAAGTTAAAGTCTTTGTTTCTACGCAGCACTCTGGAATGAGAGAGAACACCAATTGAACTAAATTGAATTAATATAATTATTGCAGATAGAATTTAATGTACAATATTTTTTTTAAAAAAATTCCTCTTACGTAATGACATATATTTCATGATTTTCCCAGGCTCACCTCATTACATTATACTTTCCCAGATGTCTCTCCAGATATTAGTTCAGAGGAGGATGAGCCAGTCACACATCAGGAGGAGAGCTGGTTAATGACTCTGAGGAAATAGCTGCAAGTCCAAGTGAGGGGGAGCAGTTGATTGGAGAGCAACTGGATGAGCAGCCACCTGAGAGTGATTCAACTGAGGTACTCAGATGGGGAAAGCACGTAACTTCAGCCATCACTGATGAGTAAGAGGAGCTGCCTGCTGCACCTGATCCAAGAACATGCAGGCAAGAGAAAAGGCAGGAACAATGAAGATCAACCTGACTGCTTGTGAGGTGGCAGCCTCATCCCTCTTGATGGGCTGGCTATTTAGCACAGCAGACAGATGGAGACAATGCTGGGAACAATGTGTTCATTTCCTAGCTGGGTGTTTCTTGGTCATTGTGATTTCTGCCTTGCTTTAAACTGATGCTGTGCCTTGACTTTGGAACATGCCTTGTGAGCTCTGGGCTTTTCTTACTTTGTGAATCCTCTTGCATTGAAGATTTAATTTTGCCTGGTGGACTTATCTCATTTGGAAAAATTTCAAGTGCCTCGTGGACTTATTGGCCATTGCTCTGTGGACAAGCATTAAGTTGCTTTTGGCCAGATGTAATTGGGACAGTTCTGAGTTTGGGGTGAAGGGACTTGCTCGAGAATATTAATAAAACCACTAAACCATCTTCCTGAGCAGTTTTTATAAAAGTAAAGTAAAATTGGTAAAACTGTTGTAAATCACAGTGACATGACTGCAAGTCGCTGCAAATAACTGTAAATGTGAGCCACTTGCTAAAGCTCCCCAAATGCAGCCATGTGAGTCTGTGTGTGTCTTTGACATCACAACTTTAAAAGTAGGTTGTAGGTAATGTTTGGGGTGTGTGTGTGTGTGTGTGTGTGTGTGTGTGTGTCATAACTTAGAATAGTTGCTAAGCAACCAGTCATCACTTGAGGACTACCTAATAGCATATTCCTGCAATAAAAGAACAGTCTGATGCTGGAAAAAATAATTTCATATACATATAAGCTTAGGTATTGGGGGTACTTTTCCAGTTGGTCAATGTAATTTTTGCCATGGATGCCAAAAAAAGTTTCCATAGGCCTCAAATAGATTAATAGATTACCATGAGACTAACAGCCTGAACATGCTGAATACAGATATTTTATTAAGAATCAGTGTTATAGCAATGTTTCATACACTAAGAAGCTGATTAGCATTTGCCTGATAATTGAACATTGTTTCAGAGACATTGCTTTAGGTCAGTACTAGCGAGGGCACTTGTGATGACCTGGGGTGTGACACAAAAATAACCAAGTCACAAAAATAGAAGAACGTCCCTTTAATGCCTCCAACTTGGCCCCAATGTCCAATTATCCTCAGCTGGATATCAAACTCTTAAAAAAAAACAACAATTTACGGAGGGAGTAAATGCAGTCTGCACCCAAAGTAAAGTTAATTAAAAAAAAAATACAAACCACACTGAAGGAATTACTATGGCAGGCAAGGATGATTAATTGCAGGCTTCTACCAGATAACGGAGCAACCACAGTTGGGAGGAAGCCAAAATACAGTTAAGCTCTGACAAGAATGTGCACTTTGCTTCCAGCAACTTTGCCATGCGCAGTTTGTCCTTTTAAACAGTCCTCCAAGCTGCAGCCCATGAAGGGGATCAGGACCGCTTCCTCCCCCATAGACCACGCCACTCATGTTTCTCCCTTATCCGCTCCTCCCTGCATGCTTTAGGATGAAGAGGGGATGAGCCTGGGTCTTCCTCTGAATGCCCATCTGGCCTGTGCCCTTCCCCAGTTTCCTCCCCAACCACCAGAGCCGCACTCCCACTCCCTGTCAGTTGTTCCATCTCTCCCTCAGAGTCAGACTCCAACAGGGGCATGACAGCTCTGTTGCTTCTGCTAAACATAAAATTAAATACATATTGTAAAAATATCAAAAATGTTGTAACCTTGTGAGACAACCAAATATCTTTCAATTGTAATATTTTATTTATTGGCTTGTTTTATTTATTAAACATTTGTTACCCATATCACTGTCCTAAATCACTCTGGGCTGTTTGCATATCCTTGCATTTCCTGAGTTTTCATGTAAATTTGCACTAAACTAAAAAATCAAGAATGAGAATGCATAAGATTTTGCAGTCATATAATATCTTGGCAGTGAGGCTGGGGAAATTTCAGGAGATATCGAGATATTCTGCCATTGTGGCTCATTCATTCATTCAGTGGAAGATGGGAGCTTGGAAATTGAAAAGGTTGCTGATCTCTTTTTAAGGGTACAAGGAACGAGACTGTGTAATAATATCCTTTAATGGTACAGTTCAGTGAATCTGAGGGACTGCAGGGAGATAACTTATTGAACCAGCTCATTTAATTAAGACTTAAAGTTTAAGTCAAACAGAATGGTAAGTAAATCTGGTGCACCATCTTGAAGCTTCAGGAAGGAGAAAACATCTTCAAATAATTTGTGAAACAAAGCAGAGGAAAAGAATATCATTTATTCAAATGAATTGAAATTTCTCAGTGAGACAGAAGAATATAATCAGAAGGCAACTTACTTTTATTTTATATTTTACCAGAAGATAGTACTGTTTATGCTGTGTTTCTACTCCACTGTTTTTCATACCTTTCTTACTTTTATATTTTTTTAAAAATGCTTTTAAGATCATTTATGCTTTCACTTTTTTTGTATTTGCATTTCTTTTCACTTATCATAGTCAATTTTGTATGGCAAATGTTTCTTTTCTCCCTTTTTAATCAGGGACAGGGAAACATATCATAGCACCATTTGAATTGGAGGTGTGCTGTTTTGCATGGGTGACAATTGACACAGGAAAATAAGACAGAGGAGACTTTTATGCTTCTACTGTATAACAGTCACATGATTTACTGCAGATATTTATAACAGGTATATACAACACACTACTGGAGTTCACCCAGTGTCACGTTTCTTCCTAAATTTCCTTTTCAAGGACTACCTCTTTCTAGCTCTCCTCCTTCCTTCTGATTTCTCTCTCTCTTTCCTGTTTCCGGGCAGGACAAAAAAGAAAAAGAAACAGACTAGCAATAGCAATAACATTTAGACTTATACACCGCTTCATAATGCTTCACAGCCCTCTCTAAGTGGCTTACAGAGTCAACCTATTGTCCCCAACAACCTGGATCCTCATTTTACCAACCCTGGAAGGATGGAAGGCTGAATCAACCTTGAGCCTGGTGAGATTCAAACTGCCAGATTGCAGGCAGCTGGCAGGCAGCAGAAGAGGCCTACAGTACTGCATTCTAACCACTGCGTCACCGTGGCTCTTTACTAGAATTTACTGTTGTGTGCTCATTGTGGTTTAACCTCCTTCAGCTGTTGGAGAAGTTTTTGTTGGGTGAAAAATCTTTCTGGGGGTCTTCTGCCAAGTCCTTTCCCACTGACCTGGGCTTCTCTGCTGACAGTTGATATCCTTTCTCTCTTGGATCTTGAATGAAACCACCATCTGCACCTAGATAGGTCCTTCCTTCTTGAATCTTGGGTGGGGCTGTCATTACTCCATGTCTTCACTTCTTTTCTTCCAGGGAAGCCACACTTGGACTTTTCTTCTCTCTTTCTGAGCAGGAAGCAACAACTGTTGTTCACATTTCACTTCTAATAGAAAAGAATCTGTGTGGCTCTGGATTGAACTGTGAAGTCCTTGGTGCTCTCTGAGCTTGGCCGTCTGCTTGCAGTTGTTTCATTACTTGGCATCACATCAGCAGAGTGATTATAGGGTTTTTGCTCCCTATTTATATACAGAAGCTTGCACTGTCAATTTTGATGGGGGTGTGGTTTTCTCCTTGGTAATCCCTTGATTAGATTGTTTTATGCTTGCTTGCTTGTTTGGTGTTAATCCTTGTTTATATGGATGCTGGTTCTCAAGATGTTGTGTTCTGATCTTTTTGCTTTCTTAGCTTTTCATTGTCTCTTTGGAATTGTATGTAACTGTGGTTTATTTCTCTGGGTCTCTTGATGGCTGACTGGTCTGATTACCAAGGTTCTACCCTTAGCTTTTCTCTCCAAGTCTCTCACCAGCTATTTTGGTTCCTGCATGCACTGTCTGTCTGTCTGTCTGTCTGTCTCTCTCTCTCTCTCTCTCCCTCCCTCCCTCCCTCCCCACTCTCTCCAGTTTTTAGGTTAGACCAGCAGCATGTTCCCAACAACTGAGGATATTGATGTTTTCCCAAGACTCTAGTCCCCAACACCTGTAAACCAGGCTGCACCAATGGAGCTTCTCTCTTAACATCTCCCCATGGGGTTTACAAGGCACAGCAGCCCTTCAAAGTCAAAAGTGAGCTGCTTTCACCCTTTTTCCTTACTCCAATGATTGGCCCAGGCCACTAAAACCCATATGTGTCAACACAGCATTAAATTCTGCTAATTTTTTATTTCAATGATGCAAAGCCCAATGTAGTATAGGTAGTCCTTGAATTATGATCACAACAAATAACAGATAACAGATAATCGGAGTTGGAAGGGACCTTGTAGGTCATCTAGTCCAACCCCCCACCACCCAAGTGGGACACCCTACACCATTTCTGACAAATGGCAGTCCAATCTCGTCTTGAAAGTCTCAAGTGATGGCGCTCCCACAACTTCCGAGGACAAGCTGTTCCATTGGTTGATTGTTCTCACTGTCAGAAAGTTTCTCCTTATTTCCAGGTTAAATCTCTCCTTGTTCAGTTTCCAACCATTAATCCTTGTCTGGCCTATAGGTGCTTTAGAAAATAGCTTGAACCCTTCCTCCCTGTGGCAGCCCCTCGAATATTGGAAGACCACTATCATGTCTCCCCTGGTCCTTCTCTTTACTAGACTAGCAAGCCCAGTTCCTGCAACCGTTCGTTGTATGTTTTAGCCCCAAGTCCCCTAATCATCCCGGTTGCTCTTCTTTGTACTTTTTCTAGAGTCTCAACATCTTTTTTATAATGTGGGGACCAAAACTGGATGTAGTACTCTAGGTGTGGTCTTACTAAGGCTTTATAGAATGGTATTAGTACTTCCCTTGATCTTGATTGTATCCCTCTGTTAATACAATTTAGGATTGCATTAGCTTTTTTGGCAGTGTCTGCACACTGCTGGCTCATATTTAGCTGGTTGTCCACTAAGACTCCAAGATCCCTCTCACAGTTACTGCTATTGAGCCTGGTTTCACCCAGTCTATGTGTGTACTTTTGGTTTTTCTTGCCTAAGTGTAGGACTTTACTTTTCTCTACATTGAATTTCATTTTGTTAGATATGGCCCTGTGTTCTAGTCTGTCAAGATCCATCTGGATCTTGAGCCTATCTTCTTGGGTGTTAGCTATTCCTGCCAGCTTAGTATCATCTGCAAATTTGGTAAGTTTCCCAGTTCCCCTATTCCCTCATCTAAGTCGTTAATGAAGATATTGAAGAGTACTGGGCCTAAGATGGAACCTTGTGGCACCCCACTGCTTACTTCCCTCCATGTAGACTTAGACCCATTAAGGACTACTCATTGAGTATGGTTTGCCAGCCAGTTGTGAGTCCATCTAGTGGTGGTGCTATCTATTCCACTTTTTTCTAGCTTACTAAGAAGTAGGTTGTGGTCTACTTTGTTGAATGCCTTGCTGAAATCTAAATATATTATGTCCACAGTATTTTGCTGGTCTACTAATTTAGTCACTGTGTTGAAGAATGAAATAAGATTGGTTTGGCATGATCTGTTCTTAATAAACCCGTGCTGACTGCTAGTTATTACTTTACTTGTTTCTAGATGTTGGCAGATCTGTTTTTTTATCTTTTCCAGTATCTTCCCAGGTATTGATGTTAGGCTGATTGGTCTATAATTTCCTGGGTCTGTGTTTTTTTTTTTTTTTTTTTTTTTGAAGATGGGAACCACATCAGCTCTTTTCCAATCCTCTGGTAGTTCCCTGGTGCTCCAGGATTTTTGAAAGATATGGTGCAGTGGTTCTGAGATGACCTCTGCCAGCTCCTTTAAAACTCTGGGATGTAATCTATCAGGTCCCGGTGATTTGTTTTCATCAAGATTAGACAGGTGTTCTCTTTTTGCTTATTTTAACTTTTATTTCTGGTCTGTCTTTTACAGTTATGTTTTTGGTGGGTTGAGCTATAGTTTCTTTTTGCATGAAGACGGATGCAAAGAATGAGTTAAACAGTTCTGCTTTCTCTCTGTTGCCTGTTACTTCCTTGCCATCTTCTCTCTTTAGTAGACCGAGTGTTTCCTTGATTTTTTTTCTTGTTGTTTATATGTTGGAAGAAACTTTTTTTATTATCTTTGACTTTTGTTTCAAGTCTTTGTTCGTTCTGAGCCTTTGCTATCCTGACTTCGTCTTTGCAGAGTCTGGCTATCTGCTGATATTCTGCCTTAGTTGTATGACCTTCTTTTCATTTTTTGTACTTGTCCTTTTTTTCTTTCAATTTGCCAGAGAGATCTTTGTGCAGCCATGCTGGTTTCTTCTTGGATTTCTTGTTTTTCTTTCTCAGTGGTATAGTGCTGGTCTGGGCTTCTATGATCATACCTTTTAGAGTTTCCCAAGATTCTTGAGTTGTTTTCCCCTTTAGGATTTTCATCCATGGAATTTTTCCCAAGTTCTCTCTGAGTTTATTGAAATCAGCTCTTTTTAAATCCAAGATTCTGGTGTCATTATGTACTGTTGCTTGTGTTTGTGTTATGTTGAATTCTAGTATGACATGGTCACTCTCACCCAAGGTTCCAGTATGAGCAGTAATTGTGCTCATAATTTCTGTGGTCAATAATTTTCTGTGGTCAATTGTGCTAATAATTTCTGTGGTTAGGTGAGACATTTGCTACGTGAGTTTTGCCCCACTTTACAACTTTTCTTGGCATGGTTGTTAAATAAATCACTGCAGTTGATAAGCTTAATACTCTGGTTGTTAAATGAATCTGGCTTCCTCATTGACTTTTGCTTGTCAGAAGGTCTCAGAAGGTCATCACATGCAAAGTGATGCAAAGGTCATAAATATGAACCAGTTGCCAAGCATCTGGATTTCGATTATGTGATTATGGGGATGCTGCAAACTTAGTAACTATGAAAAAGGGTTATAATTCACATTTTTCAGTGCCATTGTAACTTTGAACAGTTACTAAATATAAGTCAAGGACTACCTGTACTTTGAGTCTAAAAACTGCCGAGAAAAATGGTTATTCGTAAAGTGGAGAGGGATGTGTCCTATAAAGTCAACAAAGCTATTTCTTGATTTAACAGCTGCTTGAAGCTATGATGAATCCTACTAGAAGCTGTTTATGCCCTATTTTTGAAATTATGACAGCGACACACAAGCACATCATGGTCACATAATCGCATTTTAGATGCTTGGCAGCTGGTTCACCTTTATGGTTATTTGCAGCATCCTGTGAAGTCATTTGACTACAATTTGCAACATTTTTTTTTGCTGGTTTCTGGTATTTATTTCCAATTTACCGTGTTTCTTCAACAATACGGCCTCCACCAATAAGAAGACCCAGCATGTTTTCTAGGCATAAAATCAAATTAAGCCCCTCCCCCCAAATTTAGGCCTAGTTTAAAACATGCAAAATGGGGGGAAGGGTGGGGGGACTTGCCGTTAGGAGCGTCCCGCAGGCAGCAGTTCCTCGCCACCAGCCGCTCCTAACGGGTGATCATGGCGAAGCGCAGAGAGCTCCCTACTCCCACCAAACACCTTTGCTGCAAACCCAAGACCTTTGGCACCTGCCGGTGTTGCTTTCCCTTCTGCCCATTCCGCCGCCACGTTTGGAGCTGCCGCTTCCGTGTTTGGAGCACTGCCGCTGTTTGGAGCACTGCCGCCATTTGGAGTGCCGCTGCCACTCCAAACACGGAGGCAGCTCCAAACATGGAAACGGCAGCTCCAAACGTGGCGGCGGTGCTCCAAACGGCGGCGGCAGCTCCAAACACGGAAGCGGCAGCTCCAAATGTGGCGGAGGCACTCCAAATGGCGGCAGCAGTTCTAAACGGCAGTGGCAGCTCCAAACATGGAAATGGCAGCTCCAAATGTGGTGGCGGAATGGGCAGAAGGGAAAGCAACAGCGGCAGGTGCCAAAGGTCTTGGGTCTACAGCAAAGGTGTTTGGTGGGAATAGGGAGCTCTCTGCACTTTGCCATGATCACCCATTAGGAGCGGCTGGTGGCGAGGCTGCCCGCGGGGCGCTCTAGATGAAGATGAAAGGGGGGGAATTAAGTCACCCCTGAAAAGACGGCCTAGCCATTTTTTCGGGGCTCAAAAAAAAAAAAAAATAAGGCCTGGCCTTATTATGTGAGAAACATGGTAGAACAAAAAACACCCATTGAGAAAGCTTTATTTGCTTAATGGCCACCACATTTGCTTAATGATTGCCCCCAAAATTGTTGAAAGATCAGGTCCAGTCACATGAAGCCTCAGCTTATGACCTCAGCAGCTTACAACTGTAATTCTGGACTCAATTAGTCATAAGGAGAGGATTACCTGTATTGTGGAAAGTGCTGAATCAGAATCAATTTCAATACTTACTTACAAATTTCTCAAACTAAATGCTACTTCAATAACACAATCCATAATTCTACCCTTTTAAAAAGGCTTTGTTATTGCAGAAGATCGCATAACTGCCATATGGTAAACTATTAAAATGTCCATAATCTGGTCTAAAAATTTAAGCACATTACATTGCACACTACATTACAGAAACTATAGACTCGTTCTCATTTACACTGGTACTTAAATGATTTCAAGCAATAACTGGAAGTAATGGCTAAATTTATGGACCAGAAAACAAGGCTGGTGTTCCAATTACTAGTAAACAATATAAACCATCTCTAAATAAAGCAGATGCACATAAAGGGGATGAGGCAACCAAAATCTGATCAGTTGAGTCTGAAAAAGGAACATGTTTTTTTGTATAGATTGGAGAATTTACATAATAATAGAGCATAATAAGAGTTTGGTCTGACTTTTGCCAATATGAGTAAAGTGGCCCTTAATCTTGAGAAGCTGTTGATTTCATTGTAGTCCAGGGGTGTCCAACCTTGGCAACTTTAAGACTTGTGGACTTCAACTCCCAGAATTCCTCAGCCAGCTTTGGCTGGGAGTTGAAGTCCACAAGTCTTAAAGTTGCCAAGGTTGGACACCCCTGTTGTAGTCACATATGCATTTTATTGAATAAGATGCTCTAATTCTATCATTATCATTAATACACACATACACATATCTTGCTTAAGATCATCATCATCATCATCATCATCATCATCATCATCATCATCATCATCATCATCATCATTTTAGCCATTGTCTAACCACTGCAGGATGAAGACCTCTTCTGCATGTTGTCAACCTAGGACATCAACCTAATACTCTTGCATCCTATTTTCCTCTCAACAATAACCCTTTAAGGTGAATGGGTGTTCTGACCAAGGCTTCCTGAGACAGTAACAATCACATGCTGTTCCCCAAAACCTTTTGTTTTATTTCAGCGGCTGTAAATTATATGTATTCACAGCCCGTAATGAGTCCCAAACAGTTTATAAATAGTCCAACAGAAGTCTGCCACAGTCTTTCAGGATAAGGCTGATAAGAACCCACCTTATTTCCCTTGAAATGCTGCCAATTACTAAATTGCCAATTAGCTGTACAAGGCCAAACAGAGCACAAAGTCAACATGGAGCTTCAGATTTTAAACGGACCAGAATGAACAAACTTGCTTCCTGCAAAGGCTCATGTCCCTTTGCTCCTCCTTTATGTCTTATGGGAGGGGCCAATCATCTCCAAGCCTTACTTCCGAGTCGCCCCTTCTGTCTTAACTGTTCATGCCTTCTGGCAGCTCTGTGCAAGCATGTACTGGGAACAGGGTCCCCCTGTTCCTCTGCCTCGCTGATGTCAGCACCTAACTCTCAGTTGGCCCTGGCCCCATCTCCTTGTCTGAGCCCTCCTCAGACTCCAGGACTGGCTCATGTTCTTCCCCACTATCCGATTCTGCTGCCAGTTCTGCAGGCCACCAGCAGACCACAACAATAGGCCTGAGACAAAATGGCTGGCCCAAGTCATCCATCTGACTTTCATACATAAGTGAGGACTAGAACTCACAGCCTCCTCATTTCCACTCCAACACCTTAATTACTACATCAAATTGGGTCTCTATTACATTAAATATATATACTGTATACTACTAAAATTCTCATTGTCATGACTTGTACCTGGGTAAAATGGTGCTACCTTTTGAAACCAAAGTATGTCAAATGGACTAACATAGAGAATGTGGCCCAAATGCAGGATCCATTAACTCCCAAAGCAATAACATTTGGGAAATTTGTGACTACTTTAGTGATACTGGCTGCTGTACACAATCACATGATGTTCATTATTCAATTCCTTCTTTCTGGAACATCATTCCCACAGAGATTAGAATGGCCCCCACTGAAGACCTGGTTCTGCCAGTGGACCAGAGGAATGTACAGTGGGATGGAGCTCATTAAATGGCTTGTGTGGTGTGTTGTCGCTGGAGTGGAGGGTGAGGGGCTATTATATTATTTGATTATTTGATTATTTTCTTCTATTAGTTTTATTTTTAATATATGATGGTTTTTATATTCCTGTAAGCCACCTTGAGTCACTGTGTGTGAACAAGCGGCAATGTAAATATAAATAGATAGATAGATAGATAGATAGATAGATAGATAGATAGATAGATAGATAGATAGTTAAATAATCAACATTTTGTGATAGTTTCCCAGTCAGTCTTGCAATTCCTTGCTCCTTCCTACCCAGCAGCAGCCACTTATCAGCCTGCTGGGAATGTAAGGGGAAGGAGAAGGGAATGGAGGTTTCTGATATTCTTTGCCAGGGTCTTATAAAGAAAGTCAATGGGAAAGCCGGCAGGAAGTAAGAAGTAGTTTCTGCTCTCACTGCTTTTTTGACTGCTGTTTCTTCATCCAGATAAGGAAATATATCTGAAACAATGACCCTGGTAGGGACACTGGCTGTCTACTATTAAAATATTCTTTCTGATGCAACAACTGCTTTGATTCAATCAGCATAACGGTACTTGCATGGAAGACCACCAAGGAACATCAGAGCTGTTTGTGAGACCACAAAGTCAAACATCTCATTGTTTGTTTTTCCCTGTGAAAACCGAATGGATGAATTATCATAGTAACCTTGACTTGACTAGTGGATTAATGTACAGATTAAAAAATGTGGTTAATTCTTTGCTCAAAATGTTCATAAAGATGCATATAAAAATGTGGTGTTTTTTTTTAAAGCAAACTGTACCTTTAGAAATGCCTACATTAAAGAAAAATGATCACTTAAGCCAGAGCTCTCCAAACTTGGCAACTTTAAGACTTGTGGACTTCAACTCCCAGAATTTTCCAGCCAGCTGGCTGGAAAATTCTGGGAGTTGAAGTCCACAAGTCTTAAAGTTGCCAAGTTTGGGGAACTCTGACTTAAGGAATTATTTATTTATTTTATTTATTTATTTGATTTGCCAATTGTTTACAAGATAATAAGTATAAGTGTATACATAGTTGTGAATACATGAAATGGGTACATATAAGAAAAATAAAAGAATAAGAGAAACAATAGGACAGGGACGGTAGGCACGATGGTGCGCTTATGCACGCCCCTACAGACCTCTTAGGAAAGGGGTGAGGTCAATAGTAGACAGTCTAAGGTTAAAGTTTTTGGGGTTAGGGGAAGAGACTATAGAGTCGGGTAGAGTATTCCAGACATTGACCACTCTATTGCTGAAGTCGTATTTCCTGCAATCAAGTTTGGTGCGGTTTACTTTGAGTTTGTATCTATTGTGTGCTCTTGTGTTGTTATGGTTGAAGCTGAAGTATTCATTGACAGGTAGGACATTGCAATGTATGATTTTATATACCATGCTTAAGTCAGACCGAAGACGGCGTAATTCAAGGTTTTCTAGTTTTAGAATTTCAAGTCTGGTGGCATAAGGTATTCTACAACGAGTAGAAGAGTGGAGAACTCTTCTTGTGAAATATTTCTGGACTTTCTCAATTGTGCTAATATCAGATACGTAATGAGGGTTCCAGACTGATGAACTGTATTCGAGTATTGGTCTAGCAAATGTTTTGTATGCTCTGGTTAGTAGTGTGATATTACCAGAGAAAAACTACGTAGGATTAGGTTAACAACTCTTAATGCCTTTTTGGCTATGTAGTTGCAGTGGGCTCTAGCACTTAGATCATTAGAGGTGAGTATTCCAAGGTCCTTTACAGAGCTTGGGTCATCAACAAGATCTTGACTATTCAGCTTGTATTTTATTTTCTGATTTTTTTGCCAATATGTAAGACAGAGCATTTATTTGTTGAGATTTGAAGTTGCCATTTGTTTGACCATTCAGATACATAGTCAAGATCTTTTTGTAGGGTAGCAGTATTGTCTGTGGTATTGAACAGCTTTACATCATCAGCGAAGAGAACGCAATTGCTCTTAATATGATCACAGAGGTCGTTTATGTAGAGTATGAAGAGAGTTGGTCCTAGAACACTGCCCTGGGGGACACCACTATTGACAGGTACTGGATTTGATAGAACGCTCCCGATTTTGACCATTTGTTGTCTGTTTGACAGGAATGCTTCTATCCAGTTATTCAGTTGTCCAGAGATACCATAGTCAAAGGTGACAGAGATCCATGTTTTGAGGGAGAAACTGTTCACAAGAAATCTTTTCAAGTGCTCTGGCTGTTCTGCATATCTTGCCAGTCATCAGGGTTGGCTTGGTGGAAATTGAAATTCAGAAATCTGGAGGAATTCAGGTTGTCTTTCCCCACAAATGTTTACTAACAGAATTGGAAGGGACCTTGTAGGTCATCTAGTCCAACTCCACCCCCAAGCAGGAGACAAACGGTAGTCCAGTCTCTTCTGAAAATGTCTCTGATTTTAAATGAAAAATTACTACAAGTAGTCCTTGACTTACAGCCCTTTTTTAAAAAAACTGACCATTTGAATTTAACAACAGAAGAATACCTAGAATCATCCAATGAGTTTCCATATCTCTGCAAATCATGCAGACCCAAACTGGATCTGTCTGAAAGAGTTGATACCATCGAAACCATTGAAACATCCCTTAACACCATAGTAGCATCCCTGGACGCCGTAAAAGAAAGAATATCCAACCTTGAAAAAAAAGACACAACGCAAAAACCTGAACATCCAATAGCTACAAACCACATCTATACCCAACAACCACAACCCAATCCAAAACCCAATCCACAAATAAACACAACCCAGACAAATATTGATATCCCAATCCTCATCAGAGAAGCCGTTGAGCGTGAACGGAAACGTCCAAACGCCAACTTATTTGGTCTAGAGGACATCAATGACAATGATGACATCACAACTGTCCGAAACATCATCAGTGATTATCAAGCATCAACCATCTCCGCTGATGAAATACTTGACATTTCCCGCATTGGCCGAGAGCTCAAAAACAGAGACGGCTCTGTGGCCCCACGCTTGTGCAGGGTCATTTGCAAAAATGAATCAAGCAAACGTAAATTCATTTACACTATAAATTCACTTGCCAAAACCAACACCAACCATAAGAACCTCCGTTGTCGCCCTGACCTAACCATACAGCAACGTGCCCGCTCCCGTGTACTCCGCACTGAACTCAAAAAACGTCTAGACAATGGAGAGAAGGACCTGTACATTGACTACCATGCTGACTGTATCAAAAGTAAGCCACACAACCCGCAACTCAGCTTTAACCCTCAACCACAACCCTACCTCAACCGATCCACCATCACCCAAGACTAGGCATGCACGCCCCTAACTACCTCAATTCCAACTACTACTGGCCTTAAATGCAAACTACTCAATGCAAGAAGCCTCGTGAATAAAATACCTGAATTTTTCCTCCTACTAAATATGGCTAAATTCGACACTATATTTGTCTGTGAAACATGGCTCAATGCATCTCTCCTTGACTCCATTACCACAGTAAGGGACTATCATGTTTACCGATCAGATCGTGAAATTCGTAGAGGAGGTGGTGTTGCTATCTTCTATAAAAAGTCCTTACATCTAAAAAATATCCAAGTTACCCAGGAACTTGCTCTTCCTGAGACCATCATCTATGAACTATCCTTAAATATCACAATTTGATTCTTACTATGTTACAGAGCACCTGATTATGACATCGAACATGTAAACAAGCTAAATACATTATTAACATGGGCTGCATCCTGCCCATACCATTTTATCTTTCTTGGTGATTTCAATCTACCTCATATTGACTGGACCCTAAATGAATGTACAACTGAAATCATACACACAACCTTCTACAATGCTATTACAAATCTGGGACTGGAACAACTAGTAACCAACAACACTAGACTAAACAACTGCCTCGATCTCATCTTCTGCAATAGTTTGAATGTAATTTACGGAATACAAACTAAAGAACCCTTTTCCAGCAGTGACCACAATATGATTGACTTTTGTCTCAACATACGCCCACACAAAAATCACCACAATGATGTAATCCCCAATTGTAACTTCAAAAAGGCAACTATGATCTTATAGACAACGATCTCTCATCCCTTGATTGGCAATCTCTATTCACTGGATGCAATACTGTTGAAGACCATTACAACATATTTTTACTTGAAGTCAAAAGAGTCATCAAACTATATGTACCAACAACAACTCCCAAAACAAAACAAAAAAGCAGATTACCCATAACAATAAGGAAACTTCAATCCAAAAAGAGATCACTCTGGCGGAAAAACAAATCTAGTCACGTTGCCAATTTCAAAAGCCGATACAAAAATTTATGCCACCAGATAAAGACCGAATGCACCAATTATCACATTAAACAAGAGGAAAACCTTCTAAGCACCAATTCCACCCGTGCTTTTTACAATTTTGTAAACAACAAACTAAAAGACTCAAGGTCCATCCCACCCTTGATAGGACCTGATGGTAAAGACTGTGACGACACCATTAAAGCCAATCTCTTTAACACATTCTTCGGCTCAGTATTTGTAAACAGCAATGGATCATGCCCAGTATTTCCTAGCCGTACCACAGATAACAACAATGATCTAATACATATCGATTTTACAGAAGACAATGTTGAAAAAGCACTACGCAATCTAAAACCATCTCTATCTATTGGACCGGATGGAATATGTGCCTACTTCTTAAAAACGCTATCCACTGCCATAGCCAAACCTCTAAGCATAATCTTTGAAAAATCTTTCAGGACCAGCTCCTTGCCTAACCTATGGTCACAAGCCACAGTCATCCCCATCTTCAAAAAGGGAGACCCAAGCCTAGTTGAAAATTACAGACCAATCTCCTTATGCTCGTCACCTGTAAAGTCATGGAATCAATTATTAACCAATCCATCATCCTCCACTTAGAGACAAACAACCTACTCTCCAATAAACAATTTGGTTTCAGAAAAAAACTATCCTGTAATCTGCAACTCTTACACTGCAAAAACATATGGACGACACAACTCGACCAGGGCAAAGCAGTAGACGCAATCTACATAGACTTCTGTAAAGCCTTTGATTCAGTGGTACACGACAAACTACTCCTAAAAATAAAATCCTATGGTATCTCTGGACAACTGAATAACTGGATAGAAGCATTCCTGTCAAACAGACAACAAATGGTCAAAATTGGGAGCGTCCTATCAAATTCTGTACCTGTCAATAGTGGTGTCCCCAAAGGCAGTGTTTTAGGACCAACTCTCTTCATACTCTACATAAATGACCTCTGTGATCATATTAAGAGCAATTGCGTTCTTTTCGCTGATGATGTAAAGCTGTTCAATACCACAGACAATACTGCTACCCTACAAAAAGATCTTGACTATGTATCAGAATGGTCAAACAAATGGCAACTTCAAATCTCAACAAATAAATGCTCTGTCTTACATATTGGCAAAAAAAATCAGAAAATAAAATACAAGCTGAATAGTCAAGATCTTGTTGATGACCCAAGCTCTGTAAAGGACCTTGGAATACTCACCTCTAATGATCTAAGTGCTAGAGCCCACTGCAACTACATAGCCAAAAAGGCATTAAGAGTTGTTAACCTAATCCTACGTAGCTTTTTCTCTGGTAATATCACACTACTAACCAGAGCATACAAAACATTTGCTAGACCAATACTCGAATACAGTTCATCAGTCTGGAACCCACATTACGTATCTGATATTAGCACAATTGAGAAAGTCCAGAAATATTTCACAAGAAGAGTTCTCCACTCCTCTACTCATTGTAGAATACCTTATGCCACCAGACTTGAAATTCTAGAACTAGAAAACCTTGAATTACTTCGTCTTCGGTCTGATTTAAGCATGGTATATAAAATCATACATTGCAATGTCCTACCTGTCAATGAATACTTCAGCTTCAACCATAACAACACAAGAGCACACAATAGATACAAACTCAAAGTTAACCGCACCAAACTTGATTGCAGGAAATACGACTTCAGCAATAGAGTGGTCAATGTCTGGAATACTTACCCGACTCTGTAGTTTCTTCCCCAAACCCCAAAAACTTTAACCTTAGACTGTCTACTATTGACCTCACCCCTTTCCTAAGAGGTCTGTAGGGGGCGTGCATAAGCGCACCAACGTGCCTACCGTCCCTGTCCTATTGTTTCTCTTATTCTTCTTTTATTTTTCTTATATGTACCCATTTCATGTATTCACAACTATGTATACACTTATACTTATTATCTTGTAAACAATTGGCAAATCAAATAAATAAAAATAAAATAAAATAAATAAAAATAAAATAAATAAATAAAATAAATAAAAATAACAGAAGTGAAAAAAGTGACTTTTGTCCATTTTTCACACTTATGATTGTTGCAGCCTCCCCATAGTCACATGATCAAAATTTGGATGCTTGGTGACTGGT
The DNA here is from genome assembly GCF_049901735.1 of Notechis scutatus. NCBI lineage: Eukaryota > Metazoa > Chordata > Lepidosauria > Squamata > Elapidae > Notechis > Notechis scutatus. Next base: position 18,686,248 of record NC_142011.1, on the reverse strand, counting down.
TCGCATTTATGACAGTTGTACTATCCTGGGATTCTGTGATCCCTTTTTGGAAACTTCTGGCAAGCAAAGTCAATGGGAAAGCCAGGTTCATTTAACCAACCACATTGATAACTTAAGAACGTCAGTGATTCATTTGATAACTGTGGTAAGAAAGATTGTAAAATGGGGGAAAACTCTCTTAACAATTGTCTCATTGAGCAACAGAAATTTTGGATTCTATTGTGGTTGTAAGTTGAGGACTACCTGTATTTTCTTCTTCTGATAGTTTTTTCTTCCTTTACTTGGATTCCAGGTATTGAAGAAGAACTTTCAAAGTACATTCTTTTCTGTTTCTTATGATCTTGCTTGCTTCAGCTTTGATCAAAAGGTACAGCATGTGTAAGACAGAAAGAAAGAGGAATGCTGCTGTTGTGCCATCCGTAAGGCTGAAATGCTGTTGTGTACAGCAGATATGATTGCAACTGTTATTAGAATTCAAGTTGCAGTTCTGAAACCTTGCAAAAATTCCACATAACAAATGATACTGGCAGAAAGATCATGGAACACAACATTTCTCATGTCTCTAATCCTGGCCAAAGGTTAATTACCAGGCTATGGAGTACATGGCGGCGGGGAAGAAATCACATTCAAGCTTGCTCAATTAATCCGCACAGTTCAACTATGATGGAGAATGATGAGAATTATAATGGTGGGTGAGAAGTGCAGAGGCAGTGTAACATGCTGCAAGGAAGGATTTGAAAATGGGGTTGGCGAACAAGATATTAAGAATTTCTCAGATATTTTGGGATAACGTATGAAATGAAGTTGACACCTAATTGCAGTATAGTTCAAGATGGGCCCAGGTTCAGTTTTACCACTTTCTCCCATAAACAAAGATAAATATTTCCCTGTCCATACTTGTCTGACTCTATGGCATGGTATTCATCTCCATTTCTTGGCCAAGGAGCCAGAATTGTCCAAAGAAAATTTCCATGGAGGTTGTGCAGGGTTCTTCCTTTTGAATTTATTATGGCTCTGGCTATAGGAAAAACTGGAGCCTTGATTTCCACAGCAAGTTTATTTCTTACATTTTGCAGAGTAGGACAATATATCTGTTACACTTGTCCAACAAAACAATTTTCTTAAACTCTCTCACTTATCCAATGGCTGCATTTCAACTGCACAAATTCTGACAACCAATAGATCCTTTACCAATAAATAATTACCTTTCACTAATTATTGAATTTCAGTTAGGGAAACTACCAATCACTGTCTTCACAGTGTCATGTGGTAAAACTGTATTAACAGAAGCACAGCATGGACCTGTTGTAAAGGCGAAAGGAAACATAGAGTTTTGTGGAATAGGAGATGGACTCTGGCATGGGAGGAAAATTCTGGAAATTTGGCTGTGAGGATGAGACCTGAGACTGATTGAAGATTCTTCTGATGTTGAAAGGATACAGTGAGAATATCACCCAGGTAAAACAGTAGTTCAATTCATTTTTGTCAATGTGTATGGGAAAGTAGTTTTTATTTTTGCTGACTTTTCTTCAAAACAACAGTGGCATGCCTGAATACAAGGATTACACTCTGAAACTCTGAAGTGACCATCAAATCTCCAAAAATGTTGGCAGCCTTATAAGCTTCATATTGTGAACAGCTTGTCTTGGTGTTCACAGGTACAAAGTCTTGATTTGTAGAAGAAATATATATATCAATCAGTTGTTTAATAAATGACTCTCCCAAAATGAGTCACTTATAGTCTGCCTCATGTACAGTATATCAAATTTTGAGAAGAAAGCAAGCTTAATTTTTAAGCTTTCTGCATTATACCTTCTGGATTAATCTCCAAGCCAATACTACTCCCATAATGCTCTTTCTCTGTCTTTAGAGCAGACATGAAAATGATAATCTATTCACATTTTGATGTTGTTGAAGTATTAGAGCATGCAGATTTCATAGTAGCACATATGCATAAAGTGCCTTGTTCTTATGCCTCAACAGTGTCATGGGAATAATACTTTCTCCCTCCTCTGTTTTTGTCATAATATAAATATTATCAACTTGAGTCCTAGCAAATTTCCGATTGCAAAATGGAGCCAAAGCAAGATGTTTTCCGAGAATTTTGCTTGGAATTTACTGATGTTCAACAACTCAGGGTGGGCTTTGGAGAGAAATATTAGATTATACGTATTTCTTATATAAAGATATCTAATTTCTCTTTTCCATGACATAAGTCACAGATCTAAAACAAGTATCCCTATGGAAATAAAGAAGTATATGACATTTAACCTATTTGTGGAAAGAAGTATATGACATTTAACCTATTTGTAGTCAGGAGTTTTATTCCACAATATATTTCATCCCTATCTTCTAAAACCATTTTTTTTCTCTTCCTATCTACCCTCCCAATTATATCTACCAATCCCATCAGGTCTGGCAGGAGGGGAAAGTTATGGGTTCCATCTGATGGAACTCATGAAGTGGCTCCTGTAGAACTTTAACTTTCCAGGGGGAGATTAACCCCAACCATCCTGAATTTCCAGAAATCCCTTCAAATTTGGTTGTATCAGCAGGCTTAGGAATATCATGGAAATGGGGAGCCCATGAAATGGTTATAGCATATGCAAGTTCTTGAAGGCATTCTCCTGTGTTTTATTTGTTTCATGATTTTTAAAATTTTATTTTAATTGTTCTGTTTTTATTGGACTTCACCTAAAATCACACTCATGAAACGAGCAACTATATATGGTTGATAAATAAAAATGTCTTAACTCTCAGAAGAAGCTAAAGGCAGCAGTTGCTAATAAACATTTTATTCAGGTCTTCTAACTTTAGATATATCATTTTTATGCTATTATATTATCTGAAATAAAATGGCACTCTTATGCTGACATTTTTAAAGGTCCTGTTTCTGCTGAATTTTAGAGCAAAGCTTGATGAATTTTAATTTACTATTTATTCATTAGTTTTATATCTCACCTTTTGTACAGGTGAAATATAAACATCATTTATCTTTTTATGATTTTCTTATTAAAGGTTTTACGAAGAGCATAAAAAACCAACAGAAACTAATGGAAATTAAAAGAAGCAAAGGAAGAAGAAAAAAAAGGCAAAGTACAGAAAGAAAAAAATAAAAATAAGCAGCTTTCAATTTCCTTTGCAGCAAATATATGTAAATGCAGTTTAAAAAATTATCTCTTACTGTATGATTTGAAAAAAAGCTCAGTATTTTCTTTATCCATTTTTTTCTGATAATCAAAACCACAAATCATAATGCGTGGGAGATTTATCCCAGCTGGTCAATGCTGTTCTACTGAAGAAATAAAGGAAACAAAATTTAGGACAAATAGAGAGCGAGTAAGAACATTTAGTTAATTTAAATCAATTTGACTTCAGAACCAGATATGTAGATTATATTTTAGATTACTAACGGAACTGAGGAAGAACATCACAGAACCATTTGCAGACACTGGAGGAGAATAAATTTCATCCCCAGTTCATGAAGGGCAAGGTGGAGGACCTAGGATGATAAAGACTTATTGGTTTGATATCTGTTTGATGTCTACATTGGTCAAGATCTTTAAACAGATACCATGCATCAGGAAGGGAGTTCTTGAATAGAGATACTACTGTTAACAGGAGCTAGTCCAAACAAACCATGGTCAATTAACCATATCTTCTATCTTGATAGAGTTACTAGCTTAATAGATCAGGGGAATACCATAGATCTTGTGCGCTTAGACCTCGGCAAAGCTTTTGACAGAATGCCTCATGATATGTGTTTCTTAATAAAGTTGTAAATATGGACAAGGTAATCCTGTATTAGATAGAGTCTCAGTTGGCTGAATGACTGCATCCAATGGCCTTGAACAGTTTTACTTTAGTTTGTAGCAAAATATTGAGCAAAGTGCCACAGGTCCCTGTATTGGGCACTCTGCAGTTCAATGTTTTTATCAATGATTTAGATAAAGGAACTATGGGAGCACTTATAAAGTTTGCAAATGACACAAAGCTGAGAGGCAGGCTAATAATTTAGAAAATAGACAGAGGAATTAAAAAGAAAGATGTAGACATTCTTGAGAAATGGTACCCTCTCAGCTGATTGGGCTTCATTTTATTTATTTTTATTTTTATTTATTTATTTGATTTGCCAATTGTTTACAAGATAATAAGTATAAGTGTATACATAGTTGTGAATACATGAAATGGGTACATATAAGAAAAATAAAAGAAGAATAAGAGAAACAATAGGACAGGGACGGTAGGCACGTTGGTGCGCTTATGCACGCCCCCTACAGACCTCTTAGGAAAGGGGTGAGGTCAATAGTAGACAGTCTAAGGTTAAAGTTTTTGGGGTTTGGGGAAGAAACTACAGAGTCGGGTAGAGTATTCCAGACATTGACCACTCTATTGCTGAAGTCGTATTTCCTGCAATCAAGTTTGGTGCGGTTAACTTTGAGTTTGTATCTATTGTGTGCTCTTGTGTTGTTAAGGTTGAAGTTGAAGTATTCATTGACAGGTAGGACATTGCAATGTATGATTTTATATACCATGCTTCACCCAACCAACACCCACTTCCAAATAAACATGATTAATTATATTTGCAAGTTACTATGCAAAAGTCATAGTGGCCTCTTAGAAATTGTTCTACTCCATAATTTCCCAGCTACTCTTTTCTGCTTAAGAGATCCAAATATCCTTTTAATAACCTTTCTTTTAATTACATTTTGTTTGTTCTTGTCCTGTTCTCAGTTTCAACAAAGAACATATTTGACTTCTTTTCCATATTTCAGTCTTTGTAGCCTTTTCGTTTGCCCAGTTCTTTTAACCTTTTTCCTAAAGCTCTTGATTTCCAGGTCACTTTACAACCTGGTAGCTCTCTGGTGAACATTTTTAGCTCTTCCATGTCTCTTTTACCAAATGGTACTCAGAAATGGGTACCATATTCCAAGTGCAGGATGCTGCTGCTGATGTTATCTATTCATTCATGTCTGACTCTTGGCAATTCTATGGGCCAGATCTCTCCACATCATCCAATATAGCACTACTTATTTGAGTTTTTCTATGTTCTGACTGGTGTCAACTTTGGTGTTGTCCAGCCACTGTGTTCTTTCCCTGGTTTCCCTTTATGATGAACTGTTCCAAGCATAATTGCTTTCTCCAGTGAATTTCTTCATATGACATGGTCAAAATAAGTGCCATGCAGTTTAGTGAGTCTACCCAGTAAAAATAGTGCAAGAAAATAATAATAAAAAAAATAGGCTCCAGTTCCTTAAGGGAAAGGGTGCTGGGGCAGAGGACATCCAGATGCTTCTAGTGATGGCTAGTATAGACTAGTATGGCCAGTCTAGAGAAAAGAAGGACTAGGGCTGACATGATAGCAGTATTCCTGTATTTGAGGGGCTGCCATAAGGAAGAGTGGGGGTCAACTTATTTTACAAAGCCCCAGAAGGCAAAATAAGAAACTATGGATGGAAACTAATCAAAGAGAGAAGCAACCTGGAATTAAGAAGAAACTTCCTAACAGTGAGGACAATTAACCAGTGGAATGGCTCGCCTTCAGAAGTTGTGGATGCTTCATCACTGGAGTTTTTAAAGGAGACTAGACATCCATTGGTCTGAAATGGTATAGGGAATCCTATACTGTAGTGTATTCATGTATATACTTCTAATACCACATTTCTATTGGTTAGTCAACATAGCTTAACGATTGGTTAAATAGAGGTAGTTTCCGATTGGCGGCCTAAGCGGCGGGAAGTTTAAATACACGCCATTGGTTGCGAGCCGCGAGCAGCCGCTATAAAAAGGGCTGCCACGGCTCGACTTCAGTTGAAGTTACTGGTTGCTAATAAAGAGCTGAATTCAACTCCGGTCTTCAAGTCTGCTTTGTCCTGGTGATAGAACATATACCATATAGAGGGTTGGACTAGAAGACCTCCAAAGTCCCTTCCAGCTCTATTGTGATTGATTGAATAGGACTTCAAAATCAATATCTTATGCCCTTTGGGCATTTTCTCAAAACCAAAAATATTTCTTTGCAAAATATTGTTACTGGTAGTCTTTGATTTAACAACTGTACATGAGCCATCAATTTCAATCAGAAGTCATGATTGTCGTAATGTGGATCACCACAGGATCACATCCAATTTTACAATCTTTTTTGCAGCAGTCCTTAAGCCAAAGTGATGGTCATTAAGCAAGCCTATTTTTCACTAAGGGAAAGTGGTTGTTTTTGTTTTTGCCAGAAACTAGAAGTAAATACCAGCAAAAATGTGATAAACTGTGATCCGGTAGCTGAGGATTCTGCAAATAGCCATAAGTGTTGATCAGTTGCCGAATCCCCAAAATACAGTCACCCAGTTAAAAATATGTGAATCAGTATGACTTCTGCGTTGGGGACTGATCAACTCTGTTAATTTAAGCATATTCTTTTCTGCTATAGTTGAATATGGTGCAGTATTTTCTAAAAGGCTTTTTAGCATTAGGAAACTAAACGTGATTCAGTAGACCTCCACTGTATTTATTTATTTATTTTATTTAGCTTAAAGGCTACTTAGCTCCACCACAGTTCTGTTTCTACTTTGCTAGGTGCTCAGATAGTTCAGAAAGTCCAGTTTGATATAACCCCAGACAATTTCTTTAAAAAGTTCAGTGCAACTTATTTCAGGATTGTTTAATATGTTTTATAGAATCAAGACTCTGCATCATGTTATGTTCTAAAACATCATAAAACATGTGCCTGCTTTTTTACATCAGCAATTTCTAATATCACATCTGGATATTTTTAATCAGTTATTTGCCAGTGCTATTTGTTAACAGAGATCATTGCAGTGAGTAATTACAGGCTGCTTGCCCTTTCTGGGAACTCTATAGATCATCATAATTTTGATTGCTCATAAATATATAACAACATCAAGCATGATATATATATATATATATATATATATATATATATATATATATATATATATATATATATATATATATATATATATATATATGTTTCTTTTAGATTACATTTTTGATTTTTTTTAACCTTGCTGAAAATTAGACGGATGAAGAAAGAGGTTTTCCTTCCAGGAAAAAAATCCTTTATTGCTAAAGAAGTCCTCTGGGAATAATTAAAAGTGTTTAATCAGTCTGCCACCAGAGGTCTCTACTTCTTTATGCAAAAATAAAAATAAAAAATAGGACTGTAGTTTAAAAATGATGTCTCACCTGAGGTTGCCCATAATTTTGGAGGAGGGAAAGGAAGGGAGGGAGGGAAGAAGGAAAGAAAGAAAGACAGAAAGAAAGAAGGAAGGAAGGAAGGAAGGAAGGAAGGAAGGAAGGAAGGAAGGAAGGAAGGAAGGAAGGAAGGAAGGAAGGAAGGAAGGAAAAAAGTAGGGAGGGAGGGAGAGAAAAGTATCCAAAGGTACTTTTTTTTTCCCAAAAGGCACCTGGACTTTCTTGTTTTTCTTTGAAGACATTTCACTTCTCATTCAAGAAGCTTCTTCAGCTCTGATTGAATGGTAGGGAATGGAAGGATTTATACTCCTGCTGGTTATTTGCATTCTTTTAGAGAGTTGTTTCCCCAATGTAAACTGAAGTGCAAATGGTTCCTGGACTGATCATTGATAAAACTCAACTTTAATTCAGTGCTGCAAAGGATTTGCAAATCCTTTTGATTTCCTCAGCCACCACAGAAATTCCCATATGTACAGCACATAGAAGAAAGCTGTCAACTAGTTTCTCTCTAGGGTTTTTCTCTAGTTTTGTCATTCTCCATTTTAAAAACACAGCTGTTATTTAAAGCTTTAAAAATTAATATGTGTGTGCCTCTTTCTTCAGAGTCCTACAAATCTTCATTGAAGCTGAAAGTTTTCTCTAAGCAAAAATTCCTTCCTTTTAGGAAAGGTATGTTATTTTCAATGATCAATATTGCATTGATTTTTCAGGTCTAGATTTTGCTTTGATTATCTATGATTACTTATCATTATCTATCATGATCTATAATTACCTGCTTTCATTATCTATGAAGGGAAAAGGACAGATGGGCTGTGACTCTGCTAATTTCTTTTGATTGTTTTTAATGCATAGACTATGAAAATCTTCTCAGGAGATTGTGCAGCCCGGAGATTTAAAGTCTTTACAATTATTTAATTTCCCCCCTCATATACATACACATTTCCTCAAAAAGAATGCTTACCTCTCTTCCCACATACAATATGCTGCTGTTTTGAGAAAAGAAAAAAAAATGCATATATTCATGCAAAAGAAACTGGTGTGTGTGTGTAATGTGCATTGTATTGAAAATAATATAACACAATGAACACGCCTTCATTCATATATGTATCCAAATTAATTTCAGGTGCTTTGTATTCTCAGCTAAGATGCTTTTTCTCTTCTCTTGATAATCTTTTCCTTTTGAAATGCTTAACATGTTTTTGTACTGATGGATTCTATTCTCTGGAATGCTTTTCAGTGCTGGGATTAAAGAGGATAGTGAATGTCAGATCCGTGTATCTGTCATTTCTTCAGTGGAAGAAGAAAAAGGGGGGGAGGCTAATAAAGAAATCCTTTCTTGATGTAACCTGAATATATTTAATCTTATATCGAATTTGTATAACCCACACAAGATACCATGGAGGGAGAAAAGCCAGATGGCCAGAACTATCACCTCTGAGAGGCACAACCAGGAGATGAGAAGGTCATAAAAATTCCACAGTGAGATTGTACTTTGGGAATCTCTTGAATAGTTCGTTCTAAAAAGGGGGTGTGGGGGGGAAATTGGGTATGCCCTGGGAAACTGTGAAAAGATCGTTCCTTACAAGAGGGGTGGGGAGGAATTAACATACTGGCTTTTGTTTCACTAAATACACATCGAGATAAGGGGAGGGGTTCTAAACTCCCTCATGTATCCCTGTATGCCTGGGAGACCTCAGACGCTGCTTTGAACTCCTACAGGAATTGTCTCATCTCAATAAAGAATTCCTTTGTGATACGTTTGGATACGTTTTCAGAAGTTCATTCTAGTTGAGTGAATGGGAAACGTTCTGTAGCCTGACAGTGAAGTTAAGTTGATTTTGCCTGGAAAGTTATAGTGCTATCTTTTTCAATCATCATATTACCCTGGAAGGATCAAGAGAAGGTCCAAATCTAATAAGCAGCACTAAGATGTAGATATCAGAGGAAACAGTTTTTCAATTGGAGGGCTTTAAATTACTTATCTAAACCATCTTAAGTGCAAATCAGTTTGGTATAGTAATTAAAACATCAAGTTAGAAACCAGAATACCAGGATTTCTTGTCCTAACTTAGACACAAAGCCAAACTGGGCAACCTTGGACCACTCACTTTCTCTCAACCCTAGGAAGTAGGTAATGTCAAGCCACTTCTGCATTGACTTTTGGTCACCACCTTGACAAGACCTTGTAAGTCGAAGTATATCTGTGGGCTAAATGCAATTGTGTGCTTGCTTTTAGTGCTTCCCACATCATACAGGTAATGGAAAGGAGTGCATAAATTACAGTGGCAGACTGTCTGCTGGCTGTATGTTGTATGTTGAATTTCCTACAGTTCTCTGGATATTGCCAGCCCCATGAAAGTGTCTTATTTTGAATCTCAAAAGCAAGGGGATTGGTGAAAAGGGTGAAAGAAAAAAAAATCAGAAAAGCTAAGTATCTGCATCTGTATGGAGATTTTCAGTCATCCAGGTCATAGGTGTCCCAAATGTGCTTTTTCAAGAGACAACTGGACTTCCTTGTTTTTCTTTGAACATGTTTCGCTTCTCATCCAAGAAGCTTCTTCAGCTCTTTTCAGAAAAGCAAAGGAAGAAAAACAAGGAAGTCCAGTACTTTCCTGTTTTTCTTTGACGATATTTCGCTTCTCATGCAAGAAGTGAAACGTCTTCAAAGAAAAACAAGAAAGTCCTGTTGCCTCTTGAAAAAGCACCTTTGGGATAAGTATCTGGATATTGGTTGTGGTAATTTAAAACCACAATATCTGAGGCTCAACAGAAATATACCAGGCAATGTAAGAAAGAGTCAAAATGAGTTCAAGATAAGGCCAACATGATTGTTCGGTAAGTAACCAGGAAGGTGAAAAAGCTGAGCAATCTTCCTCTGGGAAATGAAAAAAGGTTTGATTGAAAAGAACAAAAAGAAGCAGACCTCAGCAGGGGGGTGGGAAAGAGATAATAAGGAATATCAGGGGAAAGAGGGGGATCTTGAGAAACATAAGGAAGAAATATTAAGGAAAAAAAGGTAGACCTTGTAAAAATATATAGTATTTAGAACAGAAAACCAGCCAGGGAAGCAGATGGGCCATTATACATTAAAGGAGTGAAAGGATGCTCAAAGGGATGTAGAGACTGCAGAGAGATGAACAAAATCATTGCATCCATCTTTACTGCCAAAGATATCTGACAGAAACCTGAGCCTCTATTGACTTTCCAAAGGGAAGAATCACATCTAAAGCAGCGCTAGTCTTTATTATTGTTAGTCTTGCAAGGTAGTCCAGACAAGAAGCACATCCACACATACTAGCTCTATTCTAAGGTTATATTAACAGAATCTTGCAAGGCTAAAAGATTTACAGTCCAGGAAACCTGGGAGGATACATTCTGAGATATTTGCCATGTCTCTGTGGACTCAGCTGCCATTTGTCTGAACCTTGTCTGTAGCTCTTCCTCCTGTCTCTGAAGGCCATTCCCACATGCAATTTCAATTACAGTCTTTGGCCAGGCCAGAACTAAAGATATTTGAGAGACATCTAAGTATGAAATTAGAGTTCTGATGAGATTCATTTCATAGTTCTTAAAGAATTCAGAAGGGAAAGGCCAAACTTGCAGCAAAAATATGAAAATTGTCAGTTAAATAAGTCTCTGTGCCAGAGGATTGAATGGCAGCCAATTTTTACAAAAGAGTCCAAAGGAGATACAGGAAATTACAGGCTGGTCAGTCAAGCAACTGTTCTGGGTAAACTGGTAGAAATGATAATTAAAGGGGAGACAATTGCTAAGCATATAAAGGAATTGGATTTGATGAAGGAAAAGGCAGAAGTAAATTTTGAAAACTAAATCCTGATTCACTAACCTTCTAGAGTTACTTGAGTAGATAAAAGTGTTTGAGTCAGCAATATATCCAAGACCTCTCAACAAACACTTTTGAGTAAATTTAGCTGTCATGTGATAAGATTATATTTTATGTATTACTTATAGGTTTCAAACAAACAGAAAGCAAATAATAAATATAAATGAGCAGTCTTCTTAATTCAAGGAAGTAAAAAAGTGAAGTCCCTCAAGCATCCATGTTGGTAATGATACTTTTTAATACATTTCTAAATGTTCTTGACTTACAAATTTGTAAAATATACCAAAATATTCATGGTGGGGAAAACCAAAAATGTGTGCAAAGAGCTCAACACCCCTCCTCTTTAAATGAGATAAATGATTAATCAGATATAAAATGTGGTTCAATTGAACTGTAAAATGTCTTACAAAGTGCAAAATCACATAATTTGACATAAACACTATTTGGGGATCTGCTTTGTTTGTAACTACCCCGGAAAAAGAATTTGAGAGTTTAGCAGCTTGTCTAGCAAAGATGATGTGAAATTTTGTATTAGGAAGTTTAGAAAAAGAAATGAAATAAAAACTTCCATAATTACAGTATCTTCACACAATCCCTATTTGTCTGTCTGTCATCATCATCATCATCATCATCATCATCATCATCATCATCATCTCTATCCAATTAATTTTATTCAGTTTGTTTACCATTCAAACTCCCAACAACTATGGGCTCTATTTGATAGGATATCTATATCATAAGTATATGTAGTATATGTAGTTCTGTTTGCTGTGCTACAAAATGGATTTGCTATGTAAATCACAGGAAAAAGATTAACAAGCAAAAGAAATTGGAGGCAGTACAGAAAGAAAGAAACATTTTTTTCTTTTCTTTTCTTATCTTTTTTTGTAAATCTGGTTTACCGAATTATAATCCTATTAACTCTCCATATCTTTCTGCACATGCAATATATCCTTATTCCAACCACCACAACAACTGCTTCCTACACTGCCTTTTGTATTTTAAATTATTCATCTTTGTCTTTCCAAGGATTTCAACTCCACCTTATAACAAATTCCTAAGTCTTTGACTTTCTTTCAACACATTAATAATTATTTCATATATTTGTCTTGTGACTCAGTCATTCTTCCTCATTATATGAGCAAACCATCCCAAAAGGACTTCTTTCATAATGATGACTTACCTTGGTATTCAGTCCATTTTCATTCATAGCCATTAATGTATGGTATGATCTCTTCTTGTGTTACCCACACTGTTTTTAAATGAGCCATTATCCTTATATTCAACTTATTTTTGTGCAATTCAATCAATCAATCAATATAGAGTTGGAAGGACGTTGGAGGTCTCCTAGTCCAACTCACTGCTCAAGCAGGACACCCTATACCATTTCAGGTAGGTGGTTGTCCAGCCTTTTCTTAAAAACCTTCAGTGATGAAGCACCTACAACTTATGTTCCATTGGTTAATTGTCCTCATTGTTAGGAAGTTTCTCTTTAGTTCTAGGTTTCTTCTCTCCTTGATCAGTTTCCATCATTTACTTTCTGGAAAATAAAATTTATTGAAAAATAAATTGACCTTCTCTTCTTTGTGGAAGCCGCTCAAATACTGGAATACTGCTATCATGTCACCCTAGTCCTTTTTTCTAGACTGGGCATATTCAAGTTTTGCAACCGTTCTTCGTATGTTTTTGTCTCCAGGCCCTTAATCATCTTAGTTGCTCTTCTTTGCACTTTTTCCAACAACTCAACATCTTTTCTGTAATGTGGTGATCAAAACTGGATGCAGTATTCTAGGTGTGGTCTTGCTCTTATTTCTATATAACACATGGACAGAAGCATGCATTTATGAATAACCACCATTGTTCCTTTCAACATTTTTCATGGAAACTACATTGCACATGAAAATTTTGAGATTTGCACATATATATCTTAAAAATTCAGCGTTCTATTTTCTATCTTTAGTGAACTATCTTATAAATTGATCTACTTACTCTGATAGTCCCCTTATTTAATGCAACTATAACTATTTATTCCATGTCCTTTGTCAAGTACAAACTCTTTGGAACATTAATTTATAGACCCATGTTCTGTTGCATTATACAATCAATTTAGCACTTGTTGAAAATCATTCTACTTTTCAACCAAACACAGAGGTATCTGCTTTCAAAAATGTCAGTTTCAAATATATAAACACATTTTTATGCATGCATATGGAAATGAATTTACATAAATCTAAAAACATATTTGATATGATTGTTTATAATGAAAGAAAATTAGCAAAGGATACAAGGTGATAAAATATTCCAAATGGCAGCTAAAATTGGTAGTGTCCTGAGAAAAGATGGGAAGAAAAGGAAGGAAATGTAAGAAAATAGAGTTAAAAATACAGAATAGCAAAATGAAAATAATGGGTTCTTTGTCAAAAAACATTGTCAGAAATATTAACCTTCCAACAGAATGAGTGGTATGTGATATAACAGAAAGATTATCGCAAAAAATGAGGACAAGTGGAAGGTATTGTGTAACTTGTATAAAGAATTAAAGACAATTGCAAAGAATAAAGTGAAAGGGGAAAGTTCTGGAGAAGAATAAATGTGGTACATTTTTTAATGGAAAATGTTTTAAAAAATACTTTGAAAGTGATTGACAAATCTAAACAGCCTCAAGCAGAGGGTTAATTAAGAAAGGAAATAAAATAATGTGGGATGGAACTGAAGTGAAAGTTTATTATTTTATAACTTTCTTATTTCCGGGTATATGTTGGCAAGGTGTTTTTCAGACATTTGTGTGGGAATGTTTATTACATTTCAAATAGTATAATTAAAGCAAATGCTAGGAATTTAGTGTCCAAGGGGGAGGGGGAAAGGTTGATGAAAAGAAAAATATAAAATGCTGAGAAAATATAAAATGGTAAGACCAAAGATAGTGAAATCATACCATGCTTAAGGTATGATATATTTTGCTTAGCAATAGCAATAACATTTAGACTTATATACCACTTCATAGTGCTTTAGAGCACCCTCTAAATGGTTTACAGAGTCAGCATATTGCCCTCGATAATCTGGGTCCTCTTTTTATTGACCTTGGCAGGATGAGAGGCTGAGTCACCTTGAGATGGTCAGCATCGAACTTTGACCATGGGCAAAGTTTGCCCGCAATATTGCATTCTAACCACTGCAACACCACAGTTTCTTCATAAAGTACCATGCTTAATTTGTGTGAAACTTATATCTAGGCTTAATTATTAAAAGACTGCTATTTTTGTTCCCATAGTCAAAAGGAAAATAACATAAAAATACATTCTTGTTCATTCTTAGTCTTCCAAAAGACCCCATCACTTTCCTATACACTATCATCTTATTCCTGCACATCCCTTCATTTCAACAAATGCAATACCTCGCTCTTTGGAATTACATTCATTCAAAATGATCCCTAATTTCTTCAAAAACATGTCTCTGCTCCTTCCATTATCTCTATTCTCTGGAGTGTAGCATTCAACTATCACTAACCTATAAATCCCTGTTCAGAGTTTTGCAGCATAAATTCAGCACCAGAAAAGTAAACACAGATGACTGAGGCTTCATTTAACTTCTTTATAAACATATGAAGTAAATTTTACAATACCAGTTATAGATTGCTCCAACATGGAGCAAACTCAAACAGAAGCAGACATGTTACAGGTTCAGAACAGAGCAGCAACTCAGGTGAGGTGTCTTCACCTGACCCAGCATAGTTCTTATTTTTAAGAATAACATTTGTTTATATAAAATGTTTAAAATAGCATTTTTTGCAGGAATTCCTCCCACTCTCCCACCCTTACAGCTTTATCCAGGAAAAAGTCTGCTTCAGTCATTCCCACACCAGTAGTAAAATATATTGATTCACAATATATCATACATCATCTCTAATCATTAAAGTTGAATGTATTCAAAAATGCCAACACACTGTGATTCTTCTCCCTTGATTCTCAGTGTTTCTGTTGGAAAAAATCAGTTTTTATTGCCGTACATCAGCATCATTAGAACAGGGAATAAACTCTTTTTGACTGTGAATTTCCATTCTGTCTCTAAAATGTACAGGTTGTATTGTATCACTCCCACTGTTAAGCAAAAGTAGGTTTTTGGCAATTTGGAACAATTCTTCATGGTTTTGTAAATTATTCATTTTCAGCAACCAGTCCAGCATTCTTCTTTATTAGCATGCCATTACTTGTAAAACAAATACTTACATTACTTGTAAAACAAATAAGCCAGTCAAATTGAATCAGCAGAGAGTGGGAGGAGGGGGGACTGAAAGTAGCAAGCATCAATCATTTCCATCACAAAAATCTGTGCAATTCTTCTTCTTTTTTTAAAAGGACTCTGCAATAAATTAACGGGGGATTGACAGACAAAGCCTTGTTTAGTGGCAAGGCAACATGACAAGTGCAGTTAATAGCTTGAAAGAAATGACAAAGCTGATCAGAAATTTCAGCAGGACTCAATCAAATTTAAAGTTTGTCCCACTGCACAGTATTCTTTCGTGGCAAATGATGCCCAATGAATATTGTTTATTTTCCCTGCAACTGTAAAGTACAATCTAGGCACACCTCACATTCTTTTAATAAATTCAGAATGAGTGAAGAGCTTTGGACTAAATTGTAGGTTAGCTTTCTTGCATACAGAACCACAAGCAAAAGAGTAAAGATGAAAGAAAAAATAAGATAGCTTTCCAGGTTTGCCTCTCTGTATTTTGCAGGCTATTTACTTGGCTATGAATTCTACAACTCATATTTGATCACATCTGTTCCTTAGTTATTTCTCCAATATACTTAGAATGGACCTGGAATGTATCTTCCTGACAAACTTACAAGATAACTAAAGAATTTAAGAACATCCAATCATCACTTTTTTTTTAACCTCAGTACATTGTATAACATATCTCTTTCACTCCACATTTATTTTGTAGATTTAAAAAAAACTGGATGATTATTTGATAGTCTTTAATTTGTAATTCCCCATGTGAAACTGGTCCCAACTGCATTTATAATTTGTCAGAGCAGCATTGCACAAATATGCATAAATTATATATGGACATACTGAGAATGTATTTTAGGCATTGATCCCACTTTCTGGTTCTGTCAATGGTATAAATTTCCCCAATATCACAATAGCAATAGCAACAGTACGTAGATTTATATACTGCTTTACAGCCCTCTCTAAGCATTTTACAGAGTCAGCCTATTGCCCCCAACAATCTTATTTTACTGGCCTTATTTTACTGGCCTTGGAAGGATGGAAGGCTGACTCAACCTTGAGCTGATAAGATTCCAACTGTCAAAGCCAGCAGGTAGCGGAATCAGCCTGCAGTACTGCACTCTAACCAGTGTACCACTGTGGCTCATATACCCTGGAATCAGAGTTATAACCAATATTTGCACCTATGTTAATGAAATAATTGGTTCCTGATCTCTCTTGGATTTTAATATATAAGTTCTAGAAACCCCAAGAACTTGACTAAGAAGTTCCAAGTTGTGTGTGAGCACCTTTGTTCAACTGTTAGTGTGCAGTTGTGACATGAATCAATGTAACTTTTGTCAGTTTGTAACTTACTATTGGTAAGTTGGAATAAAACCTGCGAGGATTTTAATTGCATTCCTTTAATTTAATACAAAACAATGCAACAGTGGCAAACATAAAGCCATTGGGGCTATAGAAAATCTAATTTAACCTACCACAAAACAATGAAGATCAATAGTTCCTATTTGTCTGAAAAGAAAGACACCATTCTTTGTTACAATTTTATCATCAGTCAATGAAAAGGTTGCTTTGGTTTGTGAATGTGCTGAATACTTCAGACGCTCTCCTCCAGATAAATCCAAAGAAAAAGAATGATATAAATGATATAGCACCTGGCAACTTGTAACTAGAAAATCAAATTTCAATATTAATGCAAATATAAAGCAATTTGATCAGGTCAGCCTTCAAAAATCCAATCCTTATATCAAATCATCTGACTCAATGCCTTGAATCAATGCTTTTGAACTGGTTTGAAGATTTAATGGATTTTTGTTCCACTGTTAATAAATTGAATAAAAAAGTTAAATGAAATTGAATTATAAAGTCAACCTGAATTGCACATTGGCCACAGATCTTAGATTATTCACAAACTCTCAATAAAGATTAGAGTCCAAGAATTATTTTCCATGTCTAAGCAAATGAACTATGTATTTTTTAATATTGCAGTTCAGAGAGACTTCTAGAAGATGATAAGAATCAGTAACTGTTCTTTGGTAATCAGTTCCCAAGCAAAGCATACAATGTTTTCTTTTACTCAAGTTTACACTTGAATTATTTTTCTCTCTTTTCAGGATTAAATCAGTTTCTTTTGATGAAAAGAAGGACTAGGAGTGACATGATAGCAGTGTTCCAATATCTCAGGGGCTGCCACAAAGAAGAGGGAGTCAAGCTATTCTCCAAAGCACCTGAGGGCAGGACAAGAAGCAATGGGTGGAAACTAATCAAGGAGAGAAGCAACTTAGAACTAAAGAGAAATTTCCTGACAGTAGAACAATTAACCAGTGGAACGAATTGCCTCCAGAAGTTGTAAATGCTCCAACAGTGGAAGTTTTTAAGAAGAGATTGGATAACCATTTGTCTGAAGTGGTGTAAGGTTTCCTGCCTAAGCAGGGAGTTGGACTAGAAGAACTCCAAGGTCCTTCCAACTCTCTTATCCTATCCTATCCTATCCTATCCTATCCTATCCTATCCTATCCTATTCTAAAATCCAATTCAGTAATACTTAGCTCTCCACCCAGAAATTCCTTATTTCATAAGTTGAGAACCCACCCTGGCTCTCCTCTTGAAATCTAGTACATATCTTCAACTTATCCCCACCTCCAGGAGAAAAAGTAAGATATCATGTTTTGAAGGTTCTTCTACTGTATGTAGGGAAAAAGGGAAATAAATAAAGCCAAACCAAATGTGTTTGTGAATAGTACGATGTTCCTACAAAAGGAACTAGGATGCTTAATTGCCTTCTTGCCTGGAAGAATTGGATGCAGCTAGAAGAACAACCTCTGCTGTCTATGGAGATTTTGGTCCATTCTGACTTGTGCCAGCATCTCTTGCAATTACAATAATATTTGTCCAGACTTCCTTCTTCTGGTCAGTTACTATTACTAACTAATTCCATAGAAAGTAACAGCAACAATTAAGACACTTTGCAATTTCAAGCATTATAAAAAGTTTGTAGCCTTTCCTTCCTTCCTTCCTTCCTTCCTTCCTTCCTTCCTTCCTTCCTTCCTTCCTTCCTTCCTTCCTTCCTTCCTTCCTTCCTTCCTTCCTTCCTTCCTTCCTTCCTTCCTTCCTTCCAATACTTTTCAGCCAGGGTCACTGTGATACTGCACTGCAACATCTTCAGATTTCCTAAATGTTCTCTTATCTTGAGACAGTACTGCTTTTCATTTTCAGAGTCCATTCAGATTTATTTTGATGTTACCTATGAAAAAATGAACACTGTGGATAGTATCATTTTGTAGCTGTAAATCTCTTCATCATGATGTACGGGGGTGGGATACGACAGGGTTAACTTCCAGTTTGGGATTTATCAGCTTCCCTGCATGCTGTGAGCCACGCGCCTGTAAATTGTCATCAGCATGCTATGTGCAGAGACGCAGCCTTTGAAACAGCCCTCTTTTCCTGCTTTTTTAACTTCAGCTGTGGCTCATTCGGCAGCTGAAGTTGAAAAATCAGGAAATAAAGGTCAGGTAAGAGCCCAGGAGGGTGGGTGGGCAAAAACATCAGCAAACATAGAACTGGTTCTATGTCTGCTGCTCTTCAGAGCTACTGGTTCTACAGAGGTGGACAGAACCGGTAGAAACCTACCCCTGATGATGTAGATTCCATGACTGCCCATCTAACTTTCAAAGCTAAAGAAATCCATGGAAAGTGTTTTCTTCTGTTGTTCCCTTTTGTAATTTAACCATGGTGTAGACCAAGAGTCTTCAAATTTGGCAAGTTTAAGACTTGTAGACTTGACAGCTTTAAGACTTTTGGATTTCAAGTCCCAGAATTCCTCCTCCAGTCATGTTAGCTCAGGAATTCTGGGACTTGAAATCCAAAAGTCTTAAAGCTGTCAAGTTTGAAGACCTCTGGTGTAGACAGTTAGAGAAGTTGTAGGAAAAAGCATTATAATAGATATAAACACACACAAACTCTGGCCCATGACATTTTCACACTACGTTCCTTGGAGAATTTCACTAAAATGTCCTTA
The DNA here is from genome assembly GCF_049901735.1 of Notechis scutatus. Classification (NCBI taxonomy): domain Eukaryota; kingdom Metazoa; phylum Chordata; class Lepidosauria; order Squamata; family Elapidae; genus Notechis; species Notechis scutatus. The sequence goes on along the minus strand of NC_142011.1, from coordinate 18,666,944 downwards.
GCCAACTATTTCATTTTCCATTAAACTGAAAATATTTAACATGCATATCTCTCTCTCTCTCTCTCTCTCTCTCTCTCTCTCTCTCTCTCTCTCTCTCTCTCTCTCTCTCTCTCTCTCTCACACACACACACACACACACACACACACACAGAGTCACTCCCACAAACACACAAACCATTTGCACAGTCTTTCCTTAGTATATCAGAGGGAGAACTCTCATGTTTCATATATACAAGAAAGATTGGCATGGTCAGTTCTGTTGACCTTTCCTGCCTCACTAGAATTTGAAACACGAAATCATGGTTTATCGAGATATGTTATATTCAACATAGCTGTTTGTTCATTTAGTGGCACTGTAGACATCACCAGACAGCTTTCCAATCCATAATTCAAGATAATATCTTCATTTCCTAGACAACAAAGGGAGAGTTTTCATTATCAACACACAACTTTAACTTTTAACTCTGGCACATGTTTGTGATTTCTAAATTCTAGCTAACATCTGGAACCTTTGGAGATTAAATCTTCCCCAGGCTGTTTGTTTGAAGACTTGCCATGATTGAGTCTACCCTTAAGCAAATGAAAATCACATGGAATGTATAATAGAATACCCCAAATATAGCAGCATATTTAAAAACACACAAACATTGCAGGTTCAGTTCCTAACAATAAAAATACAGGTAATCCTCTACTTATGGTGATAATTGAGCTCATAGATGACTTCTGGTTTTTCTTCTTAGACAACTTGGTCTTTGGGTTACTAAGATGTTTTGGGGGGCTTTAGTTGGTTTAGTGCTATAATAATGCTGTGTGATTGTGATAGTCTATCGTATTGGTATCATGACTAGTGTCTATGAAGATTCTCAGTCATCCAGGTCATGGTTGTCTCAAAGATGGTTTTTCAAATGGCAACTAGATTATGTGGAAGAAGAAGATGTTTCACTTCTCATCCAAGAAGCTTGATCAGTTCTGGCTGGATGATCATGTGTGTGCGTGTGTAAGGATTAGTTCTGACAGTTCACACCCATTTGCACACTGATTCAGGTGATCCTGAGGGCACAGATAAATCCCCAAGTAGCCTCAATGGCTTTCAGAGAGAATGACCAGATCATCATCATCATCATCATCATCATCATCATCATCATCATCATCATCATCATCATCTTTTAATGACCCCATGATCCCTTGCAGGAGTCTGGGCAGCTGAATGGAGATAGCAGAATGTTTATTGGCTGTATGCCCTTCCTGTCACCAATGCAGAGTTTTGTTCAGCAGATATATTCTCATGGTGCCAGAGGGAGAAATATCTGTTTCTATCTAGGATCGAACTCATAGCCTCCTGATTGTGAGATGAAAGCTCTCCCTCTAGGCCACCACACCACTCCAGAGTGCTGATGACCAGATGATTGCAAAGAAATATATATCTTTCAGGTGCCTTTTGAAAAAGCACATTTAAAATAGCATGGCTAATATTAGCATTAGTATTATTAGTATTCTACAGTTGGGAACTACTAAGAAAAAAACCACCATCAACACCAGTTACTATATTTGGTGTGTATGCTCACCAATTATTATCTCAATTATCATAAGTAGAGGATTACCTGTATTTTTATTGTTAGGAACTAAACCTGCAATGTTTGTGTGTTTTTAAATATGCCATTATATTTGGGGAATTCTATTATAGAATCTCTCAAATATAACAGCATATGGTGAAGTAGTGAAGTTACTGAATACAATAGGATCAAACCCACACTCACATGCACTGGTGATATTAACTAGCCAGGTATTGAAATATCTCAAGCAAATAGCCAACCTCAGAGAGCACCAAGGACTCCAGAATTCAACCCTGAGCTGCACATATTTACTACTATTGCAATAACAATAGCACTTAGACTTATGTACAGCTTCACAGTGCTTTTACACCCCTCTCTAAGCAGTTCACAGAATCAGCCTATTGACCCCAACAATCTGGGTCCTCATTTTAACTGACTTTGGAAGGATGGAAGGCTGAGTCAACCTTGAGCCGGTGAGACCCAAACTGCCAAATTGCAGTCAGCCGGCAGTCAGCAGAAATAGCCTGCAATATTGCATTCTAACCACTGCACCATGGAAGTTCTAATTGTAATGAGGATCCTCTATTGTAATCAGGATTGTGCTACTGATTCTGGAAATAAATAAAAAAAAGTTGGAGGCTATTAAAAGCTTTTTGAAGAGGAGATGACTCAATAAAGTAATGACATTGGGGAAAAAACCTAACTACTTTCATTTGTCTGCTCCAAATTCACCATGAACCTGATTAAGTCCAAAAACAAAAACCCCATCCAACTGTAGAATGCCCTGCTGTAATATTCCCAGATGGAAACTTAGAATCAGGAGATCTGTCTGGCAGAACATCAGACACAAGAGTTCTGATATTAAGGAAGAGAGAAGGATTAAGTAGTGTGTCTTCAAATTTCAATTACAGGGGAATAGCAGTGAGGGGAGGGTAATGTCTCTACTTCCACTTGTGACTATTCCAGGGACATCTGGCTGGCAACTGTGAGAAACAAAAATGTTAGTCTAAGATATGTTTTGGCCTGATTCAGCTGGGCTTCTGTTCTTTTGAAAGCATGGAAGTGATATTATTCCTAAATTCTGCTGGAGTTTAGCCACTTGTGAAGCAGTATTTTTCTTTTTGTGCTTCAGGGGAGAACACAGCACATGAATATCCAAATTGTTCAGAAAAGATTCATTACAGAAGTTATGCTGAGGTGCTCTATTCAATTTCTTTTCAAAATAAAAACTGTTATTAATTAGCAGAGTCTATCAATCTTTAATTTTGGCTTTTGGACTGCTAGGATTTCTGCATTATTATTATTATTATTATTATTATTATTATTATTATTATTATTATTATTATTATTATTATTATTATTATTATTATTATTGGCATGGTTAGTTACCTCTAGAGTGACATATTATGTGATGCTCAGGCAATTTAAAGGAAAGAAAACTCTGAATTGTATGTGATACAACTATTCAATATATAGCGATGGTATAAAGAAATAATCTTTGTTATACACAATAGTCTAACAGCAAGCACCCTATTTCTGACTCACACAATGAAGAGGACTCAGCTAGTCAAGATGGAAAGGAAAGTAGCAAAAAGAAAACAGTATTAAAATATTTTAAGAAGGAGTAGTGTATGTTCAATTAATCACAAATGGAATTAAATGAACTTGAAATGAGAAAGAGAGAAAAAAGTAATATTATAAACAGATCTGAAGATATTTCCATTCTAATCTAGCTACACTTATCTGGAAATCTATTCATAAACTACACAGTAGGTTATATAATGTATACAACTATTTTTTAAGTAATCTCACAAGCCACAAGAAACGATAAGACAATGCTATTAACATGGGAACTGAATCCTAAGCCTAACCTTGCCCCCTATCTTCATAAATAGCACCATCACAGATCTCAATAAATGCTTGTACAAGCTTCAGGAACAGCCTGAGGTTCCTTCTGAAAACCAAGAAAGTTCATCAGGCATCTGGAGCAGCAGGGGTGGGCTTCAATTTTTTTAGCAAGGGGCTCTGTGCCCTAATGACTGGTTGGGTGGGCACAGCTGGGTGGTCATGTGACTGGGTGGTGTGGCCAACTTGACGTTGCTTATTTGCCCTAATTACCTAGAAAAGATATATACCAAAAAGTTGTTTATTATTTTGTGCATTTAATACTTAAATAAAAGACTGGATGAAACCAGGCTTAATAGCTGTGCGAGGGATCTTGGAGTCTTGGTGGAGTTTCTGGTGAGTTACATGACTCTTATTATTTGGGAATTAGCCCCCTCAGAGGCTAGTGGCTATGTTATCTGATTTTCTCAATGCTCTCCCTTGAAAACGCTGAGTAGATTGTTTATTAGGTTGCAACACTTTTACGAGGTGTGAAATGCTCTTGGCTGAACGCCCAGAAATTCAATTAAGCCTATTAAGAGCTTTCCCTTGCTGCTTGTTTTTCTGAGGTTATTGGGGGCTGTCCAATCTCCTCAGAGTCTTAGCTAGGGGCTCTCCTGAGCCCCTGCGAGCCCCCAGCAGCCCACCCTTGTGGAGCAGGATGATGGAAACAGTGGTGGGATTCCACATTTTTTCCTACCATTTCTATGAGAGAGCACTTTGCACATGCACATGAGCTTTGCATGTGCACTTCACACACAGCACTCAAAAAATGGCCTGTATGTCAGCATTAGTGAGTGAGCTGTTTTTTAGTTCAGCTGAGGCACAGCAATCCACTCTGCTGCCTTAATCAGCTGAGCTATAGGATAGGGAAAAGATGGGTGTGGTTGGGCGGGGCCACCCAGAGGTGGTATTTGTTGGTTCTCCAAACTACTCAAAATTTCTGCAACTGGTATGCCGGAACCAGTCCGAAATGGCTGAACACCACCTCTGGATGGAAGGCATTCAACCTCCTTGCAAAAGGAGCAACACCACAGATCTCCAGGTCAACCAGAAAATAATCTTACCATGACAGGAGAGTAATGACAATTTTCCTCAACTCTATGCCACTTAGTCATTGCCCCAACCAATCATCTGGCATACAATGCAAAGTATCAAGCCTTTGTTGGTAGATCAAACCAGATCCATGGTTGTCATAGTGACTGTGAACTCCCTCACAGTCCATCCTCAGAGAAAACAAGTTGAAGTTCCCCAGGACCACAAATTGAGGGACCTCACTACCAGTCTAGCCATAAAATTCAGAATCTGAGAAAGGAATGATGTCATACAACAGGAAGGCTAATATGAAAAGAAGAATCCCATCTGATTGCTAGAACCCAATTTAACAAACAGGATCTCATATCCAGCAATCTATGGAATAATAATTATGAGCTGTGTTGGCACAATGGTTAGAATGCAGTATTGCAGGCTAACTCTGCCCACAGCAGGAATTTGATTGTGATTGGTTCAAGGTTGACTCAGCATTCCATACTTCTGAGGTTGGTAAAATAAGCAGCCAGATTTTTGGGTGGAATCTGCTGGCATTTATAGACTGCTCAGAGAGTGCTATGAAGCACTATGGACCAGTATATCAGCCTAAGTGATACTCTATTACTATTGCTTTAATCCCTCTACACACCATCAGAGAATCCCAGATGCCTGTAGCTACTCCCTCATCATAGTTTGGACTTACTGCTGATACCACACTCAAAAATCCAGGCAAGCACATTTCCAAGTGAGGGACTCCTCCAGCCATGTAATGGAATTTGTAGATGACCTCAGGGGACAAGGGAAAGAGATGCTACCTAAAAATAATCAGACAAGAGGAGAGCTCCCAGTGGCTCAATGGTTAGAAAAAGAAACTTAAGAAAGAACCCTAATGGGACAAGCAGTTAAAAATGGTGATGGAAAGTTTGTATTTTCTGACTTTTATTTCATTTATTAAACAAATGTATATGGTCATTCAACTAATACAACTGACTCCAAGTGGCTTACAATAATAAAAACTTTAAAGACTAGCAAGATTCCATTAATATAGTCTTGCAACAAAGTAGAATTAGAGAAGTTCACTGAAGATGGGCTCCATCACAAGTTTGAAAGCTCAGAAGATAAAACCTCTGGTCCTGGTGACTGACCTAGATTGGACTTGCAACATGATTCTGGGACATGTATATTTGTCTTCATTTGAAAGTAAAATTAGTTCATTAGTCATGTTTCTTGTTTGGTTTTCCTGGGAGGATTGATAATGTGTGCCCATCCATGTCTCAGTAATGCACACCCGGTCAATCTTCTTATCTGGGAATAGGATCTAGTATTCTGCAACAGTTACAACTGAGATCCCAGGTCTCTGAAGAGCAGGAAATGATGTCTGGACTATTGTTGTAGTATAAGATACTGGGGCCCATGTTTCCTGAGGGTGGTCTGCTTGCCATCAGAAGTTAAAGACCTCATTAGAGTTTTTTTAAGAAGAAACTGGACAGACACTTGTCTGAAATGATATAGGGTCTCCTGTTTGAGCAGACGATTGGACCAGAAGATCTCCAAGGTCCTTCCAATTCTATTCTGACTTCTGGCACTCTATGCCTTCCACTATATCTCCCATACATGAGCCATCTGAGACTATGGTAATATTCCAGTCTGCCCTGGACTTGCCCAGAAATATTTCCTTCCCCAAATTCATACTGGCCTCTTCACAGGCCACAGAATCCCATACACATCCTCTCCAGTTACCAACATCTCCATGGAGCCCTCTGGGTCACTGCAATGAATTGTGAAAGTTGTAGCCCAAAATAATTGGAAGGCCCTAATTTATTTACCCTTGATTTCTATCATTCTGTCAAATTGTTAGGTAGATTTCACTAGGCCGTTGATTAATTCAGATACTTATATTCCTGTAGAACAACTTACAACATCCCTTTCTAAGATCTTCTTTCACTTGCTAACCCAAAAGTTCAATGTGATTAAGAATTCTACCTTATCAGAAACTGTGACTCCTAGACAACCATAAATGCATTTGGCAGAATATATTCTTTTTTCTTTTCAATTTCTGGTACCCTTCTTGTTTAAAATATTGGAATTCAGGAATATGCTTTGAAGTCTAAGATGTATTGGAGGCAGAAGCAAAGGCAATCTTTATCATGGGCTGTACTTAAAGAAACCCAGCACGTAGAATTCAGTCTCCATGAATATAGCAAATCTTAATTCAAAATGAACTAGTTCATAAGATTTTTAATGGACAGTGAGAGTGCAAGCATATTTTATGCCAATAAATAATATTAAAAAAGTGGTAGGAAGGCAGAACAGCCTGCATAATAGATGTGTGCTACCACAAGAAAGAAATTTGCTAGGTTCAAATAATGATGTAAAGTCATTTTTTTCCCTAAGTGAAGGATCAAATGGATGACTCGTGGAAAGAGAACAAAAGCTACAAAGCAATTTATCTGAGTTGGACACAAGTGCTGAATAAAGTGTCAGCCTCAGCCTCATTGAACTGCATAAGAATGAAATACAAGAGCACCGAGTGAAGTGCTGTAACTAACAAGAAACTTATCAGCTTCAGAAATCAAGTGGAGTCTCACCTCAGACAAGATATCCTGATTGAGATTAAATAATAGTAGTTTGCTACCACAAAAGCCATGGGTTGCTAAACTACAATTTAATGTAGTGTGAAAATTCAGTTCAGTTTATCGCATTTGAATGAAAGTCTGCCCAGTAAAATGAGGAAAAGGCAAAGATATGTCAGAGAGAGAAAAGTACTATTACACATTAATTGTGATTGGTAACCAAGTCTTTTGAGACAGTCTAAAGCTTTGAAAAAGCATTGAATAAAGAAGGCAATCAGTAAATCATGCATTTTTTCCAACAGGAGATCATATTCAATACGGATTGTTAGAATTATGAGATATAGATCAATTTCTAGCTGGACCATTTCAGTTTGGCATGGATTCAGTCATAAGTTCATGAAACTCTGTAGAAATATGGTTAGGGTTAGAAAAATTAGAAAAAAAGTATATTTTCTTATGAATCTTTCCCTACTATGCTCCCACCCACTCCCAATTTGAGATAAGTAACGTGGTGCTCTCCAAATGCTTTGGGCCGATTTTCATGAGGCTAAACTTGCATGACTAAGCTAAGGGATCAGCCATCCAAAGCTACCAGAAGGATCAGTTTGCCTCTCCTTTCCTTAATGCACACATTGAATGTGCATTTTCCCCCCATAATAGATGTATTTTTGGACAGATAGTGATCCAGGAATGGAATTGTAAAACCCAAATAATAAATGAGTTCTATATAATAGTCAGGACAGTGGTTCTCAAGCTGTGGTCTGTGGACCCCTGAGGGGCCTCAATGTCATCACAGGGAATCTGCAAAAGCTTGAAAAAAATACTATGATTTAAATCTTGAGTTAAACCCTGGTCCATGGCTACAAAAGGTATTTAAAGGAGGGTCCATGGTGAAGAAAAGGTTGGGAACCAGTGGTCTAGAAAATGTGAACTACATACTAGTGCTGGAAAAAGCTTCAGAAATTCATGAACCTTTGAAAGTGCTTCATGATGCACTTTAGAATAGAATTCTTTATTGGCCAAGTGTTATTGGACACACAAGGAACTTGTCTTTGGTGCATATGCTCTCAACGTACATAAAGGAAAAAAAATACATTCATCAAGAATCACAAGATACAACACTTAGTGATAGTCATAGGTTACTAATAAGCAATCAAATCATACTAGGAAACAAATAAAACTGTCAGGACTCCAAACAAATCCACCCCCATTCAAATCATAAGTCACTAACCGCATCTCTCAGATAATATAACATTGATTTATTAGAAGTGGCCATGTTGGTGTTAGCTGGATGCAGCCGATACTAAAATACATCATTCATTTCTCCCTTGACCCTGGTCTTCCCCCCACCCACTGGATGTATATTCTCCAATGGGACACATCCATAGCCAAGAGTCATGAAATGCTCTCCAATAATATTCTTGCGCTCCAACAACTTTGGGCTGCCAGAATGATTATCTAGGCACTTAAGGAATGGACTGTTTTCCCCCACTCCCTTTTTCTGGCAGCTAAAAAGACCAAAGGAGTATCTTTTTTAGTTAACAAACACAATATAAATTGTAAAGACACAAGCAACATGGTTATAGTCATAAGTAGGAAGAGATAGGTACTAGGAAGTGTTATTATAATCTAGTAGTAGAGGATAGTAATACAGTTTTACTAAGTAGTTTGACAATGTTGTAGGAATTAGTTGTTTAGCAGAGTGATGGCATTTGGGAAAAAAACATCCTTGTGTCTAGCTGTTCTGATGTGCAGTGCCCTATAGCATCGTTTTTAGGGTAGAAGTTGAAACAATTTATGTCCAGGATGTGAGGGGTCTATAGATATTTTCACAGTTCTTTTTGAGTCATGCAGTATACAGGTCCTCAATGGAAGGCAGATTGGTAATAATTGTTTTTTTCTGCAGTTCTAATTATCCGTTGAAGTCTGTGTCTGTCTTGTTTGGTTGCAGAACCAAACAGACCATTATAGGTCCCTCACTTCTAAGGACAAGCTTCACCCTGCTGTGCAGCCTTTCTCAGTGGATATACTAATTAATAAGAAATTGCAAAGATTTATGAAGGTTTAGTTTTATGTTGAGTCTGAGTTTGAGGACTGAGTGAAATGGGCCTTTCAAATCTGATGTATCTTCTGTGACAAAAAACATGTTCTCTGGTCCCAACCGCATGTTACTTCCATTGTCCTTTCTTTTCTGAATTAATCTTTTTTTCCTTCCATCTTCCTTCTCCTCAAAGTGACCATTAATTTCTGGCTCCATACTAATTCCTTTCCATTGACTGTGATCCTCACAAGCTTTCTCTGTATTGATCAGATTAATGCCTGTTCTTGTTTCTCTGAGCCAACCTGTCAAAGAATATGTCTGAACATCTCTCTTCTAAAGGAAAAAAATATGTTCCAAATGTATTCTTAAATGCAACATGAATTGCAAAATTAATGTAATTTTTTTTTTAAAAAATGTTGCTTATTGTGTAAATGGCATTTAATTGACCTGTTCAAAAATAACCAGCAGATAATTTCACCTACAGCTTGTTTTTAATAGCTCATTTGGAAGTTTGGTGAAAGGCCTAAAAATACCCATTTCCAAGTGCCTCTGATAAAACTTCATGAGTACAATGGCATTACGCAAAGAAGCAGACAAAGAAAGGTAATAATTTAACAAAAGTCAAGGGACAAAATAATTTGTTTGACTTTAATTATACAATTCAGCCACAATCTTGAAAGCTACAGACAGCACATGCTGGGCAATAATGAAATCTAATAACGGGCTAGGCCATGTCTTAAATCACGCATTGTAGAACTTGGGATGAATAAGGTTGTCTTTCTGACAGCCCATCAAGGCAAGGAGTAATGTACAACTAAACATTTAGCCAGAGATGCTTCATCTTCCAGGAGAATGACAATAAATGAACTGAATGGCATGGATGACTTTGATTAAATACAGATTGCTGATGCTGGTTTCTGGATAGTCATGTTTGGGATGATGATCTTTTCTTTTTCTTTTCCTCAGATACATTTTGGGAATGAAAGTCACTGCGCCATTTGCGAGACTCCCTTGGAGAGAGAAGAATGGAGAATTTCACAAATGAAGCTTGAAACAACCCTTCCTTTTTGCAGCCACATACTGTACCAGCTGTCTCTCAGTTGTGCCTGACACTTCTTGTAAAGAGGAGAGACACTACTAGATGTGGCTAAAGAAATCTCATCTGCAGAGGAGGTAGACTATTTCTGAAGTATTTCTAAGAGCAGCTTCTTGGACAAATGTGAGGCAAAATAATAAACAGGATGAATAGGATTTCAGTCTGCTTGACAGTATCTTCAGGTGGCTTTGATTCTATGTTATTCCATGGACAAGAAAAAAAGAGCTTTTATTCTTTAGATGGGAAATTGAAAAGAAAAAAATACATACTATAGAGATGGCAGTATTTCAGTGCCAGGTGACTCCTATTCATCCCATTCCACTGTAGTTGGGCTTTTGTGTATGTATATCAACCATATGGTCATACAAAATGCTAGGAGAAAAAAAAAGCTTGTCAGATTAGAGAAGGCTATTAAAAGAGGGGAAACAAATATTAAGAAGCAACATAGGCCCTAGAACTGGGTCTTACTGCAATCCACAAGGAACAAGGGAACACCACTTTGTATTATTCTATGATTACCCTACAATAATTCCCAGATCACTTTGTTTCCAAAGAGTCAAGAGGATACAGCAAGAAAATATGTTAAAGTTATGTATTGTTTATTTATTTGTTAAGATGTCTACTTAGTGTTCAGGAGTCAAGATGGTTTATATGAAGATTTACTGATATTACTACTGAAAAGCTTGGTTTCACATCTTATTAAACAAATACTTAAAATTCAGAATGAATGATATGGTCTAGCACAGTGGTGGCTAACCTTTTTGGGCTCCTGTGCCAAAAATTGTGTACATGCTTGCATGCTCACACTCACATGCCATCACCCAGAAGGCAATGAGCACCCCCCATGCATGCATGCACAATCCCCATTGTATGCCTGGATATATATGAGTACACATGTGTGTATAGACATAGACACATAAACAACCAGGAGGCTAAAGTAATGTGTGAGTATTTTTATCACAATGATGAAAGTAAAGTTAGTTATCAAAACAACATACAGATACAAACTACCAAATCACCACCAAAAAAAGAGATGAGTAATCCTTTGCAAAGAAAAAATAGAAATGAAAATGTATAGGTGGCTCATTTGAAAGTAAAACACTCACTAGAATTCTTGGAATATAACTTGCCCTTTTCTTGTAATAAATACTATTAATCAGAGTTCTTGGATTAACTATTTCTATTCCATTCTGCAAGGAGACTGTTCTGACTGATTAACAAAAGTACAGTGTTCAGTTAAAAGAAAACACACACGCACACACACTCACCAGATGTGGAGGCATCTGAAAATAGTTCTGCTATAGATTTATGTGAGCTCCAATGCAAGGAATCACACTCAGATCACAGCAAATTGAGGAAGTAGAAAGGTTTACTTATTTGGGTAGTGTAATCACCTGAAATGGAAATGTAGAGATGGACATCAAATGCTGTATTGGAAAAGTAGCAGGTGGTATTTTTTAGAGCAGGGGTCCCCAAACCCGGGGACATGGCCCATTCGAAACTGAGCCATGGAAGTGGTGGGTGAGTGCATGTATGTATGCAGCTTTAGAGGAGGAATAAAATCTGATCCTTGTCATCTACATATCACTGAAACTTACATTCCACTTGCTCACTTCATGGTCATCTATGCCAGCAAGGCTTGGAAGGCACCAGCAAGTATTAACAACTTAGTGTCTTCCAATAAAGATGCCTCCATTGAATCTTAAAGATTTGCTATTTTGACTATATTACCAACGAAGAAGTGCTCCAAAAGAGAATAGAATAGAATAACAGAGTTGGAAGGGACCTTGGAGGTCTTCTAGTTTAAACCACTGCCTAGGCAGGAAACCCTACACAACTTCAGATAGATGGTTATCCAACATCTTTTTAAAAACTTCCAGTGTTGTAGCATTCACAACTTCTGGAGGCAAGTTGTTCCACTGATTAATTGTTCTGTCAGGAAATTTCTCCTTAGTTCTAGGTTGCTTCTCTCCTTGATTAGTTTCTACCCATCATTTCTTGTCTACCCTCAGGTGCTTTGGAGAATAGCTTGACTCCCTCTTTTTTTTTGGCAGCCCTTGAGATATGGGAACACTGCTATCATACCTTCCCTAGACCTTCTTTTCATTAAACTAGACATAACCAGTTCCTGTAACCATTGTCATATGTTTTAGCCTAGTCCCCTAATCATCTTTGTTGCTCTTCTTTGCAGTCTTTCTAGAGTCTCAACTTTTCTACATCGTGGCAACCAAAACTGAATGCAGTATTCATGCAAGAGATAACTGCAAGGATTTTTTTTTCATTCTCCACCATACGCTCAGAACTGAAGAAGTTTCTTGGATGAAAAGTGAAATATCTTTGAGGAAAAACAAAGAAAGTCCAGTTGCCTTTTGAAAAACCACCTTTGGGGAAAACATGACATGGATGACTGTGAATCTGCATAGGCATTTTGCTCCGAAATAGTTTCTCATGCAAATTACATAACATTGTCTCATGCAGGAGAATCCAACTTGCAGGTCATAGTGTCTGAATGGAGAACAATCAAATCCCAAGGATGCCCTCAAAGCACATGGCGAAGACTGTTCCTGGAAGATTTAAAGACTCTAAACATCACATGGGAAGAAGTTAAAGTATTTGTTCAAGATGAAAATGCTGGACATCTCTTGTTCTTGCAAGAATCCCTCAAGACTACACTTCTTGGCACATACAGTACTTCTCTTTCCTCCATTTTGAGATCTCTTAGCAGGAAGATCAAAAACCTAAAACCTGGTCAAAAGCCAGAATATACTAGTTCAAGTAGAGTTAGATAAAATGGAAATGATGTAACTCTGTTCCAGTTATTTTATATATTGGTCTTTCATAAAAAACATTTTTTTTCTTCCAATGATCTTTTTTTTTTCTTGGAGTGCTTTTATTCAGCTCTCCATAATTATATTGGACTCCTGGTGTAGAAAATGAGAGCTCTGATGAAATGGTGGCATAAACAGGGAAATGAAACCATCTCATCTTTTTGTTATGCGATTAAAATTTGATAGAGTACACAATAAGCTCTTTGCTGTTTCATTGTTCAAAAAGCATTTATGGTTGAAAAAAGGGATGATTTAAGAGTCATCAATTCCATCAGCAAGATGACATTTCACCACCACAAACTGTATCAAAATTTTATTTCCAGCAAGAACTTGGCATATTTTTTGATGAATTAATATATGCCAAATATATTAAGCATTACAATGTAACTGAACCCATGGGCAATTAAACTTTGTTTTTCTCTCAGCCCACTGGTGTGTTGGAGAGTAGAAGAAATATCTTTCAGAGTATTCAGTAAAGTGTTTCATAAAGTCATATTTTGTCCACAGAGAAATAAATAAACATTTTTTCTATTGCTGAGAACATGGAACCAAACTACGGTTGAGAGATCAGACTATAGTTTGTCACTAATTATATATGAGCTCATTTATTGACTTTTAGATTAAATCCTTGGAGAACAATTTTGAAAATGGAAAATAGAACATCTTTTCAAATCTCTGATTGCTAGTTTAGATTTGTTTAATTTTCTTTAAATACATTTTTAAGGAACATGCAAAACTGTTCCAGAAAAATTGAAAAAGTTATAACAGAAAGCCTCAAATATGTGGATTCTTCATGAACAAAGAAACAAAGAGGATGGACTTATGGATGGACTTTTAATGTAGTTATTAAGCTCAACAAAAGTTTTGTTCTTCACTCCTGCTTTACTCCCAGGACTATTCTTAGGCACAACCAATAAGTGTCTTTAGATTCATTTAGTGCAAGTCTGTCAAGCATCAGGAAAATCCGGAGATTCAGATAATTCAAATGAGTAAAAAGATTTATAAATCTTTTTATTTATAAATAAATTTATAAATAAATGAGTAAAAAGATTTAGCTTGAGCTATTTACAGAATCTGAGCTACTAACGGTCAAAGAAATTAAGGCATTCAAAGTGGGCTGGACTCAGATCTCTTGCAGATGCACAGGGACTCATGACTGATGTATTTGACCCCTCCCTCAGCTCAGCCTGGTCATCTCCTATGTTGACATTATCCTTGTATGCCTTTCTGTCTGTCTGTCCATTTTTACAGGAATGTGGAAGATTGGAAGCCACTTATGGACTTTCAGAAAATATTGCCAATGCTTCTTACAGAATGGAGTCTTGATATTTGGATCTGTGGAAATAATAAACCTGCACAAATTATTCAGAAAGGCATTTTGCTCACAACTGAAATATCTTCCTTAGGTGTGTTCCTAAAAGCTGTGATCCATCTACAGCTGCAGCTACTCAAAGATTTAGTAATGGCTGTTGTGAGACACCCATTTGGTTTTCTGGATCTGCATGCTCAGAAATTCCATCCCCACAATTGCTAAAGTAAGAGTTTTCTGATTTCAAGGAGCAAATCTAGAGTGAAAAGTAAACCCCCTCACCAAAATAATTTGCCTCTATGTGATTTAGTTATGTATTTAGATTTCCCTTTCCGGTGTTGTTTCAGGAGGCAACTAGACTTACTTGTTTTTTTTCTTTGAAGGCATTTCACTTCTCACCCAAGAAGCTTCTTCAGCTCTGGCAGGATAGTGGGGAATGGAAGGATTTATGTTCCTTGCAGACAGCTGGTCATTTGCATCCTTTTAGAGGGTCATTGAAGTACTTGGAGGTTTATCTGTATCCTCAGGGTCACTTGAGTTGTGCTCCTGGTTCCTGTCGTCTGCAATGTTTTCCCCTCTGGAAATCCATTCCTACTCCCATACCATTCAAAGGGTGTTCATCCCAAATTGTATAGCTAATGTTAATTCATAGCAACTACAGTATACGGATAGCTTTTCCAGGATGATCCATCCCATCTTGACCCTTCAAATTTATCAACAGCAGCCACTGAGTAAACACTGTTTATAGCAGTACTGCAGTGCTACCTGCCAAAAAAATCTGAAAGCAAATCAAATCTTTTCCTCTGCATTGGACAATGGCAAACTCTCACCCTTTTCTTTCATTGCTACCAACACAATCTCCCAACAATGCTGGTAATTAAGGCTGTCATAACTTTCACCTGATCCCGTTATTCCATATTTTTCTTTTCCATAACTCCTTCTCACATGCTCCTTTCTCCTTCTCTTTCTCTATCTCCATGATTCACTTGTGCAATTGTCCACTGAGGTTTTTGGTTCAGCATTCTCCTCATCCTCATTTACAATCAACCTTTCTATTATGTACCTGACTCCTATGCTGAACATCTCCAGCCATGAATATGAGTACATATTCCGGAATCCATATAAACATCGCAAAGTAACCTGGCAAAATGTTGGGGTGGGGAGAACAGGAGGAGAAGAATGCTACTGCTAATAACAGTTTAGAAAAAAATCCCAGGTGACAGTGTCAACACTACTGATAATAATAACCTAGAAAAAACTCTGTCTTGGTATTGTCCTCAGGGCATTATGACATACACTGTTCCAAGCAGATTAAGTGGAGATAAGCTTTACAAATCTAATCTCACAGAAATTCATGATCAATTTTGGTTTACATCTGAAGTAACTGGTAAGGCTTGAATCTAGGTGAAAGTGACATGATATGAGTCAACAACCGTCTGCCAAGAGGTTTTTTTTTATCAGTTTTGCCTACTCAACACCTATCCCACACTAACTTTGTTTTTGTAAAGATAACGTTTCTGTTTGTTTGTTTGTTTGTTTGTTAAAAACCCTTCTAAGACAGAGGCTATCTTTAACAGAATTTCTCATTCCTTTATTTTTAAAACTAAACAGTGGAAGTGTCAATTTCCAAGTAGTCTAAATATGAACATTGTTAGCAGCATGGGATTAATAACTGGTGCATATTATGGAGCTATATTGAGATTGGCTTTTGAATAGGTGTAAAGGACCTATATGTACCCATTTCATGTATTCACAACTATGTATACACTTATACTTATTATCTTGTAAACAATTGGCAAATCAAATAAATAAATAAATAAACTGTGTTAGATAATTACAATTAGATGCTAACAATGTATTTAAATATATTTGAAATGAGAACATTTGTATTAATGTGATTTCTGAACTGGAGTAAATGAACCCAATAAAATATCCCACTGTATCCTGCTAAAGACAGTACACTAGAGTTATGAAGTTACTTATTTATGGACATCTCCTTATTCCTGCCAGCTTAGTATCATCTGCAAATTTGATAAGTTCCCCTTTTATTTCCTCATCTAAATCATTTATGAAGATATTGAAGAGCACTGGGCCTAAAAAAGAACCCTGTGGTACCCCACAGCCTACTTCCATTCATGTAGAGGTAGTACTTTAAGGACTACTCATTGTGTATGGTTTGTCAGCCAGTTACAAATCCATCTGATGGTGATGGTATCTATCCCACTTTTATCTAGTTTACCAAGAAGTAATTTGTGATTTACCTTGTTGAATGCCTTACTGAAATCTACAGCATTTCACTGGTCTACTAATTTCTACTAATTTAGTCACTATGTCAAAGAATGAAAAAAAAATGGTTTAGTATGATGTTTTTCACAAACCCATGCTGACTTCTATTTATTACTTTACTTGTTTCTAAAATTTGCAGATCTGTTTTTTGATTATCTTTTTCTTTTCTTTTTCTCATCCAAGAAGCTTCATTGGTTCTGGCAGGAAGGTAGGGGTGATAGAAGGATTAGTTTTGAGAGGATGGGAAGAGGATTGTCTGCAAAGAAATATGGTCCTTCCAGCCTCCCCTCCTCCCATCCTGTCAGAACTAATTCTTCCATCACCCCCACGCTCCTTCCAGAATCAATGAAACTTCTTGGGTAAGAAGCAAAATATCTTCCCCAATGGAAAACAAACCCAGTCCAGTTGCCTTTCGAAAAACACATTTGAAACAGTTCTAATTAGAATTCCAAAAATAAACACGTTTATGGGAAGATAAACTAGAACAATTGTCTATTGGTGCTATGATGATATTGTGTGCACGATGATGTGCATCATAATAATAATGCAGAATTCATAACGTATCATTTGCACAATGATGTATGTGATGTCCACCTCCCTCCCTCTAGTTGTCCATGCAATGGTTATTGTTACATCCTTTAATCCAGTGTTTGGTCTATGATATAAATTGAAATTGAACTTTTGGGAAATAGGCCAGTGAGTTCCAGTCTACAAACTCTGCAAAGTTTGAATCTGAACACTATCAGCTAATAAACAAAGCTAAATCTGAACCCCATCAACTAAAAAAAACATCTAATTCAATATTCTGTAGGCAAATGGCTAAATAAATAATGGCAGGACCACACCAGAATTGAATTGAACTGAATTGCATTTAAATTAATTTAATTAAATTTTATATGATTAATTCCTATGTGTTTGGCATTTTTCTTCTTGTAATATTAAAAATTGCTATATTGTGATAATTATGAGAGTCTAAGGAATAGAATAGAACTGGAAGGGACCTTGGAGGTCATCTGGTCCAACCCCCTGCTCTAGCAGGAGACCCTATACCATTTTAGATAAATGTCTGTCTTCAGTGATGGAACACCCACAACTTCTGATGGCAAGCTGTTCCACTAGTGAATTGTCCTCACTGTTAGGAAGTTTCTCCTTAATTCCAGGTTGCTTCTCTCCTTGATTAGTTTCCATCCATTGTTTCTTGTCCTGTTCTTTGGGCCTTTGGAAAATAAGCTGACCCCCCTCTTCTTTGTGGCAGCCCTTCAAATACTGAAATATTGCTATCATGTTACCCTTAATTCTTCTCTAGCCAAACCCAAATCTTGCAACCGTTCTTCATATGTTTTAATCTCCAAGCCTTTAATTATCTTTTTTGCTTCTCTCTGCACTTTTTCAAAAGTGTCCATATCTTTTTTATAGTGTGGTGAGCAAAACTGTCTATAATTTTATAATAAAACTATACATTTGAGTTTGTTCTGCATTAGTTGTATAAAATAAAATAATCCAATATTCTTCAGATATGTAAGTTATGGGTATGTTAGATGAGAAAAAAACATAAAGAATAAGGCTCAAATTATTTAGGTTTCATAAACTCTACTGATTTTTTTTACCCCATCTACACTTTCAAGTTATAGAGATTATATTAAGTGTTATTACTTACAAGTTTTCAAAAGATTGGCATCTGATCAGAGCAAATGGCTCTGGTTTTACTTGTCATTCTAAAAGCAACTAAAGCAAGTTCAAATCAAAAGCTATTATTCTGATGGTTATCTTGAAACATCCGCACCAGAGCATTATTTGTTTGCCTGGAGCTGGATCTTTGGATATGCTTTGAGTGCTGTGTAATTTAAGCAACCACAATGGCAGATTTATTATGTCTAATCAGACATCCCAGATTTTGTTAGACCTCTAAACAATAAAGTGAAATCTAGATTTCAAACTGTGAGGCAGATGCAGATATTGGCAGGAAAATTAACAGCTCTGAAGACTTATAGTTATGAAAGTGCAAATATAATTTGAATTCTGTGCATCAAATCCTTAACTGCACAGTGAACAACCATTCCTATTACAGTGATAGTCAGCCACGTTGGCTCTTTGATCACATACGTTGTAGTTGTATTTTTCCTTTCCTAAGGAACCAGACATGCCACTATTGTTTGGAAAGAAGAAAGTCAACTGGAAGCTTGAGGAATTGCATTAGTGTCATTGTTTAAATCTCTCTTTCACTTACAATAGGGTGTCAAACTCATGGCCCACAGGCTGGATGCATCACATGCTGACCATGCCTGTTGTGGTCCATTGGCAGCCTGCGGAGACAACAGCAGAGTCGAATAGTGGGGAGGAACATGGGCCAGTCCAGGAGTCTGGGGAAAACTTGGATGAGGGTTCTTGGTCTGATACAGAGATGGGGCCAGGGCCATCTGGGAGTTATGTTCTGACTCCAGAGCCTCCAGAATCTGACAACAGCAAGGCAGAGGAACAAGGGGAGCCTGTTCCCAGTGCGCACATGCAGAGAGCTGCCAGAAGGCAAGAACAGTTAAGACAAAAGGGGTGACTCGGGAGTAAGGCTTGGAGGTGATCGGCCCTCTCATAAGACATAAAGGAGGAGCAAAGGGACAGAAACCTTTGCGGGAAGCAACTTTGTGGGTACTGTTCAGCTTGAAACCTGAAGCTCTGTGTTGAATTTGTACTCTGTTTGGCCTTGTATAACTAATTGGAAAGTTAGTTGTTGGCAGCATTTCAAGGAAGATAAAGGTGTGTGCTTATTAGACTTATCCTGGAGGACTTTGGCAGGCTTCCATGGGACTATTTACAAACTGTTTGAGGTTCATTATGGGCTGTGAATGACTAGAATTCACAGCCATTGAAATAAAGAAAAAAAGTGTTTTGGGACTAATGTGTGTTCATTAGTGTCTAAATAAGCCTTGGTCAGAACAACGCCCACCACAGTTTAGTGAAGGGGAAAGAGTCATGATACATCATGTGACAACAACATGACACTGCGAGCTTGACACCCCTGACTTACAAAGTCAAGAAAAAAAATAAAGAAATGTTTAACTGAATGAAAGTGAATTACTTCAGACATCCACTAGATTCCTAAAATTCCTCTCTGATTACAAACTGTCCCAATGTCCTCCACCCTCATCCTACATCTGAGCTCCAGATATTTGCCTGAATAGAACTTGCACCACACATGGCATCTGTGGGACTCTCTGTATAAATGGGGCATAGTATCCTCCCCTCAGTGCGACCGCGGGCTCCTATATCAAACCATAGATCATATTATGACTGACTTTAAGCTGAGGGTGTATAGTAGTAGAGTATCTGATTTTTTAAATATACAGTAAATGATACTGCACTTCAATGGTTAGATGGCCTAGATATTGATATCTGAGCACAGATGTTTTTAACAATTATCAGTATATTTTATTGGATTCTACCAATCTAGTTGAAATGTTAATTTACATAGCTAGCCCATTTATGATATGCCATACACTAAATAAATATGTCCTTGAGGATGTAGGTGATGTTATATGAAAATCAAGTACAATAGTGTAATTGGGCAGGTCTGATGAGGCTGGAAAAGACATGGATTTAATTTCACACTCAGCCTGAAGGCTACTGGAAAATCCCTCCGGGCTCCACACTTTTTCCTGGTTTTCTCCTCTCACAGAATTGTTATGAGCATAAAAAGAAGCAAAAACCACATCTTTATTATGCAATATAAGTGACATCACAATATCAATATCAAAATTCTGCTCTCATGGAATTATTGCATTTTGCTCACAATATTTGTTTACAATATTGCAAAAGACACAAGTTTTGCAATATCTTGTTAATCCAACATTTAAAATATTCCATGGAGCATTGTATAGGTCTTCAGCCTAATTTATGCAAACTCTTAATTTTGCATTCTGCAGTTGAGATATTAACTGCTGTGTTTGTTTTGAATTAATTTTCATGTAAATATGATATATTAGTGGGCATTTTATTTTATTTTTTTGATTGCAAACATTTCATTGCTCTTTTTATGGTCTTCCCAACACAAATCCTTAACCAAACCACCATGACATATATACAATGTTAACTTTTCCAAAGGCATCTTTTGCTAAGTTAATCTTTTTATGAAACATATAATCGGCCTTCATTAGGAATTCATTGTTTTTAGGACTCCTGGATATAATCCAACTTTAATTTTAATTTTCTTCCCCAAATCCCAAAAACTAATAATAAATAAAATAAATAAATTTACATGCAATTGAAAATAATACATATAATTTTCACTATGTGATCTTACCAAAAAGATTGAAAATTCTCTGCTTAAATAATATCCTTTAATAGAAGGCATATGCTAATTAAGGGAACTGTGCAATGAAAGAAGATTCAGTCACAAATTCATTACTTGCTGCAGGTGTATAGAACTATTTAGGAGAAATTTATAAGATATTTATATTCTACCTGCTAGAGCCCTCCAAATGAACTTTTCATATCCCCAATGCTAGTTATTCCATAAAGAGTGCTTTACTTTACCATTCATCAGGTGGATTTTGACAAGGAACATATTGTGTATGAAGTCATAAAACTGAACTGAACACCAATTCAATATCCAATCAACACATTTTGATTTCCTCATTTGCCTTCAGTCACATAACACTGGGATATAAGAAAGATTGAGCTAACAGTTAATTCAACAGATGACAGGTAGGAATTACTTTATTTAGACGATTGATATGCTAAAATGGTAACATGGTGGAAACCATGGTGGAACAGATCTTTAGACACACACACTAACACACAAACTTACACACCAGTTGTGACATAGTTCATGGATAATGACATCCTCATTTTAAATGATAAAGGTCAGGATCGTTAAAGTTGAGTTTTAATATGTGGCTTCAACAATGCAACCATCATTAGTGTTCTTGGCAACAATACAGAAGTAATTCACCCTTCCTTTGGTTCTATCTATCAGTGTTGAGGATATTTGTAAAGATCCGTTTTTCAAGATACATTCCTCACCATTCAGTCAGAAATGAAGAAGCTTCTTGGATGTGAAGCAAAACATCTTCAAGGAAAAACAAAGAAAGTCCAGTTGTTTTTTGAAAAAGCACTTTTGAGACAACCATGATCTGGATGACTGAGAATCTCCATAGGCATTTGTAAAGACACATTCCTTTTTCCAGGCATTTGTGAGCTGATATAATATTATTTTATTTTTAATATATACTTTTATCTTTTGATCCTGGTATTTTGTCTTTATTTTTAAGTTTGTAATATTCTTTGAGTCTTTTTAGAGCAGAAAGGTGAGGTTTAAATAAGTATTTTTTCAAACGTGGCAAGTTTAAGACGTGTGGACTTCAACTCCCATAGCTCTCCAATCAGGTGAGACCATGACAATAAAAATGAGATAGCACTCTTTGGTGGCATGAGCTCTTGATATTTATTACTGTAGGGTACAAAAACAGAATCATGGCAGCCTTCTACTTTCCCTCTTCCTCTCTTATACCAAATATAGTCTTTGACTTATAACAGTTCATTTAGTGACCGTTCAAAGTTAAAACAACACTGAAAAAGTGACTTATGACTATTTTTCACACTGTTGCAGCATCCTCATGGTCACATGATCCAAATTCAGATACTTGGCAACTGGCTCATATTTATGACGGTAGAAGTGTCCTGGAGTCAATACGATCATCTTTTATGACCTTCTGACAGGCAAAGTCAATGGAGAAGCCAGATTCATTTAACAACCATGTTACTAACTTAACAAATACAATTTAACAACTGTGGCAAGAAAAGTCATAAAATGGGGCAAAACCACTTAGCAAATGTTTTACGTAACATCATAAAGTTTGGACTCAATTGTGGTCATAACTTGAGGACTACCTGTAGAATTGAGGCAGTTCTTTTGAGTTTCTTTCTTATGACTACCTTTTTTCCCAAGGCTGAGCTGATTTTCATTTTTCTTTATTACCTTCTCATGAAAGTTATCTCCACATCTTCTAAAATAACACCAACGTTAGACATCTTATTTAAAACTGTAAGTACAAAACTAATATTAAATTTACTTAAAAGGATAAATCACCAACTGTTAGATTAAGGCTGCTGAGAGTAAATGAAGTTAAAAGAAAAATATTGCACAATATTTCACAGATTAGACTTGTACTGGGATACTTCACAAGTCCTTAGACAATCATTTAAGTTAGTGACTTCCCCCCAATATTTTGGGGGTGGTGAACTACATTTGAAATTTTAGAAACATCATATTTTTTTGCAAAATGAATGCTGGAAATTTCACCATTGCTTTCATGGCTGATATAACCAGGTAGCACACATGTATTCAAATAGTCTCCCTCTACTGTCTGGTCTTTCTTTCTGCAAATTCTACACTTTCTTCCCATTTAGTGACTTCAAATATCTTACATTAGAAATAAAACCATCGCTAAGTAAAATGGTCACTAAGCAAACATGTGTGTGTGTGTGAGTGAGTGAGAGAGGGAGGGAGGGAGGGAGGGAGGGAGGGAAGAAGGGAGGGAGAGGGGGGAGAGAGAGACTCTGCAAAGATCACTGGTTGAAGGCTTTTGTTATCAGGTGCATGAAATTTGGTCCTGAATGAACACATTGGTTGGAAAATATATTTTTTTATATTATTACCATATTTGCAAAAATTCACTAAATGAGGTAGACTCTATATGAGAAGATTAAACTTACTATTCCTGTTTTTGTTTTTGTTTTCCTAGGCTGGCCTGCGCATTTCCAAACAAAAAAACTATGAACAGTTGAATACAAACAAACAATAGCAGTCCTGGTGGAAACTCACCCTAGACCAAATGAAGATTTTATATTCTTTGAGTCATCTAGTCTAGAAGTTATCCTGCAGGGCAGTTTGTAGTAAAGAAGGAGAGATTAATGTGGCCAGACAAAATTGAAAAGCAGGGGAAAAAATTATATTTTATCTCTGTGAAGAGATAAAATAGGATGCAGTCACTACGCTGTGGTTCTAGTTCAAAGGATTTTTGAGACAATATATGATTACTGTAAAATTAATTCTCCTTTTTATTAAGTCTACATTATTATTAATAATAATCTTCTGATCATTCCTATCATGCATCCCCTCCCACTTGAGACTGTATGACTGTAACTTGTTGCTTGTATCCTTACAATTTATATTGAATGTTTCCTAGTATGATTTGATTGCTTATTTGCACCCTATGACTATTATTAAGTGTTGTACCTTATGATTCTTGACCAATGTATCTTTTCTTTTTATGTACATTGAGAACATATGCATCAAGACAAATACCTTGTGTGTCTAATCACATTTGGCCAATAAAGTATTCATTCATTCATTCATTCATTCATTCATTCATTCATTCATTCATTCATTTTCCTTTCACTAGTTATGAATACTGTGCATTCTGTCTGTCTGAGTTGTTCAAAGTAAGCTTCCCCAGTTTAGAAACCTGCTTTGCTCCAAAAACCTTAAAATGATTAAAATTGCTGAACACTTGGAACTGTTGTTGTTTTTTTAAATAGAATACAGCTAGTCCTCATTTAGTGACTGCATGTTTAGCAGTTATGATGGTAACAAAAAGGTTACTACCTTATGTCCAATCCTCAAAGTTACAACCTTCATTGGCTTGTAAAGCAAAGGAAATCTGAAAGAAGATCATAAGCATAATCACGGTTTCACTTAGCAAATGCTTCACTTAACAATCGAGTGGCTAGTTCCACTTGTGGCTGCTAAACAAGGATTATCTGTAGTGATTTCTCCCCGGGGAGGACTATTGACTTTTCACTTTTTTTTTCTCCTATTAAACACAGAGTTCCT
The DNA here is from genome assembly GCF_049901735.1 of Notechis scutatus. Lineage (NCBI taxonomy): Eukaryota > Metazoa > Chordata > Lepidosauria > Squamata > Elapidae > Notechis > Notechis scutatus. The sequence continues at coordinate 18,642,517 of NC_142011.1, read as the reverse complement.
CATATGTATTTATTTTATCCACTCATGAAGGCAGACAAAATTAAGCATTTAGAATGCCAGCTTGACATTTGCCCAAGAATTAAAATCATGTTCTCATTCATTTATAAAGCCACAAAACTGCAGGAGATTAGGTGATACTTATACAGAGACGTAGCAAGTGCTTAGTTTAGTGTATGTGCCGTTTGAATACTGGGAATTAGCCATTTTAAAGGGCAATAATGTTCCTTCCAATGGTATTTCGATCACAGATGTATTAGGATCTTCTGATTAAAAGTACTCATATTTTTAATTAAATATATAGGTGAATATACAGAAGGAATACATACTTCTGATGTTTTCTCTTGTGATAAAATATATAAATGAGAAGAATATCTGCAGTCCTCTAGTTAATTGACAGGTTTATGGATTATAGAGATTTTTGAGAAACAGTTTTAAAGCCTGTTTTCATACATGCTTTCAGCTATGTGATTAGTGGATAAAGTTGTGCAAACTACAGGTCCATACCAAAAGCAGAAACTAAGAGTAACAAGCTCATCAACTATTTGGGAGAAGAGGAGAGAGTTCCTGAATCTGTATTTTACTTGCAAAAATATATCAAACTCATACATGAATAAAAGAAAAAAAATATTAAGAAGGGAAGGTGAGAAAAAGATAAGAAATGGAGAGAACCAAAATCAACATCTTGGTCTATCCTTTAAGCTCCCAGAGAGCAAGAAAATAAAATCAATAGAATTATGGGATGATTGTGGCCTTAATGGACAAGATGAAGCAGTTATACTATCTGTTCAGCCAATATTCCAATCCTGCCTGAGCAGGGGGTTGGACTAGAAGACCTCCAAGGTCCCTTCCAACTCTTCTGCTATTCTGTTACTATTGATTTACACAATGATACTAACGACGCAAAAAATATTATTCAGGTTTATAATGCTGAATTCTAGTTCCCATCAGCTTTTAGTCAATATTGTCAAGGCAACATTTAAAAACTGCAGTCCACTAAGGGTAGTTCTTGATTTATGACCGGTTGCTTAGTGACCATCTGAAGTTACGATAGACCCCAGACAACGTAGTTAGGATTTGAAATTTCAACAAATGCGGTCATATGAGCCTCCTCAAGTCATGTGAGTGTTTGGGTGTTTGGCAACTGGCCAACATTCACAGCCATTTGCAGCATTGTACAGTCATGTGACTGTGATGTATTACAATTTTTGCCAGAAACCAGTATTTAACCAATATTTAAACATTGTGTCCACACAATGCCTTTGGACAATAGGTTTGCTTAGCAACTGTGGATTCACTTAACAACTGTGGTGATTCACTTAATGACTTCTGCAAAAAATGTGATTAAAATCAGGTTGGTCACATGATTTCTTGCTGACTGTCTGGTACAACTTAAGACTGTAAGTCCAGGCTTAAATACGGTCATGAGTTGCAAGTTGAGGATTATCTGTAAAACTTAGAAGAATGTATGTTGATACCAATGCAGTGCTTAAAACTGAGAACCTCTCCCACTTCTTTTCAATGGGCTAAAAGCCTTTCTGGAATTTTATGCAGAGAAAGATTCTTGCAAATAGTAGTTTGGACAGCTTTTGGAATTGGGTGATATAACCAGATGCCAAAGTAGCTTGCTTTATGCACTCATTTCCTCTATTCAAGGCCCAAGGGCTGCCAAACTCAGTTTTTGCTGGCAGAGGGTTGTCGCAGCCGAAAACAGAGCTTGTGAGCCTGTTTCCATTGGCAGGATGCTCGGACCATCACTTGCCCCAACACGAGTGATCTCAAGCTGGCCACACCCACCTTGACCATGCCCCCTTGCCCCTCCCCAGGTCAAACACAGCCCTGATGCAACCCTCAATGAAATCGAGTTTGACACCACTGCTCTATGTCATTAGAGAAATGGTTTGAATCTAGAATGTGCTTGAACAAAAGACCACTAAGATAGTGAAGGTATCACAGTCTTAACAGAATGTGGTTTGTTTAGTAACTGTAGCTATGAAATATGCTTGTATGAACTTTTATTGGATATTGATTTTTATTTTTATTTGTTATTATGAATTGCTAGAAGCTATTTTAATAATATTAGATAACCAATCATTACAATGGGTCTTTTAACACTTTAGCCCTTACATCATAATCACATCTTTGTACATCATTCTCTTTCTTGTTATACTGTTATACTTCCATTAGGCACACAATTAATAATATTAAACATAGTTAATCAACAGCTTTTAGAAATATAAAAATTTCATACTATATCTTATTTGGCTAATTTATTATTTTAAGTCATCACTTGCAAGATGTAAGGGATCTGCAAGATCTTGCAAAAAAAAAAAAAGTCAAAGAACTCAGTGAAAAAATGGAACTAAAATTAAATATGAAAAAATTCAAATTCATGACAATAGGTACAACCACTATCCTTAGAACTGGTGATGAAAGTATTGCAGTGGCAGAAAGCTTCTGCATTTTAGGATCAGTCTTCAAAAGTAAAGGAACAAGCAGGCAAGAAATATGGCACAAACTAGCACTTAGTAGAACAGCCAGGAGGCCCCAGAAAAAAAAAAAAAATTATATGTTTATACATACAAAGATCATAATCATTCAAGTCATGCAACATTTTGTGAAAGTTGGACTTTGAAGAATCAGAATAAAAAGATTTTGTTGTTGGAGAAGTTTCCTGAGAATACTGTGGAAAACCAAAAAAAATTATCAGGTACAATATATTTCTTTATTTAGAAAATTTATACTGCCTACTTGCACATGACAACTTAAGGTTGCCTACAGCACATAAAAGCACAATATAAAAGAAATAAAAAATAACAATGACACCCCACCCCACCTTGGCAACAGCACACATTCATACCAGCCATTTAATGGGCTCCATCCTGCCCTGGGTTCCTCAGGCCCGCTGGCAGAACCACATCTTTAGGGCCTTCCAAAAGAGTGTTAGAGTGGGAGCCAGTCTAATTTCCAGAGTAATTATGTTGTAGAGGGAGGGAGCCACCATGGAGAAGGGCCTTCTTCTGGTTCCGCCAGATGTATCTCCTCAGGGGACAGGACCCACAACATTCCTCAGTGGAGCAGTGGTTAGAGTGCAGTACTGCAAGCTACTCCTACTGCAATTTGGCAGATCAAATCCCACCAGGCTCAAGGTTGACTCAACCTTCCATCCATCTAAGGTGGGTAAAATGAGTACCCAAATTGTTGGGGGCAATATGCTGACTCTGTAAACTGTTTTGAGAGGGCCGTAAAGCACTATAAAGCCGGTATATAAGTCTAAGTGCTATTGTTATTGCTATCCCTTGCCTTCCCACTCTAGTCACATCTTACTTTGGACACATTATGTGAAAACCTAGCTCTCTGCAGAAGACTCTCATGCTGGGAAAGCTGGACAGAAAAGGAACACGTGGGTCAGAGCAAAGTGGATAGATTCAGGGGCCTGGATTCGGCCTGGTTCTATAAAACCTATAGCTGCGAAGAGCAGCTGTCACTGAACCAGTTCGGTGTTTGCCCCACCCACCTTCCCGGGCTCTAGGCTGTCCTTTATTCGCTGCTTTTCCCTCCTCAGCTGCTCTGCGCGGCACAGCTGAGGTTGAAAAAGCAGGAAACAAGAGGATTTTCAAACGCTGCGCACCGGAGCACAGCGCTTATCAGCTGTCCAGGCAGCACAGCTGATGATTTCTTGCAAATGCTGCACTCACGATTGTCCCCAGTCCAGCATGTGTGCGCAAAACATAAAATCACCGGTCGGATCCCACCCCTGGATAGATTGTTTGGGCATCTAAATCTTCAATAGTAAATTTTATTTTGATGTTTAAAAGACATGGAATACACTGAAAACAATGTATAGAAACTTGAAGAAATCAATCCTACAAAGAAGTTTGAACAATTGGTAGATCTGTAGATACAAAATGAGATTTCTTAATATTTTTAGGAAAGCCTATTCTAAAAAAAAAAACATCAGATATGATATTACATTTTCTTTTACAAGTACCAAAGTCTTTACTTATCATAGTGTCTCATCCTCCCACACAAAATTACAAAAGCAATATAGGATGCTCACAAAAGACATGTAGGATAATTTTAAGAACCTCTATCAAAATGATTTTTTTTATATGAAGATTTCTTTCCTAAAGGGAAGAAAAGTTCCTTTCAGATACTTTTTTTTTCAACAGTGGATTCACAGAAACCAAAATTGCAATGTATTTAAGAGTTCAGACATCACATCTGCAGTTAGCAATAAAAGGCCCCTAAAACCATGAAGCTGTACTTTAATTCTGCAGTTTAGAATCACATTGTCAGCCCTGAATTATTGTCATTGCAAAGATCAGACTTCTAGTATACATGGTGAGAGAGAGAGAAAAGGGAGAGAGAGAACAACAGAGGAAAAGAAAGTATTATGGTACAAGAAATGCTGTAGGCTATCAGATTCAAGCAAATAAACATCAAACTAGTGCTGAATCACATTCTTAATCCCATTTTTTTAAAAAAAGTATCCTCAGTTTAATGGAAAAGTACAAATCTCCCCTGAATAAAAATATATATCATCTATAAATAACTAGAACCGGTAGTTCTAATTTTAGCTCTATCATCTCTAGCTCTATCTCTCTATCTCATCTCTAGCTCTCTATCATCTCTAGCTCTATCTATCTATCATCTATCTATCTATCTATCTTTCTATCTATCATCTATCTATCTCATCTGTCTCATCTATCTCATCTATCTCTATCTATCGATCTATCGATCTATCGATCTATCTATCTTCTAAAGCATTTGTAAAATTCTCTTTTGTTCTTTGCCCCCACTTCCCAATTTGTTGTTCTTATCTGAGCTGTATGGCAACCTAGTAGTGTGTGTGTCTGTGGCCTTCTAGTAATATGAACCCAATAAAAGAGAACTCGTTCCTCTTTTAATCCTTTTTTTAAAAACGTCTTTGGAAACAAGTAGATAGCTACAGGTGAAACTCAAAAAAATAGAATATCGTGCAAAAGTTCATTTATTTCAGTAATGCAACTTAAAAGGTGAAACTAATATATGAGATAGACTCATTACATGTAAAGCAAGATAGTTCAAGCCCTGATGTGTCATGAAAACCCCAAATCCACAATCTCAGAAATTTAGAATATTGTGAAAAGGTTCAATATTCTAGGCTCAAAGTGTCCCACTCTAATCAGCTAATTAAGCCATAACACCTGCAAAGGGTTCCTGAGCCTTTAAATGGTCTCTCAGTCTGGTTCAGTAAGAAGCACAATCATGGGAAAGACTGCTGACCTGACAGTTGTGCAGAAAATCATTATTGACACCCTCCATAAGGGGGGAAACCTCAAAAGGTAATTGCAAAAGAAGTTGGATGTTCCCAAAGTGCTGTATCAAAGCACATTAATAGAAAGCTATATGGAAGAGAAAAGGGTGGAAGAAAAAGGTGCACAAGCAGCAGGGATGACCGCAGCCTAGAGAGGATTGTCAGGAAAAGGCCATTCAAAAGTGTTGAGGACTTTCACAAGGAATGGACTGAGGCTGGAGTCAGTGCATTGAGAGCCACCACACACAGACGGATCCTGGACATGGGCTTCAAATGTCGTATTTCTCTTGTCAAGCCGCTCCTGAACAACAAAACAGTGTCTTTCCTGGGCTAAAGAAAAGCAGACCTGGTCTGTTGCTCAGTGGTCCAAAGTCCTCTTTTCTGATGAGAGCAACTTTTGCATCTCATTTGGAAACCAAGGACCCAGAGTCTGGAGGAAGAATGGAGAGGCACACACTGCAAGATGCTTGAAGTCCAGTGTGAAGTTTCCACAATCTGTGTTGATTTGGGGAACCATGTTATCTGCTGGTGTTGGTCCACTGTGCTTCATTAAGTCCATTAAGTCAATGCAGCCATGTACCAGGAGATTTTGGAGCACTTCATGCTTTCTTCCGCAGACAAGCTTTATGGGGATGCTGACTTCATTTTCCAGCAGGATTTGGTACCTGCCCATACTGCCAAAAGCACCAAAACCTGATTCAATGACCGTGGGATTACTGTGCTTGATTGGCCAGCAAACTCACCTGACCTGAACCCCATACAGAATCTATGGGGCATTGCCAAGAGAAAGATGAGAGACATAAGACTGAACAATGCAGAAGAGCTGAAGGCCCCTATTGAAGCATCCTGGTCTTCCATAACACCTCAGCAGTGCCACAGGCTGATAGCTACCATGCCATGCCACATTGAGGCAGTAATTGCTGCAAAAGGGGCCCAAACCAAGTACTGAGTACATATGCATGCTTCTACTTTTCAGAGGTCTGATATTTTTTTTAAGTTCAATCCTTGTTTTATTGATTGCATGTAATATTCTAATTTTCTGAGATTGTGGATTTGGGGTTTTCATGAGCTGTAAGCCATAATCATTGCAATTATGACAACTCATGGCTTGAACTATCTTGCTTTGCATGTAATGAGTCTATCTCATATATTAGTTTCACCTTTTAAGTTGCATTACTGAAATAAATGAACTTTTGTACGATATTCTAATTTTTTGAGTTTCACCTGTAGATCTCAGATGATTAATGCCAGCTTCACATATGGTAAGGATACTCTGAAGAAACTAAAAACAGTGAACTTCTAACCTAATTGAAAATGTTAACCTACGAATACATACACTTCAGTTCTGAGATCTACTAGAAACCAAGTAAGGTGCTCCATATGTAAGTACTGGTGTTTTATAGATTGATCTGTTTATGTCTAGCATGAGAGAACACAAAGAGACAAGAAATGGCATACTTACATATTATCCTAAAGCAAAGTAATTCTATAAACCACAGTTTTAAAAAGGGATGAATCACTTTCTTTAGCCTAAAGGCCAATCTGATTACAAACAAGTACAAAAAGCTATTTGATATCAGGGAAGAAGGTTCTTTGTTGGTATAATTCTTTGACATTTTGGCGGGGGGGGAACCTAGTAATATGACATACATATAAATACATTCACACAAAGAGATTCTACTACTTATTTTCATATGCATCTAGTTTCACACATTACATATATTTCTACATAAGCAGAAAGTGAGTAATTACAAACTCACAAACTGAAATAATGCAACTGATCTCTGATTTATTTTGTCATTGAGCAGAGAATGCTCACCTTAATTGAGTAAAAAAAAATAATTATAAGCAGAGGGATTTTTTTTATTGCCACTTTTGACTTCCTGATAGATTACATAGTTAAATGAGAATTTATTCCTTTTCTATTAATTATAAATAAGAGTTCCTTGGAGCTGTATTAAATAGAAGAAAAAACAGATTCAACATTTGATAATGTTACCAACCAATCTAGGGCATTTCCTGGCACAGCTTGTGCAAGTCATCTAACATTTCCCATCTACAAATATGTAGTATGTGCTAATATAATTCTGGATTTCCAACTGTCCTCCTGTACTTGAAAACTAGGCTCACAAAAAGAAAAATAGAAAAAGAGCATCACTTTCTAAATCAGTATGTTATTTTCCCCTTTCAGTTGAATTCTTTTTTTTTACCCTCATGGGCTCATTTGCAGCAACAGCAAAAGGCAGGAAGTTGCTCAATTAGCAATGGAGAACTTTAAATAAATTGGACACACATCAGAGACATATCAGAAAAATATTTCTATGAATGACTGGCATTAGTTCCTTTGGTGCCAGCTGGTGCTGCAAAAGTCAAACCTGAGGGGTTTCTTGTGACTATGATACATAGACAATGAAATGTTGCCTTAGTCATTTTTTGAATCCTGATGTATATTGCATTAAGAGAGAGAGAGAGAGAGAGAGAGAGAGAGAGAGAGAGAGAGAGAGAGAGAAGCTGAGCGAACAAAATAAGGGTTATTAAAAAATGAAAAGCATTAGTTAAAACTTCAAGAAGTGGACAATTTAAGCCCACAAGGATGTTTTATGTTAAGCAGAAGGGGTTGAAAAGAATCCAACAGGAAAAAAAAATTTTTTCCATCCACTACTGATACAAAGTATAAAATAAGACTGTTTTCTATTTGTTTTCCTATTTCTTTTCGAAATTCAAAAATTCTCTCTCTTCCTCTCCCTCTCTCCCCCCTCTCTTTCTCTCCTTCTCTCTCTCTCCCTCTCTTTCAAAATCCAAAATTGGAAACAAGAAAATAGTAATAAAACTCTAACTCTAAACACCAATCAAAACTTAATTAAATTTAACCATCAAATTGCAGTCAAGTATATTGCTGGCAAGAATAATAATATTATAATGATTGCAGAACCATTTTTTAAAAGAAAAACAATCAACAAGAAGTCATGTTGAGATGGCTCAAAAAGAATCAGTCAGTCAGCCTTCTTGAATCCTTCCCCAAAGAACAATGTCTTGGAAGTAATAAGAGGACAAGGTTCAGGATGAAATTGGAGAATATTTTTTGAGGAAGAAATTCATGGGATAATCAGTAGTTCAATGAGGGAATTGTGCATAAAATTGCACAACTTACCAGAATAGAGGTGTCTAAAGACTGTTGAAAATGATGGTAATTCAACATCCCAAAAGTGGGATGATGGATATCTAATGCTACTATCCAAAGAATAGAATAGAATAGAATAGAATAGAATAGAATAGAATAGAATAGAATAGAATAGAATAGAATAGAATAGAATAGAATAGAATCAGAGGTGGTATTCAGTTGTTTCAGACCAGTTCTGGCATCCCAGTAGCGGAAATTTTGATAGTTCGTAGAACCGGCAAATACCACCTCTGACTGGCCCCACCCACCTGCCCCTGCCCTATCCTGTCCCTTGTTTTTTAGCTCAGCTGATTTGCATGGCAGAGTGGAGTGCCACACCTCAGCTGAGCTAAAAAATCAGCTCAGCTCACCAGCACTAACAGACTGCCATTTTTGACTGCTTTGCATGCATGCAGTGCGTGTGTGACAGGCGCTCTCACAGAACCAGTGGGAAAAAAATTGGAATCCCACCACAGAACAGAACAGAACAGAATACTTTATTTGGTCCAGTGTGATTAGACACACAAGGAAATTATCTCCAGTGCAGAAGCTCTCAGTGTACAATGTACAATAGAAATCTTTTTAGTGACAAAAACTATACATTTTAAGAGAACCAGATATAAAAGTGGATGAAGCCATTTCTCTGCCTGTTTCTCTTACTCTTTTTCTTCTACTGTCGCTTCAATCTTTCTTGCTCTTGGTTCTCTAATGAAAGCTTTCATTCAATACATTTCAAGAGTTGACCCTCAAATGACAAATGAATGCAGATGATCTAGGTCAGGGGTGTCAAACTCAATTTCACTGAGAGCCACATTAGGGGGGCAGGATGGGTGTGGCCAGGGTGTGCCAGCTCGATGTCACTCATGTTGGGGGCACCTGTGGCAGTCTGAGCTCTCTGTGGCTCCCGAGCTCCATTTGCACTGGCAGAGGATTGCAGGAGGCTGTGGCAGCCGAAAACAGAACTTGGGAGCCCGTTTTTGCAGAAGCACCATGGGCCAGTCCTTCTCTGTTTCTAGAGTGGCCTTGTGGGACAGATCTAAGTATCCCATAGGCCTTTAGTTTGATACCCTTGATCTAGGTGAACATTATTCCAGTACAATGTCCTAGTTGCAAATCTGCTATCTTATGCTTTGTGAAGACAGAGGATAAGAACATTCAATTATGTTACTTCAACAAGTAGTTTGCAAACAAGGCAACATTAAATAATGGATTTCAAAATGATGCATTGGAATCCTGAAGGACTGACTTATGTTTGTCCACAAAGCACCAAAGCAGGACAAACTTTGTAATATCAGAAGTATGGGTACATTTTAAAATCATGTTCAGATGCAGTGTTGTGCTGCTTATTTGTGATTAAGCTTCTCTGAATTTCATGGGACTTGCTTCTAAGTGGCTTAATTTTGTTAGATTTTTCCCATGGTAGCTCCTTTGTGCTGCATTTATAATGTATATTTTATATGAAAGAAAAATAATGCTTTTTATACAATATTCTCAAATGACACAGATAATTTCTTATAAAATGATTGTATATTATATATATATATATATATATATATATATATATATATATATATATATATATATATATATATATATATTATATATATATATATATATATATAATGATTATAATGATCAGTTTTGGCTTTTGGGTCACCTTAGAACATAAGTTAGGAACACCCCTACTTTACAAATATTCTATAGTTTTTAGTCCACAGATGAGGCAGTTGGAGAAAAATAGAAGAGCGGAGTTCTAGGAATAGGAATATTGCTAGATATAACAATAACAATAGCACATAGACTTAAATACCACTCCATAGTGCTTTATAGCACTCTCTGAGTGGTTTAGAGTGTCAGAATATTGCCCCTAACAATCTGGGTCTTCATTTTATTGACCTCGGAAAGATGGAAGGCTGAGTCAACCTTGAGCAGTCAGGATTGAACTCCTGGCAATACTGCATTCTAAGAACTGCACCACTGGATGTGTGGGTGCAATCCCCTATAACCAAAAGTTCATCAAGCCAGCACCTTATGCCCTACAGTTCAAATCAGATACGTTTCACAAGTTCATAAACATCAACAGACAGATGAATAAGTTGTTTCTTAATTTCATGTAGTTAGCATACCATCATCAAATATAATAGTCATGAATAGAACAGAACAGAAAGAATAGAATAGAATAGAATAGAATAGAATAGAATAGAATAGAATAGAATAGAATAGAATAGAATAATAGAGTTGAAAGGGACCTTGGAGGTCTTCTAGTCTAACCCCTGCTTAGGCAGGAAACCCTACACCACTTCAGAAAAATGGTTATCCAATCTCTTCTTAAAAACTTCCAATGTTGGAGCATTTACAATTTCTGGAGGCAAATTGTTCCACTGATTAATTGTTCTGTCAAGAAATTTCTCCTTAGTTCTAGGTTGCTTCTCTCCTTGGTTAGTTTCTACCCATTGTTTCTTGTCCTACCCTCAGGTGCTTTGGAGAATAGCTTGACTTTGTGGCAGCCCTTGAAATATTGGAACACTGCTTTCATGTCACTTCTAGTCCTTCTTTAATGAAAACTAAACATACCCAGTTCCAACAACCATTCTCTATATGTTTTAGCCTCCAATCCCCTATAGCCTAATCCTGTATTAATTTATCTTTTAAAACTATCTGAATTATGAAATAACCCAACTTCCGATAGCAGCAAGTGCCATAGTTAGCTATTCATTGTGTAAAGAAGTACTTCTACTAATTGAAGTCTCCTCTGAAATCCTTGTGATTTCAACTATATCATTTTCTCTGCAACAATACGGAATTAGTTTTCTATGGTCTTGTTCCAGGATATAAGAGATGGAGTCTAGTCTAGCCTACAGCCCTGGAGTTTCCTGGAAGTTTCCCTCAAGAATGTTAACCAAGTCTTTGCCTGATTAAATTTTATGAGACAGATGTTGTCAAAAAAACTTGGCTGGTAGTTTTGTATTCAATATTTTATCAATTTATTAAGGCATTGACAAATGCTTCTTTTAAAAAGTTCAACTAAATCTTCTCATCTCCTCTGGTTTTCTTCAGTATTTCAACATGAAAGCAATTATGTCCCACTTTCATAAGGATGAGGAATGGTCAGAAAAAAATTGACAATCTTAATTAAGTCCCACAAATATAGTTGCAGTGCACATACAAGGGTTCATTTACATGTAGCTACATGTAGCAGATATATAGGTGAGCGATCTTTTTATTTATTTTTATTTATTTGATTTATCAATCGCTTACAAGATAATAGATATAAGTATAAACATAGTTATGAATACATGAAATGGATACATATAAGAAAAATAAAAAGAAACAATAGGACAGGGACGGTAGGCATGTTGGTGCGCTTATGCACGCCCCCTACAGACCTCGTAAGAAAGGGGTCAGGTCAATAGTAGACAGTCTAAGGTTAAAGTTTTTGGGGTTTGGGGAAGAAACCACAGAGTCAGGTAGACTATTCCAGACATTGACCACTCTGTTGCTGAACTCATATTTCCTACAATCAACTTTGGTGCGCTTAACTTTGAGTTTGTATCTATTGTGTGCTCTTGTATTGTTATGGTTGAAGCTGAAGTATTCATTGACAGGTAGGACATTGCAATGTATGATTTTATATACTATATTTAGATCTGACTGAAGGCGGCGTAGTTCTGTGCTTCATTGGAGAATCTGATTTATGATACACCCAGGGGGGAGAGGGGAAACAGATCACAGATGACTGTAAATTATGTATGCCAGAGTTGGCTTCATTTAGGTTAATGCCAACATGTTGCTCCTAATAAATCTTTTGAATTTTTTTGAAACTTGGCTCGAGGCTCATGATTTAATTAGGGCAATCGCCGGAACCCTGACAGTTGGTTTGTAACCAATAGGTGAAAGGAAATAAAACTTTTATAAATCCCTGAATCTAAATCATAATAGTCCAGAAGGGACATAAGTCGAAAGAATAAAATATCATGTTTTTCTACAGAGACAAAGAGATAACATTGAACAGAAGAGGAACTACATGACATGGCAAAGAGGCATTAAGGTAAGTTGAGAGGGAAAAATCCCAAACAAGGCCACAGGTCTCTTTTAAATTGACCGGCAACAGGGTCATCATACTGCCCCATAAGGAAAGTTAAAAATCAAGGCAGACAAATTAACACAGCCATGTCCACCCAAAGTACAGGCAATCCTCAAATTATGACCACAACTGAGACCAAAATTTCTGTTTCTAAGCAAGACAGTTATTGAGTGAGTATTGGCCCATTTTGCAACCTTTCTTGCCACAGTTGTTAAGTGAATCACTGCAGATGTTAAGTCAGTAATATGGTCGTTAAGTAAATCTGGCTTCCCCATTGACTTTGCTTGACAGAAGATTGCAAAAGGCGGTCACATGATCCTGGGACACTGCAACTGTCTTAAATACAAGCCAGTTGCCAAGAATCTGAATTTGGATCATGTGACCATAGGGATACTGCAATGGTTGTTAAGTGTGAAGTGTGAAAATCACATTTTTCAATTTTGTTATAACTTTAAACAGTCAGATCACAGATTAACAGAGTTGGAAGGGACTTGTAGATCATCTAGTCCAACCCCCCCCCACCCAAGCAGGAGACCCTACACCATTTCTGACAAATGGCAGTCCAATCTCTTCTTGAAAGTCTCAAGTGGTGAAGCTCCCACTACTTCCAAAGGCAACTTCTGTTCCATTGGTTGATTGTTCTCACAGTCACTAAATGAATGCTTGTAAATCAAGGACGATATGTAGATATAAGGCCATGGATATGTGTGTATGTGTGTAGTGTTCACTCTTTTCCTCAAATATATAGAATCCCAGGACTGAATAGTATAAAAACAATAAAAATAATTATAAATAAATAATAAAGCAAACAGACTTGATAGCTTATGCACTTGAAAACATTGCTGTATGATTTCTCTTTTTTTAAAAAAAAATCGTAGCATCTTCATGATTTGTCTGCTCATTTCCCCTCCCTTACGCTTCCCCTGAGAGTCTCCAAAGTGTGTATTGCAATGATTAGCTTTGCTTATGATAACACATAATTCAGATATATTTTATCAAGATGGATCTTGACAGATTAGAACACTGGGCCGTATCTAACAAGATGAAATTCAGTGTAGAGGAAAGTGAAGTTCTACACTTAGGCAAGAAAAACCAAAAGTACACATATGGGTGAAACCAGGCTCAATAGCAGTAACTGTGAGAGGGATCTTGGAGTCTTAGTGGACAACCAGCTAAATATGAGCCAGCAGTGTGCAGCAGCAGCCAAAAAAGCTAATGCAATCCTAAATTTCATTAACAGAGGGATATAATCGAGATCAAGTAAGGTACTAATACCACCCTATAAAGCCTTAGTAAGACCACACCGAGAGTACTGCATCCAGTTTTGGTCACCACACTATAAAAAGATGTTGAGACTCTAGAAAAAATGCAGAAAAGAGCAACCAGGATGATTAGGGGACTAGAACGGTTAGAGGAGCTGGGCTTGGCTAGTCTAGTGAGGAGAAGGACCAGGGGAAACATCATAGCAGTCTTCCAGTATTTGAAGGGCTGCCACAAAGAGGAAGGGGTCAAGCTATTTTCTAAAGCGCCTGTAGGCCAGACAAGGAATAATGGTTGGAAACTGAACAAGGAGAGATTTAACCTGGAAATAAGGAGAAACTTTCTGACAGTGAGAACAATCAACCAATGGAACAGCTTGCCCTTGGAAGTTGTGGGAGGGTCATCACTTGAGACTTTCAAGAAGAGATTGGACTACCATTTGTCAGAAATGGTGAAGGATCTTCCGCTTGGGTGGGGGAGTTGGACTAGATGACGTATAAGGTACCTTCCAACTCTGATTATCTGTTTATCTGTTGTCGTACTTCTTATATATAACATTGCATTGCATTTCTCAGTACTGAAAATAATCCAATCTTAGATCACAATATCATAGCTCACCAATTTCTCTAAGAACCTTTTTTGTTGTTGTTATAGCCTGATTTGGCCCTGAGTTATGTACCCTTGTCTATGGAGATTCTCAGTCATTCAAGTCATGTCTGTCCCAAAGGTGAAAACAGTTGAAACCGCAAGCTTCAAAACTGCTGAAAGGGCTGTGTTGCAAACTGTGTTGTATGATACCATTTATCTCATTTTTAAACACAGTCCTTTCAGCAGTTTCAAGAATGTTCCACGCCTATTTGAGGGCACAGATAAATAGCAATGGCAAATGTATTTCACTACTCTTACAGCATTCACTCGCTCTTCCTCTCTCCATCCCCTTTGAGCTTGATATACATATAAAACCATGCCAACAACTTAGACTTACTCTATATACCACTTTACAGTGCTTTACAGCCCTCTCTAAGTGATTTACAGAATCAGCATATTGCCCCCAACAATTTGGGTCCTCATTTTACCCACTTTGGAAGGATGGAAGGCTGAGTTGATCTTGAGCCTCATGAGATTTGAACTGCCAAATTGCAGTCAGCTGGCAGTCAGCAGAAGTAGCCTGCAGTACTGCATTCTAACCACTGCGCCACCACAGCTCAATAAACCTCCAAGGGGCCTCAATGATTCTCAGAAAGAGTGCTAACAACCAGATGACTGCAAGGAATATAAATCCTTCCATCTTCCACCCTTCAGTCAAAACTGAAGAAGGTTCTTGGATGTGAAGTGAAATGTTTTCAAGAAAAAAAAAAACAAAGTCCAGTTGCTTTTTGAAAAAGCACCTTTGGGTTATATTCCTTTTATTATCTGGGTATCAGAGGTGCTATTCGGGCGAACCAGTAGCGGTTATTTGGCATGGGTCACTGAACCGGTGGCAATCCCTGGTTGGCCATGCCCCCAACCCGGTTGCCCGGTCACTCACTTGTGAACGCTCTCCTAGCTTTCTGTTCCCCACGTCCTCTTTCTCCCCTGGGAAAAGGGAGAGGCATGAACGCTGCAAGTATCGCTTGCCCCATGTGAGTTAAAGTGCTGGAGTGAGAAGGAGTGTGGTCTGACAGAGGGGGTGGGGGTGAATCGAGCCTTGGAGCACTTTTGCAACGTAAAAGAAATGCATTTTGGAAGCAGGTCTTTTAAAAACTTCTCCAAGGATTCCCCATGGACGCTGCAAGTATCGCTTTCCCTGTGTGAGTTAAAGTGCTGGAGTGAGAAGGAGTGCGGTCTGACAGAGGGGGTGGGGGTGAATCGAGCCTTGGAGCACTTTTGCAACGTAAAAGAAATGCATTTTGGAAGCAGGTCTTTTAAAAACTTCTCCAAGGATTCCCCATGGGTGCTGCAAGTATCGCTTTCCCTGTGTGAGTTAAAGTGCTGGAGTGAGAAGGAGTGCGGTCTGACAGAGGGGGTGGGGGAATCCACTCAAGCCTTGGAGAAATTTAAAGGAGCTGCTTCCAAAATGCTTGTCTGTTAAGTGCTCTGTGTGTGTGTGTGTGTGTGTGTGTGTGTGTGTGTGTGAGAGAGAGAGAGAGAGAGAGAGAGAGAGAGAGAGAGAGAGAGAGAAAGAGAAAAGAAAGAAAGAAAGAAAGAAAGAAAGAAAGAAAGAAAGAAAGAAAGAAAGAAAGAAAGAAAAGGAAGGTAGAGAAAGAAAGAAAAAATAGGAAGAGAGAGAGAGAGAGAGATAAAACTCTCTGCTATTATTTTTAATAGTTCCATTATTTATCATGTGTTAATATTTTACACTGTCCCTACACCTAGAGTGATTTTTCTTCCTTTCTTTTGCCCAGGGCTACCACATATTTTTCAGGGTTTACATGCATTCAATGTCAATAGTCCAGAGCATAAACTACACATGTGTTTAACAAGAGTTGAAATGGACTTTGGAGGTCTTCTAGTCCAACCCCCAGCTCAGGCAAGAAAAGTGAGGATGCCAAACTCTGAGTAGAAATCCTGGGAAAGGTGTCAGAATAATACTTAGAAGGGACCTTGGGGTGAACCCTATATCATTTCAGAGAAATGGCTGTCCAGTCTTTTCTTAAAAACTTCCAGTGGTTGAGCACCCAGAACTTCTTTTTTTTTTTAACAAATTTTATTCAGTTTTTCACATTAAAAACAAAAATCTCTTTTTAGTGGACAACATATTTCTGGGTCATCACCTTTACATACAAATATGACAGCAATTATACATTCATATATGCATACTGAATTCTATTATTACCTTTTCCATTTCAAATTTTCAGTAAGGAGAGAAACAAGCACATTAATTCTAGCCTCTTTCATTAATCTCAACTGAAACATCTTTTTGTTTCATTTCAATTATTTCAAATATAATCCTTTAATATTTATTTTAAAAATAAAGATAAATAATATGTGTTTGCCTAATAATAATAATAATAATAATAATAATAATAATAATAATAATAATAATAATAATAATAATAAGTTACAAATGTCTCTCCTTGCTTTTAATAGTCTATATTAACTTATTAATTTAGTTGGTTCTTTAGTCTGTCATATTCCCTTTCCATTACACATTCTTTTTATAAATTCTAGATTAATACAAATTTTAACACTAAAAAAAAAGTATAGGTTTCTCCCCTTTTACTGTTTTAAGTGTGACACCTCAATGATTAAAATATACCTTTATTCCCTCATCTTGATTCCCAATAAACCATTATTTTTAATAAGTTACAATAATAATCATTACATCTTTTCATTTGGATTCTGCAGCATATTTCCCCCCTTGATTTTTAATAAGAGTTATCAGTAGTATCTATATTACCCTATTTTCTAAATATTTTTAATTTCAGAAATATTCTTATTACCCCTTGTCACCCTGCAGAATCTCCTTTTTAATTCATCAACCATTATATCTGAAAAAACAATTTCTTTTCAACATTTTATTATTTCCATATTTCTTTATTTCATGCACCTGTTTCTTACTGCTTCTCCTCCCCCTCTTTTCCCCATATCTTTTCTCATTCCAGTTTGTATCCCTCTCTTAATGTCTTCCTTTCCCCTTTTCTGCTGGGTCTTTCTGCCTTTCCTGACTTCACAAGTATTCCCCCTTTTGATTGCCTTCTTAAATTTCTACTTTTTAACCTTCCTTCTTTGTAGTGTTCTTTGTGTTAATTGTCTATTTAAAATGTCTTCTCCTTGAATCGACTCCTCCTTCTCTGAAGCTCTTTCTTCTTGTTCTTCAATCACCATTTCCATTTTTTCTAACACAGAGCAAAGTGATTCGCCTCTTTCCTGTAGTAATTCTCTCATATTTTTAAGTTCCATTTTTAATTCCCGAAGAGATATCATCATTACACACTCTTATATTTTATGATCGTTAAAGTCCACACACACACCAAAAAAAAAAAAAAACCACTTTTACTTTCCTTCTTTCTTCTTTCAAATTTCTAAAGTTCTCAGTTATTCCAGCCGAGGGTCTATACCAAAAACATCAATCAATCCCACAGTCAGTCTTTCCTTGCTTTTTTCTTTATTCTGGTTCTGCTTTCACTTTCTAAGATTCTTATCTTGTTTCAAGATTTCTTTAGTGTTATATCCACACAAGTTCATTCAGAAACAGGATGCTTTCCCTTTTGTTTGAGCTGAAGTTTTTGTCAAAGGATGGCACTCTCCATTATACAAAGTCTTCACCTTTTCCCCCTATTTTTTTATTTAGGGTTTTTCGGACCTCAATATTCCAGCACAGTCCAGTCTCCAATTTGTAAACTTTATTATTATTATTTTTTGACGATCTTAAGTCCAGCTTTATTTTATGCCTGTTTATTCCCAAAATATTTTAGTCCAATTTTGTTAAATCTTTAGTTCCAGCTTCTTCCTTTCCCGGTTCAAAGCCCTGCTTAGCTGTCAAAAATATTTTCTTTTTTTCCCCTGTTCCTTTGTAATTTCATCGCTCACTTTTCTTTTCTTAAAAATTCCATGTTACCTTAATCCTGGGGTACTTTTGTTTAGTTGTATTGCCCAGTTGTCCCAGTTCAGATGTTATCCACCTTTTTCTTCCCTCCTGCACAAATCTTAATCCAGCTGAGTCCTCCTCTTCGGGGTGGCCATTTTAAACCACCGCTGCAGTCGTCTTCGGGGGGAAAAAGACCAAGCCCAGGGGGGTAGATGTGGCTCCCCTCAACCTGGCTTGCGGCTTCCCCTTACTCCGCCACCCTTCCAAGGCAGCTTCAGCCCCTAATTGTAATAATCGGGGCTTTCCAATGAAAGAGCACGGACCATAGCCGCAGAGAGTCACGATCTACAGTCCGTCAGTGAGGAGGCTCCGCCTTCTTCGAGCACCCAGAACTTCTGGAGACAGGCAGTTCCACTGGTTAATTGTTCTCACTGTCATGAAGTTTCTCCTTAGTTTTAGGTTGGTTCTCTCTGTTCAGTTTCCATCCATTGCTTCTTGTTTGCATTCTGCTTCTTTGGAAATACATTGTCCCCCTTTCTTTGTGGCAGCCCCTTAAAAGCCTGTTGCCTATCACACTCTTGAGTAAAGCATGTGAGCCATTTCCTCCTTTCAGTGGTCCATGAAAGTACATCTATAGTATGCAGATAATAAAGTCAAAAAAGGTGAACAACATTTTTACAGAACTATAGATAAGTTGGGGCTGGGTGTCAAGGAATGGCTGGGAGGGGAGGGGCCAGGTGAGGCACCCATTGATGTGAGTGACATTGAGTTGGCCACGCTCACCCTATCACATGACCACCAAGCCATGCCCACCCAGTCACATGACCACTAAGCCACACCCACTCAGTCACATGACCACAAGCCACGCCCACCAAATAAACCACACCCACAGAACCAGTAGGGAAAAAATTTGAATTCCACCACTGCTGGGTATGATTATTCTAAAATATTTTTTTTATGCCCTTTATTTCTCTTCAAAATGAATGCCAGAATGTTAAAAGTTGTTTTTAAAATACTCATCAATGCCTTTTGTGGGAAAAAAGTTACAAAAATTGTAATTCATCATCGCTCATCTGTCTTGAGATGAGTTTATCTTACATGAACTGCAGCTGAGAGGGTTTATTGAAAATGTGGGAACGGAAAAAAAATAAATGGATTTGCTTTCCCTACACAAACAGAATGAATGTCCTGACTGTTTTAATGGAAGAATTCATTTAAACATTTGGAAATTTATGATAGGTTTAATATAGGAGCTATCTGCAGCTTATGCTAATGTTGCCCTTCTTATTCAAGCTAGACTAATTACCGCTAAAGATTACTTTTCCAGAATCTTGAAACCCAGTTTTGTTTTCTACTACCCTTGCCAAAATTCCTTGCATAGATTAATGCCAATTATGCAAATGTATTTCACCACTCTTACAGCATTCTTACCTCTTCCTCTCTCCATCCCCTTTGAGTTTGATATACATATAAAACCATGCCAACAACTCCTAATCTGGACAGCCACATCTTCATGTTGCTGAATTTTGGACTAGTCACCAGAGCTGGATGGAGAAATCCTTTGTCACTATGTATTCAGTTGATGGAAGATCATTTTTTCTCAAAGGAGAATAGAGTTTTTGAGAAATGTATGGGTGATTATGTCATTCTCTGAGGTAGCCAAGGACTATATGTGAGTATCTTTAATTAAACAGCCATTTCTCTTCTGGCCTCATTTCCATGCCTCACTTCAGTCCTATAGTTGTTTTTTTTAATGATCTACTCCCAGGTACTTTTTTCAAACAGTGGTGTTTGCAATGTATGTCCATCTTCTCCCATTTTGCTTCTTTTCCCAGGGTCTGTTAGCTAATGAAATGAGCCCCATCTTAAGTTAGATATGCTGGAAACAACTTTTGACTGACTCATTACTATTGTTCATCTAATCTTTGCCCATTAGCACTGGCTGAGTAAGTTTTCAGTCAGGGAGTTATTTATTTACAATCACAAGAGATTGTAAAATGGGATCATCAGCATATAAAGAATGTGCTGTACTACTAGGCCATAGCCTTTCCCAGATTGCATAGAATCAGAAATAGTTAGTAAGAGTAAAATAGACAGTGAGAGAATATAATCCCTTCTGACTTCAATAAAAACTGATCTTCTGGGGTAATCAATGGCAAAAGAAGAAACTCATGTTCTTTAGATATAAGCAGATGATAAAAAATAATTATGCTTGGCAAGAAAAAGAATATAGAAAAAGGGAGAAAAACTGATAAAGTGTATGGGCAGGATCAGAAAAATAACAGGAATAAGTCTTTAGAAAAACGGTAAGTTATTACTAGAATTGGGCATAGGTGGTAACCACTAATTGGTGAAATTATCAGGCATCAAGCCCAACTCAATGGCATATAAGATTCTTTTTTTAATTAACGTTTATGTTGTATTTTTTTAAAAATGTTCAAATTTGGATAGTTTCAAGTATTAAAACAAGATTATATGAAATTCTCAGCCTCCCTGGAAACTGCTGGATTGACCCCTGCAGTTTTATTAGCAAGATTTTCAGGAGTGGTTTCTTTTTGCCTTCTGCAAAGGCTGAGACAGAATGCCTGTTCCAAGATCATCCATCTGGCTTTGTCCTTAAGGTAGGACAAGCATCCATGGTCTCCATGGTTTCTAACCTAGTGCTTCAACCACTCCACCAAACTGACTCTATTTACTGTGCTGTATTCATATCATGGTCTCCTCTAATTTGGGACTATAATATGTAGGGAGATGATATTTTGGAAAATAGCTGAGAATTTCCTGGTCTATGTTTCCTTTAAGTCCAGGAAACATAGTCTGGGGTCTTCCAGCTGTGATAGTTAGCAACTTTCAGAATAGTTGTAATCCAGCATATTTGAAGAATGGCACACTGGAGAAAGCTGATATTTATAATTGACTAGCCAATAACCCGGCATTGCCCAGGTATTTATTTATCCCAATCCTGTATTACACAGGAAAATCCTGTAGTCGGGACTCACGCTGTTGTACTGCCTGTCGCACAGCATCACAAGTCTTCTATTCCTCTCCTCGGGAGTTTCTTGTGTACGCTAGCATTTGGTCAATTACCTGACATTTCCTTGGAGGGCTGAGAGGGAGCCCCCTTGTGGAGTACTGTGAAGTCATTACCATGGCAAGTCCACTGTTCTGTACAGTGGAAGCCATTTTAAGACACACACACCCCAAGGAGTGTTAGGGGTGTCTTACCCCACAGTATTTGTTTCCAGAGAGTAAATCATCAAGTTTGGTTGAAATTGTTCGAGGTGTTCCAGAATTATACTGGAACATGAAAATTGATAGATAGCAGGCATTTTAGAGGCTTTTCCAGTAATCATGTTCTTTGTTGTCCATGAAGAAACTTCTCTTCACTATGAGTTTTATCTGATTTCCCACCCTCTTCCCTGTCTATTTTTTTTCTTCTTCTTCTTATCTTGAGAGATATGTGAATGAAAACAGTACCTTTGTTTCTTTTCAGCTCAGCTACCCTGAGGCTTGTTCTCACCTGAAGTCATAATTCAGTCATTGCAGTGCCATCCATTCAACCACAGCTAATTACAATGTCACAAAGAAGAAAGTTATGGATTGTACTGAGGAAAAATACTAAAGCTAGGTATATTTTCAGGTAATCGGAGTCCAAACTACCGTTCCTGGCTGAAACGCTCCCTTGTCCTTAAGAAACGTCTAGATCAGGGTGTCCAACTTTGGCAACATTAAGACTTTTGGACTTCAACTCCCAGAATTCTCCAGCCAGCAAGTTGACAAGTCTTTAAAGTTGCCAAAGTTGGATACTGATCTCGATAGTGATCAAACTATGTTTGCAAAGTCTAAGGGTCAATTCTATTTACAAAGGTTGCTTGCTGCTCTTGCTGGGGGAATTGTGAAGAACCTGTGAAGAAAATCCATTTAAGGTGCTTTTAATAGCTTCACGATTGAAATATAATTAATAGGTGGGTTTTTGTCTTTCTTTCTGGTGAACTACAGTGGTTGGGAATCTGCATTTTTGCATTACTGTCAAAGACCATAAAAGTACATAGATTTCTTTTCTTTTTTCTTTTTAAATTTCTTTTAGGTGGGATAATATTTTAACAGTGCAAAAAATAAAGAAATCATCTCCCCCTTCAATGTCAGTTTTGGTGTTACATGTGCGAATATTTACTGATTATTTTGTGTTCTCTCACTCGTAAATTGCTTCTGTTTGCCCTCATTTTTGTTGATTGTTATAATATATTGATGTAATTATTTATTGCTTTTGAGGGAGTACCAATTTAGAAAGAAGGTTGAAGAAGTAGCAGCTGGACACAGGGAAGCCCCAGAAATCAGCAAAGTATAATAAAATAAATTAAATGATAAACCCAGCTCTGCTCTTCTTGATATCAAAGCCACAACAATGCCATTGTTTTAGTAACATTCTAGTAACTCTTTGCCTTTTGGAATGTTTTTGATATTTCAGAATTAGAGTTCTGGAATTCCCAAAGTATTCACACATTCAAATAACGTCCAAGGATGACCTTGCTTAGTTTCACAGATCAGCTAGATCCTGAGGCAAAGGCATTAAACTAGGATCAAAATAAACATTTAATTACAGGAAACATCAGCACTGGTACTTTCAGACTTGGCACTAAAATGATCATATATTTAGTAGTGTCAAAGCCAAATTGAGAAGAATTTCTACTATTTATTCATCGATGCAATCTACGTAACCACCCATCTCATATCCATGACTCTTACAAAGAGTTAAACCATATAAAACAACCAAACTGCGCAATGGTTTAAAACAATAAAAACAAGACACATATATTCAAAACTTCATAAAACTTCATCAAATTCACAAGCAAGATAATCACATCTATGAATAACACCCTGAACAGCCATTGTACTAGTTCTGCCATACTTCTAAGTCCCCATGCCTGTTGGCATAATCATGTTACAAAGATTTTCAGTGAGAAAACAGGATAAGGGAAAGCAGGATAGGGGCCAATCATATCTTTGAGGGAATGATGTTTCATAAGGTGGGCCTATGGTAACAAAAAATCTCCCTTCTGGGGCCGTTCCAGGCATTCCTACAGGGGTGGGATGCTAGTGGTTCTGCCCGGCTCTATAGAACTGATAGCTCTGAACAGTAGCAGACACAGAACCAGTTCTGTGTCTGCTGCTGTTTGGCCCACCCGCCCACCTGGGCTCTTACCTGACCATTATTTCCTGCTTTTTCAACCTCAGCTGAGATTGAAAAAGCAGGAAAAAAGTGGTTTTTCAAATGCTGCGCACCCGCGTGCAGTGCTTACCAGCTGTCCAGGCGGCACAGCTTTAGGTGAAGCACGCACGCGCATGCAAAACATAATCACCGAACCGGTACTAACATTGGTTGAATCCCACCCTGCATTCCTGGCTGATGGGGCCAGAGCATGTCCCAGATGTGATGAGACAGGTCATTGTAACTGGGGAGAGGCAGTCCCTCAATAACTTTGTCCCATGCTATGTAAGGCTTTGTAGATCATTATCAGCAAGTTGAAGCTGACCTGCAACCAATGCAGTTTACAATGTAGAGGTCTGACTTGGATTATTCATGCAGCTTACATAACTGCCCACAGGCCAAATTTTGCACTCGCTGAACTTTCCAAGGGCAGCCCCATGTAGAGCATTTGCAATAATCCATGCTGCTGCTTTTGTTTTTGTTCACTGATCCAGACCAGGAATTTCATCCATATATTTTGTCCACATGAGGAAAATAATCAATGTGGCAGAAAAAAGCATTCCTATAAATCTCAAAATAATTTATATGGGTATAAAGCTACTTCTATTTAGCATTCACTGATACCCTTATTGTGTTAAAGAAGACTTTATGTTGTTATCCCAAAGATGCTTTTTCAAAAGGCAACTGGACTTTCTTGGTTTTTTTCCTTGAAAATGTTTCACTTTTCATCCAAGAAGCTTCTGATGGGGAATGGAAGGTGTTAAGTTTGGAGAATAAGGAGACCAGACATCTGACCAGTGACTTCAACTCTTTAATAATAACAGGAATCAGAATGGAACAGAGCAATGCTATGGGCAGCAGCAACCCTTTTATAGGGTTAGCTGCTGCCTTACTAACCAATGAAAATGTGCAACAGGTTTATACTACTGACCAATAAGGACAGTCCCAAAAGTGGCCAATCAGGGACTGGTTCTGGCCCAATCCCAAGTTGTTGTACAAGGACCAATCAAGTGTGCACGTTTTCAACCCCTAATTTGCATTTAGGTTATTCACTTTTATTGATTCACAACACCCCTCCCCCTTGGGTTCCGTTTGAGGGGAGCTGTGATAAAATCCTCAAGATAAGCAGGCCGTTTGGTCTGCCTGGATGATCTCCGAGGCTCCACCGGGTTTCGTCCAATGTCCGGTTCCGGTGGAGCGTTTGGATGACCATTGTTAAGTTCTATTTCGCTGCACGGCGATTCCGTGCTGCATTCACTGTGGTTGTCTCTGTTTCTTCGGGGTTTTGCAGTTCGTTTTCCCCCGTATTAAAGTTCCCTGAAGGCGTCAACTCCCTCCCCACTTCACGTTCCGGTGCTTCGCTGGGCTGTAGGGCTCCCGTTGACCTGCTATTAGTTGTATCAAAGTCAATTCCCTCGATACTCCCTCCCCCTTGAGTTGTTGAACTGGGGAAGTCATGGCCGCTGGGTGGTAATCTCGATCGGAGTTGGTCTATGTGACGTTTCCACACCCTCCCATCGTCTGTTAGCAGGCGGTAAGATCTAGGCCCGGTGAGGTGGGTAACGGTTGTGGGTATCCATAACGGGTCGCCGGAAAAGTGTTTGGCAAAGATTAAATCGCCTACCTTAAATTCCCGGCATTTGCTGCTGGAGCCGAAAGGTTTTTCTGGTGCGAAAGCGGGTGGAGCCGGTCAAGGTGCGATCATATTTTCCGCCCATAAGAAGTTCAGCGGGTGTTTTGTTGGTCACGCTGTGGGCGTGATGTGCTGCAATAAGAGGATTCATTGATTTTCTCGTCGATGTTGCCAAATTCCATTTTATGCAGGGTCTTTTTCACAAATTGTACCATGCGTTCTGCACATCCATTCGCCGCAGGGTGTGCGGGTGAGGTCAGCGCATGGCGGATGCCCTGATCAGCCAGATATTGTTCAAAGGGCAATGCAGTGAACTGTGGGCCGTTGTCCGAGACCAACACGTCCGGAAACCCGTGCGTGGCAAATAGTCTGTTTAATTTATTAATAACTGAGTCGGTTGTAGTCGTGTGCATTTGATGAATCTCGAGCCAGTTAGAATAGGCGTCGACAGTAATCAGGAAAGTGTGACCTTTGGTAGGCCCCGCAAAGTCAATATGAATACGGGACCACGGTCCCCTCGGTGTTTCCCATTCGGTTGGGCTTGCTTTCGGTGGGGCGTTACTGACGTCCTGGCAACGTTGGCACGTAGCGACCCAGGCCTCGATTCTTTTGTCGATTCCCGGCTACCAAGCGTAGCTGCGTGCGAGTGATTTCATCCGCACAATGCCCGGATGTCCCTCATGCAATACCGCCAACACAGTCTGTTGCAATTTGTTAGGGATTACGACTCGGTCGCCCCACAAGATACAGCCTTTTTGGGAAAACAGCTCGGTTTGGCGGGCTTTGAAGGGCGCCCATTCAGGTGCAATTTGGTCCGTCGGCCACCCCCGTTCAACCCAGCGTAGTATGTGTTGCAGAACTGGGTGACGTTTCGTTTCAAAAGCAATGTCTCTAGCCGTCAAGGGTGGTGCCTGTAGAGTTTCAATCTGTAGTGTTGAGAGGGTTGGGGCTGGATCCACAACAGCGTCTGGGAGCGGTGTTCTGCTCAATGCATCGGCGTGGAGAATCGATTTCCCCGGGCGGTGCTGCAAGGTGTAGTTGTAGGCCACCAGGAATTCAGACCAACGGGTCATTCTGGGGGACAATATATACGGGGTTGGTTTATTACCCGCAATGATCCCCAGTAGCGGTTTATGATCAGTGATTATTGTAAATGCACGGCCATAAACATATTCATGAAATCTTTTAACTGCAGCAACAATAGCTAAAGCTTCTTTGTCCAGCTGACTATAATTGCGTTTAGCTTTAGCTAAGGTTCGCGAAAAAAATGCGATGGGGGCTTCCGCTCCGTTTGGTAACACGTGGGCCAGATTTGCCCCAACCCCAAAAGGTGATGCATCACACGTGATAGTGAGCGGCAGAGTCTCGTTGTACTGCATAAGTACTGAATCAGAAGTTAGCAATTTCTTTACTTGTTGGAAAGCATGTTGTTCCCGTTGTCCCCAAACCCACGTTGCTTTTTTGTCTAATAGTCTATGCAATGGTTCAGCTACTGTTGCTTTGTGGGGTAAAAACACATTATAGAAATTGATAAGTCCAAGGAACGCCTGTAGGTCTGCCTTGTTCCTCGGAGTGGGTGCCTTTTTAATTGCTCGTAATTTGTCTTCGGTGGGATGAATTCCTTGGCTGTCCAGGAGGTATCCCAAAAATTCTACTTTTTCGGTACATAAGTGGCATTTATCTTTTTTTACTCTGAGGCCTGCATTTTGGAATCTTCGTAAAACCTCTCTGAGTCGTTTTTCTAGGGTGTCTTTGTTAGGTGCGGCGATGAGTACATTGTCGAAATATGGGACAACGCCTTTTATCCCTTGTAACAACCTTTCCATTAAACTCTGGAAGATTCCAGGGGCGACGTTTACTCCGAATTGGAGCCGGTTGCATTTAAATGCGCCCCTATGTGTTACGATCGTTTGCGCCTTGGCTGTGGTTGGGTCTACAGGCAATTGTTGATATGCCTGGGCTAAATCTAGTTTGGCGAAAACTTTCCCGCCGCCCAGAGAATGGAGTAAGTGTTGCACTACCAGTACTGGATAAGCACTTTGCTGCAGTGCGTGGTTTAATGTGGCCCGGTAGTCTCCGCAAATTCTTAGGGACCCATCCGGCTTGATAGGCATCACTATCAGGGTTTCCCAACGGGCGTGGTCGGTGGGTTCCAGTACGCCCTGCGCTCTCAGCTTATCGAGTTGTTCGTCGATTTTAGGCTTTAAGGCGAACGGCACCCGACGCGGCTTAAGGCGGATGGGTGCTATTTCAGGGTTCAAGTTAAACGAGATTGGGGTCCCCTTATACTTGCCTAGTCCGTTCGCGAAAACGTCTTGGAATTCTTGCACGAGTGCTTCCTCCCAATCGACGCTTTCGGCCTTGTGGACTCCGGCTACAGTGATTCCGAGCGGCCTGAACCATTGCAGGCCTAGAAGACTAGGCCTGTCTCGATCCACGACAGTCAGTGGTAGTGCGACGGTGCGGTCCTTGAATGAGACCTGGAATCTGCGGGACCCGACGACGGGAATTCGTTGCCCTGATAGTCTTTGAGTATAACCCTCTGAGGGTTAAGGTCTTGGCGGCGGATCGTTGGAAGGAGCTGTTGGAGCGTTTTCCATGACACCATCGAGAGGGAAGATCCTGAGTCTACCTCCATCACGCAAGGTTTGTTTTCGATGGCGACCTTTACTTGGATTTTCCCGGTATCAAGGGATGTAGCGTGGCCTATGGTGATTGTTTGGTGGGTCTCTTCCCGTCTGGTTTCTTCACGCCTGGTGGAAGTGGTGGACGGCTTGTTTCTGTAGGAGTGGTTCAATTTTTCTCGGTGTGTGCCGAAGAATCCGGAAGACTGGAATTCGGCCTGTCGGGGTTTGGGGTTCTGTTTGCTTCTGCAAACCTTTGCGATGTGACCGCGTCTCCCGCAATGGCGGCAGAGTGCGTCGAGGAATTTGCAGCCGGATCGTGGGTGATTTGCTCCACAGCCGGCACACGGTCGAAATGAGTGTTGTGAGGACTGGTCTCTCTCCGTTCGAAGTCGGTTGACCTCTTCCTCATTGCTGTCGGATGGGGACTCTAGGTCTTCGTGGTGAGTTGATACCGGGTGTCTCTCTGTGCGAGGCGAGGTATCAGTGGCGAGTTTACGTAGCGGTGCGTTGGTGCGGCGCATTCGGGCTGCTGACTTCTTGGTTGCCTCTGCTGCCGAGGCTTCTTTAAGGGCATCGGTGAGACTGATGTCCCCCTTAGCCATAATTTTACTCTGGATCGTGCCGTCTTCTAGACCCAGAACCAAACGATCCCAGAGAGCTTCTTCTAAGTCTGCGAATCCGCAGAGGCCTCCAAGGTTTCGGAGGTCCGTGATATAATCAGCAAGGCTTTCACCTTTCTGTTGGTCCCTCCGGTAATATTCGTGTCTTCGGACTAAGGTTGGCACGGCGGGTGCATAGTGAGCCCGTAGTAAAGGCTCGAGGATGTCCCAGTCCATCTCTTTTACCTCTGCTGGCTTGGCAAGTGACTTTGCCATTTTAAACACGGTTGGTCCACAATGCGTTAGAAATATAGCTCTTTTTTTGCCGGTTGTCGCATCTTTCAAATTGTTGGTTTCTAGAAACATCTGGAAACGATCCATGTAGGCCTCCCAATCTTCGGTCTCTGGATTGAATGGAGCGGGTGGTACGACACCGCTGGCCATGTTGCCGTTGATGGTGCGTGATCAACCACGTGCTCTGTAGGTTGCTCTGTAGGTTTAGTCAGCTCTTCGGTCTCCGTATCCCATCCTCGTCGCCAGTGTTAAGTTTGGAGAATAAGGAGACCAGACATCTGACCAGTGACTTCAACTCTTTAATAATAACAGGAATCAGAATGGAACAGAGCAATGCTATGGGCAGCAGCAACCCTTTTATAGGGTTAGCTGCTGCCTTACTAACCAATGAAAATGTGCAACAGGTTTATACTACTGACCAATAAGGACAGTCCCAAAAGTGGCCAATCAGGGACTGGTTCTGGCCCAATCCCAAGTTGTTGTACAAGGACCAATCAAGTGTGCAGGTTTTCAACCCCTAATTTGCATTTAGGTTATTCACTTTTATTGATTCACAACAGAAGGATTTGTATTATTTCCATTTTCCAGGGGGGAAAAACAAGAAAGTCCAGATGCCTCTTGAAAAAAAAAAAAAAGCACCTTTGGGGCAATCATGACCTGTATGATTGAGAATCTCCATAGACATTTGCCCACATTATTATGTTAATGAGCTACTTCAGGGATGAGCCAAACATTTCACTCTGAAGAACTGCAGCTTCCTGGGAACTCCTCCTTTTAAGATTAAAGGAGAAAAGTAAATATTCTGATAAAAATCAAATATTCAGGAGTTTCTATAACAAGTTCAACCCTATGTTATTAAAATCCCTACCTGTGGAAATCAGTCAGAAGAACACACAAGATAACAAGGGCATAACATGAGCTGAGAACATTACGGGACAAATGTTTATGGAGATTCTCAGTCATCCAGATCATGGTTGTCCCAAAGGTGT
Organism: Notechis scutatus; assembly: GCF_049901735.1. Lineage (NCBI taxonomy): Eukaryota > Metazoa > Chordata > Lepidosauria > Squamata > Elapidae > Notechis > Notechis scutatus. The sequence continues at coordinate 18,612,856 of NC_142011.1, read as the reverse complement.
TGTTTTTTTTCCAAGAGGCAACTGGACTTTCTGAAGGGACACAGGGCAGAAAATATCCTGCAGAAAGCACAGCTCCACAACACAGTCCCTTTAGCAGTTCTAAGAAGGCTCCACATCCATTTGCATTACTCAGGTGACCCGCAGGACACAGACAAACCTCCAAGTGGCCTCAACGACTCTCTAAAAGAATGCAAATGACCAGCTGTCTGCAAGGAGTATAAATCCCTCCATTCTCCGCCATCCAGTCAGAGCTGAAGAAGCTTCTTGGATGAGAAGCAAAATTTTCAAATGTCTTCAAACAAAAAAGTCCAGTTGCTTCTTGAAAAAAAAAAAAAAACACCTTTGGGACTGTAGGAAAAGTACAAGATTATCTGCCTGTCAGTCATGGTCGTCCAGAGATATGTGCTGCTGAACTTGGGTTCCTTACTGATTTACAAAATTTCCTGCACCAACAGTGATTCCCACCATCATCTACCTCACATTATCTTGAAGATGCAGTGATGTACACTCTTGTGTTAAATTGTGTCCGTAGAGAGGGATCTGGTTCTGTCTGATGTATATAAGCAAATAACAAATTGAACTCTCACTGAATTGCTCTTTGACATCCTTGGGCTTAGCCTGACAGTTCTAATAACATTACCTGCCTTATTGGATCCAGTGAGTGGCTCTTTCCACATGACCTTACCTTAAGGAATGCCAATTTCAGAAGCTGCAAAAGGTGCTTTCCCTACCACTAGCCATTTCCTATAGAATAGCATTTCCCCTTTCTTTTTGGGTTAGGACTCTTAAGGCTTGGTTCTATAAACAGCCCTGGGGTCTCAATAATTGAATTTCCCCCCTCAAGCTTCTAAAGCTGTTCATTGCATTTTGTCAGTTGCGTCTTATTCCCCATTCTTATATCGGTGATTTTATTATGCTACATAACAATACTATTGTTGATGTTTCCTTATATCTTATTATCAAGACTTTCACTGGGGGAATTGAACTCCATTCAGAGTTAGTTCAGACTGGAGTGGCCTATAAATCCTGCCAACAAGTACGTAAATAAGCAAGTAAACTAGCTACTGGGAGGAAAAGTAAATCAGAGGTCAGAAAGAGAGAATGCTCAGAATGATAAGTCATGACTGAATGGGTGTTTGAACCCGGGTGACCCATTCCTAATTCAGTTACACTAATACATTACCTAATGAGCCCCTGAAGCTTTTATTTTAATTTTATTCTACTTACATCCTAAAGCTTTCATTAACTATAGAGACTGGAACAAAACTGGTCAAAAGTCAAATGGCCATTTGATAGATGCCAAGCATATTGTGGGTGGATGTTATCATTCCTTGTAAAAAGGGGCAACTATATGATTACCGATGATCTTTTGTTCTCTCTCATTTCTCTTTAAATGTGACTCCAGAATCAAATCTATTTTGTCTGATATGAGCCACTTTGCAGAGGGGGAAAAAAAACCATGCCTAGAGAGAAGGCAATGACTGTATGCTTCGAGCTCACTTACACCAATCTTAAGCAAACTTCATGACAATTTTTATGTACTGTTCTTTAATCACAGAAAATGGCAAGGCCAGATATTCATGAAGTCATCGGGAATTAGTTGAGTCAATAGAGACTTTCCTACTTCCACCTTTATACATGACTGCCTTTGCACTTCAGTAAACTGATCCTTCAGTAGCTGCTCTTCTGCAAAGGGGGTTTGGGATTAAAAGTGTGAGTAATAAACCTGGCATTAGAGGTTCTCAGGGCAGATGTCAGCTCTGTCAGTAATCAGCTTCAAGGCCCAGTAGTGCAGAGGAAAAAAATCAAATGCAGAGAAGGGGAGAAGAAGAAGAATGGGCTTCAATTGTTATGAGTAAAATAAAAGGGGCTACATATTGACAAAAGACATAAATATGATTTACTCTAGGACAAAGAGTGTTTGGTAGCTGCCCTACATTGTGTGTTTGAGTGACTTTTCCTGAATCTGGCCCTAATAACTTATCGTTCTATTCTTGTGCCTTTCTTTTTTCCCTATCCATCTGATGAACTTTACATGTTTCCCTGTTAAATTCCATTTTATTCTTTTCAACCTACTATGCAAATGTGTCTAGACTCTTTTTTCATGATCTCTTGTTCCTCTAAAGTGGGGTGTCCAACCTTGACAACTTTAAGACTTGTGGACTGCAATTCCCAGAATCCCCCAGCCAGTTGTGCTTGTTGGGGAATTCTGGGAGTTGCAATCCAGAAGTCATAAAATTGTCAAGGTTTGACACCCCTGTTCTAAGGTGTTAGCCACCCTTCCTAGACTTCTGTAAATTTGTCAGCCTACAGAAAGCACTGGTTTAAAATTTCTGTTTGGGAGGAACACAAACTTGCATGCACCTTGCAGATCACAATAATAGTTCTTTCATTGTTCATTGTGAGTGTTTAGTGCCACTCACACTGACTCCCCAAATTCCCATTCTAAAATTCTCTGTAGGGTTTCTTTAATAAGCCTTGAGATTACATATTTGCATTAGCCAACCAGACAGCTGCAAACAGAATTAAAACAATTTTGCATCAAGAGATAAGAGCCACTTGCTTGAGACAAAATTGTTTTTATTTTGTCCTTTAGGAATTAAAACAAACCAATGCCCTTTTTAAATAGTTTACATTCTTAAGCACATTACTAAATCCTGATAAATACTATTCAGAAACTCCTTTTGTCTTAAATATCAGTCCTTGCTAACTATTTCATATCACAATATTGATTTATGCTACTTTATATGCATTATTTATAGAAATAAATGAGACACATCTTTTCATAAAAGGTTTAAAAATTTAATATAGTATAGACTTTCCCCTTTCAAACAGAGAGATATTCCCTAGAAGCCATCTCCTAATAAAACCAGATCTGATGAGAGGATTAAAGACATTGTAAACTAATTTACTTCCAAGATTTAAGTCGACTACTTCTTAAACTTGATTAGTTTCACTGCTTAATGATATTTAAGAGATTAAGATCATTCTCATGTTGAACAAGATGGGATAGACCCTTTTCAACTTTCAGCTAATTGATTTATTGAAGTCTTCCTACTTCTCTCTCTTCAGCGGACTTTCCCTAGAAACAATTTTTTTTTTGCAAGAATCAGCATTTTGACAAGGAGTTGACATTATAGCACATACATTTCTGCTCCTTTACATCATTATGAAAATGTCTTTGAACTTTTAGCTTTTGAAACAGCTCTGCATTGTTGGAACTGATTCCCAAGCTTTTAAATTTACCATGAATTGCTTCAAACTAGCAGAGGAAAAATGTTGAGCACACAAGATTATTTAAAAAAAACCCTGCTTTATCAGCCAAAAGTTGAGGCTATACATCTCTAGTCCATGATGGTCAAGAGATACTGTTAAGATGATTTCTCAATGTCTGGAGGCTACATGGGGAAGAACACTTGGCATCAACCATGACAAGACCAATGTCTGAGACTTCTGAGACTCCTTGGAGATGGCAACTTGCCCTGAATGGGACATGGTTACTGAGGCTTCTCCTATGCCCAAGAAGCAGGTGGCAGCTGTGGTTTGGAGGGTCTGTGCATAGCTCCATTCTATGGCCTGTTCCTAGACTGGAATGCCTTCTCATGCTTTGAGCATGCTTTGGTCATCTCTCATTTGGATTATTGCAAGGCATTCTATATGGAATTGCTCTTGAAGGCTACTTAGAAGTTGCAGCTAGTCCAAAATGTAATAATGCAGATAATTATGAGTATGCCTTGTTTCACCCATGTAATACCATATTCCAAAGCTGCACTGGTTCCTAGTTCAAAGTGCTGGTTGTTTACTATAAAACTCTACATGGCATAGGGCCACATTATTTGCAGAATTATTTTTTGCTTTCCTCCCAAGAATGTACCAAGGATCTTCTCATGTTTCTTCTATTAACTGATGCTATGTAATGGGAGCAAGGAAGCATGACTTGTCTAACATAAAGCCTAATTTTTGAAGCATTTCCACTGGCATGTAGATAGCAATACTCTTGCTAGCCTTTTGTAAATTGCTAAAATTGTAGTGGTGCGGTAGTTGGAATGCAGTATTGCAGGATATTTCTGCCGACTGTCTGGAGTTCGATTCTCAAAGTTGACTCACCCTTCCATCCTTCCAAGGTCAGTAAAATGAGGATCCAGATTATTGGGGGAAATACTGTATGCTGACTCTGTAAACCACTTAGAGATGGCTGTAAAGCACTATGAAGCAGTATATAAGTCTAAGTGTTATTGCTAAGTGCTAAAGTATTGTGTCCTCCAGTATTGGCCCTAGGTGATGCTGCTTTGATGTGGTAACTGCTCTTTTTTATATTTTGCTCAGGGCTTGAAACAGTATTTTTTTCACATTGTGGGGTTTATTTTATTGTCTGTTAACTTCCCAGAGTTGTGCACTAATTCAGTAGCCATATAAATAAATAAATACAATTTTAGTACTAGCTTAATTTGGTTTTTTTTTCTCCTTTTGTCAATTTTCAGAAACATTTTGCATTATTTTATAGTGAAACACATTTTAGTCAACTACTAAAAATAAGGACATTTCCCAAGACCTCTTCAAATGAGTGACTAAAAGGAGCTTGGTAAAGTTTCAGTGGATGGCAACATTTATGATGAACAAAATCCAACTAAATTTAGAAGCATTATGGTGGCATTTGACAGTTCATGGAACACAGTAGGAGACATTCAGTGAGAAGCTTTCTTAATCATGAAAACCTAGATTTGAAGATTTGAAAAGCTTTGGGCAAGTCAGCAGGATTAGCAGTTATTGTTTTCATGTATGAATTATAAAATTTAAGAAAAAATTGAGCTCCTCACCACACCTATTCTCATTGTCGACTTCATGTGGAAAGTGACTAAGACCAAATAGCTTTGTGATCCCTGAATTTTTTTTCTTCAAGGTATAGAATCAGGGTCACTTTGCTAAAACCAACTTCAAACATTTTTTTGGGTTCTAAACAAATCCATAAAGAACATGGGGACAAATGTCCTGGCATATCATGTCTTCCATTGTAGATCTAAACAATTACCATAACAATTGGAGGAAACAATTTGGTTGTTTGCATTGCAAGCTATAGATTACCATGTAGTAAGCCATGGAGGAACCTTGTCCATAGAGGTGCCCAATCATTCTCCTGAGTGCCAACACTTTTCAACTATTGAAACACTTCCTAACTATTAAATTCTCCATCTGCTTTGTTCAAGATTACCAAAGGCTGAAATATGGAATAAACAAAGTTGGAGAAGGAATCAATCATGGCAATCTTTGGTCAATCTAAAATCCAGTCCAGCTGATTTCATGACTGTAGGTAGAATGGGGTTGAAGATAAAATCAAGGGTGGCACTTGAAGTTATAGAATTGAGAGTTCACATACCAAAGTTCACTCATAGTGCAAGGCCAGTCCAAACATATAGAATTCCAAGAATAAATGAATCAAGAATTAAGACAACATGGCAGTTTCTGGAGCAGCATAAATAATCTATTTTCTGTGTATAGCTAGTGTAAATGAAAGGCTTTTATCTGAGTTATTCTGGGTCATTTCTTCACTTTTTTAAAGGTTAGATGCAGTATTCTTTTAAATAATTTGCTGAAGGTTACCCTATATCACTGAAGCTGTTTTTGACATTCTTAAGAATGTAGGTTTATTTTCAGTTCTTCCTTTGAATTAGAAGAACATTTGAATGTAGTCCTTCATTCTTCGTTCTTTAAAGTTTTTAAATCAGACATAAATGACTAATTGTCCTCTTCTCTGGAAAAGAAGACCTTTATTATTATGGATATTCTTTAAATTTTTTAATGGGACAGATTCTGCAATTTTCTACAGTCATGTCTTATTTTTAAATGAAATTTTATGTACATTTAAGGCATATTATTTCAAGATATCCTTTGACATGGGAAGAGTTACCCCATGCCGCATGTCACAATCACATACCTTACCTAGGATCCCCACTGCTTCCTGCTTAATGACCTGTATGTCTTGACTGAGCTTACAATTGCAACTAGGACAACCTGGACTGCTATCACTAAGCAATGTAGCCATATGATGTCATACTTTACAACTGCATCAATTAGCAATGGTAAATTGGCCTAAATTCCTATTGTAACTTGAAGACTTCCTATAGAACTTCATATTTGCATACAGTATTTAATGGAATATCCTCACCTTTCCAGCAAAATGCAAATTCCCTATTGGAAAATAAATCTGAAAATGCTTAACAAGACCAAGATAAATGATTCATTTCAGCAAACAGACCACTCTTCTCAGCTTTTGATAAAGTTCCTTTAAAAGAAGAAAAGAAAGGAACATCTGTGCTACCCTGTTAGCTTAATGATATGGTTTATGAAAATTCCTTCATGAGTTTTTAATTTTCCACTAGTTTTTTTCAAAACTCTGTACCTTGATGCTTTCAGAGTGTACCTGGGAAAATCCTGATTGTTGGTAAGTTGATTTGGCTTTAAAAAATGCTTTGGTCTGCTATGCCACTGCAGATCACAGACTTGTCCGTTTTGGTATGCATGCTATGAAGCCATTAATATGGCACAGCTAAAGCTCAGATGATATGAATTATTCAGTAGTGGAAAGAAAACAGCTGCTTGTCCTATTTGTCTTAATTTTGCAAAATAGAAAACCATTTGGAAGACTGGCAGTACCAGAGAAGAAGTGTGAATAAACTGGGCTTACATTAGATAGGTTTCAAAATTTGCAAGATGGGTTTGTGGGGATTAAATTTGACTAATTATGCCATTGCATGAATAGAGAAAGCTAGCAAGCAAAAAACATTACTACTAGAATATTAGAGCTACTGTATATAAAAAAGTTAAAGCATTTTCTGTATCCCATACAGTTTAATGTACTGACTAGAAATGATAAATCAAGGTCTTCTTTCATCCATGGATTTTGGACTGTTGTCATCTCATTTCAAACAGATGAAAAACATTAGAGATTTCAGGCAATTATTAAACTCCATAGGACAAGATAGAACCTTGTGAAGCAGAATATTAGTGCTCTTACACTGTAGGAGATGACCAGGCTGAACCCAAGGTCAAATGTGTCATTAGTCATGAGTCCCTGTGTGCCTGCAAGAGATTTAAGTCCAGGCCACCTTGAATACATCTCTTCTCTCCCAAACATTTTCCTTGACCTGTTAGTTGATCAGATTCTTGTAGAAAGCTTAAGCTTGCAATAAATCTTGAAGTGACTAAATATCCTGAATCCCCTGACACTTGACAAGCATTGTCCTCAAGATATGGCCTAACATAATGGATCTACTACAATGTTATTCCTGCAAAACCTAATCTCACCACTCAATCCAAAACCATACCATGACTGATTGTGCTGAAAAACACTAAGAGATCTAGAATTGACTGTATTTCCCTTATAATTAACCTAGCCCACAAGGATAGGAAGGCAAAGTCTCATGTCATTAGAGAAAGGTTTTATGGGACCACAAAAAGATGGGCCTTCTTGATAGTGGCTCCTTCTCCATGGAGCATCGTTCCCCTTGTGGTATGATTGGTTCCCATATTGTTGCTTTGCCAAAATGCCTTGATGATGGTGGTTTGGTTAGTGGACCTGGGTTGAAGCAGATCCTGAGAGAACCAAACAAGAGAACGGTCCCTAGCATCCTCTGAATGGATACATATTTACATATTTACAGAATTGGAAGGGACCTTGTAAGTCATCTTGACCAACCCCCCCACCCAAGCGGGAGACCCTATACCATTTCTGACAAATGGCAGTCCAATCTCTTCTTGAAAATCTCAAGTGATGGCGCTCCCACAACTTCCGAGGGCAAGATGTTCCATTGGTTGATTGTTCTCACTGTCAGAAAATTTCTCCTTATTTCCAGGTTAAATCTCTCCTTGTTCAGTTTCCATCCATTATTCCTTGTCTGGGCTACAGGTGCTTTAGAAAATAGCTTGACCACTTCCTCTCTGTGGCAGCCCCTCAAATATTGGAACATTGCTATCATGTCTACCCATGTCGACTTAGATTTAGGAAAAGTTTATGGCAAAAACAAATATTCTTAAAGGCACACAAAACCAAATAAGAAGATGGAGGAGGGAGTTAATTGAATGAGTAATAATCACCCAAAGAGAACATGGCTGAGGGAACTGATCTCCCCATGTCACCTGGAGGGCATTGAATAGGTTAAAGGTGAGAGTGCCTAAGTGTAAAACCAATATGCTCAAATGTGGGTTGCTGGCAGATAATGTGAATGTGGAGAGATGCAGAGCCTGGCCCATTTGTTAGTCTGTTGATTATTACCAGTAAAATGAACCAAAAGTGATTTGCTTCTGGCTACTGATAAAGCCAAAAAGGGGCCCTCATTTTGACAATTTAAGGTTTGATCTGGACACAAAATAAATAAATACACATACCTGGAGACCATGGAGGTACAGCCAATCAAGTGGTTGATTTGATTGTGTTGCTACTGCCATGGGGGAGGGATATGAGTTTTTATGCTGTGGATTTTTAATGCTGTAAGCCATCTAAAGTCATTTATGTATGATTGGGTGGCCATATACATTTGTTTAATAAATAAATACAATAATGAGTCTGGATAACAAGAAGCTTGTTGAACAGACTGGCTGATATTTATATTGGTTTTAAAGTGTAATTTGAAGTTTTTTTTTAAAGACTTCATGAATTTAGCCTCATCGTTCAAAATAAATAAATAAGCAATATATGTAATTGCATTGAGGAAACCTTTCCACCAACATAAATTGAAAAAGGGTCCATGAGAAACTACTAGAAAAGCAAAACAAAAAAAGCCAAAGATTTTCTATCCTTTGTAAAAATAAGATTGACAATAAGACAAATTTAATAATTACAAATGGATTATCTTGGGAGTGAACAGTAGATGTGGAAAAAATAAAGATGATTCAGAATGTATTCTGAAATCATGAGTTAATCCTCAAAGGTACTGAATAACTCTTTGATTCTTGCTCTTAGAGCAAGGAATTAGTGCAATTTGGAATTAACTTTGTTTTTCTCCATAAAATGGTATTTCCTAAGCTTAAGCAATATCTTGTCTTTCAGACAGTGATACAGTAACATAAGCTGTTAAGGGAGTTGAATTTATTTAGAGAGAAAGAGATCAATATTATCAAACACGGTCTTTCCAGGTCCTTATTTTTATTTCCAATCTCTATAAGGTAAAGTTTCAAAGGTATCATTGGAAATTCTATGTATTAGGGTCATGATCAGGAGTTCAGAAAATATGCTACTTGACTACAAAGCTAGTATCACAGGAGGAGGAGGAGGAGGAGGAGGAGGAGGAGGAGGAGGAGGAGGAGGGAGAATCTTGAGAACTGAGCCTCCATTATTAATGAATTCACTAAAATGGAACTTTCCAGAGTCTTTGAATCTCTTTGTTCTGGAATGATTGCATAATAGTTATTTGCTAAGCTGTAATGGGCTCCCTATCTGTGTTTACAGATATTCCTTTTTCTTTTTCAGCTTTAGCACAATGTCTTACACCACCCCAGGAGTAGCTTTCAGATCTCTGGTAGTTACCAATATGCCTCATTTGGAGCCCTATTGCAGGGGTCCCCAACCACCGTTCCGCGGACCGCTACCGGTCCGCGGAACAAGTCCTACCGGGCCGCTGGCTTGCTGGGCGCCGCCATCTTTTTTTGATGAAAAGTGCTTCCGGTGAGCTTTTCCGGTAGAAAGCTCACCGGAAGCACGTTTTCATCAAAGAAAGATGGCGGCGCCAGCGCTCGTGAGCTTTTCCGGGTAGAAAGCTCACCGGAAGCACGTTTTCATCAAAAAGATGGCGGCGCCAGTGCTTCGGTGAGCTTTTCCGGTAGAAAGCCATTTCTACCCAGAAAAGCTCACCGAGGTGCATGCCGCCATCTTTGATGAAAGTGCTTCGGTGAGGTCACCGGAAGCACTTTTTCATCAAAAAAAGATGGCGGCGCCCAGCTGATGCCGGTAACGGGCCACGGCGCCCAGCTGATGCCGGTACCGGGCCGCGGCGTAAAAAAGGTTGGGGATCACTGCCCTATTGCATCCTCATGTTATACAATTGTTACAAAATTGCAGAGGCCTTGCTGTTAAATAATTTGTTGGTATAGCTAAATTCCTGCCCATAGAAAAAGACCAGAAATTCTTTACAACACATAAGATTCTTAAATTTCACCAGTTTTCCTCCCAATTGTCATAGAATTGCAGTAAAAAAATAGTTTCAAAATTATCCTTCAGTCCTATCTGAAATAATTAGCCTTCAGCATTAGATCAAGATACAGCTAATGTCTAGATATCTGCATGCCACAAAAGGTTAATCATTTCTGTATAAACATTTATGTCACATAGATAGCATTCTAACATGATTTTTTTTTTTATCAGAAATACTTTCAGCTGCCTATCTTCACTTTCTTTGAAGCTTCCTAGCAAGTGCCATAACCAGAAGGAAGGAGGCATTTGGGAGGGAAAGAGTGCTGGAAGTATGAAAGAATGATGTGGGAAATTGGGGCATATGGACACTGACAGAAACCAGAGGTGCCAGACTGAGCCATTTTCCTGCCTTCAAGGATGCTGGCCCTGGGAAAGGAATTTACCACAGTGCTGGAGGGACCAGGTTCTCAAAACATCAGAAAAGAACACCCTTGGGTGTTTGTGCCTTAAAATGGCTTCTACTGTAAAGCACAGTGGGCTTGCCATGGTAATGGCTTCACAGTACTCCAGCACTGTGAAGCCGAAGTACTCCACAAGGGGGCTACCTCTCAGCCCTCCAAGGAAATGTCAGGCAATTGGCCAATGAAACACCAGTGTAGACAAGAAACTCCTGAGGAGAGATCGAAGATACCAACTGAAGATTTGTGACGCTGTGCGAGAGACAGTACAACAGCATGAGTCCCGACCACAGGATTTTCCTGCCTAATACAAGATTGGGATAAATAAATACCTGGCAATGCCGGGTTATTGGCTAGTACTTTATATATTCATTGAAGAGTTATCTAATTATGCTCTTTGTTGTCTGAAAACTGGACTTTAGCAAAAAGAATCACAGAATCATAACACCATAGAATTAGACACTGGGTTCAACATCCTACCCTGTGCAAAAATCCATTTAAAAGCTGTTGAATATTGAGGTTCTTACTTGAATACAACCAAGGGCATAAACTCTCTGAACATCACTTTTCCCTCTCATCAAGTGGAATACCACTTCCTATAATTTAAAACTATTGTTCCATGTCCAGCCCTTTGGGATAATAATACTTTTGGCATTCTTCTGTGTTATATTCTTCAGTCCTACCAGATATTTGAAAAATACTTGTATCTGTCCTTTGTTGTTGTTTTTCTGAAATCTAATTCCTGCAGTTCCTTCTTCAAGGGCTTAATTTTTAGTTTCCTGATTATTATTGTTGTTTTTCTCTGTAGCAAGATCATTTTTCTTGGTTCCTCTGGATCATTCTTCAATCATGCTACCAGAATTAAAGAACATGTTTCAAATGAAATCTGCCCAAGATAGAAAAAAATGGACGTTTAATTTTTCTTGCTATTGTATTTGTTTCTAGAGGCTTCTAACCCATCTTTGAGGTGTAGTTGCAAACTCAGCATAACCCTTGCCTCATAAGTCAAACATTGCTGATTTGATACTCTGAAGAAACATTTTAAGAATGTTATTTTGCTTTGCAACCCTCCTACTTTCCTTCCTTCCTTTCCTTCCTTTCTTTCTCTTCCTTCCTCCCTCCCTCTTTGTCTCCCTTCCCCCACCATTTTTCAATTTCATAAGTGGAACAAAGAAATCACTTTGAAAGTGAGTGAAGGATTGATAGAGGGTGACGTGCCTGTTTCTGCCTTCCAGAAACAGTTTCCTGCCTCTTCTGGGGATGGATAAGCTCTAAGCCTATAAGAGTTTTGTCATCTGTCCTAAGCAGCTGGGACGCTGTTCTCTTCCTTGTATTTTGAATTTATTTGAGTAAGTCCTTATTCTATGTCCTTCTTTTCATCTCTATGAGGGAGATGGGTGGTTAAGAAGTTTGATCTATCATCCATATCAGAGCTGTCAAATTTGCAGCCTGTGGGCCAGATGCGTCACGTACTGGCCATGCCCACCCTGGGTTTAGCAAAGGGGAAAAAGTTGTGATACTTTATATGAGGACAACATATCGTTGCAAGTTTAATATCCCTGATGTCTGTCTGTCTGTCTGTCTGTCTGTCTGTCTGTCTGTCTATCTATCTATCTATCTATCTATCTATCTATCTATCTATCTATCTATCTATCTATCTATCTATCTATCTATCATCTGTTTATCTAATCTATCATCTATCTATCAATCATCGATCTATCATGTGTCTATTTATCTATTATCTATTATCTATCTATTTATCTATCTGTTTATCTATCTACTGTATCTATTTATCATCTTTTTTTTAAAAAAAATATTGTTTATAAACTTCATGAACTGAATGGAATACATAAGGACTAATGTACAGCTCCATTTTTATATTAACTACAGCTTTGTTTGTCTGTGGGTATGTGTGTATATAGGTTTGTTTGTTTGTCATGGGATTAATTGTCTGTCCTAACCTGTTATTACTCTGGACAGTTTATAGAATGCAACAGTAAACATAATAATAAAAACAAAGAATGCCATCATGAAAAAGAGAAAGTTTAGAAAAGATCACCAAACATTTCAAAGACCAAGACATCACATGTAGGGTTTGTCTGCCATTCTCAGCCAAGACCTGGGGATCCAGCCAGCTTTTAATTGCTCATTTAAATAGCGCCAGGGTGGGAACTGTACAAATTTGTTATCAGAGTCATGCTTTCCAAATCTTAACTTGTGTAAATATTAATTTTGATGAGATAGGACAATCCATATCATAACCATTGAATTAAAATATTTTCATCTTGCCAAGAAGAAAACAAGACATTTGTAGTATTTTAATTTGTACTTATTTGTGCAGTGGGTGGTACGTGTGGTAGAAGACAATTTTAAAGTTCCATTGTTTAGGGCTGGCGTTCTAAATGACCTTGCTAGTTTATTGCTCTGAAACTTTAGTAACTCTGCTCTATCTTGCCCAATTTTGTTTGAGCAGAGATTAAAGATTGCCAAGAAATGGGTGTACTTATAAGTTGCAATTTTCTTTGCAATTGGCAGGCAAGTAAAAAAAAAGTATATGAAATAAATGCCTTGCTCTCCTCCCCCTGCTCCTCCTCCAGCTATATAATTCTGTGATTACTAGGTCTCAACTGGAAAAGGAGATAGTAGGGAAAGATCTCATAAAGATATCCATGCCAACTGAAACATGATAGTAGGACTTAACAAAGCAAGTGATCCTTGTGAGGCCTCATTACAGTCATTTCTATGGCTACATAACAACTTTGGAGAAGAAAAACAGCATCTTTATAACAGGGGCTCCTAAATAAAAGGAGAACATTTATGTCTCCTTCTGACTTTTGTTTTCTTTCCAAATGGTATCAAGGAAAACCTGGCTAATTGATCCTTAATACAGATTGTCATATCTTTTTCGTTGTGCAATCATTATTTTTAACATCAAGTTTCAGCCCCCAGGTGTAACTGCCTCCAATTAAATGATGAAAAATGACATCCCTGTGACTGTGCCCCATTTCTCTAGTCCCTGTTTCAAGTCAGATTGCTTTCCCTTTGCAAGCTTTTATTTTCCCAAGTAAAAATGAAATGATTAAAATAAACAAGCAAATAGCAGCAAGATAAACCATCTGTTTTATGCATATGTGCAAATATACTCATGCACAGGAACACATATCTTGATTTCTTGGAACAGATATATATTTCCTTTTCTGTAGTAAAAGTTGAAACAGTGGGAGAGGGATAGAAGAGGGTTGGAGGAAGAAAAAAAATGTTACAACTGTATTATTGTGAAAGTTGCAGGAGAAAAATAAAATGAAGAAAAAGCCATTATAGTTCACAAGAAAACAGTAAGTTTGCCAGCCCAAAAAAATCATTACACTGTCATTGTTGCCACTATTATTTTCAAATCTACCCATCTCCAAAACTCCTTTGCAAAAAAAGAAGGTGTCAAGCCAACAACTGATATCCTGGCAACTCCAATAGAGATTTGTTGGTGATCCAGCAGAGAGTACACTGGAGGCTGTTGAACACAGTAACCAAAGTTAGAAGAGAAGGAATACATCAAGACCTATTTGTTATCCAATTATTTAGAGTTTTTTTTTTTAAAAAAAACTAACTCCTGCATGCCTGGGAATTCAGTCAATTTTATTTTTTTCCATTAATTTATTTATTTTTATTGCTTCTCCAAACTCTACAATAGATAGATGATAAATAGATAGAAAGATAGATAGATAGATAGATAGATAGATAGATAGATAGATAGATAGATAGATAGATAGAAATAGATGGTTAGCAATAGTAATAGCACTAAAAGACTTATATGTCATTCCATAGATAAATAGGTTAAATAGATGATGAGAGAGAGAGAGAGAGAGAGAGAGAGAGATGATAAGATAAGATAAGATAAGATAAGATAAGATAAGATAAGATAAGATAAGATAAGATAAGATAAGATAAGATAAGATAAGATAGATAATAGGCAGGCAGGCAGGCAGACAGACACAGACAGACAGACATGTAGAGATTTCAAAGGGGCAATTAGCTTATCCCCTCAGTAACCATGATACAAAGAAATACTGTTCCCTGAGTTGAAATACTGAAATACCAACTGAAGAGAGTATTATGCATATAGTGTACATTCTATGTAGGGAGACTTCAAGTCAAGATGAATCCTTGTTAATGGTTCACATAATGGACCTCACTCCATCTTGTTAAGTAAAGTGCTGCAATGCAACAAATTGGCCTTAAAAGGTGCTGCCCAGTTAAAAACTCTATCTTTAGAAGAGCAATTAACATGCTGGGGATTCTCAATGAGGCTCGTAGAAAACTTTTAAACATAAGACTAAACAAGAACTCACAGCCTATCACAGTTTTAACTAGTCCAGAATTTTCAGCTTTTACTTTTTTTTTTAATTTAGTTTAGTTTGTCAAGCATGTATGAGAGAACAAATATAAGTATGAACATAACATATAAACATATAAGTATAAACAGGTATAAGTATATACATAATAAATGAGTACGAATAAATCGGAACAGTAGGACAGGGACGGTAGGCACACTGGTGCACTTCTGCATACCTCCTTACAGACCTCTTAGGAATTGAGTGAGGTCCACTGTAGACAGTTTAAAGTTAAAGTTAACAATTTAAGGTTAAAGTTAACAGTTAGACAGAAGCAAATGCATGTTTCAAAAGTTTAGAAGCATAGGCATAATGAAAGGAAAATGGGGGGAAATCTGGCATCTCCAGAGTCTGGTCTGACATTTTTGCTTAGAAACATGGACAGAATATGTGTGGATTTTAGTCCGATATTTCTTTGCGTCTGAGCATGTCCACCACATATGGTAATATGAACCAGGTATCTGATGAGACTTCCAACTTTTATCCGATTTATTCTTAAACATTCTTGCAAGTCTCGTCAGGAGTAGATGCCATCTGTAAAACATCTTATACACATTTTCTTTATATGCAATTGACATTGTCATTTTATAATTTTGAGACCACAATTTTTGCCATTTTTCTAAATCAATCCCATATCCAATTTTTTTCCCCCAAGCAATCATCGTTTCTTTAACTTGTTCCTCCTCCAATTTAAATTCTAATAAGTGGGCATAAAGTTTTTTAATTACCTTTTCATCAGTACCCATCAAAATCTTATCTAAGTCAGTCAACTTGTCATAAATACCTTCTGCTTTAATACATCTTTGTCAAATCTAGATTATATTTGCAAATATGAAAACCAATTCATTTTTACACCTTGTTCTTCCAACGCTTGCATAGATTTAAGTTCACCCTTTTCATTCAATATCTCCCCATATCTAACTGTTTGTTCCTTTTTATATATTATTGGATAAGAAAAAGCTTCAATGGTAGATATCCATAGTGGAATTTTTAAATAATATTGTCTTTTTATCTTCTCCCAATTCAAAAACAATGCCTCTTGAATATAATGTCTTCTAAAATACCCCTGTGTTTTAGTTCCCTTGTACCAAAGGAAGGCATGGCATCCCAACAGCAAGTTATGCTGTTCTAAGGTCAATAGTCTATTGTTCCTTAATGTTATCCATCCCTTTATCCACATCAAATTTGTTGCTTGGTAATACAACTCCCAGTTAGGCAAGGCAAACCCTCCTCTTATTCTTGCATCTTGTAACAATTTTAATTTTATTCTTGCTTTTTTGCCCTGCCAGATATATTTCAACACAATTCTATTAAAATCTTCAAAAAACTCCTTCCCTAGTCAGATTAGAATTGTCTGGAATAAATATAAAATTCTAGGCAATACATTCATCTTAATTGTAGATATTCTCCCAATCAATGATAATTGTAAGTTTCCCCATTTTGTCAAATCTGTCGCAATCTGCTGTTTGAGTTTAAAATAATTATCCTCCTTCAGTGTACTACATCTTGATGTAGTGTATATCCCTAAATACTTAACCTTGTTTGTGACCTGTATTTCTAAAACTTCTTCCAACTCTTTCTTTCGTCTTACTAGCATATTATTTGTTAGTATCTTTGTTTTATCTTTGTTTATTTTCAAACCTGCTACTTTTCCATATTCTTCTATTTTTTCTATTAATTTAGGTGCTGTTTCCAATGGATCTTCTAATATAAATACCAGGTCATCTGCAAAAGCTTGCAATTTATACCCTTCCTTTTGGATTTTCATTCCTTTTATTTCTTTATCTTCTCTAATATTCCAATTCAACACTTCCAATGTTAACACAAACAGCAGGGGCAACAGTGGACAACCTTGCCTTGTCCCTTTTCTTATATCTATAGAGTCTCCATTTACCATAACTTTTGCAGTTTGTTCATAATATATCGTTTCAATGGCTTGAATGATTTTTTTACCAAAGTCCATTTGTTCCAATTGCAATAACATAAATTGCCAACTCACATTGTCGAAGGCTTTTTGTGCGTCTAAAAGCATCAAAGCCATTTGCTTCTCAGGATGTGCCTCGTAGTATTCCAGAGTATCCAAAATAATTCTCACATTGTCTTTGATTTGTCTCTTTAGCAGGAATCCATTTTGATCAATATGGATAAAGTTACTTAAGTATCTTTTTAGCCTTTCTGCCAAGATTGAAGCAAAGATTTTATAGTCTGAATTTAATAGGGATATAGGTCTGTAATTTTTAACTTGCTGCAGGTCTGTATCCTTCTTCGGTATAAGTATAATGTATGCTTCTGTCCATGTTTTGGGTATTTTTTTCTTTAACATAACTTCGTTCATAACTTCTAATAGGTGAAGATTCAGTATTATCTGAAAGGTCTTGTAAAATTCCACTGGTAAGCCATCTGGACCTGGTGCTTTTACAACATTCTATTTTTTTAAAGCTTCTATTAATTCTTTCATTGTTATATTCCCTTCTAGCATTGTTTCAATATCTTTAGGTATCTGAGGTAAGTTCGCTTTCTGTAAATATTGCTTAACTTTTTCTTCTTGAATATTCTCTTGAAAATACAATTTCCCATAGTAATCTTGTATAATTTTTTTCTTCTCCTCATTTCCATAACGTGTCCTTCTTCATTTATTAGTTGGCTAATCCTTCTAGATTCTCTCTCCTTTCTCAATTTATAGGCTAGCCATCTGCCTGGTTTATTTGCATCTTCAAAGTAATTCTGTTTAGTATTTTTAATTTTTTGTGCTAGTTCCTCTTTTTCCATTAGTCCCATTTTATGTTTAATTATATCCATTTTATTTTTAATGTCTTTTTTTGTGGGGACTTCTGTAAGTCTTTTTCCAGTTTTTTATAATCATCCTCTAATATTTTGAAAGTCTTTTTCTGCTTTATATTTCTTTTCCTTGTATAGTCTATTATCAAGCCTCTTGTGTAGGCCTTCATCGTGTCCCAGAGGTTCTATAGAGATGTATCTATCCTCTTTTCTATTTTCTTTAAAGAAGAAAGCAAGTTCTTTATTTTCTGTTTAAAGTCTTTTTCTTTTAATATCGTATTATTTAAGGTCCATCTGGATCTCCTCTTGTATCCTCTCCAAGTAACTGTCACTGGGTTATGATCTGCCCAAGTGCTTGTTTCTATTTCGATCTCTCATATGTTAGCCAGTAGTTCTGCTGACATCCATATCATGTCTATTCTGGACCATGAAGCATGTCTGTTTGAGTAAAAGGTGTATTGCTTACTCTACACATTTCTCTCTCTCCAACCATCTTTGAAGTTAAATTCTTCTGTTATTTGAAAGAAGGATTTTGGTAATATTTTTCTAGCTTTCTTTGTTGATTTCTGCATTTTGTAATCCAACTGATCATTGACTATTCCATTAAGATCTCCCATCATACAAATATTAACATAGTCCAATTCAATTATTTTCATATGTAATTTCCTGTAAAATTCTTCTTGGTTATCATTCGGAGCATAAATTGCAATTAAAAGTGTTTTAACATTATTGTCCATTATTTCCACCATCAAAATCCTTCCATCATCATCTGTATAAATTAATTCTGACAAAATTGTATCTTTAATATATAAAACCACACCTCCTTTTTTAGATTGTGCCAGCGATGTAAATAATTTCCCTAATTTTTTTTTGTTTAAGTATATATTCATGTTGTTTTTTAATATGTACTTCTTGTAAGCAAATTATATCAAATTTCAATTTCTCTAGTTTATGAAATAATTTCCTTCTTTTAATAGCCAAATTAAGTCAATTTATGTTAATCGTAATCAATTTTCTTTCATCCATGTTAGGCTTTGTGAGGGGGTTTTATTGCTTTAGTATATCTTAATTCTCATTGCTCTCTGGGTACACCATAGTCAGAGGTGATATTTGCCGGTTCTCTGAACTACTCAAAATTTCCGCTACCAATTCTCCAGAACTGGTCAGAACCTGCTGAATACCACCTCTGGTAGAAACCCTTGAACAACAGAGAACATTGGAAATTAGGGCTCTAGTTTTCATGGACCCTGATTACATGAAATCCGTCTCTATCACATTCCACCCACAGAGTGAAGAAGTTGTATTTTTGGGCAGAGGTGGGGGGAATAAATGGACAAAAAGCAAAGGCCAGTGTTTAATGACTAGTACCATTAAGGAAGCAAGCAAATAATCTCTACTATAAACCAGGGGTGTCAAACTCAATTTCATTGAGGGCTGCATCAGGGCGGTGATTGACCTTGGGGGCATGGCATGGCCAACTGGATGGGTGTGGCCAGCTTGATGCAACTCCCCAAACTGCTGGCATGTTTCCTCTTGGATAGACCTGGCCAACGTTATGCTGGACCGATTTCTCCTCTTTGCACTGGATAGACTCTGCTGAAGCCATGCCGGTCAATGTTTTCTCCTCACATTGGGTAGAGCGGGCAGAAGTGATGCAGAACAGCCCCTTATAGTTTCTAGGACAGTCCCACGGTCTGGATCTGACCACATTGTGGGCCAGATCCACCCCATGGACCTTGTGTTTGACACCCCTGCTATACACACTAAGCAGCTCAAAAAAGAAAAACAAAAAATATTGTAAGACAGCAACTAAAAACTACAGTAAAACTCAATATTTATAAAACTGGCATGGAAAAAAATATATGATGTATTTTGCAAGCAGTGAAACAAAACATAGCTACATTCAAAGAAATGAAATCACATTGATTAGATGGTAATGACTAAATAAGATGAATCTAGGTGAACTGGAAATCTCGGTGGAGAATTATTAGCTTCCTTGATAATGGAAGTAATATGGTAAATTTGGATTTATGTTCCAGGGGCCCCTTCTTTGTGTCAGTTTCTGAACAAACTTTTTCTCCAGTTTCTCCTTGAAAACAGTGAGAGGATATACTGTAAGTCTTCCCAGGTTTAGGTTCTTCTCAATTTGGGAGCTATTGTTTGACTTAGAAATCCAGCCATGTGATATATATGTGACAGTACCACAATTCAGGATAATGCTCTTATGTCTGTCTGTTTTTCTTACAAAGTAAACTCCATTCCAAGCAATAATGTTCAGTATTTCACAGACTGATAAAAATTCTTGAGTTAGCTATGCCAAGAAAGGTGTGATCTCTTTCTAAACAAGAAAATTAGGACTTGCCAAGAAAAAGAAAAGGAAGAGCAATGAGGAAAGGAGCTCATATTCATGGGGGGGGGATCTGAAATCCCTTCTTTTAAGTGTTTTTATTTATTACTGCAACCATCTGTCCAAGAAAGAAAAAAAAACAAAGCTTGTGTTGGACTGCAGAATCTCTGGCAAGCCAAAATTATAACTAAACTTCAGTGTTTGCCAAGAGATTGGAACTGGAGAGACATTTGATGATGCAGACATCACTCCAGTCATGGTAACAAATTTGGAAAAAGAGCAAAATATTAGAAAGGAGCAAAATAAGGTGGGAACTTACAGCCCCAGTGCTCTCCCTAAACTCTTGAAATGGACAAATACATACTCTTCAGCAGATCACAGCACCTTTCAATCTTGGGTAAGCTTGAAAAACAAAAGCAGGATCAAATTTACTTAATATCTGGAGGGAACACCATCCAACAATTCCATAGCTGTTGAAGGAAGAACTACTCTACTTGTAATCTTCGCTGAGAATTGAATAAACATGAACTGCTGATTTTGGTATTTATTAATTAAAATGTTTTGTTTATAGCAAGAAGGGAACTGAGTTGTGCAATATGGGAAGGTAGAGATAGCAATTATGTTTGTGACTTCTACAAAGAAGATCAAAAGGCACTTTTTTAGTATCATTTTTTTTCCTTTTTATTATTTTCTCACTTTTTCTTTTATTATTTCAGTGAAGAATGAGTGGCAGAACCTAGGGGTGAAGTTAAAAGAAGGATCAGCATAAAATCCCTATGTATCCCAAGTGAACTAAGTCCAAATAGGATTTCTATATAGGATTTTTATCAATAAATAAGTTTAACTGGACCTTCATGTGTAGACTGGTCTTTCATGCATGATATTAATTTTTTTAAATTTCTATTTCTTCTTCTAAATATAAAAAAAAATATTTGAAAAAGTAAATTCCACAGCTATTGACTAATTTAGAGGAGGAGGAGAAGGAGGAGAAGGAGGAGGAGGAGGAGGAGGAGGAGGAGGAGGAGGAGGAGGAGGAGGAGGAGGAGGAGGAGGAGGAGGAGGAGAAGAAGGAGAAGGAGAAGGAGAAGAAGAAGAAGACAACTAATGACTATTCACTATGCATGACATCTCCTCAATGATATGAATAGATTATACATGTCCTGCAGAAATGGAGGCACAGCTTTACTTTCAGTCAAACAAACTGGCTTAACTGTTTTGACTGTTTTCAGTCAGAACAATTAAGGACAAGCATTAATAATAGAATAGAATAGAATAGAATAGAATAGAATAGAATAGAATAGAATAGAATAGAGGTGGGATCTGACCAGTGTATCTACTGGTTCAATGATTTTACATTACATTTCGGTATGCAAACTGCATGGAATCTAACAGCAGATCTGTGATGGTTTTCAGGTGGGACAGCACAAGCCTTTTTAGAGGTTAAGTTAAAAATTAGAGGTTACTGAATGTACCAGAAACAAAAGATGAATATCAAAATAATGTAATAAAAATATAAACAGAATGCTGCAAAAAAAAAAAAAAAAAAACATTATATGGTCAATTTCTACCAAAGATTGAAGGGAAAATGGATAAAGATGAAACCTGGAAATGTTTTAGAAATGGGACATTTAAAAAGGAAAAAAAAATGAAGGTTTGATTTTGGCTGCTCAAGAGCAAGCTATTTGAATTAGGAATCAATAAATTTACAAGGCTATTGGAATGGTGACTGCCCGATAAAATGCTAGCTGTTTGGTCACACACATCCCCTTGTCCCCAAAACAAAAACAAAAACCAAAGGAGAGACAGTTGCCTTTTGAAAAAAAAAAGCACCTTTGTGACAACCATGACCTGGATGACTGAGAATCTCTATAGACACACATCCCCTTGGTTACTTTATAAGAAAGAACTGTATACCTAAACAGTGTTCTGTGAAATACTCTTTTCCTTTAAAAAAAAAGTAAAACAAACTATTTTCATCCTACTGAACAAGAATTAGTAGAATAAAGGCAAAAGAGTTTCCTTACCCAGTTGTAATAACATCATGAATAATGTCATAACTACAAGTGAAAAATGCTTTTTACTGCCTATTTTAATCAGTTCAGTAAAATGCAATTACCCAGAAGAAGCTGATTCTGTTCAAATCGGTGAGATTACCTCTTATGTTAGTGTGCTACCATAAGAGCTGAGCTGTTACCTTTCTTTTCCAAATGCTACCATTTAAGAGAGTGGAATTATTTAACATATGGTATTGTATCTTAGGATAATATGTTCATATCTGCCAACAGACATGTGGCTCTCTAGGCATTTAGCTTCCCTGGAGGAAAAAGGATGATGGGAAATAGGCAGATACAAAAGAGAACAGGGATCTTGGGTCCGTTTTAGTTGGGAAGAAGAAGGGATTTCAGCAAGGGTAGCACTTTTGCTGAAAATCTTTTCCCCCCTTCCTATTCAGTTAATGATTCAGGAGCTCTGATTTTTTTTCAGCATTGGCTGTCCTGTGGCATGATCAAAGGGGAGGCTATGAGATGATGGATTTTATTGCTAAAATAATTAGGAAGTTTTGAAAATGCAGCACCTGGGGGTTCATAATTGCCCATCCTAAGCACAGAGGAACATGTTGAAAGGTGGCAGAATAACCAACGATTCATGAATAAGTTTAAGGCAACCCACTAACCATGTCTGATGGTCTTTGCAAGTGCTTATAAGCTCATCTCCCACTGCTCCAGAAAATCAATTTATTAGGCTTCATCAGTCTTCATACATATTGGATGGACTATCAAATGTACTCAATGCTTAGATGAGAAGTGCTTTCAGTCCAGGGGTATTACCTAGCCAATTCCGTATGATTTGTGGAAATGGTTATTCAATTCTTCTTCAAAGGAAGAGGAATGGGCCTAGTAGGCTGAGCAAAGGGCTCTAGATCTCAGTAGCAAGGCTAGATCACCAGTCTTAGTCTTCATGCTGGCTGCCTCCACTGAAGCCAGAGTCCAAATTGTGCTGTGGTGATTCAGGAATGAGGCTAAATTTATTTTATTTTTCCCCCCATTGGATTTCTTTAAAAATCAGAACTGGAATTCAGCTTACTGGCCAAGCCAGATGAGCTGGAAATGCTTCTTGGAATCTAATCAGGAGTTATAGCAGGAACTCCGAATGAAAACTGGGATATCAAAAGGGAAAGAAGTAGGGGATGCAAGACAGATTGTGCATTGCATTGATTCCAGGCAAACTTTGATCCTGAAGGCCTCAAGGTTGATTCATCCTTCCATCCTTCCAATGTTGGTAAAATGAAGATCCAGGTTGTTGGAGGCAATAAGCTGACACTGTAAACCACCCAGAGAGTGGTATAAAGCACTATGGGGTGGCATATAAGCCTAAATACTATTGCTATTCCCTTACCCCAAAACATAGAAACTAGCTCCCCTGCTCCATTTTCCCAAAATTTTTCCTTACAATGGCTTTCCACTTGCTTTCTGCAAAATCAAGGTGCAATTCAAACACGAAGGATCTATTTTTGCTCTGATTCTTTAATCATGGAACAAGAACTTCCTTTCTGATTTCAGTCACTACGCAGTGTAGGATACCATAGGAATCAACACCAAAAGACCCGAGAGATAGGCAAAGGTTGTTTTAGGCCATAACTAGCTCTTCCAGTCCTCCACTGAAAGTTATTCTTCCTTCTTTGCTTTTAGGAATGGGGAAGGAGAACTAGAGATGTGACTGTTGCATAATTTAAATCACACCTCTGTATCAGTCCAAGAAATATGTTGAAGTTCAAACTTGCTAAATGATCTTGAAGAGCTTGTATTCCCTGCCACCTTTTTATCTGGCCTATATTTTGTGAAATCAGAAAGAGATTTTGGAATGATACTAATCACATATTCCCTTCTTACTGCTAATATCTGAGTAGGTTTCTACGTTTTCTACATTTCTACATTTTTGTTTTTGTGTACTTTAGCAGTGGTGCTTGCATCCTCTTAGTACTAACTTCAGATTAGACTGGTCCCTTCAAAGGAAGGAAGGGAGGGAGGGAGGGAGGTCTATTAGAGGATTTTAGAAGAAAAGAGCAAGGCAGTTGCATTACGTGAAAGTGATCCATTATAATTTTCTCTATTATAAATCCTACTAATATGTGTAGGAAAAAAAAAACCATGTATATTTTAAAACCTGGCTCTCTTTATGAACAAAATCTGTCATTTTCTCTTTTTGAGAGGTTGAATCATAACATCTGATTGTTTCTCAATGTAATATTTTGTCACACTTTTAATGAAACTTCCCACTGTTTCTTAGCTTTCTTAGTAATCTTGCAGACATTTGTCATTTAGTTTCCTTAATCAGAAAGTGCAGCTCTCAGCATTAGGCAATGTAACATAGTTCCACAGTCCTCTTTTTCCCCCTGTCAATGTATGGCCAGACTATTCAGGAATGCACACTCTGCTTTACTGCATGCTGAGTTTATGTTCAAATCTTAAGGGCACTTTTTAGCTATAAAAATGTCTCTGTCAAGCTGTGGTATTTTTAGACCTTTTCCCTTTAGACTTAATAGTCCTCCAAGATTTCTCATTTGCCCTGGCCCTAGCCATTTGGGGCAAGACATTAAAAGCCATTTAAAGAAACCTGAAATGGATTGTTTTTTTTTTTTCCAAAGAACGAACAGCAATTGTATCAGCTAGCACCAGTGAATAGCAAGACAAAACAAACTACCTTTTTTTATTCATCTGCCAGGTCCAATTTTGAAAGACGATTTTATGAGAAAGAGAATGTTTAAAGGAAGTTTGATGCTATTTCCATTATGAAATGCATTTTGTTTCCTGAGATGTTTGCAGGGCAATCCAAAGATTTATGCCAGAGGTCTCCGTTGCCAATATCTCTGAAATTCTCTGTGCCCTGAAGAAAGTAGACTGCTAAGCTAGGAGAGAGAGATACCCATATCTTGAATTCTTCTTCCTGTCCACGGCTATGCTAAGATGAGAGAGATGAGCCAAGAAGTTTGATGATTCTTCAGACCTACAGCCACTCTCAACTTAACCTGCTCAGTCCTTGCTAGATGCCTCTCTATCTTTTTTTTCAATTAGATTTACCTGAAGTTGCAAGATAAAAGAGACCAACTCAGTGCCCAGCTGGCAAATGAAAATATGATCAGTGGTATTAGATTTTCCACTTGGTAGTATGTCCTCTCTCTCTTCTTGGAGAAGAAGAATGAATTAAATCTACATTCCCTGAAATGTCCTCTGAGTTCAGGGGTGTCAAAACCAAGGCCCAACACCCTTGGGGTGCTTAGATCTGGCCCATGGGACCGCCCTGAAAACAGCGGACCAGCCCACAGTGCCTCTGCCAGCAAAAATGGAGCTTGCAGCCCTCCTGAGCTCCATGTCTGTCAACCCTGACATTGACCAAACTGTGGCCATTTTCTTTTTTCTGAGGAGTTTTTCTTCTCACAGCTCCAGGGCTGACACAGCTTGGAGTGAAGGGGCCGGGGGTGTAGGATAGCTGGGGTGCTGTAGCCAAAATTAATTTTTCCCCCTGGTAATCAAGGACATTGGTGCAGGTGCTTGAAATGAGGAGACAGAGGTCACCGAACAACTGGACTATATGCTGATTGGACCATGTGATGGGTGACTCTGGGAGCAAGTGACAATTTTTTACTTTTAATTGGGTGTAAAGCCGGTGGGAATCTAGAGCCGATTTTCCACCAAGAAAATGCCAATTCGATATGTTCCAATAAAATGTTCTTTGAAGAATGTGCCTGCCTCGGAGTTCTTATTGAACAGGATGTATAACTTGGAACCCTGATGCTCCATATTTACTGGCAGAGGGTTGCAGGAGGCCATCACAGCTGAAAACAGAGCTTGGAAGCCCTTTTTTGTTGGCAGAGTGCTCCAGCCACCACAGTTGTCCCTGATATAAATGACGTCAAGCTGGCCACACACACCCTTCACCCCCACCGAGGTCAAACACAACCCTGATATGGCCCTAAATGAAATCAACTTTGACATCCCTGTCCTAGATACTACAGAGTCAAGGTTTTGATTTACATGTGATTTAATTTTATTTAAAAAATAGGTGTTCTATCTTTACATTTTAATGTTTTTTAAAAAGTAAAGTTCTATCCAATCAAAATATAGAATGTGACATAAAGAAATATAGAACAGCATTAGAACAACACATAATTGGCAAAATGTGACAAAAAAAACAAACAAACAATTGTATGTTGTACTTTGGACAAAGTACAAAGACCTAGTTCTCTGGAGAAGACTCTCGTGCTGGTAAAGATGGAAAGAAAGAGAAGAGGGTGGCCATCAAGGTGGATCTACTCAATTACAGTAGCTTGGAAGACTTGAAGAAACAGATTAGGGGCAGATCATAATGGAGAAAATCTGTGGTCACTGAGAACCAACGTTAACTTCATAGCACATAAAAAAATTATACCAAAAGGAAATGCAGTTCATAATCTTCATGATATGATATGATGTAAATATAAGAACAAGCAAACAAAAATCTCTAGAGAAAATGAGAGACACAGCCAGAAGATGCCAGCAGAAAGAAATCAGGGTCTACTTCCTAATCTTCATAGTCAGAGCATATAAGAAAGTTAATCTTAATATGTGGACAGTTTAATACGAAAACAGCCAGTCCTTTAGATGTGCAAGTTTCAAACTATATTTTGTATGATGGTACTTCTTCCTAACACTTAGTATAGTGAGCAGCAGTAAAAACAAAACTTGTTTATTATTTTGAAAATGTGCTTAGCACAACTATTAAATATCTAAAAGTGAAATTATTTGTGAGAGTAGATACTTAGAACTATTTCATGTAATGGAATAAATTGTTTAAAAATATTCATGTTTTTCTTCTGTTACTGGGATTCTTTTTTTATCTTTGTCAGCATCACAAATTTTAGCTCTTGATAGAAACACGGATTGTATTTCATGATAGCTGGATTCTTGTCGAATAAATTTGCAGTGAGCATAGTATTTATGTGAGCATTTGAAAAAATCCAGGGAGATTTCTTACCCACCCACCCAATAATTTTCTTATGAGTTATAATTGTGACTTTGAATATGTGTGCATCTGTTATATCCTTGTTTGTATCTTATTATTGTAGCTCAATGTACTTATCTGTGCATTAGTTCTTCCATCTGTGGGCAGCTATTTGGTTTTCTTTCAAGTTGATGAATAAACTTTAATATCTGTATTTTAACCCATGAGTAATTTCTTCAAAATATTGCCAGTCATATAATAGAATAAAGAGTTGGAAGGAACCCTGGAGGTCTTCTAGTCCAACCCCCTGCTCAAGCAAGAGACCCTATATCATTTCAGACAAATCCAATCTCTTCTTAAAAATCTCTAATGTTGGAGCATCCACAATTTCTGGAGGCACGTTATTCCACTGATTAATTGTTCTAACTGTCAGGAAATTTATCTGCAGTTCTGGGTTGGTTCTCTTCTTGATTCGTTTCCATCCATTGCTTCTTTTCCTACCCTCAGGTGCTTTGGAGAATAACTTGATTCCCTCTTCTTTGTGATAGTCCCTTAGATATTGGAAAACTGCTATCATGTCACCCCTAATCTTTCTTTTAATTAAACTAGACATATCCAAGGACTGGGCCAACTTAACATAAGGATCTTAAAGTAGAATATATTCATAACTGTAACACTAATCCATTCAGACAGTTTTTTGTGTTTTACATATTATGAATATTGATAGAATATTTTATGTATGTGACATTTACAAATCATACATTTAAGAAGTCAATCAGCTTTGTTCTCATAGAGGTATCAATGCTGATTGGCCAAAGCCTCCAGAAAGAGACATATGGATCAGTGAGAAGGCAAATATTTCCTTGAGAGAGTAGGTGATCCTGCCCACCCCAAAGGGAAGGGGGCCCATCCCCTCGATCAAAGGTTCCAATGGAATTGGACAACTTTCAATCTACGTCCTTTCCTTTTTAGGAGAAGATGTTGAGAGAATGTTCATCTTGCAGTTTCAAAGGATCTTAGCAAAAACGCATTATCTTATTCTCTTTTAGTTTGGTCTCAAATTGGGAAAGCAATAGCCCTTAGATTTATATACTGCTTCACATTGTTTTACAGCCTTCTCTAAGCAGTTTACAAAGTCAGCATATTGCCCCCAACAATCTCATTTTATCAACCTCAGAAGGATGAAAGGCTGAGTCAACCTTGAGTTGGTGACAATTGAACTGCTGAACTGCAGACAACAAGCAGACATAGCCTGCAATACTGCATTCTAACCAGAGGTGGCATTCAGCAGGTTCTGACCAGTCCTGGAGAACCAGTAGCAGAAATTTTGAGTAGTTTGGAGAACCGGCAAATACCACCTCTGAATGACCCTGCCCCCATCTATTCTCTGCCTCCTGAGTCCCATCTAATTGGCTGGGTCTTCTTTTGTTGCTCTGCACAGGAGAAAAGAGGTGGAAAGCAGGTTAGTGGGGTGAGGTGGGGAAATGGGATTTTGCAGTAACTTTCACCCAGAAGTGGGAATGGAAATTTTACAGCATCCTTCCATTGCGTCGCCCACCAAGCCACACCCACCAAGCCACACCATGCTCACCAAGCCACACCCAGAGAACCGGTAGTAAAAAAAATTGAATCCCACCACTGATTCTAAGCACTGTTCCACCATGGCTTGGATGTAATGCCAAGACAGCTTTGGTTCTGTTTGTTCATGATCTTTCCCATTCAGAAGTTAGTCACAGGGGTGGGATAAGACAGGGTTAACTACTGGTTCAGGATGGAAGCAGCCCTCTTTTCTTGTTTTTTAACTGCAGCTGTGCCTCGTTCGGCAGCTGAAGTTGAAAAATCAGGAAATAAAGATCAGGTAAGAGCCTGGGTGGTTGGGTGGGCAAAAACATCAGCAGACATAGAACCGGTTCTATATCTGTTGCTCTTCAGAGCTACTGGTTCTACAGAGGTGGACAGAACCAGTAGAAATCCCACCCCGGTTAGTAATCTTTAACTCTTCCCTGCTTTCTAAAGGAAGAGCAAAGAATCACCTTTGTTGTTTTCCTTGGGAACAGAATCCCCAGAGATACAAGCCAATGATGAATTTTGCAAGCAGGAAACGACAGACAAAAGGTGCCTCTCTGTGTGGCTGGAAACAGGTAAAGAACATTGTGTGTTTCTGACTTTGAGAAATGGTCAGTAGTTTGCATTGCTCTGGGGCAAACTGGCCATGTATATCAGTCCAAAAAAATATATATTTTAATTCTCAGCTTCATATCAGTGTCTGATCAACCATTCCACTATTTACATAATTTAGAATAAATATTTTGTCACATGACACAACAGAAATGTTTTAATTTACTATTTTATTTGAAAAGTTTACTATTTGAGTAGATTTTCAACCAAAATATATTTTCAATCCTGCTGAGTAAATTTTATGAAATTAAATGTCCACATATGTTCAAGTAAGGATAAGCAATTTGCAAATTATTGTTTAATTAAAATCTAACAATGCCAACTATATTTGGGATTTCATCATTTGGAGAGGGTTTTGTTGTTATTGTTTGGTTTTATTTTTTTATTAGCTGATGTAACTCTGCCATAATATCATGCAAATATATTCTACACAAGTATAATGCTTTCTGGCTGGCTTATTTCATTTTTTTTTTTAGCTTTCCATTCCATTTGCAAACACTCCATTTCTGGTCTGAATGCTCTCCAAAATAGCTTTCAACTCTGTAACAGGTTATTTGGGTGATAGTTTATATCAACTTTGCAATATCCATGATTGAACTATAATTTTCTGAGATCTTCTGCCCTCTGTAATTACATCACATCTGGCTTAAAGGTGGATAAAAATGCCCATTAAAAACTGAATTGAACTGAAGAATTCAGTCTCCAAGTCAAGATAACAGAGAATATGAAAACAATATAGGAAGCAAAAATAAATAAATATATCCACCCCTAGGGGAAAAAATATTATTTTTAGTTTATGTCTGTCATCCATCTGAGCTCTCTGATCCTAAGCACATTTATTTGGAAGTAAATCTCAACAAAGTCAATAACATTTAATTTAAAGCTTAATATGATTAAGAGTGGAGATACAATCTGATCTAGGGATTAAGATGTTGAACTAGAGTATGGGAGATGCTCTATTGAATTGTTCCAAGCAGCGAAATTATCCTCTCCATTAAATAATGTACTAAGAGGTACAAAAATAAATATTGATTTTTTTTCTTTTCAAGATTAACTAGGATGTTATATGTTTTAGATTATTGATCCACTGACAAACAGGTGATCTGAATGAACTGAATCAAATTGGAAAAAAGTTAATTTTCAAAGGTTGAAATGTGTTTGGAAGATGGGAAAATTTTAAAAGAGAAAAGATGGAGGATTTCACTATTTCTATTTTCCTTCTTATTTTGCACTCCCTGTGTCCATTCTTTTCCCATGAATGAAACCATTGACTTACCGGTGACAGCTATTCATAGGAATTAAAAGGAATTCCACTATGGATCCTCATGGGAAATAATTTGAATATTTCGCTGCAACAGGTCCATGATGGAGTGAATACTAGCTTGGATGAATAACCATTAATAATGGAGAAATGCTATGAAGTGCTATGAAGCACTTAAACAAGATCTCAACATCTTTAAGGGCAGAGATCTCTCTTTTGGTACAAACAACCAGCATGTTCAAATGAAAAGAAAAGAGTATTTTTAATAATGTGGATGTGAAAATTAGATAGTTGAGAAACAAGAGGAAGACAATAAATGCTTTTAAATGACAATCCCG
Source organism: Notechis scutatus (assembly GCF_049901735.1). Taxonomy (NCBI): domain Eukaryota; kingdom Metazoa; phylum Chordata; class Lepidosauria; order Squamata; family Elapidae; genus Notechis; species Notechis scutatus. Next base: position 18,582,007 of record NC_142011.1, on the reverse strand, counting down.
GGGAAGGATAGTGTAGGTACCATAGATAATTGCCCTATGAAACAAATCAATCTACAATATATTGGAAAGGGAACATATACAGAAAGAGGAAGATAATTAATAATAAGGACATAGCATATCAGCACTGCTTGACCAGGATCTACAGCAGGGGTGGGCAAACTTTTTGGCTCGGGGCGCATTGACTTTTAAAATTTGACAGACGGGCCGGGTCAGCACAAGATTTTTGGGAATCGCTCCCCCACCCTTTCCCCCCTCTTCTCCTCCTTCCCCTCCCCTCGGAGGCCCCTGAGTCAGGAGTTGCTACTGCCGGCGCGGCTCTGCGCGGCTCCAGTCCTGCGTTGCCTCGGGAAGGGAAAGGCAAAAGGAAGAGCCGCAGCAGTGCTTTGCAATGGCAGCAGTGGCACTGGAGGCTCAGGTTCAGCGGCTCCTGGTTTTGCCTTTTCCTTCCCAAGGCAATGCGGGACTGGAGCCGCGCGGAGCTGCGCCAGCGGTAGCAACTCCTGACAGCCCCAGCCGGACACCTGAGCGGAGCCTGGGCAGAACTGCCTGTTGCTGCTGCCCGAGCTCTGCCGGTCGCCTCCTCCAAGCAGCCCACCAGCTTTAACCTTCCCCTCCGCCTACTCGGGGCCTCACGGCTTCCCAAGAGGTTAAAGGAAGCTGAAAGTTGCTGGAAGTTGCCTACCGGGTTTCCGGGCTTCCAGGTTTCAACTTTTCTTAGCAGTTTGCTAGACGTAGCGTCATTCCCGCCGAGCGGAAGGTTCTGTACACTTGTAGGTGGGCTGCTTGTAGGTGACCCGGCAAACTCAAATAAATACCTCAATCCCCGGGCGGCAGGCAAAGTCCAAATGAAAAAAAAGAGTAGTTGCTGGGATGCTCGGATGTGGAAATTAGGCTTTTGAAAGGCCACCGAGCAGGACCCGAGCCGGAAGGCAAGCTTTTAAGGGAGGGCAAGGCTCCACCAGGAGCAGCCTAGTGTAGGTGGCATCCAGACAGCCCGCTTCAAGTAGCCCGCCCGCCCGCTGGGCGAACCTTCCAGCTCCTTGGCCGGAAGACGCTCCCACCTGCAAACTTTGCCTTTGCAAAGTTTAAACCTGGAAGCCCGGGAAAAAAGGGGATCGGCGGGGACTCACCTTCGGAGAGGTCGCACTTGAAGGAGATTTCAAGAAGGCTTTGTGTTATTCAAAGAAGGACAACTAGATTCTGTCATAGCTTTGTACCATATAATATCAACCTTGTTAATACTCAACACTCTTTTTTCCACTATGTATTCAGAATGAACTTAGAAGAATTAATGTGTTTGTGTGTGTGTGTTTGTATAGTTGTATTCCATGGCCAAATATGAGTACTTCCATCACGTGTCATATCATGAGAAGATGTGCATATGCCATATCCCAGCTACCAAAGATATAGCTCAACTTTTGTTTGACTGTCAACTGTATGTCCTTTTTAGGTTTGGATATTTAGCATCCCTACTTAAAAGAGCAGTTCATTGAGATCTGAAGCCCAGATGGTCCTATTTGCTCCTGGGCTTAAATGTACACCTGGTGAGCTGCTAATTTTATAGTAAGGCAGTTCAACCCTGAGCCCAACATATGGAACAGATCCTGTATTTCATTTTCTTTGGTATGATTACAAACCAATCAATTCATAAACTATCTCCTGTTTTTATTTTAATAGTTCTGTTTGAAGCAAAGCTTCAAGATTTGCAGCAGCATCAAGTTGGATGCATCTAGCTGAATAAACTTGGCTGATCTTAAACACAAACTACAGCCAAACCTGATCAAGATTTAGATGGGGGATTACCTGGAAATCCTGGGGTTGCTGACAAAACTGGATAATTGAAAACATATCCTAGAAGTAGGCAATTGCAGACACTTCTCTAATGTTGCCAAGGCATCTGCATGGATGTGTTCACTAGAAGTGAAACTGAGTTCAAAGGTAACCTTCTATTTGCAACATAACAAAAGCTGACTGTGAACCATTTTTTTTTCTTTGTCAATGGCCAGTGCTTTTGCGAATTGAAGCTGTAGGAGCAAATACTGCATTTACTAGGGCTGTACAGATCTTCAAATGCCTATTCATTATCTGGCAGACTTGAATAAAGCCTTTCCTTCCACTGTCTCACAAAACAGTGCAGCTCTTCTCTTTCGAAGAGTAAGTAAGTTAAGTGACTTGCTTATTGAAGATACTGGTGAGGATGTGAATCAATGTTGAAATAGATTATCTCAATTCATAGCCTTAGTAAAGAGCATGGTCGCCTGCATGGTATGAAATCTATTGTCAAAGCACATCAAACTGCTACTCATGGGCCTAGTATTCATTTGAAAGGAAAACTCACTGTTCCTTCACCTTCACTCCCTTTAAGTCAGGATTTCTGACATGCTAATAAAGAGATTACAGGAGTTTTTTTTCTCTGTGAGACCTTACTGGAATAAATGTTAATCTTAAATTCAGGATTGTCTTTTGTTGGTACAATGGTTATATAGCAACTGAACAATAATATCTGCCAAACAAATTAAGATTTATTTATTTCATTGATTAAATTTCTATGCCATCCATCTTACTGACACAACTCTGGGTAGCTTACAACACAATAAAAAGTTTAAAAGTGGGAAAATCAATTAAAATTAGAAGAGAAATGAATAGAAAAGTTAAAAACTGAGATAAGGCCTCATTATGGGATGAGAATCTTCTCTACCCCATAATTCAACATAGTAGGCCACTGTCAGAATTCCAGGCCAAGTAGCTGAGCCAAGTTTTTAGGTTCTTTCAGAAGGCCAGGAGTCTAAGGTGGATGTCACCTCTAGTGGGAGAATAAGTCAGAGTGCACAGTAGAAACAGCTTCCAGAGTAATTCCAGATTAACAACTGAAATTGTCCCAGACTTTCTGGCTTCCCCTCTCTGCAAATGGTTGGGATTGAGAATTATGAGGGGGCCCTGGTTTTGGGAATTGAAAGTGGCAGGAGGGCAGGCCAAGTATTAAGATGGTGATGGGCATGGAGAGATATGGTGGGAGACAGAGAGCAGGCTATTCTCAGGAAACATGGAATGTGTCTTTCTTGGCTCTATGAGGTCTGACATCAGACAGAGCCTCACTCATAGTTACCTTTAGACTCCAATAGGAACAACAGGTTCACAAAAATATACCATGAGATTCATATTTTTATTGGTAACTTCTACAGCTGCTTACCAGGTTGCCTCCTGCATTTACCTCCCTTTGTTCTCATGGAAGATGGCAGCTCTATTGCCCAGTAAACATAGAGGTAAGAGAGGGTAACCTCATAGTCAAAGAGAGCCATGCTTGTGATGGGGAAACAGAATGGAAGACAGAAGGGGAAGAGGCTCCTATCTTGTTTCCCCATATCTATTTTTGGAGAAGCAAGGTACAGGAATGGGACTCTTTCACTTCTTAGTTACCTATCCATTTCTCCCCTTCACATTAGGATCCACATTTAGGGAGGTGGAGGAGATGGGCAATCTGTAGAAAAGGGAAATAACATATCTCCTTATTTCTTGTCACCATAGAAGTCACCTTGAGTGAAGGCAACAAATTTTGACAGCTGGCCAAAGTTTCTTGGGAGAATACTTTCCAACTTTTTTATTCATCCCTGGAATGTGGGAAAGACCTTCCACTCAGAGAAAAATACATCTATCCCATTTCTTCTCTCAGACAGAGGTCAAATTGTTTTCCTAGCATTTAAACCATTGTAAAGAGCTAAATAATGCTCCAATACCATTACATTTTCTAGTACAAATAGTTGAAGAAAATAGACACCTTGCTAAATGGAAAGAAAAGAGGCTTCAAGTGACGAGATTCAGCCTTGAGTTTAAATCTCTACTGTGTGTCTGTTCAGAATATTTGTGTCCTTTTAAATATGGGGCTTAAAAGGCTTTTGTGTAAGGACAAGGACTTTGCTCAGAATAATGTGAAGATTCTGAACCAATGAAAACATGCAGAAAGAGGATGGGTGGTAGAAGGGGAATTTACATAATGTTCATCCTCTTATAAAGCAGATTATGTAGCTTGTTAGAGAGGAATATAAGACCTGCTAGACATTTGCTATGTATATTTCAGCTGGAAAAAAGTTCTTCCTTTCATATGAAAATATTGTGTTAATATTGGCCCAGTTAAATCTTCAATATCAAGAAATGCTACTTAGGTAAGAAGCTATTGGCTAAAAAGCAGTGGCTTCTTCTTGCAATATTGATTTTTATTCTCCAATCTGGGATGTACAGATTGGTTAAGGTTAAATTAACTTGGCAGTTGATATATACTTGAACAAAAGAAAATTGCATAGTGATGTTTGTTATTCTTACAGTGTCGTGGAAAAACAGAATATTAGCATACTAAGAAAATGTATAGTTGTTTCAGGTTGGTATTAATGTTTTTGCACCACCTCTCTGGGAATATTTTAATTGCTAACTACCTGATACAAGAATCTAAGAGTTTCTTCATGCCAAAGATGTATATGTCCAATGCTTCCTTCTCAATTATTTAGCCACTCACATCTGTATCCATGCAAAGACCTAAATTCATAGTGCATTTGAATGGGCAAGCCAAAGTCATCACACCAGAATGACAATAGATTATATCTAATGGTCTGTAGAGATTTTCAGTCATCCAGGTCATGGTTCTCCCAAAAGTTCTTTTTCAGGAGGCAACTGGACTTTCTTGTATTTTTTTCTTCTGAAGACATTTCACTTCTCATCCAAGAAGCTTCTTCAGCTCTGAAGAACAGCTGAAGAAGCAGTGCTGAAGAAGCTTATTGGATGAGAAGCGAAATGTCTTCAAAAGAAAAAAAACAAGAAAGTCCAGTTGCCACCTGATAAAGCACCTTTGGGATTATACCTATTGATGATTCCCCCCCCACTTTTTTTTCAGAACCAACATCATAAAGCATCAGATTCTCTCCATAACCCACATTCCTCTTAAATCTGTCTGTTCCCAGAATATCTCTGGGATACCTGTAAGGAGATACAGAAAGAACAGAGGGTACCACTATTTTATTAGAAAAAGCCCATCTGCATGATATCAAATGAGTCAAGTATTGGTCTTTTTGCCAAAATAAACAAATCCAGAAAAAGAAAGCACTGAGGTTGGCTGTTGACCTAACGAAATATCAGGCTACTTTTTTCCCCCCAAAAAAGAATTATATAATCCAGGTAAAGTGCTTTACTGCCTATCTCACTTAGTTTAAAAGGGGAATGACACTCTTGTGATTTCTGTTTCACTGAATGCAAATATAACCTAGGAACGATAAATTGGAGCATGAATTCTGTTGTTCTAGCCCAAGCTAAATCCTGTTACTTTTCCTGCGTATGTGAATAAGCTATTTCAGCTGGTTGATATTCTCTCCTGCAATATGTCATAATTTGTGGCAGATCCCAGGAGGAGCTGGGCACAAAGTGTTGGCATGCAGATACAGACAGCATTCTTGTGTCAGTGATAGAGGGCTAATTATACTGGGTCCTCTCCCAGATTTACACGTGCTAACTGTCAGCACTCATTCTCCTATCTCAGCAGGGAGATGCTGGGCATTTGAGATTCAAAAAGCATGTAATGTTTAAATATTCTAATTGACACAAAATGTTTTTCCCCACCCACTTTAAATGGAATCATAGAACGGGGACAATTAACGATTAGTATAAAGAGGTCACAACAGGAGATGCTATGAGGATACAGCACTTAGGGAATGCACCAACAGCGTGCATTGGGGGAAAATCAACAATGGAGCTATTTGAGATGACAACCAAGCAAAGAAGTCTTAAACAAAGCTGTTCACAGAGTGCTGTCCAAAATGTCAAGATGGTAGCCATGATGCTACAGCTGAAATTATTATTATTTTTTATGTGCTGTACCTATCGACTGTACCTTATGTGCTGTATCTATCGACTGGAAGGAACTAGAAGATGGGCTTTCTGTGCTGTAGCCCCCGTCTTAAGAATATTCTTCCCTTGGAGATTAGAATGGCCTCAACCCTGTTGGCTTTTCACAAAATTTTCAAAAACCTAGCTCTATATTCAGACCTGGGGCTCAGAATGTACACTGCTCAAAAAAATAAAGGGAACACAAAAATAAAACATCCTAGATCTGAATGAATGAAATATTCTTATTAAATACTTTGTTCATTACATAGTTGAATGTGCTGACAACAAAATCACAGAAAAATTATCAATGGAGATCAAATTTAGCAACCCAAGGAGGTCTGGATTTGGGGTTACACTCAAAATTAAAGTGGAAGAGAACACTACAGGCTGATCCAACTGTGATGTAATGTCCTTAAAACAAGTCAAAATGAGGCTCAGTAGTGTGTGTGGCCTCCACGTGCCTGTATGACCTCCCTACAATGCCTGGGCATGCTCCTGATGAGGTGGCGGATGGTCTCCCGAGGGATCTCCTCCCACACCTGGACTAAAGCATCCCCCAACTCCTGGACAGTCTGTGGTGCAACGTGGCATTGGTGGATGGAGCGAGACATGATGTCCCAGATGTGTTCAATTGGATTCAGCTCTAGGGAATGGGGGCCCAGTCCATAGCATCAATGCCTTCATCTTGCAGGAACTGCTGACACACTCCAGCCACATGAGGTCTAGCATTGTCTTGCATTAGGAGGAACCGGGCCAACCGCACCAGCATATGATCTCACAAGGGGTCTGAGGATCTCATCTCGGTACCTAATGGCAGCCAGGCTACCTCTGGTGAGCATATGGAGGGCTGTGCGGCCCCCTAAAGAAATGCCATCCCACACCATTACTGACCCACTGCCAAACCGGTCATGCTGGAGGATGTTGCAGGCAGCAGGACGTTCTCCCTGGCGTCTCCAGACCCTGTCACATCTGTCATATGTGCTCAGTGTGAACCTGCTTTCATCTGTGAAGAGCACAGGGCACCAGTGCCAATCTTGGTGTTCTCTGGCAAATGCCAAGCGTCCTGCACGGTGTTGGGCTGTAAGCACAACCCCCACCTGTGGATGTCGGGCCCTCATACCACCCTCATGGAGTCTGTTTCTAACCGTTTGAGCAGCCACATGCACATTTGTGGCCCGCTGGAGGTCATATTACAGGGCTCTGGCAGTGCTCCTCCTGTCCCTCCTTGCACAAAGGCTGAGGTAGCGGTCCTGATGCTGGGTTGTTGCCCTCCTATGGCCTCCTCCATGTCTCCTGATGTACTGGCCTGTCTCCTGGTAGTGCCTCCATGCTCTGGACACTACGCTGACAGACACAGCAAACCTTCTTGCCATAGCTCGCATTGATGTGCCATCCTGGATGAGCTGCACTACCTGAGCCACTTGTGTGGGTTGTAGACTCCTTCTCATGCTACCACTAGAGTGAAAGCACCGCCAACATTCAAAAGTGACCAAACCATCAGCCGGAAAGCATAGGAACTGAGAAGTGATCTGTGGTCACCACCTGCAGAACCACTCCTTTATTGGGAATGTCTTGCTAACTGCCTCTGCTTTCCATATGTTGTCTATTCCATTTGCACAACAGCATGTGAAATTGATTGTCAATCAGTGTTGCTATCTAAGTGGACAGTTTGATTTCACAGAAGTGTGATTGACTTGGAGTTACATTGTGTTGTTTAAGTGTTCCCTTTATTTTTTTGAGCACTGTATTAAGGCCCCATTACTTGATTTTATTATTATCTGACCATTCCTGGTTCACTCAGCCTTCTAGCCTTCCGAGATCAGTAAAACAAGAACCCAGATTGTTGGGGGCAATATGCTGACTCTGTAAACTGCTTAGAGTAGGCTGAAAAGCACTGTGAAGTGGTATATAAATCTAAGAGCTAGTGTTAATTGATTAATCATCATGGCTGCTGCTTGCATTTATTTATTTTGTAAATGTTTTTTTATTGTTTAATGTGTTTTTTAAAAAATGTTGTCTAATTTTAGAATTGTAAGCTGCCCAGATTCATTTGGTTGAGTTGCGTGGCTATAGACAATGAATGAATCAATCAATCAATCAACAATCAATCAATTGTGGGGACAGGGGACTGTACCCTGTGGTACAATATAAGTTTTACAATCATTGCCAATACTGTGACTCTATCAGTAACCCAGACTGCCAATCTCTTGCTAAACACTCACAAATCCCAGTCACGGGTATAGCCCCTGCAAAAACAGCTGGGAAACTAATTTCTTGCCACTTTTGCTTTTAACTTATAGAAATCATGCAAAACAAAATTCACAAGGGATTAATTGAAATTGGCATCTCTGCAGACAGAGTTGGGTGAAATTAGCCCATCCTTATGGCAGAAAAGGAAAAAAAAAACATAGAAAGTGGGGACAGAATGCTTTCTGTTTTTGCAGGGCTGCCAAAATATTCAGTCTGTACCAGGAATGAAAAGAAAGAATCAAACATGTTATTTTTTCTTGCCCCTATTTGAATGAGAAGATTCCCTAGGGAAGGTTAGTTTAGTTCCAAGGATTGTGAGCCATTTGATCAATATCTTTCCCCAAGGTAATATAGCTGGTGCCTCACAAGTTGGAAATAAGCATGGCGGTCTTAAGAAGTTCCAGTCAGATTCTACATGCACTTCTTTACATGTTCCAAAACATCTTTTCCCCTGATTCTGAAGCATAGTGTGCACAGCTTCATTGTTCACAGATGAATGTATAAATGGATGCAGCAGAATGGCATTGTGCTGGTGTTTCTTGGGGCTTTGATTTGCAATAATTCATTCATCCATCCAAGGTCCCATCAGATGCTTAACCATCAAGTGGTAAAGGAACGTATATGTGAATCCATCCATATTTCTTCCTAATTTATTGATCTGTTGGACACAAAGCTGGAGGAATTCTAACATGCATGCATCTCTCATAATCAGATTTTATTCCCTCTTTTATTAGAAATGTTATTTTCAGTGCTTTAATTATAGCAGCTGTTCTTATTTTAAATGACATGAAGTGGTATAGACCTTAAAAAGTCAGAACTGTGCAAACCATGATATTCCCTTACTTGGAAAATACTGTGAAGAGTCAAGAAAACATACAGATGGATCATCAAACAAATCAACCAGGAGTTTTTACTTGAGGAACAAATGGCCAGATTCAACTTCTGAAGAAGGCTCTAATGCTAGGAAAGATGGAAGGAAAGAAAAAAAAAGGAGGATCCATAACAAAGTAGATGGATGCAGATGTGATGGACACAGGACCAGGATTGGAACAAATCATCATGGAGGAAATCTATATGTTGCTAAGAGTTGACACTGACATGATGGTATGTAATCCATAATCAGGTTATTCTAAACAGGGGTGTCAAACTCAAGGCCTGTGGGTTGGCTCTGGCCCATGGGGTGCTTAGATCTAGCCTGTGGGGCCACCCTGGAAAAAGCAAAGTACAAGCTTGCAGTGCCTCTGCCCGCAAAAATGGAACTTGGGAGGACCATGTGCGGCCCTTCCCTGGCCCCATTTTCAGCCATGATGGCCTCCTGCAGCACTCTGCCAGCAAAAATGGAGCTCAGAGGGCATCATGGCTGCAAATGGGGTGGGGGGCATGCGTGGCCCCCAGACTCCATTTTCACTGGCAGAGGGCTGGCAAAACAAACTAAAAACAAAACAAAAGGAGAAATGTTTCTCCTTTTGCATTTGAGCGTGCAAGAAGGGACAGGAAAGGAGAAATGAAAAGAGGAAAGACAAAGAAAAAGAAGGGAAGATGGGAAGAGAGCAAGGAAGGAAAATAAGGAAAGAGGGGAAAGGAGAAGCAAGGAGAATGAAGAGGGAAGAGGAAAGGAGAAAGAAGAGAAGGAGAGAAGGAAGGAAAGAAGGAAGGAAGGAGATTATAATGAGAGTGAGGTAGGGTCTGAGGGAAGCTGTATCTTAGCACTTGGCCACCACAGGGCCCCCGACACAAGTGATGTTGAGCTGGCCATGCCCACTATGGCCACACCCATCATGGCCACACTGCCCCCGGCCCCCCTGAGGTCAAACACAACCCTGATGTGGCCCTCAATGAAATTGAGTTTGACACCCCCTGTTCTAAAACATTTACTTCCAGTGGATATTAGTATAGTTCCAACGGCTATGATTCAGAGCTTAACTAAATCTGTCATTGCCAGGCTTCCTAATGTTTAGCATTTACGTACATCAACAAAATCCATTAAAATTGGTTCCCCCTTTTCCATTTAATAAAGAAATAAATTAAATCCCAAACCAAATAAAGATAAAACTGAAATGTAAGGTTGAAAACAAAGACAGGATATTGTAATACCATGAGATGTACTTCAGATCTTAGAAAAGCTAAGATGGAATCAATCTGAAAGCACTAGAATGTTGCTAATAGAAAAGTTGTTTCACAGCTATCAGAAAAAAGTATGTAGGGCTCCAAATGAGAGCATTCCAAAAAGGAATTGAAGTGGGAGAAACAGCATAACATGGTGAAGGGAAGCAATGATTATCATGAAAAGTTATATATTTATTCAATTTATATCTTGCCATTAAGTCAGGAACTCCAAACACCATAGAGAATGCCTTTCCTCACATCAACAACTATGTAAGTTGTTCAGAGACAGTGATCAGTTCAGAGTTACCTAGTGAATATATATATGAACCTCTGTCTCTGCATCCTTAGCCCAATATCTTAACTATTGCACTAGACTGGATCTCTTATTGTTTTCCCCTTAATATTTATAAACATAGATTTTTTTAAAAAAACATTTAAACAATTATCAACGAAGACAGGACGTTATAGAAAAATATGTCATAATGAGCATGGAAAAATGCATAAATAATCTTGAACTTAACCCAAACCCTACATTGAAGCATGTACATAAAATGAATCAAAGTACATTTTAAACAACAAAAATATTTGGAACCCAAGATACATGAGACACTTTGTAAGGGGGATGGATGGCATGGAAATTAATTAATTAATTAAACAAACAAATAAATAAATAAATAAAGTTTATGTAGTATATAGTAACCACAGGTAAGTTCAATAAACTTTGTGAGATCTTTTTGCAAGTCTGACTTAAAAACATCATGTTGGCTAAATATTTGAAAGCAGGCTGAGAAGTGAAATTAAATAAAAATGGGTGACAAGTGAAACATAAGGACATCAATTTTAAAATTACATCAACGGATGTATCCTGTGGTTGACTATATTGCTAGTCTCACATTCAATTGCATTATTCATATTTCCTGCTTTACTTAAAATGTTAAATATATCCCTTGCCACCCAAAGTCTGTTCATTTTTGCTCTAGTCTTTCTTCTTTCGTCTAATTAAAATTTATAGCAGAAAATAAAGACCATCTAAGCATCCACAGATATAAATGAAGGAAGAAGATGTTGCCTTTTACTTGTGTATCTGTCTGAAAATGAAGGCTTACAACGCTTCTTGTGGGGTTTGTTCCAGGTATCTCAATGTCTTATGTTCTGGGCAGGACATGAGAAGCAAATAGCATTAGTCACACTCTTGTTATAAGGTCTGCAAACACTATTTCCTGCCTCAGATCAAATCAGATGACTCATCTTGAAATATCTGAAGCCTTGGCACCTCTGCTGAGAAGCCACTTTCAAACCTGAGGCCTCTGTAAAATTATTTTATTATGAACATAGAACAATTCTTTTTATGAAATCATACCTCGGATGTACCTCAGCCAGTATTGTCTAATGACAGGCAAGGAAACTTTGGAACGGGCACCATATTTATGAGCTTTTTCACAGAAGTCTATTTTTGTTCTTTTAAATTTTTGTTCTTTTAAATTTTTGTTCTTGTTATATTTGTGCATCATGCTGATAGAAAAGTTTGAAGGCCACATACTGTACTGCTTTCCTTGTGCTGTAGTGTTCAGTTACTTCAAAAGTTTATTCATCCTGGATCAAATGAAGATTTTAGATTTGGATCGGAATGAGCAAGAAATACAAATGTGAGAAGATACATTCCAAACAAAAGACTGGACCAATGGAAAGGCCGATTACAATTTCAAGAGTTGAGCTCAATACAAGTTGCGGTGTGGAACATTTTCAGAAGGATCCTATTGAAACTACAATGCTGTTAACATTTCAGAAAACTCTCTATACACACGACTCAGCTTCTGGGCATTGTAGTTTATAATATTTCTGCATGATCAAGATTTTCCAAAATGGTTTAAGTAAAAGGAAGGTGCCCAAGATATATGCTACAAGGCTTCCTAAACCTGGGTAAATTACCCAAATTGGGTAAAAATGCTTCATTGTTTGTTTGTTTGTTTGTTTGGATAATGACACAGGAACCCATTACCCAATCACAACAAGGACATGTAAATTGACTTAAAGTGTTTTGACTTTACCAGCTAAATATGAGCCAGCAGTATGCAGCTGCCGCCAAAAAAGATAATGCAATCCTAAGTTTCATTAACAGAGGGATATAATCAAGATCAAGGGAGGTACTAATACCACTCTATAAAGCCTTACTAAGACCACACCTAGAGTATTGCATCCAATTTTGGTCACCACACAATAAAAAAAGATGTTGAGACTCTAGAAAAAGTACAGAGTAGAGCAACCAGTATTAGGGGACTGGAGACTAAAACATATGAAGAACGGTTACAGGAACCACTGGGCATGGCTAGTTTAGTGAAGAGAAGGACCAGGGAAGTCATGATAGCAGTGTTCCAATATTTGAGGGGCTGCCACAGAGAGGAAGGGGTCAAGCTATTTTCTAAAGCATCCGATGGCCAGACAAGGAATAATGGATGGAAACTGAACAAGGAGAGATTTAACCTGGAAATAAGGAGAAACTTTCTGACAATGAGAACAATCAACCAATGGAACACCTTGCCCTCAGAGGTTGTAGGAGCACCATCACTTGAGACTTTCAAGAAGAGATTGGACTTCCATCTGTCAGAAATGGTGTAGAGTCTCCTGCTTGGGTAGGGAGTTGGACTAGATGACCTACAAGGTCCCTTCCAACTCTGTTAATCTGTTATCTGTTATCTGTTTTACCTATGTTGGTTAAAAAGGAATTTATTTTCATTGTTTCTGAGTAATGAAGGAAAATGTTTGGGAAACATTACCTGTGATGAATGTGGAAGCCCACTTTCTACATTATAGTTCCCTCTTAGGCATCTATGAGTTCTAAAGTGAAAATATCCAATTGTGACAATTACTATAACCTATTTCCTTTCCACACATTCTGGTGAGAGAGATGAAGATGGGGGCTGCAGCACAAGTCCAAAAGCTCAAAAGATTAAACTTCTAGTTCTGGTCACTGACCCAAATTGGATCCTGCAACATTATCCTGGGACATATATATTTTCCTTCATTTGTGTTTCTTTGCCATAAATCTAATTGTAGAAGCCTTTATGAAAATCTAGTTTCCTGTTGCCAAGAGCTTTGTTTTCCTATAGCTATACAGACAACCTGTGTTGTTATAACACAAACTTTGCTTTTCTTTACCAGGTGCACTTTAATATCACACACAAGTATCTAAGGGGTGGACTTTGTGTTGTGATATTATTAGATATATTTAATCACTCTACAAAATCATGGTTTGTTGCTCCCAAAACCAAATGTACACATCTTTCCATCTTTAAGTCTTTAGTTAGCAAAATTACTTATTCTTTACATTGGTCTTTAAAATATACTTTTGACTTATGCACATATAATAAACACACAGTCTCAAAGCAATTACTGAATGGATGGTCAGACAATATAAGAGGCAAGGTTGCAGATCAGGTTGAAATTCTCAGCAGCCTAATCAGCATAGCTAAGTGTGGCAAGATGGGTGGCATACAAATGTAATAATTAAACAGACAAATAAAAGAATATGTATTTCCTAGGTTTATATCTTACTAGTCTTCCAGGAGATCAAGAAAGGATGCATAATATACTTTCTTTCAGTTTTTTCCCATAATCCTATGTACAATAGGTTACCTAAGAAAGAGAGATTAATCCAAAATCACGTAATGAATTTACATAGCTGGAAGTTTCCCTTACATCTCAATAGTTCTAGACTAATACCATTACTATATTATGTTAGTTATGTGCAATGAAAGGTGCTTAGAATTGGAGTTCAACAACAATCCAATAATTGGGTCTTATTACTATTTTGACTTTCCATTTACAGGTGAAACTCAAAAAATTAGAATATCATGCAAAAGTTCATTTATTTTAGTAATACAACTTAAAAGGTGAAACTAATATATGAGATAGACTCATTACATGCAAAGCAAGATAGTTCAAGCCGTGATTTGTCATAATTGTGATGATTATGGCTGTTAGGGATAACATTGGTTACCTAACTTATTTGGGTAAAATAATATATATAGACTATGATTGTGTGTATCACTTTAAACTGTAAACCAAGTTTTTGGGTGCGGTTGTAAAATCACCATAAGAGGGAGCAAGAGAGCTCACTGTTTGCTCAGCTTTTACTGGAATGCTGACAGTGATGGATTGATGGTGATAACTGCGTGTTTGCTGAGAGAAGAATAGGGGTTTGATTTTTCTTCATATCTCTGACTGCAAAAGAGATATATCACTGGACTGATTGATTGTAAGTTTAATGAACTCTTTTTCTACACTGGACTTTGCAAACTGAATAACCCCCGGACTAACTGAACTTAGTGTATGACATATGGACCATTTGACTATGCTATAACTCTTGCTGGAATAAAAACTATTTAACTTGCACAGTGTATCTGTCTTACTGAGTGTAAGCTACTACAACGTTTTGTCTCACATATCTGCCTGCCTGCTAGACTGCCGTTGCACGTTCTGCTAGGGTGTATATCCCTAACAATGGCTTACAGCCCAAATCCACAATCTCAGAAAATTAGAATATTACCTCCAATCAATAAAGCAAGGATTGTACATAGAACAATATCGGACCTCTGAAAAGTATAAGCATGCATATGTACTCAGTACTTGGTTTGGGCCCCAACACAGACTGTGGAATCTTCACACTGGACTTCAAGCATCTTGCAGTGTGTGCCTCTCCATTCTTCCTCCAGACTCTGGGTCCTTGGTTTCCAAAAGAGATGCAAAAGTTGCTCTCATCAGAAAAGAGGATTTGGAACACTGAGCAACAGACCAGGTCTGTTTTTCTTTAGCCCAGGTAAGATGCTTCTGATGTTGTTTGTTCAGGAGCTGCTTGACAAGAGGAATACATTTGAAGCCCATGTCCAGGATCTGTCTGTGTGTGGTGGCTCTTGACTCCAGCCTCAGTCCACTCCTTCTGAAAGTCCCCAACTTTCCTGACAATCCTCTCCAGGCTGCGGTCATCCCTGCTGCTTGTGCACCTTTTTCTTCCACACTTTTCCCTTCCACATAACCTTCTATTAATGTGCTTTGATACAGCACTTTGGGAACATCCAACTTCTTTTGCAATTACCTTTTGAGGCTTTCCCTCCTTGTGGAGGGTGTCAATGATGGTTTTCTGCACAACTGTGAGGTCAGCAGTCTTTCCCATGATTGTGATTCCTACTGAACTAGACTGAGAGACCATTTAAAGGCTCGGGAACCCTTTGCAGGTGTTATAGCTTAATTAGCTGATTAGAGTGGGACACTTTGAGCCTAGAATATTGAACCTTTTCACAATATTCTAATTTTCTGAGATTGTGGATTTGGGGTTTTCATGAGCTGTAAGCCATAATCATCTCAATTATGGCAAATCACAGCTTGAACTATCTATCTTGCTTTGCAGGTAATGAGTCTATCTCATATATTAGGTTCACCTTTTAAGTTGCATTACTGAAATAAATGAACTTTTGCATGGTATTCTAATTTTTTTGAGTTTCACCTGTATATATTTTTAATCTTCTATGTAAGCCACCTTGAATTGCTTGATGATCTGGAAGCCCTAGAAACCAAATATAGGATAACTAAAAATACCCAAACATCTAGAGAACTAGGTAAATAGAACAGGTTAGACATGAATAGTTTGTCTGGTATGCTTTAATCAAATGGGAAATAAAAAGGGGAAAAATAAATTTCATCTTATTCATCTAATTATCACAGCTTTCCACATTCTTTTTACTCTCTGTCTGGCTTTATGTAAGAAACATCACTGACTTTGGTAAATCTAATTTTTAAGATTTCCTGACATAGTACAAGACTTTGTTAAAAGCACATGGCCTCAATGAAAAAGCCATCATTCACAGTAAACTGTCTTTAAAATGCTGGCTCTCAAATTTCCCCGAAAAGGGAAACTGTATATTTTTACTTCAAGTTCTGAAGGGCGAAAAAGTATCTCATCATTTTTTTATTTTCTTAAATAATTCATGAAATTTGGTGAATCAGCAGGTAATTAGTTCTTTACAGCCAGGCTATTTGAGTATTTCTCCCACATAGATAGTGATTTCTTAAGTAGTATTTTTTTTTATTAAAGATTACAATTATGCAAATCAAAACTAACACAAACTATGAAAAATAGAAAGTGAAGAGAGAGGAAGGAAGGAAGGAAGGAAGGAAGGAAGGAGAAAAGAATATAAAGAGAAAAATATAAGAGTATAGCAAAAGAAATATACAAAAATAAGTAACCCCCCCTTTGTCACAAGTATAAATATTTTTAACAATGTACAACCTTCTCTTAACATGTAACCAACAAACTTTTAATCCAATGTTTCATCTCTTATCTATAAATAAATCCTTAAAACTATGGCATTCAGTCTTGGTCAGCAAAAGCCCATTAAGGATTCCTAAAAATAATCATACTTATTTTAGCTTTGATCAAATAAATCTACTTTATATATTTTTTCCTTTTAGTTTAATGATCTTGAGGTTCTGCCCAGATAGTGATGACTTATATTTCTGCGTATAAAAGGAGTGTTTATCAACTTTGAAAATATTAGATGTATGGACTAAAACTCTCATAATTGCTTAACCATCTGACTGAGGAATTCTAGAAACTGTAGTGTGTACATCTTAAAGTTGTGAAGGATGAGAAGCAATGCTTTAAAAGTTTGTTTGTATATAAAAAGGTTGTTTGTATTTTAAAGACCACCGAGACAGCTCTCTTATAGACACAATAATATCACCCTGCATTTTTGACTCATATTTTAGGGTTTGTTCTTTTTTTTTCTTTCCTCATCCCTTCCTCATCTGTTGTAAATGAGGAACACATTTATTTTTTTATTTTTTTAAAGGTCCACAAAAAGTCCACAAATTATAATCACAATCAGCAACAGTAACAAAATAGATAATGTTTCAATTTTTCTTATGGTATAGACTGTTAATCTATGTATATCTGGGAAAAGTACTAAAATTGGACAGAAAGGAGGAATATAAATCAAATAAACTATAAAAACAAAATGATAACAGGCACTGCCTTAACAACATGTCTCTAGCCATCTGATATCACGAATGCTAGTGTGTGTGTGTGTGTGTGTGTGTGTTCTAAAAATACGAGTTCCAGGAATACTTGTAAGAGAAGAAACAGCCATCTTGCGATCTCCGGAACTAAAATTATATTTATTATACTTAAAGCTTTTGACAGCCTCTGCTGACATTGTCAGAGTATTAAGCTACTATTAGAGATCTATGCCTTTATATATCATTAATCAATTCATACACACACACACACACACACACACACACTGTGTATGTATGTATGTATGTATGTATGTATGTATGTATGTATGTATATATATATATATGTGTGTGTGTGTGTGTGTGTGTGTGTGTGTGTGTGTGTGTGTGTATACGTATGGTATTCAGCTTTGTTCAGGTATTTTCCCACATCATTATAGTTGTGCTTTTAAAGTTGTAGCGATGTTTCAGCAGAATCTCATCTGACATCATCAGGCTTGTGTATTGGGTTCGTCTGTGTGTCAGGCTTTCACAGCTGTTTCTGTTTTAAATTTGGTGCTAGCCTTGTGCTGTATTAGAATGGTTTTTTCCACAAAAACACACTGAGACATAATAGAGACCTAGAAGATGAACAGACCTATGGAACAGCTGTCCTGCCCTACATAAGAGTTGTACTACAGACAAAATCAGTTAGATACTACACAGGCATCACATCAAGACTGCCTTCAAAACAGACAGAAAAATAGCAGCCATCCTAAGAAACCCCAAAGATAAAATTGACCTGGAAAACCAAGGCATATACGAAGTCCCCTGTGCATCATGCCCTACCACATACATCAGACAGACCAACAGAAGAATTAGTACCTGCCTGGATGAACACAAAAATGCAGTAAAAAAGCTGGATCACACTTCCTCACTAGTCCAACACATGAAAGCCACAGGTCATAGCATCGATTTCAGTGGCACCAAAACCTTAGCCACTATAGAAAACCCAGCTACAGAATTATCAGAGGAGCCATAGAGATTGAAAAAAACCTGAAAGCATGAATGATGAGATGACTCTACCAGACTGTCAATTATCTGGAAGCCTGGACTCACAAACAAAAAAAATATCCACACCACAAGCCAAGCAAACATGGGGCACTAACAACCCCCCCCCATACCTCCAGCCCAAACACACCCCAACCAGCCACCCAGATGAAACCTAGCTTCCTAATAAATGATAGCCATCCATTCACCCGAAGCCAAGCTGCACTAAAAGCCCCCAATACACGAAACACAAAGTTGCCAGCCAATCAAGACAAAAAAATGCTACAAAATTATTTTTTTTTTTTTTTTTTTTTTTTTTTTTTTTTTTTTTTTTTTTTTTTTTTTTTTTTTTTTTTTTTTTTTTTTTTTTTTTTTTTTTTTTTTTTTTTTTTTTTTTTTTTTTTTTTTTTTTTTTTTTTTTTTTTTTTTTTTTTTTTTTTTTTTTTTTTTTTTTTTTTTTTTTTTTTTTTTTTTTTTTTTTTTTTTTTTTTTTTGTTTTTTTTTTTTTTTTTTTTTTTTTTTTTTTTTTTTTTTTTTTTTTTTTTTTTTTGGTTTTTTTTTTTTTTTTTTTTTTTTTTTTTTTTTTTTTTTTTTTTTTTTTTTTTTTTTTTTTTTTTTTTTTTTTTTTTTTTTTTTTTTTTTTTTTTTTTTTTTTTTTCTTTTTAAATAAAAAAAAAAAAAAAAAAAAAAAAAAAAAAAAAAAAAAAAACAGACAGAAGATATTAAAAATACCAATCAAGCAGAACACAGCAAACTCCAAGACCAATGAACACAGACCAAGACTCCCAACCAATCAGGATGAAGAAAAAACTATTCTAACACAGCACAAGGCTAGCACCAAATTTAAAACAGAAACAGCTACACACACACACACACACACACACAAACACACACACATCCACACACAGACACACACACACACACACACACACACACACACACATGTTTGGGGCATGACAATAGCCACAAAGATCAGTCCTGTATGAAAAATATGTCATAATGAGCATGGAAAAATGCATAAATAATCTTACATTGATCAAAGTACATTTTAAACAACAAAAATATTTGGAACCCAAGATACATGAGACACTTTGTAAGGGGGATGGATGGCATAGAAATTAAATAAATAAATAAATAAATAAATAAATAAATAATAAATGAATGAATAAATAAATGAATGAATGAATGAATGAATGAATAAATAAATAAATAAATAAATAAATAAATAAATAAATAAAGTTTATGTAGTATATAGCAATAATCAGTCCTGTATGACCTCCTGAGCTGACTCTTGCTCAATTCACCAATGTCTCACTAGTACTCTTTCAAGTACCCTTTACTGAAACACAATGAAAGGGTTAGAATTCTGAAGGATATTCCTGCTGTATACAGACCACTTGGGATTGTATTGGGGAAAAGTTCAGTCTCACTGGAAAAGATCCAGATGCAACAAAGATTGACTTTATCCCTTGCTCTGAAATTGTTGGACAAATAATAAGCACAGCTCTCTTGTGCAAAAGCAGAAATGCAGATCTGATATGGCACTATTCTATCAAATATTTCCATAAAATTATTTTCTTTAATGCAGTTGGCCCTGGCATTGAAATGTCCATTAAAATGTATAAATTTAGTATAGAGTTATTTATATTAATTAATTAATTAATTATTAAATTTATGCATGTCTCCAGTCTGCTTAAATTTTGGGAATTAGTATTCGAAATCTTAATAATCCATGCTGGTTTTTATCTTTTTTTAAAAATGTCTTATAATGTCCTAAATCTGGAATGGTAAACTAGTTGTCTTTTTAAAAGCTGTGCAACATGCTTAGTCTGGTGGAAGTCCCATTTCAGAAACAGCTGAAGAATACAGAATTTTCCTACTTCCTCCAAAATGATCACCATTTATATTCTGTACCAGGAATTGTCTTGTCCTTTGAGAATAGCAATTCTCTTGCCTCTCTTAATTTCTAAGACTTTTACTTCATTCCAAGCTGTCATTACCACTGAATGAAGGACCTGAAATATAGATCTTATCAATACTGGTAATATCTGCAGAGTTAATGAACTCTGACTTGTTCACAAGCTCCTTAAAGATCGGTGGTGTACAATCCATCCCTTAATTACTTCAAAATCTAATCTTCTAATAATCTAAGCATAGTATTTCTTTTCACACTAATGTCACCCTCTTTTCCCCCCTCCTCTTTCCACCATACTTATTATAAATGATTTCCTCCGTGCTGAGCAGGCATCTACCTTGACAGTGCTGGGTGCATCAGCAAAAGCAAGGTGAAAAATCCTGATTCTGCACTGTAGTATACAGAAGCAGTCAAGCACTTTTCATAAAATATGTATTCACTGATCCCCACTGATACTATCCACCCCACGTGCTCTAGTCTTCTGCTATTGATAGTCAGTTGTGTGTCAGCCCTGGAAATCACTTTTTACTTGGAAGCTTCGAGGCTGCCACATTCAGTGCCTAGGAATTTGGAAGGGGGGATTTCATAGTGGGGTAGAAGACTAGACACAACAACATTCTTTCTCAGAGAGTCAAGGATGTGTTGCTCTGCACCTGAAGGGGAGTGACTGTGGGGGGGGAGGGTTTCCAGTTGGGCTGAATATTTGATTGGGTTATGTGATGAACTGATGGGTGCAGGGGATGGATCTTTGATTTCTCTTTTGGGAAGGGAAAACCCAGAACTCTCAGATTTGGGTTTTCCCAGATGTGCCAATATGACAATTCTAATAAAATGGAACTTTGAGGACCTGTTTGTCTCAGAGTTTATTGGTTTGGAGTTGATTAGTTGCAATGCTGACATTGTGTTGGCTTGTTTGGACTCTACAGTCTTGGACTTATGCTAATATGTAAGAGTCAATCAGACTTCCATTTTGAGAAATGCTGACTTCTACTTATTCTAAAATCTTCTGAGTACTTTGGAAGCTGAGAACTGACTTCCAGGTCCATTTAAGGAAGCTTTCATATATATTTTTCTCCATTCTATAAGCCTGTCCTACAGTAACTTTAGAAGATACTACAGCTTGGGTTCTTTCCATTGTATTTAATTACTAGTGGAAAGTTGACCATTAATCAAAATTCTTTGGCTCAGAAAGATAGGCTTGTGTTTCAAGATTAAAGAATAAAGAAAGCATAACAATGCCTGTACTTCTTTTCTGGTTTAACTTTTTACCTAACATAGGTAAATGTAGTCTAAACTGATCAATAGTTATATTATGGAAAATGTTGTTCTGTTGTATAGAAAAAGGAGATGTGGTTATCTCATAACTGGTTAGGATCTAGTTAATTCTCAACTCATAAAAAAGATGAAGGTTAGAAAGGAACATGATGCGGGTCCTATGTATGTTGACATGATATATCAGTCTAACTGGCAGCTAAAAAGATTTGTTGGATTTGTTGAAGCCCTGACACTAACATTGTAGTTATACTCTATATCTTTTCATATGCTTAGGGTACTGAGTAGTTATACTCTATATCTTTTCATATACTTACGGTACTGTAACTTCTCTTGCACCCTTGGCTGATGTATAGCTATTTTTTAAAGCCGCACACTCAATAGAGCTCCAGCATAAATTGTTAAGACAAAAGGCTTCATTTTTTATTCTTTAATAATTCATTAATAAATTAATATATCTAACACAACATTCAATTTTAACAGTGATCCACTAGATCATTGTAGGAAGTCAGAAGCAGAGCATAAGAACATACTGACTGCCATATTTCAGGATTAACATTTTAAGGTCCATTGCTTCTAACATCAGAAGTAATATAGAACTGATTCAGTTAGTAGCAACTGATAGCCTTCTCTTCCATGAATGAAACTCTTATTAAAAAGACAATGTAATTTGTAAAAATTATTCTTACAAATAATTGTATTTTCCAGACTCAATTATGTGGTGTAATATTATTTTTAGATGTCCTGAACAGGAACTAGGAATAATGTTATTTTTCAATTTGAATTTTCACTATCAGTTACCATTAAATGCTATTACTTTAGCATTTTCTAAACTAACAAAGAAGGCTAAATAGAGGGTTTTTTAAATTTGTGAATATGCTTTCCAGTTAAAATATGTGAATGAAACACACACACACACACACACACACACACACACAACTTCTAGCTCCAGGCAGATTATTAAATATGTTCTTTGGGATCAACTCTTATTTATAAAATGTCCACATTTGGGATAAGTATTAGCTTCTTGATAATCAATGATGGGTACCAAGCTTACAGGTACTGCTTAAACATATATTGTAGGGAGTGTAAAGCTACAAATAAAGAGCCAGTTTGGTGTAATAGATAAAAACACTGGGTTAAAAACCAGGAGACTCAGTTCTAGTTGAATTATTGCATCCCCAACCACAATATTAACAAATAGGAAGGACCCTAAAGGGGCACAAAGGATAATAACGAGAATTAAGCAAATCTTCATAAAGGTGCCTTGCTTTATGAAGTATTGTAGCCCCCTTGCTACTAAGAGCAGAGCAAGGTAAAGCAACTCCCTTGCAACACCCCCTCCAACAATTCCAACTAAGAAAGTTACAGAAGGAATGACCTCCAGGGACAGAAGGAAGAACTTCTACCGAGATATTGGTCAGAGAAAGGAAACCTTGGGCCAGGCAAAAATGTAATTTGAGAAAGTATCTCAGACAAAACCGTCATTTTCATGAAGATAAAGGAATGGGGGGAGGGAGCACATTTGGACTTGAAATATTCTGTTACGATAACTTTATAATAAAAATGTATTGGCTGGTCTGTTTTTGGTTTTCTAGCCTGCCTTATCTCAAGGGCTGACAAAACCTTAGGCATAAGCCAATCAGATGACTTTGGGCTAGTCACTCTCTTTCAAGCCTAGGAAAAGGACAATTGCAAACCACTTCTGAAAAAACTGTCACGTAAACTGCATGGACTTGCCTACCTATTTGCCAGGAGTCAAAACTGACAAAAAGCTGTGTGTATACACATACACACTCAATCCTGCAAATAATTTTTTTCTGTGTCAACAATTTTCTTCTGGCTTGCTCTTTTTGTGGCATATGCTAGTATGCTTCTAATACCTCTGCTAATTAATAGAGATAATAGTTCCAATAAGCCATATCATTACTGCAACTGGTATTGATGAAGCCGAATATGTGAATGACCCATTACAAGCCAATGTGTACAAAACATGGTGATCAGCGCCAGTCAAGCACATCAAATTATTGAGTCAAACTAATGGTTTGTGTTCAAGATAATATCAAGCCAGAGCCCTTCAGAAAGGCAAGTGAAGAAATAAAAACATAGTTTTCAAATGGAGGAGTAGCTCATGTGTTATATTGATACGACAAAATGTAGGCCACTGTTTCTCAACCTTTACTGGTTTAAGATCTGTACATCCCTTTCAGAATTCTCTATCAGGTATGCTAGTGGGGGAATGTTGGGAGTGGAAGTCCAGACATCTTAAAGGTTGAGAAATGCTGAAATAGGTTCTGGAAATTCTCAGTCATCCAGGTCATGATTGTCCCAAAGGTACTTTTTCAAGAAGCAACTGGACTTTCTGGTTTTTCTTTGAAGATGTTTCGCTTCTCATCCAAGAAGCTTATTCAGCTCTAAGAAACTTCTTGGGTGAGAAGTGAAAGGCCTTCAAAGAAAATCCAGAAAATCTAGTTGCCTCTTGAAAAAGCATCTTTGGGCTAAAATAGGCAGTTTTCTGGACCATTTTCTGTCCCTCTGCAATGTTTGATTTAAAACAGTTTCAGGGAGAATACTTTAAAGTGCATTGCAATAAACTGTTGGAAATGCCTTCTCTCCTAACCCTTCTATTTTCAACCATGATGCCAAAGAATGAAGCAGCCGTGTGTGATTTGTTCCACACACACACACACCCCACAATACACTATGGATAAAACTTTGATTTCAATCAAATAGCTTTGCCCTTAAATTAAATGATGCCCTCTTTCAATCTTGTATCCCCAATTCAAATTGAATCACGAACTGATTTGCACAGGCATAGATATAATTACTTTGGCTGAATTAATTCTAATTTTAAACCTATAGAAATATATCTTAGGGTTGCCAATAGAGTAAGTCAATTAGCATGGATGTATTGAACAATCTAATTCCCAATTCTATGCTTTGTTATATCCTGAATATCGAACAATATTTCTTAAAATCTGTTTATAGAATGATTGTAGGATTATTATTTAACAGAAACACAATATCACACAGTACATCTGTCTGCTAATATACTGCATGTGGTTATCTCAGTATTCTTCTTGTCTTTAAATTTGAATGGGTTAAAGGCAAACTTCCCCATATACAGTACATACTTAAGGACAGCCTATTGGTGACATGTATCCGTTGTGACAATTATCCACTGATTATCTCATTCTGCTTTCTATCTAATTAATTACTGAAGTCTAAGAGCTTGGCTAGGGAATCACACTTTTTTAGATGTTTGTTGACACTATCAAATAATGTTAAAATGCTCTTTGAAAGACCTTGATGTGCTGATATAGGAACCACATTAATTAATTTGTTGGCATGCTTTGGCCTTCAGCATCTATGGTAGTTTTATCTCTAATAATGTTGGAATAAATAAGATGATAATGTGTTTATTGAATAAAAACAAGGATAAACAATATAATCCTAGAATTATATTTGTCTCAGCAATGCTGTGTCTAAACCACTTCATGATGCAACCAATTCAGATTTTTTTTGTTCTTAAATTACAGGTTAAAGCAAAATGATAAGAGGGAGACATAATGGTCCAGAAGTATTCTTTCTTTTACCTTCCCTGCCTTAATGGATAAAAGTTAAAGTTGAATTTAACATTCTGGATGTGGTCTTTATTAATTTTCACAAATGGAAAATTAAACTGTACTGTACCACATTCTAGTCAAGATGGCACAATAATGAGAAGCTATTTCATAAAAGCATCTAAATTCCATCATTCCAGCAATCAGTAGAGCAGAAAATTAAAAGTGATTATACAATAAAAGGAAAGTCTATTAACAGTGAACTTGACTATTTGGAGATTCATCAATGAAGTCAATATTAAAATAAAACCTATCTCAGTTGCAAAAACTGCCTTTGCCATATTCTGATCTAGGTGGAATATGGACAATAATAATGTGTCAAAATGAACACAGATGTATAGCCTCAAATGTCACAAATATCACTGAAAGTGTAAAATATGCTGCTTGTTTTATGATTTTTCATTATTTTGATTGAAATTAATACGTGCAATCTTTTTCTGATTTGCATTTCATACTCATAAAGTTAGCTGTTTTTCTGAAATAATAATGCCTGCCAGGGTTTTTTGTTTCTCATTTATGATATCAAGCACAGAAAACTAGGCAATCTTTAAAAATAAAACTTTGCTATCTCCTAAAAAAATAATTCACATTCCCTGTTCTTGGGGAAAGCTGTAACTGGATGCAATCCTGAACAATAACCTTATTTTTTCCCATCTCAGTCAGATTCTTTCTCATAGAACTTGTTCTAACATTTAAAACAAAAGAAACTTTTTGAAAATAAAGGGGACTGGAATAAAGAATTTAGGGAAATGGAGGCTTAAACATATAAAGAATGGTTGCTGGAATTGGGTATGGCCAGTCTAGAGAAAAGAAGGACTAGGCATCTTCTAACACAGGGGTGGGCAAACTTTTTGACTCAGGGGCCTCATTGACTTTTAAAATTTGACAGACGGGCCACCACCTGGTGTCGAAATGCCTGTCATTACAAGTCAAAATCAAATGAATGCAATCATTCAATCATTCACATCAAACCTTAATTCTGTACCAATCTTCGGCGGGCCAGATTAAAAAGACCAACGGGCCGGATGTGGCCCACGGGCCGTAGTTTGCCCACCCCTGTTCTAACATCTAAGGGGTTGCCATAAAGAAGAGAGAATCAATCTATTATCCAAAGCATCTGAAGGCAGGTAAGAAATGCATGGAAATTAATCAAGGAGAGAAGCAACCTGGAACCAAGGATAAATTTTCTGACAGTTAGCACAATTAATCAGTGAAATAACTTGCCTCCAGAAGTTGTGGATGCTCCAACATTGGAAGTTGTTAAGAAGAGATTGGACAATGGTTTGTCTTAAATGGTGTAGGACCATGATGGTGAACCTCTGGCACCCATGCCACAGGTGGCACTCAGAGCCCTCTCTGTGGGCATGCGAGCTTTCACTGCAGCTCAGCTCCGCCATGCATGCATGTGTGCCTCCCACTGGCCAGCTTGTCTTCAGGTCTCTGTTGTGCATGCACAGGGGTGGGGTGCATGCAGGGATGGGGCACATGCATGGGGGGGACACATGTGCATGTATGAGGGGTGGGGAGCACAGATGGGAGATGCGTGCACATGCTTGGGGTGTGTGCACACATGTGGGGGGTGGGGCACATGTGCAGGGCACATGCATGGGGACACATGCATAGGGATGCATGCAAGGAGGACGTTTGCACATTGCATTTTGGGGATATGAATGCAGGCACTTTGGGCATTTGGTGCCAAAAAGGTTAGTCATCACTGGTATAGGGTTTCCTTTCTGAGCAGAGGGTTGGACTAGACCACCTCCAATGTCCCTTCAAATTCTGTTATTTCATTATTCAAGGAGACAAAACACTATCTCTGTCCTGACAGGAGTTGTAATAAATTTGAATATAATCTAATTTAACATAGAAAGATTTGATTATTCTATTGGGAACTACATTTGGCCATGTTATGATCATCGGCAATTAAAACTAAGACATATCTAATTTCTAATGCCTCCTGTATTGACAGAGAACCTAAATAACTCCTTCAATATTTCACTTCTAAATGTCATCACTAACACCATGCTAAAAACTGTCTTCCAGTTTCTTGAACGTGTTTCATCACTACAAAGGTTTCTTTAAGGTACATTCTAATTTCTTTGGGAGGCATTGGTGAGTTCATTTTACTGTTGTGAGGTATGCAACGTGCACCCGCTCTAGTTCAGCATATTTTTGTCACTCTGTGTGTCTCTGCATCCTGATATAAAAAAAGCTTTTAGGGAGGAGTTTCCTTCTGATATATTTTTTTCTCCATGATTTGACTAATGTGTAGGAAGCAGGGTAGAAGCAGATCACTGGAGGGATGAAAATGCAACCAAAAAATGGAAGACTCACTGAACTTCTTTGAGACATCATCATTAAGGAAAATTCTAGAAACTCATACTTACTATAATTTCACTGTAATTCTCTTCTTCCATAGGGGAAGGGTTAAGACTAATTTCTCTTCTGTCAAAATGCTTGAAGAAAAAAATGCAGAATAATTTTTGGGTGACACACTAATTGTAACTTAAATGAGAATCATCAATTCATTCCACAGAACAGATTTTATACCACTCTAGTGTAGAACGTTAGCACCCACCCCTCTCCTAGAAGAATGAAATATTTTGAGAAATATTAAAAAAAGCAGAATATTATATTTCCCTGGATGAGAAATGGAGATATATGCTCTTGGAAAGCAGCCCCTCTTCTTAATAGCCCTCAGAAGATATCAGCACTTAAGAGATAAAGCTAGCTCTATTCATAAGCAAATACCCTCACCCAAGATCCAACAAAGGTTGGATTAGCCCTCAGCCACAATAGGAATTTCCCAAAGCCCCTTCATTGCATTATCTCAGTTGCACAATCCCCAGTAGTTCAAACTTCAACCAAACTTAGCTCAGACAAACTCATAGGATTTGTATATGGCCCCATGAGAGTCTGACAACAGCCAATAGAACATATGTTTTTGCATAGGAATAGGAAGTTAAGTGCAAAGCCCAAGAGAAGGTATAAATACCCCCCAATCTCAACTCTATGTGGTCAGCTGCCCAGAACCCATGCGGTTCTGCTTCATCATTAAACTATCTTTCCAATCAGCCTCCATGTTTCCAGTGTCTTTCTCCTGACTTGGAACTGAACCAGATGTATATTTCTTCCAACAATTCTATGTCAAGCCTGCATTATGCATGCTATTAATTGATCAGGGCATTAAGTTGGTGTTGACTCTTAATGACTACACTGTCCCCAAATGGTCCTTCAGATATTCCAATAGTGCACCTATTGCTACTGTACCTAATAAGTCCAACTATTTATTGTTGGGAGTCCTTTTTCTCTCTCTTTCCTTCTATATGTAGGGCCTAGACCAAGGATGTCAAACTCAAGGCCTGCGGGCCAGATCCGACCCATGGGGTAATTAGATCCGGCCTGCAGAGCCACCCTGGAAGCAGTAAATGACCAGCTCGCACGCCTCTGGCAGCGAAAATGGAGCTCAGGAGGGCCATGAGTGGTCTTCTTAAGCTCCATTTTTGGCTGAGATGGCCTCCTGCAGCCCTCTGCCAGTGAAAATGGCAGAGGCACCGCAGGCCAATCCTTTGCTGTTTCCAGAATGGCCCCGCAGGCTCCATTTTCGCCGGCAGAGGGCTATAGGATGGCGAGCTGGCCACACCCACTCTGTCTAGCCACACTCCAACCTTCCAATAAACGGAACTTTAACCTGTTGCAGCCCTCAGAGTTTATTGGTTTGGCACTCTGGCCTAGTCACTCTACATTCTGGTTGCCTTGCTTGGACTCTAAGGATAGGACATAGGCATCTAATATGTAGTTGTCAATCAGGCTTCGATTTGTTGGAATGTGACTTCTACTATTGGAAGAGTGCTTCTTAGTCTATGGAAGCAAAAAACAGAGCTTCAGGTCCATAAAATTTTACTATAAGGTATGAGGTTTTATGAGCTTCATCAAGATTCAGTTGGCTTTAGAAAGATGTTACTAGACTTGGA
The DNA here is from genome assembly GCF_049901735.1 of Notechis scutatus. NCBI lineage: Eukaryota > Metazoa > Chordata > Lepidosauria > Squamata > Elapidae > Notechis > Notechis scutatus. The sequence goes on along the minus strand of NC_142011.1, from coordinate 18,552,962 downwards.
TTCTTTCCATTGTATTTTATAACTAGTGGAAAAGTGATCTGCATTACTTTATAAACATTGGATCAGAAACAGATTTGGGAAATATTTAAATAGATTTAAAGAATATTGAAATCATAACAACTGTACTTTTTTCTGGTTTAACTTTTTTCGTATCTGGTAAGTTATTTTAAAAAAAACGACAATAACCCTTTAGGAGTATGTTCTTTTGATATAGAAAAGGGGGCGGTGGGGTGGGCTGCGTGGGGGCTGGCGCGGTGGTGGCCGCTGCGCCTGGGGGCCGGCGCTAAATTGTTAGACAAAAGGCTTACATTTTTTTCTTTTAATCTTAATTTTTCCCCTTCTTTAACAGGTCCAGTCTTGTAGGGTACAAAACCGTCATTTTCATGAAGATAAAGGAATGGGGGAGGGAGCACATTTGGACTTGAAATATTCTGTTACGATAACTCTATAATAAAAATGTATTGCCTGGTCTGTTTTTGGTTTTCTAGCCTGCCTTATCTCAAGGGCTGACAAAGCCTTAGGCATAAGCCAATCAGATGACTTTGGGCTGGTCACTCTCTTTCAAGCCTAGGAAGAAGACAATTGCAAACCACTTCTGAAAAAACTGTCACGTAAACTGCATGGACTTGCCTACCTATTTGCCAGGAGTCAAAACTGACAAAAAGCTGTGTGTATACACATACACACTCAATCCTGCAAATAATTTTTTTCTGTGTCAACAATTTTCTTCTGGCTTGCTCTTTTTGTGGCATATGCTAGTATGCTTCTAATACCTCTGCTAATTAATAGAGATAATAGTTCCAATAAGCCATATCATTACTGCAACTGGTATTGATGAAGCCAAATATGCGAATGACCCATTACAAGCCAATGTGTACAAAACATGGTGATCAGCACCAGTCAAGCACATCAAATTATTGAGTCAAACTTAATGGTTTGTGTTCAAGATAATATCAAGCCAGAGCCCTTCAGAAAGGCAAGTGAAGAAATAAAAACATAGTTTTCAAATGGAGGAGTAGCTCATGTGTTATATTGATACGACACAATGTAGGCCACTGTTTCTCAACCTTTACTGGTTTAAGATCTGTACTTCCCTTTCAGAATTCTCTATCAGGTATGCTAGTGGGGGAATGTTGGGAGTGGAAGTCCAGACATCTTAAAGGTTGAGAAATGCTGAAATAGGTTCTGGAAATTCTCAGTCATCCAGGTCATGATTGTCCCAAAGGTACTTTTTCAAGAAGCAACTGGACTTTCTGGTTTTTCTTTGAAGATGTTTCGCTTCTCATCCAAGAAGCTTATTCAGCTCTAAGAAACTTCTTGGGTGAGAAGTGAAAGGCCTTCAAGAAAATCCAGAAAATCTAGTTGCCTCTTGAAAAAGCATCTTTGAGCTAAAATAAACAGTTTTCTGGACCATTTTCTGTCCCTCTGCAATGTTTGATTTAAAACAGTTTCAGGAGAATACTTTAAAGTGCATTGCAATAAACTGTTGGAAATGCCTTCTCTCCTAACCTTTCTTTTTCAACCATGATGCCAAAGAATGAAGCAGCCATGTGTGATTTGTTCCACACACACACACCCCACAATACACTATGGATAAAACTTTGATTTCAATCAAATAGCTTTGCCCTTAAATTAAATGATGCCCTCTTTCAATCTTGTATCCCCAATTCAAATTGAATCACGAACTGATTTGCACAGGCATAGATATAATTACTTTGACTGAATTAATTCTAATTTTAAACCTATAGAAATATATCTTAGGGTTGCCAATAGAGTAAGTCAATTAGCATGGATGTATTGAACAATCTAATTCCCAATTCTATGCTTTGTTATATCCTGAATATCGAACAATATTTCTTAAAATCTGTTTATAGAATGATTGTAGGATTATTATTTAACAGAAACACAATATCACACAGTACGTCTGTCTGCTAATATACTGCATGTGGTTATCTCAGTATTCTTCTTGTCTTTAAATTTGAATGGGTTAAAGGCAAACTTCCCCATATACAGTACATACTTAAGGACAGCCTATTGGTGACATGTATCCGTTGTGACAATTATCCACTGATTATCTCATTCTGCTTTCTATCTAATTAATTACTGAAGTCTAAGAGCTTGGCTAGGGAATCACACTTTTTAGATGTTTGTTGACACTATCAAATAATGTTAAAATGCTCTTTGAAAGACCTTGATGTGCTGATATAGGAACCACATTAATTAATTTGTTGGCATGCTTTGGCCTTCAGCATCTATGGTAGTTTTATCTCTAATAATGTTGGAATAAATAAGATGATAATGTGTTTATTGAATAAAAACAAGGATAAACAATATATTCCTAGAATTATATTTGTCTCAGCAATGCTGTGTCTAAACCACTTCATGATGCAACCAATTCAGATTTTTTTTGTTCTTAAATTACAGGTTAAAGCAAAATGATAAGAGGGAGACATAATGGTCCAGAAGTATTCTTTCTTTTACCTTCCCTGCCTTAATGGATAAAAGTTAAAGTTGAATTTAACATTCTGGATGTGGTCTTTATTAATTTTCACAAATGGAAAATTAAACTGTACAAGTACCGCATTCTAGTCAAGATGGCACAATAATGAGAAGCTATTTCATAAAAGCATCTAAATTCCATCATTCCAGCAATCAGTAGAGCAGAAAATTAAAAGTGATTATACAATAAAAGGAAAGTCTATTAACAGTGAACTTGACTATTTGGAGATTCATCAATGAAGTCAATATTAAAATAAAACCTATCTCAGTTGCAAAAACTGCCTTTGCCATATTCTGATCTAGGTGGAATATGGACAATAATAATGTGTCAAAATGAACACAGATGTATAGCCTCAAATGTCACAAATATCACTGAAAGTGTAAAATATGCTGCTTGTTTTATGATTTTTCATTATTTTGATTGAAATTAATACGTGCAATCTTTTTCTGATTTGCATTTCATACTCATAAAGTTAGCTGTTTTTCTGAAATAATAATGCCTGCCAGGGTTTTTGTTTCTCATTTATGATATCAAGCACAGAAAACTAGGCAATCTTTAAAAATAAAACTTTGCTATCTCCTAAAAAATAATTCACATTCCCTGTTCTTGGGGAAAGCTGTAACTGGATGCAATCCTGAACAATAACCTTATTTTTCCCATCTCAGTCAGATTCTTTCTCATAGAACTTGTTCTAACATTTAAAACAAAAGAAACTTTTTGAAAATAAAGGGGACTGGAATAAAGAATTTAGGGAAATGGAGGCTTAAACATATAAAGAATGGTTGCTGGAATTGGGTATGGCTAGTCTAGAGAAAAGAAGGACTAGGCATCTTCTAACATCTAAGGGGTTGCCATAAAGAAGAGAGAATCAATCTATTATCCAAAGCATCTGAAGGCAGGTAAGAAATGCATGGAAATTAATCAAGGAGAGAAGCAACCTGGAACCAAGGATAAATTTTCTGACAGTTAGCACAATTAATCAGTGAAATAACTTGCCTCCAGAAGTTGTGGATGCTCCAACATTGGAAGTTGTTAAGAAGAGATCGGACAATGGTTTGTCTTAAATGGTGTAGGACCATGATGGTGAACCTCTGGCACCCATGCCACAGGTGGCACTCAGAGCCCTCTCTGTGGGCATGCGAGCTTTCACTGCAGCTCAGCTCCGCCATGCATGCATGTGTGCCTCCCACTGGCCAGCTTGTCTTCAGGTCTCTGTTGTGCATGCACAGGGTGGGGTGCATGCAGGGATGGGGCACATGCATGGGGGGGACATGTGCATGTATGAGGGGTGGGGAGCACAGATGGGAGATGCGTGTGCATGCTTGGGGTGTGTGCGCACATGTGGGGGTGGGGCACATGTGCAGGGCACATGCATGGGGACACATGCATAGGGATGCATGCAAGGAGGACGTTTGCACATTGCATTTTGGGGATATGAATGCAGGCACTTTGGGCATTTGGTGCCAAAAAGGTTAGTCATCACTGGTATAAGGTTTCCTTTCTGAGCAGAGGGTTGGACTAGACCACCTCCAATGTCCCTTCAAATTCTGTTATTTCATTATTCAAGGAGACAAAACACTATCTCTGTCCTGACAGGAGTTGTAATAAATTTGAATATAATCTAATTTAACATAGAAAGATTTGATTATTCTATTGGGAACTACATTTGGCCATGTTATGATCATCGGCAATTAAAACTAAGACATATCTAATTTCTAATGCCTCCTGTATTGACAGAGAACCTAAATAACTCCTTCAATATTTCACTTCTAAATGTCATCACTAACACCATGCTAAAAACTGTCTTCCAGTTTCTTGAACGTGTTTCATCACTACAAAGGTTTCTTTAAGGTACATTCTAATTTCTTTGGGAGGCATTGGTGAGTTCATTTTACTGTTGTGAGGTATGCAACGTGCACCCCCTCTAGTTCAGCATATTTTTGTCACTTTGTGTGTCTCTGCATCCTGATATAAAAAAAGCTTTTAGGGAGGAGTTTCCTTCTGATATGTTTTTTTCTCCATGATTTGACTAAAGTGTAGGAAGCAGGGTAGAAGCAGATCACTGGAGGGATGAAAATGCAACCCAAAAATGGAAGACTCACTGAACTTCTTTGCGACATCATCATTAAGGAAAATTCTTAGAAACTCATACTTACTATAATTTCACTGTAATTCTTTTCTTCCATAGGGGAAGGGTGAAGACTAATTTCTCTTCTGTCAAAATGCTTGAAGAAAAAAATGCAGAATAATTTTTGGGTGACACACTAATTGTAACTTAAATGAGAATCATCAATTCATTCCACAGAACAGATTTTATACCACTCTAGTGTAGAACGTTAGCACCCACCCCACTCCTAGAAGAATGAAATATTTTGAGAAATATTAAAAAAGTGGAATATTATATTTCCCTGGATGAGAAATGGAGATATATGCTCTTGGAAAGCAGCCCCCACTTCTTAATAGCCCTCAGAAGATATCAGCACTTAAGAGATAAAGCTAGCTCTATTCATAAGCAAATACCCTCACCCAAGATCCAACAAAGGTTGGATTAGCCCTCAGCCACAATAGGAATTTCCCAAAGCCCCTTCATTGCATCATCTCAGTTGCACAATCCCCAGCAGTTCAAACTTCAACCAAACTTAGCTCAGACAAACTCATAGGATTTGTATATGGCCCCATGAGAGTCTGACAACAGCCAATAGAACATATGTTTTTGCATAGGAATAGAAAGTTAAGTGCAAAGCCCAAGAGAAGGTATAAATATCCCCCAATCTCAACTCTATGTGGTCAGCTACCCAGAATCACATGTGCTTGGTGGTTCTGCTTCATCATTAAACCATCTTTCCAATCAGCCTCCATGTTTCCAGTGTCTTTCTCCTGACTTGGAACTGAACCAGATGTATATTTCTTCCAACAGTTGTATGTCAAGCCTGCATCATGCATGCTATTAATTGATCATGGCATTAAGTTGGTGTTGACTCTTAATGACTACACTGTCCCCAAATGGTCCTTCAGATATTCCAATAGTGCACCTATTGCTACTGTACCTAATAAGTCCAACTATTTATTGTTGGGAGTCCTTTTTCTCTCTCTTTCCTTCTATATGTAGGGCCTAGACCAAGGATGTCAAACTCAAGGCCTGCGGGCCAGATCCGACCCATGGGGTAATTAGATCTGGCCTGCACAGCCACCCTGGAAGCAGTATATGACCAGCTCGCATGCCTCTGGCAGCGAAAATGGAGCTCAAATGGAACTATGAATGGGTTGCTGTGGTCTGATGAATGGGCTAGAACACCTCCAATGACCAATCAATCATTCCTTTCTTACAATCCCTGATCAGAATTCTTCTCAAAAGTAAATAAAAATAACAAACCAAAAGAGCAATAGTAAATAACAATCACAAAGTAATCAATATAAATGATCTCACTGAATGGAACATTCAAAAAAATTACAATTATAGTGACAGTAACAACATATAGAATAAATCAAAATGGCTGGGAAACTTAATTAATTAAGGAGATATAAAATGTATCCATGCATCTTTATGAAGCAGGCAATCAGAGGTGGTATTCAGCAGGTTCTGACCAGTTCTGAAGAACCGGTAGCGGAAATTTTGAGTACTTCAGAGAACCGGCAAATACCACCACTGACTGGCCCTGCCTATTCCCATCTATTCTCTGCCTCCTGATTGGCTAGGTCTTTTTTTGTTGCTCTGCACGGGAGAACGTAGCTGGAAAGCAGTTTAGTGGGTTGGGGAGGGAATGGAATTGGCAATAAACTTTCCCTGGGAGTCAGAATGGGATTTTGCAGTAACCTTCCCCCAGGAGTGGGGAGGGCATGGGGATTTTGCAGTATCCTTCCCCTGCCATGCCCACCAAGCCACACCCACCAAACCACACCAGGCCCACCAAGTCCTGCCCACAGAACCCTTAATAAAAAAAATTGAATCCTGTTGTGAACTAAAGAAATGTAATTAATAAAGATTCATTTGCATAGCAGGATCGTAATCCTGCACTTCCTATTGGCCCATATAATGACAAGTTATGATTGGTTCATTCCGAGCAATCTGACTGGCTGTTGGCGGGCCGAGTCCCATTGGACGAGGTTCAAACCCTATAACAACATCCATTGGTCATCCGGATAGCAGTTCACTCTATAAAAGGGCGGCCGCTATCCGGGGGTTTTTGTCTCTGTTATTATGCTGTAAATAAAGAGCTGAATTCACGAGAAGCAGTTTCGTCTCCGTTTCTAAACCCATGCCTCATACCTAACAAATCCCACCACTGCAGGCAATATCCAGATTGTATTTTTAGTCACCCCTCTGTCAGCCCTGAAGCCATTTTGAGAGCATCTTCAGGGCTGCCACAGCAAGGCCAGCTGGAGCTGTGGAAATGTAAGGGGTGGGTAGAGATAACTGGGGGATGTGTAGCCAAAATAACATTCTTTTCCATGGGAGTCAAGGATGCTCTACCAGGTGTTGGAGAGGCATGGACAAAAGCCAGTCAGAGTTGGGATTGCAACCTGATTGGACCATGTGATGGACATGTGACCTGGGATTTTGAGTTGGGTGGAGAAAACCTCTGATCCTTCAGAGTTGAGTTTTCACCAGCTGTGCCAATATGACATTCCTAATAAATTCATACTTTGAGGAAACTCCAGGCCTCAGAGATTTGATTGTGTTGGGCCTGTTACTTGGAACCCAGATACCCTCACTATGAGGACAGAGACTTAAGGAGGAAGTGGGCAAAGTGGTATAGAACATCTTAAGTCTTTACTCTCATCTAATGGTCATCTGGAATTTTGCTACTCAAAAATGGCAAGGTTAAAGATGAAGACAAATATTCACTGAAAATTCTGCACCACATTTGAGTACAGAGAAATTTGTTGGATGCTCTTTCTGAATTTCTCCAAGAGAAGGACATGCTATGAGGAACACATGGTGGCCTAGGGAGAGAAGAAAAAAATCAAAAGGAGTCTAGAAGCATCTTGTCTGACTAGCAAATTTTTATTAAAAGCCACAAGATTTCATGAGCTGCAGCTTATGTTTCTGGTGAAATGAGCTGTGGCTCACAAAAGCTTATGGCTTTCTATAAAGTCTGATAGTCAGAAAAGGTTCTACCAGATTCCAGGAGAAAGAGAAATTCTCCAATACCTTTTCAATGGAAATTAACATCAATAATGAAAACAACCTCAGGGAGTGGAAGTGATCCCCCATATGAGGTCTTCTGAGCAGAAAGTTCATAAGGAGAAGGAATGTACCAGAAAATAAAGAGGTTTATGCATATCACTTAGCCACCTCATAACTAAAGAAGGTCATGAACCTCATATTCCATTCATGAAAGTATGATTGAAATCTCTCTCTCTCTCTCTCTCCCTCCCCCCCCTCTCTCTCTTACCTTTTTTTTAATTTTAAGATCAAAGTCCCCCCCTGCCCCCATCAACTAGGAAGGAGGATACTGAATAAGTTCTCTATCCAGCACAAATATACAGGGATGTTACAAATAGCAATAACTTCAGGATACTCTAAAACAGAAGTCTTTGCAAATTGGTCAGAGACTATTTCATAAATTCTTTCAAGTAGGACTTTTTGTTTTGTTTTAATAATGCATCTGTCTTTAAAAAGATGAATGCAATATTCCTATACAGTATGTATTCTAGTTCCCTCCCCCCCTTCATTCAATCATGTCCAATTCTTGTCCCTGCAGTTTTCTTGGCAAGGATTTTCAGAAGTGGAATTGCAATTGCCTCCTTCCTAGGTTTGAGAAAAAGTGACTGGCTCAAGGCCACTCAGCTGGCTTCAAGCTAAGGAGGACTAGAACTCACAATATCTTGGTTCCTGACACAATGCATTAACCACTCATCACACTGGCTCTCATGTATTCTGTGGTAAAATGTTATTAAAGGAAATCACAAAAATGATGCCATACATTTTTTTTTCTACCCGACACCACTAGTGTAAAGTATGAATTACTGATTTCAAACTATATGAGTTCATGAAAACATCTTTGTTCTTAAAGAAATTATTTTCTAAAGACAGGGAGAAAGACTGTTATTTAAAAGAAAGAGCTGGCTGGATAATGGTACCAGGAAGCCACTTCAGCATCTCTCAATGTCTGTTATTTTATTTGATACATTCATTTAAAGACTTTTCATATTTAAAGTCCATGCTCAAGAATCAACTGCATTAGTACAGTTGGAGTTTTTCTGTTCCTGGATGTGAAATGTGTCAGAATATTTATGAACCGGCAGAGACATGGTTAACAAAGTCAGCCAAATGGAGTTGAACTGGGGGCTGAGAGTCTGAGCATGGCTTAGCTCTGTGCTCCTCTTCGGTTCTGAAACTGAAACTAATCTGTTTCTGAGCTCCTGAGCTGCTGTTTATGTTTTGCTTGTAACCTTTTCCATGTTGGAAGAAACTACTGTTATTGTAAACTTTACTTCAATATGTTATTATGTTTATAAAGAAGTTAATGAATCCTGCTAAATCAGTCATCTGTGTGTTTTCTGGACTTGAATTTATGCTGCAAATTCTAACAAAATTGCCTGAATTTGTCAGAAGCCAACCATTTATAATCAAGTTGAAGAGAGTTGATCCATTATAATGTTAATAAAATTTGGTTCTGTCTTCAGTGACACATAATACAGAAATTTTAGATGTTCAGAACTACAGGTGCCTCTTGCACATTTAGTGTAACCATTATACAGAGAACCTCAGCCTTGTAAAGAGTCTCTATTGACTGATTAGTTTCTCCTTAAACTTGTCCTTATCTACAGAAAATGGTGCAAAGGGAAAAGAATTAGCAATTTATCTGCTGAATATGCTTTTTCTGATTTCTATAATATCTAAATAATAATCTAAAAAAGGGCTTTATCTAGCCAAACGTTGATGTCTTTACAGAAACTCATGTTAAGAATGATGGGAAATGTGTGGTCCAAAAACCCTAATTCTCATTTCTCAGATTTATATAGTCATTCTATAAATAGGTAGCCGTGTTAATGAATGAATTAATTAAACAAATAAGCAAGCAAGGAAATAAAATCATTTGGGAGACTTCCCCAAATTTTGCAAAGAAATACTCAGCTAAAAAGAAGATACTAATCAGTGGATATTTGTTAAAGATAGATAGATAAAATACAGCATTTTGCATATTATTACTTACCTGAAAAGAAACAGTTGGATGGTATGTAAGCATGTAGTTAGTATGCACATTTTAGGGAAAGAAGTCTATGAAATCAAGATGTCAGAGAAACAGTGTGCGTCTGCACGTGTGTTTATGTGTGCATCTTCAATTTCTTTTTCTTTTTTCTTGCCCTGTTCTTAAGGCCTAAATAAATAATGATTTTGTAGTTTGCTGGCTTGCATACTTGAATATTCTTCCATATGTCTGCCAATCATTTCAAAGACACTTGCCAGTTGAGTGACATACATATAAACCTATACCTTATAGACACCCTTAATTATATTTGTTTGGAAAATCAAATGTTAATAAGCCAATCTAAACTTCTTAATCAATTCTTCCCCCTCCCTCAATCCCTGTGGAAGAGGGAATTATAATAATAAAAGCTTGTAAAGTTCTGTAGTCTGGACATATCCTTTTTCCTACAAGCTAACCAAACAAAGCTCTGAATCTTTATTATGGTAACAAGCCTAGAGGGACTTTTATTGCAATATGCTAAATTTCAAGTTGAAGTTTAGATGAAACCAAAGATCCACAGTACGAGTAATCCTCGCCTTGCAGCCACAATTGAGACTGAAATTTCTGTTAAAGGAGACATTTGTTAGGTGAGTTTTACCCTATTTTATGAACTTCCTTACCTCAGTTGTTAAGTGAATCACTGCAGTTGATTTTATGTTCAATGAACCTGGCTTCTCCATTGACTTTGCTTGTCAGAAGGTCGCAAAAGATGATCACATGACCTTGGAACAAAGCAACAGTCATAAATATGAACTATGATACCATCTGTCAGACTTCTTTCATCACTATGACACTTCTAAAACTATCCTGTTATTTTCTTGTTGTAAGAATACTCTTTTTAAAAAAAATATGCAGAGAGATGGAAAGCTGTAACTAAAGTTCATTATGTATTGCATTCTTATTTGCTCATAGCTCCCTCCAGTAAGATCCTTACACTTGCTTTGTCCATTCAAGTGCCAAATTACAATATCTTACCAAGAATGTGACTAATTAACAATTTGGTTTCAGGAAAAAAATTGTCCTGCAATCTACAACTCCTACACTGCAAAAACACATGGACTACTTTATTTGACCAGGGTAAAGCAATAGACACAATTTACATAGATTTCTGCAAAGCCTTTGATTCAGTGGTATATGACAAGCTACTGTTAAAACTAAACTCTTATGGCATTTACAGATCCCTCCATCAGTGGATTACTGCATTCCTGTCAAACAGGCAACATACAGTAAAAATAAGGAGCACTATATCAAACCCTGCTCCAATTCACAGCGGTGTCCCCCAAGGCAGCATTCTAGGACCCACACTCTTTATACTCTATATAAATGACCTTTGTGATCACCTTATAAGCAACTGCGTCCTTTTCACAGATGATGTAAAACTATTCAACACCATCAACAATGCTACTGTCCTTCAAAGTGACCTTGATTATGTGAATGGTCAAACAATTGGCAACTCCAAATAGCTACCAACAAATGCTCTGTCCTACACATTGGTAAAAAAAATCAGTACACCAAATACAAGCTAGGCAGATATGACCTCGTTGATGACCCTCACTCTGTCAAGGACCTGGGAGTACTCATATCTAAAGACCTAAGCGCCAGAGCTCACTGTAACAGCATTGCCAAAAAGGCATTAAGAGCTGTAAATCTAATCTTACAAAGCTTTTCCTCTGGAAATATAGAATTGCTAACTAAGGCATACAAAATCTTTGCTAGACTAATACTTGGATACAGCTCATCTGTCTGGAATCCGCACTGCATATCAGACATTAATACAATTGAGCGAGTCCAGAAGTATTTCACAAGAAGAGTACTACACTCCTCTGCTTTCAACAGAATACCCTATATCACCAGGCTTGAGATTTTGGGCTTGGACAACCTTGAACTATGCCGCCTATGGTTGGACTTAAGCATAGTACATAAAATTATCTGCTTCAATGTCCTACCAGTCAATGACTATTTCAACTTCAACCGCAACAATACAAGAGCACACAACAAATACAAACTCAATATTAACCCTTCCAAACTTTATTGCAGAAAGTACGACTTCAGCAACAGAGTGGTCAATGCCTGGAATGCATCATCTGACTCTGTTGTTGCATCCTCTAACCCCCACTCCTTTAACCTTAAACTATCCACTATTGACCTCACCAGTGGTGGGATTCATTTTTTTTTACTACCGGTTCTCTGGGTGTGGCTTGGTGGGCATGGGTGGCTTGGTGGGTGTATAAAATCTCCATTCCCTCCCCACCCCACTAACCTGCTTTCCAGCTCCGTTCTCCTGTGCAGGGTAACAAAAGAAGACCTAGCCAATCAGCTGGGACTTGGGAGGCAGAGAATAGATGGGGGCAGGACCAGTCAGAGGTGGTTTTTGCAGTTTCTCCGAACTACTCCAAATTACTGCTACCGGTTCTCCAGAACTGATCAGAACCTTCTGAATACCACCTCTGGACCTCACCCCATTCCTAAGAGGTCTGTAAGGGGCGTGCATAAGTGCACAATTGTGCCTACTGTCCCTGTCCTATTATCCGCATTTATATTTACCTATTTCCTGTATTCTTACTCATGTTTATACTTATATCTATTATCTTGCAAGCAACTGACAAATCAAATCAAATCAAAAAATAAATAAATAAATAAATAAATAAATAAATAAATAAATAAATAAATAAATAAATAAATAAATAAATAAATAAATAAATAAACAAACAAACAAACAAATAAATAAACAAACAAACAAACAAATAAATAAAGTAATTTTCTTTTTCCCTGTTTCAGCCACTTCCCACAAATCCTTTCTTTCAGGATCACTGATTACTTTTTTTCTTTCTTTATTCTGCTTAAGGTCTTGCCTGTTGTTCTTTAAATCCAATTTGCCAATCCTTTTCACTGCATTATTTTTTCACAAGACTCTTTTTTTTACATCTTTTATTCAGGTAAGGCAGACACTAAAGTAGGACTTTAAAGCAAGGGAATGAAAGGAAGGGGGGGGAATCTGATGTAAATTACAACGATCTAATTACACAATAATTAGTATAGCCAAACCAATAGACCGAGAATGAGAGATTTTCAAAGCAAAAATAATTAAAACTACAACAACCCATCAGAACATTTTTGGCTTTTATCTTTTATTTATATTGACTCCATTGCTTTACCTAGGACCTGCTGTGATGCAAGAAGAATCTCTAGTAATAAATAAACATCAACAAAAGTTTGGATAGAATGGACAAGAGTCCAACCTATTTACCAGAGAATTGTACCTATTTGAAATCCTGGCAGAAGGGCAGCCATCTGTATTAAAGAATTTTCAATTGAAAAGTCCATCCCTTCTAAATCCAAATTAAAAAACTCTAAAGAAGTCACTGAAATGCCAGTGCCAACAGGATGCTAGAACACGGCCAACACCAGTCATTATTATAAGATAAACTGAAGTTATTTAAGTTGTAATAATTTATTGGTTTATGTATTTATATTTTGATTGTGAGCTAACAAGAATTCTAAAAAATATAGGTAGTCTATAAAGAAAAAAAATAGTGTTGTCCACTACACCATTAAATTAGCTTGTGCAGATTTATTTAAACCTATCCATTTTGTGGGAGAAACAAATTATTATATCTTATTTCTGCTATGGATTTGAATTTCATTCTAGAAATATAAGGCAATCATAATTTCACTGCTGGTTCTTACAATGTCAGTGGGATTTGTTAAGGAATAAAGTACTACACATGTGACACAGGCACCTGTACTAGCTAGATAATAGATAGATAGATAGGATGGATGGATGGATGGATAGACGGATGATAGGTAGGTAGGTAGACAGACAGACAGATAGAGACCATTTAATAAGGTCAGGAATCTGTCCCAAAGTAGATTACATAACAGATATATTTTTATTCCTGATAGGCAATTAAGAATCTGTCAATAGAAAATAGCCAATAGAAATAACCAATTAGGAAACTGGAATAACTTGCACATAACAGTGACTACTGAATGGAATCATTTTCTTGATTTGTATAATATGCTAAGATATGAAGCAGTAAGCTGTGAAAGAAAAGTAGGTTTTGCCTACTGTATGCCTGTATTGTATCTTTACCTCTTATGATTCATCATTTGTAGGAACATGTGCAATCTGCAAGGTCTTCTCTGATATTCCCAGTAAAAAAATAAAAATAAAGTTAACAAGGAAGCATTTAGCACCCTTGAACTAAATCAGAAAGTATTGTTCTATTATCATGAATATGCAATATTCCAATTTCCAGTTAATGGATTAACCAAAGACTCTTCTGAAATCTCTAGTTTGCATTACTTCTTAATGCATTTTAATGGTAATTCTTAATTGCATATTTAACCACACTTAAGTTCCGCTCTTCAATTGCAGTTTTCCCATATCTCAGTTTATAAACATTCTTCTTTCAAGAAGTATCTCCTGAATCATCAGTTTACTACTACATCTCTCTATGTGATGTCCAGTGTACCTAGCAGCGACATCAGCATTTTTTTTCCCATTATTTTCTTAAATCAATCCTACTTGCTAGGAGAAGTTCAATTGAAATGATAGCAGTTGTTGGCCAAATGGAAATCCATTGTAAAATAAATAGTAGGGAGTGGATTTCAGCAGCAAGTTCAGCTGCAGAAAAGTAAGTTACTGGTGAAAAGGCATATAAACAGAAAAGAATTTGCTATATTCTTCAAGTTATGTGCTTTATGTGTTTATTATAAACCACCAACAAACTTCAGGAGTCAGCAGTAAATATATCAAATTATCTTGAGACTGGGAGGGCATTGCAAGGTAGTCCAGATAAGAAGCACAGCTAGGAGCACTAACTCTGTATTTATTGTAAAGTTACATTAACAGAATCTTGCAAGCTTCAAAGCACTTTTCTATCACCTTAATTTTAAAGTCCAAGAAACCAGGGAGTGTCTCTTCTGAGAAGTTTGCCTTTTCCTTTTGAGTTCAGGTGCCTCTCATCTCATCATTACCTAGTCTGTGGCTCCTCCTTCTGTCTCCCAAGGTAATTTGCACGTGTCAGATCAAATAAATTTGAATCTGAGGCAGATAATTTGAAAACATTGATCTAAATGATTTGACTTTTTGTAAAAACAAACAAATATGTGGCTATGCTTTACTCACCCATCTTAAGATGTAGTTGTTGCAAATTAGTAACAGTAGACTTTTTTTTTCATGTTCACTGTTAAATCATTCCATTGTTTCCAGTACTTCAAGATGCAATAGGAGTCATTTTGCTAGGCCTGTCTATCAGTAATTGCTTTTTGAGTTCTTCAAAGATGCTGGTTATATCATTAGTGATAGCCACTTAATGTCAATCACTGTTTTGATTACTTTCAATTCTTCTAAAATTAGAGTGTTCTCCAATGACTTTGCCATTGCATTACAGTGTGTATCCAAAATAGTTACGATTTAGCTTTATTATTTGTATTTCCAATGATCAGTCTGGGTTTACTTCCTCTAATATTGAATGATTTGCCCTTCTTCTGGTCCAATAAATGCTCAGAAAATTTCTCCAGTATCACAGTTGAAAGACATCATTTTTTCTTTTTTCAATTTTTCTGTAGTATGTTAGAACTTAGAAAATTACAGTTGTATGTTAGAACTTGGAAAATTACAGTCTTAACAGTTACATAATTTTCCATCAGCAAGATGCCCCTGAACTTGAATATTTAGTCTGCCATATTCTCCCAAAGATCATCCCTTTGAATCTTTTGAGTTTAGGAAGATAAAATGTTTACTTCAACTTTTTCTTTGTCAATGTCAAGTTTTGACTGGAACAGCTTTACAAACCTGGTGGATACTTAGGTACAATAGCTAAGAAGATTCATTTTTTAAACCCATGTTATTATTTTTCACCTGGGTTTATCAAAAACAGATCATGGCAAACAAGAGAGAAACATGCTCCTCTCCCATTGCTGTTCTCCCATAACTGTTATTTTAAGGCATGCTATCCCAAATTCTGCTTGAGATTGTCGATCAGAAAGGTCAGCAGTTTGGCGGTTCGAATCCCTAGTGCCACATAACAGAGTGAGCTCCCGTTACTTGTCCCAGCTTCTGCCAACCTAGCAGTTCGAAAGCATGTTAAAATACAAATAGAAATATAGGGACCACTTTGGTGGGAAGGTAACAGCGTTCTGTGCATCTTCAGCATTTAGTCATGCTGGCCACATGACCATGGATATGTCTTTGGACAGCGCTGCCTTTTCAGCTTTGTAATGGAGATGAGCACCGCCCCCTAGAGCTGGAAACAACTAGCATGTATGTGCGAGGAGAACCTTTACCTTATCCCAAACTCAGAAGTAATATTGAGTCTCAATATTAATAACCATTGACTGATACATTGTCCATAATAAAGTCAAACTCTTTTGAAAGCTATCTAAGTTAGCAAGCATTGGAAAGATAACTGAGATATCATATCTAATCTCTGCATATCTAATCTATTTTAAATGGATGTTTTGATCTATGATCATTCAGCTTTGTTATTTCTGGGGCATATCAAAGAAGTTATCACTTCACTATACAGACATTTCATTATATTACTGGCTGTACATGGAATATAATAGGACACAGACAGTGAAGGTCTCTACAGCCTTGAATGTAGGCTGGGCAGACAAAGAATAGAAGAATTAAAATTCTGTTTTTGCAGTGAGAAAAAATGAGTCATTCGGTATAAAAAAACTGTAAAGTCAATTCTATGACAAACAACTACTGAGTGCATTCTTGGCCTTTAGCCTTAAATTATATATATATTTTTAAAGAGTCTCGACAAGGAAAGCTATCCAGAAAGTTCAATTGCATATCTGTGTATAGAGGGTCTATATAGATATATATTCTATACACCGGTACACATGTGCAAAGAAATATTTCTCTGTGTATGTATTTTTTCATGAGATTCCATTCTAGCCTAATATCCACAGATAATGAAATTGGAGATAACAAGACCTTGAAAAGATGTACACATATGCAAATGCCCATCTGCTATAAATACGTGAAAAGCTTTACAACCAATATTAAGGGCTGTCTCTTTTAGCAATTTAGATATGTGAAGTGGCAGATTATGGATCTGTCTGTCTGTCTGTCTGTCTGTCTGTCTGTCTGTCTGTCTGTCTGTCTGACTATCTGTCAGCCAGCCAGCCAGCCTGCCTGCCTGCCTGCCTGCCTGCCTGCCTGCCTGCCTGCCTCCTATCTATCTATCTATCTATCTATCTATCTATCTATCTATCTATCTATCTATCTATCTATCTATCTATCTATCTATCTATCTATTCCTGCAAGTGCCATTATTCAGTGTAGATATGTCTTCATCCTCTAGAATAAGAGATTCATCTTGTTGAGTCAAATCAATCAGTCTTCTGTCAGGTAACCACTTCTTGAATAGGATGCTAAGTCTGGAGAACAAAAATTATGGCTGCCCAGAGTGGAACATGAAGGCATTGCAGTGTATGTGAATATATACTGTCACAATAAGAAAATAGCTAAGTAATGTCAAATAATCTGATTTTGGGATTTTTCAGAGATACTATGGGAACAGGTTCAATGCATAAAACCTCATTAAAACTATTAAGGCTTTTCTTGGCATAGACTATTAGTAATCATTCATTTTTAAACAAAAAATATTCTAATCTTTCCTGAGCTGATGGATTCAGTGTATGTCTGTAATGTAAGATTCTTTTTCCTTTTACTTGATATACATCTAATCATACAACAAGCATTCACATCACAGAAATCTGTGTGAAAGACTGAGTTTTACTTGCAGTGACACCAGCTGAAACCTCACATTTGTTTTTGTCAAATCATTATGTATCTGCAACTTTGTCATTAATATGGGATTTTGCTCTTTGTGTGAGTGACACGCATTCTGTCAAGAAACCTCAAAGGTGTGCAAAATAGAAAATGGATCTTATTACCAAGGATCAATAAAATGGTCATGTTTGAAGTAGCATCTTGACATACATGGTAGAAGCTGAATGGTTTGCAAAGAGAAAAGGAGTTGGAGAAATTATGATGAATGGTTTTGGTATAAATTAGCTTTAGTAAGATTTTCTTTCTTTTAATTTCTTGCTTTTAACTTCTTTGGTCTCTAATCTCCATTATTTTTCTGGGCTTTGCATACAATTGCTTTTCTTTTTAGCATTTTTCTTAAATCAGAGATAAAAGATAAATATTAAATCTTCCTTTATATTAATGTTAAAGGCAAGAAAAAGAAAGTAATGTGAAGGGAAAAAGTAATAAAAATGCAAAAAGAAATACAAATAGAAAAGATACATAAAGAAGCAACTTCTGATCATTGGAGATTTTTAAGAAGAGACTGGACAATCACTTATCTGAAATGGTATAGAGTCTCCTGCTTGAGCAGGGAGTTAAGCTAGAAGACCGTCAGTATCTGTTCCAGCTCTATTCTGATTGATTGATTGATTGATTGATTGATTGAAGATTGTTTACAACAGTTACAAATGGATCTTTTTTCCCCTCGTTAAAATTATATGCATACAGTGGCTTCTCTTGGAAACTAACTAAGGAGAGAAGCAACCTGTAAAGTCATGGAATCAATTATTAACCAATCCATCATCCTCCACTTAGAAACAAACAACCTACTCTCTAATAAACAATTTGGTTTCAGGAAAAAACTATCCTGCAATCTGCAACTCTTACACTGCAAAAACATATGGACTACACAACTCGATCAGGGCAAAGCAATAGACGCAATCTACATAGACTTCTGTAAAGCCTTTGATTCAGTGGTACACGACAAACTACTCCTAAAAATAAAATCTTATGGTATCTCGGGACACCTGCATAACTGGATAGAAGCATTCCTCTCAAGCAGACAACAAATGGTCAAAATTGGGAGTGTTCTATCAAATTATGTACCTGTCAACAGTGGTGTCCCCCAAGGCAGTGTTCTAGGACCAACTCTTCATACTCTACATAAATGACCTCTGTGATCATATCAAGAGCAACTGCATTCTCTTCGCTGATGTAAAGCTATTCAACACCACAGACAATACTACTACCCTTCAAAAAGACCTTGACTATGTATCAGAATGGTCGAACAAATGGCAACTTCAAATCTCAACAAATAAATGCTCTGTCCTACATATTGGCAAAAATATATATATCAGAAAATGAAATACAGGCTGAATAGTCAAGACTTTGTTGATGATCCAAACTCTGTCAAGGATCTTGGAGTACTCGTCTCAAATGACCTAAGTGTTAGAGCCCACTGTAACTACATAGACAAAAATGTGTTAAGAGTTGTTAACCTAATCTTACGTAGCTTTTTCTCTGGTATTATTACATTACTAACTAGAGCATACAAAACATTTGCTAGACCAATACTCAAATACAGCTCATCAGTCTGGAACCCACATTACATATCTGATATTAACACAGTTGAGAAAGTCCAGAAATATTTCACAAGAAGAGTTCTCCACTTGTCTACTCATTGCAGAATACCTTATGCCACCAGACTCGAAATTCTAGACCTAGAAAACCTAGAACTATGCCGCCTTCGCTCTGATCTAAGTATAGTATATAAAATCATACATTACAATGTCCTACCTGTAAATGAATACTTCAGCTTCAACCATAACAAAACAAGAGCACACAATAGATACAAACTCAAGGTTAATCGCACCAAACTCAATTGCAGGAAATACGACTTCAGCAACAGAGTGGTCAATGTCTGGAATACTGTTCCTGACTCTGTGGTTTCTTCCCCAAACCCCAAAAACTTTAACCTTAGACTATCTACTATTGACCTCACCCCTTTCCTAAGAGGTCTCTAGGGGGCATGCATAAGCTCACGAACATGCCTACCATCCCTGTCCTATTTTTTCTTTTCTTTTTCTTATATGTATCCAAGTATTCATAACTATGTTTTTACTTATACCTATTATCCTATAAGCAATTGACAAAAATAAATAAATAAATAAAAATAAACCTACAATTAAGGAGAAAATTCCTAACAGTGAGAACAATTAACCAGTGGAACAAATTGCCTTTGCCCCATCACTGGAGGCTTTTAAGAAGAGATTAGACAGCCATTTGTCAGAAATACTAGAGGTGTCCTGCGAGAACAAAGGGTTGGACTAGATGACCTCCAAGGTCCCTCTCAACTCTGTTACTGCTTTTCTAGAAAAGGAATAGTAATGAAGTTCTCAATTTGATCAGAACTCTCAGCTTCTGTATAAGGCCTCTCATCTGAATACCTCAATATGTATAATTTTAGATTTATACAGAAGAAAAAACAAAACAAAACACAAGGTAATATGTATTGAAGGAGGCAATGTTTCTGAGAAACACAGCTTTGTTTATTCCCCCCACTTGCTAAAGTGATTTTTGGGCTCAAGCTTAATTGATGCACATATATTGTAGAGAGTTGAAACAAGCAGATAAATATTCTGTTCAAAGACAGACTGGGTTCCTTCCTTCCTTCCTTCCTTCCTTCCTTCCTTCCTTCCTTCCTTCCTTCCTTCCTTCCTTCCTTCCTTCCTTCCTCCTCCTCCCTCCCTCCCTCCTTCCTTCCTTCCTTCCTTCCTTCCTTCCTTCCTTCCTTCCTTCCTTCCTTCCTTCCTTCCTTCCTTCCTTCCTTCCTTCCTTCCTTCCCTCCTTCCATTCTATTCATGCAAACCAAATATTCAGCAGTCCTTCATCTTCTCTCCATGCCACTGCTCTACTATTTTATAACTTGTCTTAATACTGAATGGCTTATGAGGTCTTTTCTTTTCTTATTTTTCTTTCTTTTTTCTTTCTCACTTCTACTCTTTTTCTTTCTCACTTCTCCTACTCTTTTACTTTAGCAGTCCTTACTGAAAAAATCTAGCTTGCATCTTGGTCCCCGAACAACAGAAGGATATGAATGGTGTGTACATACAGCACATGCATATATTCAGATATTCAGATTCAACCCATAATAATGAGGTAGCGATATAAGTAAAAAACAGGTGTGGTTATATGACACAAGTTAAGGTTATGAAAACAAAAGAAGATCTTGCAAACTGTTAAAATAAGAATACTTTTAACCTTGTAACCTCCTTCTTTCTTTCTTCCCCCTTTCTTTTTCTTTCCTTTCCCAAATTATTTCCCTCTCTTCCTCTCCTCTTTTCCTTCTTTTCCTTTCTTTTGCTTATTTGTGTATGTATTGTGACTGGTTTTAATTGTAAAAATTAATAAACTATTTTTTTTTAAAAAAAGAAAAGATCTAGCTTGCATCTTGGTCCCTGAACAACAGAAGGATATGAATGGTGTGTACATACAGCACATGCATATATTCAGAGATGATCCAGCTATGGAGTACAGTTGTTGTCACACAACCTTTCCTTTTCCTGTTTCAGATGCTACAAGTTTAAAGGCTGTTGCAATGGAAAATACAGATGCTCATTTCCCTCTTTCACCCATTTGGGAAATTATTGATTGTGATTAAACTCAGAACTATTTTCTTTTACTTCACCAAAGTTTCTAAATAATATAATTATTTCAAAAATCAGAACAAATAACATCAAAATCGAAAGAAAAAACAGGGAAAAGACTGAAGTAAAACTCAAATATTTCAAAACTATTGATTTAAGATACCAATGGATGACCATCAGAAAATGGGCTAGGTTTCCTGCCAAAGGAATACAGCCAAAGTTAGATCTAAAAATAATGTCAACAATGTATCTTTAAAGCTGCCCTTTAAAGGACACTAGTGTTGCCAGAACAAATAACAAGTGTAGTGTTGACTGAAGAGAAAAAATTGGCATCACTGAACTAAGCACACCTTGCCACTTAGTTTGGTGACAGAAGGGATTTTCATAAAAGCAGCTGTCAGATCTCACTACCATTTAGTGTTTCAGTCCCTGATGTGTTAATCATTTATTATTAATTTATTTTATTTTAACTCATAAAAATGAGTCATAAAAATGTAAAACATGATCAAAAGGAACATATAACTAGAATCGAATATTGATTGAGAAATAGCTGAGCTTAAAAGTAAAATTGCTTTTCATCTATATCACTTTGGCAACATATATCTGAACATTTGCCAGAAAGACATACCACTTCAGCAAGTTTATCAATATTTCTTGGACTGCAGCTGACCCTCACTTGAAGGGAAAGTCAGAACTGATCTGTAAATTCTTTGCCATAAACAAAACATCCATGGAATTTCACAGAAACATCATAGATTTCTAATAAAATTCCTACCATTTTTCTTGGACATCATGGTGGGATCACTGCAACGATACTTTTTCTGAAGGAACTCAAACGAGAACTGTTGAGCTGGTTTTGCAATGGTCTTGTATAGAGCGTTCAGAATATACATCAGTCTTAATTGAATTCCAAATAAAAATAATCTGTTTCAGAGTCCATGAAAAGTTTCTATGAAGGCATCAAAGACTTCATGGATACTTTGGAACTTCTGGATGCTAAATATAGGCCACATGTTTGGAAAAAGAATACAATCAATGTTATGTCCTGTCAAATATTGTAGAAAAGGAAGAGGAGTTGACTGACTGACTTTATTTTTATTCATATTTATATATCCCCCAATTTATATACAATAACCCTGTGAATCCTGGGCAGATTGTAGCATAACAGTAAGACAAGAGCTAATCACATTATACTTACACCAGCCCAAAACAAAGCTCCTCCATACATCCTAGAGTGACATGTACGTGGAGAAATCTTGGGTCATTTTTTCAAATCATAGTCCTTTTCTCAGGTGAATTTTCATTTTTGGGGGACCATCCTATGAAGAGTGTTTATATAACAGGATCACTGGATCTATCCATTTGTTGTTGTTTGTCCACGGTGTGTCCACAGGTGGCTGGTAATGCCTATATGGCCACAGAATGTTCTGCTACATGTTGGCAGACATGTGTGGGCACCATTGTTGCAGTGTTTGCAGCTCTGGCTTTGCAGAGCACTCTCTTCTCTTGTGCTATGGTTGTTCTTCTGTCTTCAAACGTCTGGCAGCCTTGGTGGATCAATGTGTGCCATGTTGATCGATCTTTTTTCAGGGTTTCCCAGGAGGTGGTGTCGATATCCAAGGGCTTGAGAGAGATTTTCTTTCAATGTGTCTTTGTATCGTTTCCTTTGTCCCCTATGCAATCGCTTTCCTTGAGACAGCTCACCATAGAGGAGCTGTTTGGGGATGTGGTGATCCTTGCATCCCAGCATGGGATGACTTGCCCAGCATGCCTGGGCTTTCAATAGCAGGGTGTGAATTGATGGCAGGCCTGCTCTGGAGAGGACTTCTGTGTCTTGTCCTGCCACTGGAACCTCAGAGGTCTGTGGTGGCAGATCATGTAGCGTGCCTCCTGTATACACTCCAAGTCTCACTGGCATACATCAAGGTAATTAGCACTACTGCTCAGTAGATTTTGAGCTTTGTAGCAAGGCTTATTCCATAGCAGTCCCACACGTTGGTCAGTAGTTCACCAAATGAATTTTCATTTTTGGGGACTATCCTGTGAATAGTGCTTATATAACAGGATCACTAGATCTATCCATTTACCTATCCATAATAAGTATTTATCCAAGCAGGCTATGCACAAATATCTGCAACTGTGATCTAGTTCTATCCAAAATATGAAATTGTTCTTCTTCTAAACTTTTCTCCTTTTGAAAGTTATTTCATTTAACATTTCTTACAGTTAGTTCTTAAAGTTGTCTCAGTAGGTGAGAATATATAGAGGGCATTTCTCTGGGTTAAGAAGTTAAGTTGGATCAGGTTTTCTGAGTTGTAGGCTGGGCTGGAAAGCTGAAAACAAATTCCACAAGGCAATGGCAAACTATTTCCATACTGTGCTAAGAAAATTGCATAGATCTGTTCAGGCAAGTCATTGGGTAGACTTATGGGCATCATTATCTTGACCACAATTTGCAACAGAAGGTATATTATGATTATAGTCTACAGCATCTGGGGAGATGCAGTTCACAATATCACAATATGTATAAGTATTGCTATACTTGGCCAAGTGAAAATGGGAGATTTGGATAGAACATTTTTAGTGTGGCTTTTATAAATTTAGGGTCAGTGACACCAAATGTACAAAATCTACAGACCTTTGATGCTCAATGCCTCAATTAATTTTTGTATGTATTTTATATGCATAACAGTTTCATTGAACTGCTCCCCAACACCTATTTTCAAAGGAAACACAATGAAAATGACAACAAGAAGGTGGGTTTTTAAAAATTACTCCTTGACAAATTCTTCAGTTGATGGCTGTATTAATTACACAAAGGACTCCACTTAAAAGTGGCAGTTATAACTCTTGATTCCAGGAGAGGGGAAAAAAAGATTTTTTTGTTTAATTAATTGCTAACAACACATCATCACATTCTCCAAAATTACAAAACAAGGTTATTGTTCACTGTGGGACCTGGCCAGTTTCAAATTAAAACTAAAAGCACCACTAAAAAGCTGTCAATGTCATTGCCCTGTTAACATTACTATGTTTGCTTGTTTTTAGTACAGACTCAGATTTTTACAAAGCACACTTGCCAAACTAATTTAGGAAACATATATTACATAGAGCAGGTAATTTTAACAGCATCACCCTAATTACTCTCTTTCATTGTTTGCATTTATTGGCTTAGGTTGCTGATGAGTGGCCTGGAGGCAAATCTTGCACTCCAGTTTCAGCTTAACCTTCCCATTTGTCTCTATCTCCCTGTTTCCTCCTGCTTTCCCTCCTCCTCTCCCACTTCCTTTTCTCAGGCTCATTAAGATGCAGAAAGATGCTGAGAGTAACAAAACTTACATTTCTTTCCCCTGAAGCATCATCTATCAGGCCATGTCCTTGGAGAACCAGGAGTAATTGCTAGGCAGGAGAACAAACAAATTGTAGCAAGTCACGTCCCATCTTTATTAATTTCATATATGGAGAATATATTGGATATACAGAAATGTCAAGCATATATTTGCTTATGAGAAAGGGAAGCAAACCTGGCTACACTGGATGTCATGCTCATCTTTCTGCAGAGTAATCTCTTCTCACAAGTGTATACTTGAGTACAGTATTACCAGCAGTATTACAGTTTTACCAGGGTCTCCTGCTTGAGCATGGGGTTGGACTAAAAGACCTCCAAGGTCCCTTCCAACTCTGTTATTCAGTTGAAGAGATACAGTAATATCATTTAATTGAAGCTCTTTGCTAGGGTAGTAGAAGAAGATATGTAGAATTCTAGATATTCTAACAGAATGGCTAAGTCAGGAATGAAAGTGAGACAGTCTAAGATACATGTGTGATATATCAGGCCCCACATTTATTTTTAGCCATGTTCCCTTTCATGGCTGAAACTTCTGTTTTGGACTTCTTTAAAAGGAAGATTCCACTCCCCTCTTTCCCACATCTATTCTGGGAGCTTTAACAAAAATATCTTCTAGTTTTTTCATTTGTTCTGTCTTTTCCAACAAAACCGTATGTCTAGGAAAATAGTGAGTTGACAGTACTGAAGGATCTGGACTGACATTTGAGAGACACTGAAACACATAAGACATGTCTTCATGTTGAATGTACTTAAATCTCCCAATCCAAAGCAGACGAAGTGTTAAGTTTGGAGAATAATGGAGACCAGACATCTGACCAGTGACTTCAACTCTTTAATAACAGTAGATAGAACAGAACAGAGCAAGGCTATGGGCAGCAGTAACCCTTTTATAGGGTTGGCTGCTACCTTATTAACCAATAATATGTGCAACAAGTTCAACTAATACCCAATAAAAAGTGTCCTAATATTGGCCAATCAGGGACTTGTTATGGACCAATCCTTGTTCATTGTTTAAGGACCAATCAGGTGTGCAGGCTTTCAAAACCCGCTTTGCATTTGGGTTTAGTTACTTTTTATTGATTCACAACACGAAGGACATCCTTTTAGCTGGTACCGTAGAATGGTCTGGTGAAAAATTTCAAAATTCTGGGAGAATTGGTAAAATGCCAGATAATTGGAGAAGGCCAGTGTTGTCTCTACCTCCAAAAGAAGGGAGGTGGGGAGATGATTCAGCAAAGTAAAGATCAATTAATCTGACACAGACATCTGTGAAGTTTCTAGAGTAATAATGCATCTGAAAGCACCCTGAACACAAAGAGAATTATGAGAAGTCAGCATGGATCTGTCAAGAATAAATATTCACAGGCTTATCTTCTTTCTCTCTCTTTTTTTAAAAAAATTAAATTAGATAGGCTTTTCACTAGTCTAGACTATGAAAATGCTATAGACATAATATACCTTCATTTCATGAGAGTTTTTAATAAAATGATATCCTGATTAACAAGCTTGTTAAATGCAGGTTGGATGATATTAACTGGCTCAAATATCATATTCAAATACAGCCTATCAAAGTAAGGTGTTTATAAGATCAGCCATGGATCCTCTGGTTTTCGTTATTTACATTAATTCTGTTGTAAGAAAAAATGGAAATAAGCAATGTCTGTCCTAAATTATTTTAAATATGCTAAGATTACATTTTGTTTCTTGGATTCTTGCAACCCTTTTACATTGACAAATAACTTCATCCATAAATTTTATTATAATTGTTCTCCAAATACCAATTAATGTTATGATTTGTTCTATTTAACAAATCATTATAATTAACTTTTCTATGTTTAAACATTTAAGATATTTTCTAGTCTTGCTTACAGATGTAAAATCTTCATAGACTCAATTTAACATTCAAATAACTTTCTATTATATACATGTACACACGAATATAGAAAAACATAATTATGTGTCTACATTTTTTAAAAAAACAACTGACATTAATAAATATATTTTAAAAAGTGCTAAGAGAAAAATACATGTATGAGAATAAAAGCAAGAAAAATGAATTTCATGACTTCCAAAAATGAACTTCATGACTTCTCCATAACTGTGAGAGGGATCTTGGAGTCTTAGTGGACAACCAGTTTTATATGAGCTAGGAGTGTGCTGCAGCAGCCAAAAAAGCCAATGCAATCCTAAATTGCATTAACAGAGGGATACAATCAAGATCAAGTGAAGTACTAATATCACTCTATAAAGCCTTAGTATGATCACATCTAAGATACTGCATCCAGTTTTGGTCACCACACTATAAAAATATGTTATACTCTAGAAAAGGTGCAGAGAAGAGCAATCAAGATTATGAGGAGACTGGAGGCTAAAACATATGAAGAACAGTTACAGGAACTGGGCATGGCTTGTCTAGTGAAGAGAAGGACCAGGGGAGACATGATAGCAGTGTTCCAATATTTGAGGGGCTGCCACAGAGAGGAAGGGGTCAAGCTATTTTCCCCAAAGGAGATGGTATGATGATTTTGTCTTGCTTCATACACTAAAAATTACACAACAGTTCCAGATATTACAAGGTGAAAAAAATGTATTGTGTGTTAAAAATAGCCTATATACTCTTTATCTTGAATATAGTCAAAACACAAACACAGAGGAGTATAGTAGAGGCTTTTTTTTTTTAATTGGAGCTTTTTACAACAGAGCTGTAGGCAAACTCAGACTTCTCCCACATCAGATTCCATAAAAAAGCAACCCAGTAAGATTTGTTCATCAGCAGTTTTTAAAGATAGACTAAAGGCCTCTGCATTTGCAGGATTACCTGTGGATGTGACCTTGACAATTAATACAAAATAGAGCTGGAAGATGACTGAAGTTATATTGATCTGAAGAGGATCCAAGCTTTGATAAACATCTTCCTTTTTCCTGCGACCTCTTTGGTGAAATCAGGATAAATTGGCATCTTGCTTTCACTAGAACTCCACTTCAAAGGAGACTTCATTATTCCTGGAAAAATAGGCATAAACATGACACAGACATCTCCTGTGGTAGCATAATAATGATAGTTCTGGTCTTCCTTCTTGTTAAAGGAATTTTAATCACATGGTGATTCCTTAACTGGAAAAGCCATCCCCAAAGTAAGCTTTCTGAAAAAAAAAAATCCTCCATAAATTCAGTCATGTTTGATTGACTTAGGGGATCATCAATATCAATCACATGAACATTTTGCTGTGCAGCTGTGACTCTAAGTAATTCATTTATCCAAAATATTATGACTGGCTTAAGTAATTGCTTCATGGGTAGACAATTGTTCCTTATAGCAACCTTTTTTCCCCCTTGCATCAGTTTTAAATTATATTTGAGCTCTGCCAGATCTTGTTGGATTGGCTTGAAGACACATACCTGGGTCAGGATCTCTTTTAATAGAGTAGTAGAAGAATCTTCTTCAATCAATCAATCAGAATAGACCTGGAAGGGGACTTGGATGTCTTCTAGTCCAATCAAACAGTAAGTCCTATACAATTTCAGACAAGTGGCTATCCAGTCTCCCCTTAAAAACCTCCAGTGTTGAAAACATCTGAAGGCAAGCTTTTCCACTGGTTAATTGTTCTTACTGATTCTGTTTAATTCCAGGTTGCTTCTCTCTTTGATTAATTTCCATCCATTGCTTCTTGTCCTGCCCTCTGGTGTTTTGGAAAATAAGTTGATCCCCTCTTCTTTGTACAGTCCTTCAAATATTGGAATACTGCTATCATGTTACCCCTAGTCCTTCTCTCTAGATTGGTCATACCCCGTTCTTCATATGTTTTAGTCTCCAGGCCTTTAATTTATGCCTGGCTCACAGATAGTGGTGCACTTGACATTAAACCATGTTAACTTAGACATAGTTGCCATTCTAATAGCTCATTAAAAGCAATTTATTTATTTATATTTCTTATTTCTTAAAACAAAAAAAACCCATCTCCCTCATAGAGAGTCTCAATAAAATTGAACATTAAAATCTGAACAATTTAAGATTTTCAAATTATAAAACAACATTGTAAACATTTCCAAAAAAATGAAGAAAGATGAGGAATTCCAAGATGGAAGGTTAATGGATGTTAATACAGGCAAGGAGGTGGTGATTCTCAAGTCCTCTGTGCCTCTCACTCAAGGCTACATATTCAGGTTTCGATCTTTTTCCAGAAGGCCAAAAAATTCAGGGCTTCCTCACCTCTGAGAGCAAGATGTTCCACAGTGCAGGGACAGGGGTACAGAAGACCCTCTTTCTAGACCCTGCCAATCGAAATTCTTTGATTGATGGGGTCTGCAGCATAGTTCCCTGCCTATAACAATAATTGTATAATAATATGCAACAAAAAGTTTTATTTATGCAATAGTGAAATTCCTCATCCACAGCCAAAGTTTGAAAACACTTTAATCAAGAGAGAGAGGAGAGATGTGACTCATTGTGGCATTCTAAACAGAACATGCCATAACTGATGCATTAATATAATTACCTCTGTCAGGCTTTTCCCTGCATCAATCCTACAGCCTCTGTATGTATAAGGAAAGGCCTAAGCTGCACTTTTAGAGGGGAATTGCTATATCTATACTTATTTTACATACTTCTGGCAAACTTCTGAAATCTGATATGAGTTTTTGTGTACTTTCTTCCTTGGGGCTCTAAACCGAACAGATGGCTTTAGAGATTTCCTTGTAATCTCTTCCAGTTCTCTTCCTTGGGCACTACAAGTACAAGACTTTATGTGGAAAACAAACTTTTCTCTATCACAATGGTATTGTTGATTTTGGATTAGAGCTTTACCCTGATGAACTATAGCTGAACTAAAAAATCATAATGCAGGATTGCTATGTAAGGTTCTTCACACTGCTTGCAAAACTCTGAGGAGTTACACACACATACACACACACACTTCACCATCATGTTTGAAAAAGGGAAAAGCACCCAAAGGAAATATGAAGCCTACTGATTTTTGGTTTTACCAAATTTCTGATTTGATCAAGTACTTCGCTGAACTTCTATGTATATATACTTGACATATACATTGCCCTCCTGAACCATAACTTATATTATAGGTTGCATTAGGATTTATTTACAAATGTCATTTTATTCAATAAAATGAAAGTAGATTGAATGAAGCATTCTCCAGCTGAAAGAATGTTGTTCTCAATCTCTTGCATGGTCCTCCTAAAACAACATTTCTGGTCAACTTCCCTTGCCTAACAATGATAACAGTAAGTGATGGAAGTGGCCTTGTTACAACAACCAATGCAGTAAGATTTTCTGAACACAATACTCCTATTAAAAGTAAAATTGTTCAGGTTAAAGCTACATATTACATAGACAGGAACCTTGGCTTTAACAGCTTAAGAGAACTGTTATATGTTGCTGCTGAATAAGACCAATGATAGCCTACATTATAAAACCTTTGTTTCTTTTCTTATAAGAAAGCCTTGGGAGAAATAATGAAAGAAAATACTGTACTGGCTGAGTGGTGTGTCGTGAGAATAACACAGACAGTTTTAATTTTTTTTTAGTGTTTAATAACCTTTGTGACTTTTTGTTGGTGCTCTTGCTTTTGTTGTATTCATCATGGCCTGCTAAACTTGACAGGAGACTCAGCCTTGATAGCTAGTAATGAGATTAATATTGAGGAGAGTCCCAATCTTGACTAATTTCAAGAAACCAAATCCAACACTGCCAGTATAGAGCAGCTGGACCCCAACTGGAATGGAATGGAATGGAATGGAATGGAATGGAATGGAATGGAATAGAATAGAATAGAATAGAATAGAATAGAATAGAATAGAATAGAATAGAATAGAATAGAATAGAATAGTTGGGAGGAACCTTGGAGGTCTTCTTGTCCAATCCCCTGCTCAGGCAGGAAGCCCTATACCATTTCAGACAAATGTTGTCCAAACTCTCTCTGTATCAAAAGATTGAAAGATGCTGAGGTATACATTTGCAAGACAGTATTTTCTGGGAATAAAGATCAATGCTGATTCTGGGTGGGCTTGAGTTCTGGATAAAGATGATGAGCCAACTGTATGAAGGAAGAGATTCATATCCCCTGTGGTTTCTGGAATAAAGTTCATCATCAGATGAACCCATTGCTATGAATAGCATCTTCACTGTGTATGCTACAGTTAAATGCTGGATCCATTGCCTCAAACTTATGGCTGTGTACTTGAATCCAACATATACCCTGCTGTCATAATTCATGATGCAAAAAGCACAACTTAGTACTCAAATCAGATATAGAGATGGAAATATATAAAAATGACATGTGTATCATGACCTCAAATTGTGCATAGACCTCTAGTCTTGATTGGCTCTTCTCATTTGGAACTCTCTTGCTACTTTGGTTGACTTCTGGATTTTGCCTTTGCTTCATACCCTGTGGCTGTTGTTAAACTTTGCGTCTGCTTTGGTTTTTGACCCTTAATTTTACTCAGCTGAAAGGAAATGCAAGTTTAGCACGTTCAAGCACAGGTACTCTTCTGTAGGGATAGGACATTATGATGCAAATTAAAGCCAAGGGTGTCTTTGTGGAAGCCAGATATGAAGTTAGCAAAGATATGCCAATTCTGCTTTTTCCTTATCTTACATGCACAATACATAGGTCTCAGGCATAGGTCACTTGTCTGGGAATAAATGTTATTGAATGAGGTAGCTTCATTAACCTAGTGACATGCATCCTCTAGTGTTGCAAATGACTTTTGATTACTCATCATCAGCCTGTGTGCTGAATGATTGAATTAATTTTTTTCCTTCTTCTTCTTTCCATCCAAGTGATTAGTGCTGTTTTGCAATATTTGTATGAGCAAGGACCCTTGAATAATGAAATAAATTTCCTTGTTAGCATGTGAACATTCCATTTCATTAAACCCAAGCATGGCATGTTTTCATGAAGAGATGCATGCCTTTCACTTCCTTGATAAGAAATGTTGCTTAAGCTGTAGTCATTGTAAATTAGAACTGACAATAAAGTTATCAAAGAAGTGGAAAACTCCTGACTTTTAGGTTCAACCATCAACAGTGAAGGAACGCAGTCAGGAAATATGTCCCAGAGTTCCACTTAGTAGAGCAGCCACAAAAGCCTTAGCAAAAAATATTCAAATGTTGTCATGTGCCTATGCCTACAAAAAGCAGAATTTGTATTCTCAAGGTACAACCGTGCTCTTTTCTATGACAATCTATGGAAGCAAAACTTGAAGAAGTAGGATTGGAGAATTATTGAACTTTGGTGTTAGAAAAGAATCCAGAAAATACTGTGAACAGCCAAGAAAACAAGTGAATGGCTCATTAACGAATTAACCCAGAGTTATCACAAATAACCAGGCTCAAATTATCCTACTTTGGACATATTATGCAAAGATCTAATTTTCTGGAAAAGGCTTTGTTGCTGGGAAAGGTAAAAGGAAAGAGAAGGAGAGAATGATCAGTAACAAGGTGGGTAGATTCAATTCCAGTAGTGATGAGTGTTAATGGAAGACTTGAAAAAACAAGTTAGGGATAGATCCTTATCCCAAAGATGCTTTTTTCAAATATTCTGAACTGAAGAAGCTTCTTTGATGAGAAGCAAAATATCTTCAGAGAAAAACCAGAAAGTCCAGCTTCCTTTTTTAAAAAAGCACTTTTGGCACAACCATGACCTGAATGATTGACAATATCCATAGATAGATCGATCCTAATAGAGAAAATATGGTTGCTAGGAGTTGACAGTGACTTGATGGTACATCATCACAATCATATAGTGAGAACGATTAACCAGTGGAAACTCAGAAGTTGTAGGTGTTTCATCACTGGAGGTTTTTTTAAAAAAGACTGGACAACCACTTGTCTGAAATGGTATAGGGTCTCCTGATTGAGCAAGAGGTTGAACTAGAAGATCTCCAAGGTCCCTTCCAGCTCTATTCTGAATTCTGAATATTGTAGATGCATTAACTCAAGTAGTGTGAAAACCCAGTAGTTTTACAACTTTAGATTTCTCAAACTGGGTGTTTGGGGAAATTTCTGTTTCCATTTATTATTCTATGCATGAAGCAAAGTCACAACAATAAAACATAGGGAGAGAAAAATAATTTGAAGTGTTGTTCTCTGTACAGAACTTGTTGGTTGGTATTTGGTCTGTTTTTCTTGCTATGATCATAAGCTCTTTGGTGGTGTCTAAAGTTTTTGATGTTCTTAAGCTGTGACACGCCTAATATTTATTGTTCAGACTTTAGTATTGCTTTGATTGGGACATTTGTTTTTTTAAAGCCAATGTCATTTGGCTTGGATTGACTAGTGAATCATGGATTTATTATTTGTCTGTGTATTCTTATGGAGCTGATAAAAATGATTGGGGCAGTTGTAAGTTCCAGGTACTTTAAAACAGCCTTCCAGCCCTGTTTTATGTGCCATTTATGGTCATTCATTTTCCAGCACATCAAGAAAGTGAAAATCTTTTTTCCAAAGTACAGAAGTTATTGGTTGTCTAGGGGGAAATAATAAGATCTATTTTCCCCTTTATATATATGCCCATGCACACACTATTTCTATGTATAAATTAAGACATATCCTAAACAATCTCATTTACAAGTAGGGACATTATATATCCTGGCTCAAAAACAGAACTCCCAGTAGTCTATCAAACATGAAGCAGCTGTTATAGCTTATAGTTCTTTAGATTGGATTTTAATTTATTGGGATTTTTGTGCTGTTTTTGTACTCAGTGCCATTTCTATCTTTATTGGCACACTTTATTTCTTGATTTGTCCACTTTGCCACTTAATCCTGAAGCGATGATGATTTCCATAATTCTATTGATGATTCTCTGGCATTTATCCAACAAGATTCTAGTAAACAAATCATGTGAATGTTTAAGCACAATGTTGAAGGCCTAGCTATGCCATTGGGAATATGAGTTTGATATTCAGAACTGGTTATAAAAGAATGAAGTTTGAGAAAATGTTTCATTAGCTGGGTCTTTCTGAAAATAAAGGTTTTCCCTACATAGGTCCATAGATCACAAGCTTAATGAGCAGAGGATAGAGCATGAAGTAGAAGCTGGAAGCTGGATGGAAGTTTATGAAATCAAATCTCACAGACTAAACAATTAGGGATTAGGCAACAGGTATTTGCATTCTTGCTCTATGGTAAAATTAAAAATAAAGTTCTTCCCATCACATACACACCCTCCATCACAAAGTCCTTTGAGTGACTTCCAAGCAATAGAATTTTTCCAAATCATTCCAGTCTTGGCACAGGAGAAATCCCATATCATGACTTTAGATTTCACAGTTCAGGTAGCTCAATCTTTACCCTTTTTGAATGTGTTATCCAGTTGGATATTACTGCATGACTCAATTTTTTTTTGTGAGCTAAAAAGTGGACAAGGTGCTTGGTAAGGTGCAATCAACTGTTTAACTCAATATTTGTTTCTTGAGGCAGATCCAGGGTGGTATTCAGCAGGTTCTGGCCAGCTCTGGAGAACCGGAAGTGGAAAATTTTATTAGTTTGGAGAACCAACAAATACCACCTCTGACTGGCCCCGCCCCCATATATTCTCTGCCTCCCAAGTCCCAGCTGATCGGCTGGGTATTCTTTTGTTGCCCTGCACAGGAGAATGGATCTGGAAAGCAGGTTAGTGGGGTGGGGAGGAAATGAGGATTTTGCAGTATATCCTTCCCCTGCCATGCCCACCAAGCCACACCCACCAAGCCATGCCCACAAAACTGGTAGTACAAAATTTTGAATCCCACCACTGGGCAGATAGTATCTAATAGTGAGAGAAAGACCAGGAAGTCAGAAAATCTACTATTAATAGGAAGCAGTTAACTTTAATTGCACCCTCTTACAAACCTGCCAGAGTTTTAAGATCTACAAAGAACATTTTGTTCAAAAACACCCCTGAGGACAGAGGTTCATCTATTTAACACATTCCTTGATCATGAATTGACCCTATTTTCTCACCATTTTGAAAATCTGTAAAGTTGTAGCTTTGTCTTCTCATTTTTCCTTGCTAATTGTTCAGTACTAAAGTCTCAATAGGTTGCTACACTAAGTTTAGTCTAACATGTTAGCACTTGGAGGAAAAACCACAGGGGAATGACAAGACTTCAGAAGAAAGCCCTTGCAAACCACTTGGGGCTACTACCAAGATGCATCCATGCAATTATTAGGAAACCTGCTTGGCTGAAGACTTTTTAGTACTAATAATATTTCAAAAATGTCAGCTGAGCAGAAAATGTGGGGATATAAACAAAGCATAACATTTTGTTCTCTTAATGTGGGGAAACGTCTTTGAGTTTTAAAAAAATCTTAACAACATTGCATGACAAGCACACATCCTCTTATTGTGTTAGCTATTCAAATAATAGTTCCTTTCTTGTCATGGTACTCCGATATGTGACGATGTTCTGCAGGTAAGTAGATAAACTTAGATAATAGGGCTATGCATACTTTGAGAATAGTTTTGAAGAAGTGTTTCAGATCTCAGGCGTGCACAGCACTTTCTGCTAGTCATTGAAGCACTCCTGCCTCTGAAAAAAGATGTTGCTTTTTAAAAATCTTTAATTATACCAGCCTCTCTCTCTCTTTTTTTTCTCCCCAGCTTGCACAGAGGGGGCTGCATCAATGGTGGGATGCTGCCTGTGTAACAACTGGTTCGCTAATTGTGCACTTCACACACGCTTTGTGAGCTCTGCATGTATGTGAACAGCTTTCAAAATTACTTACCTTCAATGTTACTTCGGGGAAGTAACACAGCTGAGGTGCAGCAACCCGCTCTGCCATGTGAATCAGCTGAGCATATATCGAATGACCTAAGCACCAGAGCTCACTGCAACGGTATTGCCAAAAAGGCTTTAAGAGTTGTAAATCTAATTTTACGAAGCTTCTCCTCTGGTAATACTGATTTGCAAACTCGGGCATTCAAAACCTTTGCTTGACCAATACTTGAATACAGCTGTGCTGCCTGGAATCCACACTGTATATCAGACATAAATACAATTAAGGAAGTCCAGAAGTATTTTACCAGAAGAGTACTACATTCTTCTATTCGCAACAGAATACCCTACAGCACCAGACTTGAGATTCCAGGCTTAGACAACCTTGAACTGCGCCGGCTAAGGTTGGACTTAAGCATAGTACATAAAATCATATGTTACAACATCTTACCAGTTAATGAATATTTCAGCTTTAACCACAACAACACGCGCACGCAACAGATATAAACTTAATGTAAACCACACCAAACTTGATTGCAGGAAGTATGACTTCAGCAACAGAATGGTCAGTGTCTGGGACTCACTACCTGATTCTGTTGTCACTTGCTCAAACCCCACTCCTTTACCTTCAACTAACCTCTATTGACCTCACCTCATTCCTAAGAGGTCCGTAAGGGGCATGCATAAGCGCACAATCGTGCCTACCATCCCTGTCCTATTGTCCCCAATTATTAGTTCCTATTTCTTATATTTAAACTTATATTTAAACTTTTGTTTATTCTTATTTCTACTGTATTGTAAGCTTTTGACAAAATAAATGAATAAATAAAATAAAATAAATAAATAAATAAAAAGATATAGGTGAGTACAGCACAGGGGCGGGTGGGCGGACCCACATGATCATCGGAGCGAACCAGTTTGGAGCCAGCTGATCATCGGAGCTAGGGGTTGCCCAAACTGGTCCAAACCAGCAGAATCCCACCCCTGGGCTGCATTAATGAACAATCGTTCATTCAGTAATTTCTGAAGCACATATTCAGACCTTTCCAGGAGATGGCATATCAATTTGGTATCAAATCTTAATGATCTAAATTTCTCTCTCAGATGATCTGTCCTAAACCTGGCTCTTCAGATCTTCCAATGGTACATCTTAAGCCAGGGGCATTTCAGGAGAGTAGGACTAGTGTTTTTTTAAAAAAAGTGAAGAAGCGATATTATGTAAGTCTCATTCCTTTTCTATCAATGTAAAGTTTAAAAATCCAAAATGAGTCATGGTGGTGTAGTGGTAAGAAAGCAGTATTGCAGGGCAACTCTGCTCACTGCCAGGAGTTTGAACCTGACAGCCTACCATCCTTCCAAGGTTGGTAAAAGGATTCTTGGGGGCAATGTGCTGACTCTGTAAACCACTTAGAGAGTGCTGTAAAGCACTGTGAAGCAGTATATAAGTGTGATGACCTGGGGCATGGCACAAAGGCAACACAGTCAGATAATCAGTAGGAGTCCCTTTATTAGCTCCAACTTTGCCCCCAATGTCCTGGTTACCTTCTGGCTGGAGAAAAACTCTCCCAGGAACAGCCTTTGCCTGCAGAGAATCAAGTCCAAAACGTGGTCAACAAAAATTGTAACTATAAGTCTAATCAAGGCAAAATGACATAATTAGTCTGACAGGACAGGAGCAAGAATTCCAGGTGTGAAGGCATGGCAATAACTCAACACAGTTGGGAAGATGCCAGGAACCCACATAAGCAAAGTCAACACAAGATAAACTCATGTTTGCTCCCAGCAGCTGCCGCACTCAGCATGCATTTCTTTTAAACTCTCTTCCCAGTTGTGTCTAATGAAAGGAATCAGGGCCCTTTCCTCCCCCGTAAGCCATGCAACCCACGTTGCTCTGTTCTCCATTCCTCCCTGCATGCCCTAGGATAAAGAGGGGGTGGGCTTGGGTCTTCCTTTCCCTTGTTCTACCTCTTCCCTGCTCTGCCCAGCCGGACTTTGCCCTTCCCAAGTTTCCTCCACAGCCAACAGAGCCACACTCCCGCTCCCTGTCATCTTCCTCCTCAGATTCAGATTCTGACAGAGTCATGACAATAAGTCTAAGTGCAGAGGTGGTATTCAGCAGGTATTGACCAGTTCTGGAGAACTGGTAGTGGAAATTTTGAGTAGTTCAGAGAACCGGCAAATACCACCTCTGACTGGCCCCACCCCTATTTATTCTCTGTCTCCCATTGAGTCCCAGATGATTGGCTGGGTCTTCTTTTGTTGCCTTACACAGGCGAATGGAGCTGGAAAGCAGGTTTGTGTGGTGGGAAGGGAATGGGATTTTGCAGTAACCTTCCCCCTGGAGTGGGATGGGAATGGAGATTTAGCAGTATCCTTCCCCTGGAGTGGGGCGGGAATGGAAATTTTACAGTATCCTTCCCCTGCCATGCCCACTAAGCCACAGCCACCAAGCCATGCCCACAGAACCAGTAGTAAAAAAATTTGAATCCCACCACTGTCTAAATGCTGTTGCTAAAAAGGTTGTTTTTTACAATACAATGTGACTTTGGCCATTTTATCCTTTTTGACATACACACACTCCACAAATACCACTGTCTTAAACCTTTTGTTATAAACCATTTATAGAAGAAGCCTCTGCTCTGCTGTGAGGAGCATTTAATCAGATTAAAATTGCATTTTGCCTTAGCAGTTTTATGTCTTTAGAAGTTAAATCCTAGAGGTTCAAAGAGTAGGAGGATCCCATTGCTTATTCTGACACTTTTTTCAAAGCTGTCAAATCGGGTGACATCTATTGACTCTTGATGCTAATTTTGCTTCTGTGAACCAGAATTGATACACATTGACTGGGAGGCTGATGCATCAAATATTGCAGCAAGAATGTGATTATCTAATTTGTAAAGGTCAGGCTAGACAAATAGTTGTAGCAGAAAAGAAAATTTGATCATATTTTATGTATACTGGGAAAGACCTCATAAAAGCAGCTTTTAAGGAAATAAAATATTAACTGAGTTTTCTTTTTTACTATTAAGCATTGTTTACCCTTTTTAAGCAACTCAAATCCAGATTATCACTTTTTAAAAGAAAAGTAGCTGTATATTTTCCTTAGCTGATGGGAGGTGGGGAGTGAGTGTTGGCAATCAGAGATTCAATACTCAGGTGAACTGAACCAGGAGTCTGCAGATCCGATATTCAATCTAAGGAAGTATGTTGACTCCCTGGAACAAAAATCAATGGTGTCACTGAAAATCTTACTAAAATAATCAAGCCACAGATTACTTCCCCTTTCTCTTTTGAAGCGAGGGTCTACCTATTTTCCAAAGCACCAGAAGGCAAGACAAGAAACAATGGATAGAAACTAATCAAGGAGAGAACCAATCTTGAACTAAGGAGAAACTTCCTAACAGTGAGAACAATTAACAAGTGCAACAGCTTGCCTTCAGAAGTTGTGGGTGCTCCAACACTGGAGGCTTTCAAGAAGAAACTGGATTTGTCTGAAATGGTGTAGGGTCTTCTGCTTGAGCAGAGAGTTGGATTAGAAGATCTCAAAAGTCCCTTCCAACTCAAAAAGAATAATCAAAAGGAATCAAAAAGAATTGTCAGCAATGTACAATGCCTGTTGTCATTCGTTATTACTTAAAATGGGAAATTTTGTCATGTTTCACTTCAGATCTGCTCTTTTGCAATTGGTCCAATGAGGACTTGCAAATCTTCTGGAAATCCTGTGAAGACCACAATGAGTAAAATTACTACTATCTGACAGCTGCAAAAGGTCATCTGGTTCGTTTAATTTAAATTCCCCTTCCTCCTTTCTTTCTTTCCTTCCAATGCCTCATTAGAATACCTATATGGAGGTAGGGATAATGTATAGATCTGGTTCTTTGTCACTGTGTAGATCAGTGAAGAATGTAAATGTAGTCAGATCACTTGTTCTTCCATCCTTTGGATAATCATAAAGAGGGATATTGTCAGGCCAGAAAAGAAAGGAAAAAGTCATCTGATTGACCCTGTAAAATTAGCTCATATATATTGGAATAATATATTAATTTAAAATGACAAGAAAAATAGCAATATTTTTTTCTGCTATAATACATTTAAGGTACCAGAAGTTTGTTTATGCCTTTGTTGTAAATAAAATCAATTTGAAGTTTCTTTTAAAATAAATAATTTCCCTTGTAAATGTAAAGAAGTCAAATTAATCCTTAGATAACTTGGAGGGGGGGAAAGCACATAATTACCTTCTTTGAGATTTAAGCTCAGATTTAACTACTAAACCATACATCTCTAAGATAGTAAGAATACATGTATCTAAATTTATGTATGTGAATGTTTTCAAACGAATCACTCATTTCAAGTTCAAAATTTGTTAGTGAACTATTTTAGCTACCAATATAGAAAAAAGGATGCAGGCTTAGGCAAACCTTGTATTCTTTTATATGTACATTTCATCATTATAAAATATTCCAGTGAAAATTGGTAAAACAGTGAAAAGGTATTGATGGGAAAGGTGTTTCAAGTAAAACTGACATCTTGATGGAAACCAGGTATTTCTTGTCTTGAATTGGCCAGGTCAAACTATTTTATCTTTTTCTTCTGAAAACACAACTGAATTATAGAGAGGAAAAATAATACTTCAGACATCTGATGAGGTTCATTACACTATTATTATAAATGAAAAATATAGCAAGCTTCTTCACGGAGATTGCAGGTAATGAAAAAAAATTGACAACATCTAACTAGCAATAATTGTTTTGTGTGTCTTGTCTGGTTACTAGCAGATTAAATTTAGATGGTGCTTGAGATTCCACTCATTTTTTTTTAAACCACTGAGTGTACATTTCCCAAATCATGTCAAGAAAGTAATGTAGCAATAAGCGAGTCTTATTTAGAGACAGTAGTGTTTAAAGTTTTGAGTTTAGGCAAAGGAGAATCAGGTTTTAGTTACCACTGTATGACTTTTAGCCAACCTATCCTACCTACCTCTTAGAGCATGGGTGTCAAACTCGATCATGTCACATGACGTATTGCGACATATCATCATGTTTTTTACCTTTGCAAAACCAGGGTGGGCATAGCCTGTGTGTAACGCATCTGGCCCGCAGGCTGCCAGTTTGACACCCTTGTCTTAGAGAGAGGTTGATGTGAAAATAAAATTGGGAGAAATACCATGAAACACCATCTTGAACTCTCAGGGGTCATATGAATGTAATAAAATATATAGCTGATTTAGGCTAATTTCCTTTTATTTAGGCAGAAATCAACACTACTATATTCTTGCTGCATTCTGCAAGAAATTCACAAGTGAATTCTTTTTCATATTATATTTTTCCAAGCATATGTATATACATTTTGAAGTGTGTATTTTTACACCAACTCTTTCTGTCCATGTAATCAGGATAACCTAATCTGCTGATCCCCTGAAGCTTATCTTCATCTGCCACAACATAGCTTGATAGCAATAGCGCTTAGACTTATATACTGCTTTATAGTGCTTTACAGCCCTCTCTAAGCAGTTTACAAAGTCAGCATATTGCCCCAACTACTTGAGTACTCATTTTACCCACCTCGGAAGGATGGAAGGCTGATTCAGCCTTGAGCCAGTCAGGATTGAACTCCTGGCAGTGAGCGGGATTAACCTGCAATACTGCTTTCTAACCACCATGGCTCCAAAACTCATTACTGACATGAGGAATAGCCATTTTAAAACCTTCCTAACCACCATTAAGATAATTATTTCCTGCAGATAAAAAAGAAACTCAAAAAAAGTAAGTTCCATGATGGCTACAGGTAAACTTTGACTTATGACCTCAACTGAGCCCTGTTAAGTGAGACATTTGTTAAGTGAATTTTGCTTTATTTTATGACTTCACTTGCTGCAGTTGTTAAGTTAATCACTGCAGTTGATAAGTTAGTCAAATAGTTAAGTGAATTTGGTTTTCCCATTGACTTTGCTTGTCAGCAGGTCACAAAAGGGGATCATGAGACCCCAAGACACTGCAATGTCATAAATATGAGTTAATTACCCAGCATCCAAATTTTGATCATTTGACCATGGGGATGTTGCAACGGTCGTAAGTGTAAAAATGATCATAAGTTACATTTTCAGTGCTGTTGTAACTTCGAACTGTTAAAATCGAGGATTATCTGTACATGTCTCTTTCAGTTTCTTTTTATCTTCCAGCTTCTGTTGCCTGAGCCTATCAATTCATTAGACCTAATGGTAAAATTTCCTTTAATTCCACCTTTCCTTCATTGTGCTTTTTATAATTCTTCTGTGAAGTAAGATTAAGCTTATTTTAAGAGATAGTGGTTGGTCAATGATCACCTAGCTGTTTCTTGACTAAATGGGTGTGAATCTGGCTTTCTTCGGCTTTAGGAACCATCTCTGATCTCATATTACATCATGAATAGGATTAGCAATCGTATTTGTGCCAAGTCCTCATAATACTGTCTTTGTCTCCTGCCCAGACCACAGCTGAGGTAACTTAAAGTTTTCTTTTGCATTTCCAATATTAAGTAGTACTTTCCTCTTCCCCCATTGTCTGACTGACTTCATTGATGATATGGTTGATGATTTATGCATTTATGTCCTAAGAAAGTGTTTTTCAAACTTGGCAACTTTAATGTTTCATTTCCCCCTGCTGGCTGGGGAATTCTGGGAGTTGTAGTCCATTCATCTTATACTAAGTCTGCTTTACTAAGTCCGCATTTTACAAAGTCTGCATTACTATTACTATTACTCCTCTCATCCTTCCTTTCACCCATCTTCTCCCACTTATGACTCTATGACTATAACCTTCTTGCTTGTATCCTGACGATTTTTATTGACTGTTTCCTAGTATGATTTGATTGCTTATTGTAGCCTATGACTATTATTAAGTGTTGTATCTTATGATTCTCGACTCTTGATGAATTACACTTGGCCAATAAAGAATTCTATTCTATTCTATTCTATTCTATTCTATTCTATTCTATTCTATTCTATTCTATTCTATTCTATTATCTTAAAGTTACCAAACTTGAAAAATACTGGTAGGAGCTGCCCAGCACCTACTGACCACTTTAAACAGGTGCAGGAACACACCCTTCCCTTTGGTCCCCATGTATTCTACTCCATTGCCCGTTCACTCTTGGCTTCAGAAAAAAGCTTACTAGCCAGTCCAAGAACTGGTCAGTGGTCTTACAAAGAGAAACCAAGCCCCAGTTTAGATGTATAAATCTTCACTACTGTCATTCATCCAGTTTGGTCCTTGGTCAAAACTGGTTTCTGGGCATTGCCCAACAGTTACATGGGTAAGTAAATGTGCTGATGTATTTGAAAAAAATCTCTTTCTTCCTGCTTTTTCCTTCCAGCATGCATCATAACCCCAACATAAAAAGACTGCCATGTGGGATAATAATATTCTATCTTTATCTACTTGATTTCTATGAGGGATTTTGAATTGCACCACAGAAGGAGTAGACATTGTAACTGATTGCATGATTACTCTGTAGAGGAAAGAGACAGATAACAGAAACCAAGCTGTTGTCTTTGTTTGTTGTGAATGGTGCTTGCATTAGTAGAAAAGGTTGGATTCGATTCTCCTTAGAAAGATAGAAACTCCTCAATGAAATCACCCCATTTTTTTAATCAGATGCCATTGTCAAGCCTGAATTTAGTTTCGTGGTGGAATCATATGAATTCAGTTTGACACACTTGAGAAATGGAGTTTTATGATGATTGCATTACTTGGTATATTCTGGCTATAAAGGTCATGCTATAATTTAAATTGTCATTGTTAGCCTTATGTAACATTTTGGGGGATGTATATCCAATGGAAGAGAATATATATCCTACAACTTTGCTGAAGTTTGGAGCTGTTTTACATTCCTTTGGCCAGGAACTCCGTTATCACTCTAGATGTGCATGCCAATAAACGCTACTTTGTTAAATTTATTTCCATAGTGTCAGGCTCGCGATGGAACTTTTACTGCCCAACA
Organism: Notechis scutatus; assembly: GCF_049901735.1. NCBI lineage: Eukaryota > Metazoa > Chordata > Lepidosauria > Squamata > Elapidae > Notechis > Notechis scutatus. Next base: position 18,509,803 of record NC_142011.1, on the reverse strand, counting down.
CTTTACCGGTCGCTGTGTGGCATGCTGCCCCAACGCTCTGCCCTGTTAGCCAATCATCTTGCCATGTGTGCATGAGCATGGCAGCAGCCGAAAACTTGGTTGGAATAGGAAGTGTCCATCCCAGCTGAAAAGAAACTATGATTTATGTCATGGCTGTGAAGAGCTGCATGGAAGACTCTCAGCTGTTTGGCAGTTCCGTTTTGACAGCCTACGATTGTTTATACATAGACAGACTTTGTGATCGGGCTAAGAGGGGAAAGGAAAGGGTGGTTGTCTGTTTATCTGGACAGATAGTGAGTGTGACATTTCTGGTGTTAGATTTAATACATGGTGTTGGGTGGTGCACGGATGGGGTTGTTTAGGCATAAGTAGTTGTGGGGTGGAGGCGTGGGGGAAGAAGGGCAGATGTAGGTTGAAGGGATGGGGGCTGTCCAGCAGCTATATTAAACACTGAGGGGCAGTAGCTCTCAGCATTATCTTTACTTAGAATTGTTCCAGTGATGCTTTTTGATGATTATTGTGTGAGTGACTGAAGAAATAAACCTGGATTACTACATCTTTGAATTGTGAGTACCATGGTTTGTCCATGTAAACTCTTCAACTACCCAATGAAGCTGACACATAGGCTTTGGCTCCTGGTTTAAGTGAGCACAACCATACTCTTCCTGTAGCTTCTCCATCCCATCTTACTGATATTCCCTCACCCCACTGTTCTTTGTCTCTCTTTTTTCACATGAGCTCTTTTCCCAATCCTAGCTCCACCACTCCAAAGAAAAGGCAGATAATACAGTATACAGAGAAAATAGCTGGCTCATCTAGTGGTTTTAACAGAATAGAATAACAGAATAACAATGTTGGAAGACATCTTGGAGGTCTTCTAGTCCAATCCCCCCCCCCCACACACACACAAAGAAGATCCCATACAATTCAGATAAATGGTTGTTACAATCTCTTCTGGAGGAAAGCTATTCCACTGGTTAATTGTTGTCACTGTCAGGAAATTTCTCCTTACTTCTAGGTTGGTTCTTCTTACTTCTAGGTTGGTTCTCGCCTTGATTACTTTCCATCCATTGCTTCTTCAGGTGCTTTGGAGAATAGATTGATCCCAGGGATGGGATTCTACTGGTTTGGACCAGTTTGGGCAAACCGGTAGTGCCAGTTCTGGTGATCATTTTGCCCTGCCCACCTGCCCCTGCTCTTTCCTGTGCTTTATTTCCTTGTTTTGGAGCACAGCTGATTCGCGCTGCAGAGCGGTTTTGCTGCACCTCAGCTGCAGCAGAAGGTAAGTATTATAGCTAAAAATGTTTTTTTTCCCCCCAATGGCGAGAACACAAGTGATCACCAAACTGGTTGTTACACCAGTTGAATCATTCTACTGGTTGATCCCCTCTTCCTTGCGCCAGTTCTAAGTTCTAGGAGACTTGAAAAGTGTTCACCTTTTAAGTGTAACCAGCCATAAGGCCCTGATTCCAATCAATAGCCTCCTGCCATCAGTCTGACTCTTTGATCCAAGTCTTATAACCATTCACTCATTCTGGAGAAAGAATTAAATAAATTGTTTGACAGAGTATTGTTTTGGTTGGAATATTGACAGGGGGACAGGAAGTCGAAGTCTAGCTGTCTGTCAAAACATGTCTTCTCCTGAGCACCAACCATAACATGGAGAATAGTTGGTGGATATTTTCCTGTCAGTCAATGACATTTGGTGGAATGACAAAATTACCCAGGGCAATCTATATATCACTTTCATTAACTTCTCCTGCATTAAATCAATCAGCTTCCTAATTCCTATGGTAAGAATATGGATCTATAATGAAGGCACAGAAATTCTATCAACATAATTTTCTATTGGAGCTCTGCCCTTAAACGCAGGGCATTTACCTTCCATTGTACGATAGCAACTTTTAGTTGCTTCCTGGCTATTTTTCCTTAAATTTATAATATTAGTGCCACATGTAGGGCATAATAAATATGAAATGATATGACCGTCACATAGAGAAAATAGTTAAGAGTGTTTCCCTTAGACAGGGCTGTCAAACTTTTGGCACACAAGCCCGATGTGTCTGTGTTGGCCACACTTACATCCGGTTTAGTGAAAGTTATGATACATCACAAGATACCACTGTGATGCCGCAAGTTTGACACCCCTGCCTTAGACCCTTCCTCCCTCCCTCCTTTCATCCCTCCCTCCCTTTCTTCCTGAAATTGCGCCAATAGATGTCCATCAGAAGCAGGGGTGGGCTGCTGGGGGTTCACAGGAGGTTCAGGAGAGCCCCTAGCTAAGATTCTGTGCAGTTCGGAGAACCCCCAAATCCCATTCCAGGCTGGCCCTGCCCACCCCTCCCCTCCCCTCCCAGGGGTCCCCATGCAGCCTGTTTTGGATGCAGGTAAGCATGGAGGCTCAGAGAGGGTGAAAAACGGGCCTCCTGGAAACTCGGGAAGGCCAGAAATGGGCCTGTTTCTGGCTTCCAGGGAGTCTCTGGAGACCGGGAACAATGTTTTCGCCCTCCTGGAGGCTTGAGGAAAGCCTCCGGAGGCCGGGGAGGGGAAAAAATGTCTCCCTCCCACCATGGTGCAGGAGGCTGACTAGACCAGGCCCTCCATGGCTACGCCCACCCAGCAACCAAGCAAAGAACCTTTTGCTAATATTTTTGAAGCTCATTCCTGATCAGAACATACTACAAGTATTCAAAGGAAAGTGACTGCATCCAAAAGTTTCTCCCTTCCCTTGTTTCCCCGCCACTTATGTATAAGGGAAAGTGATTCATGTTCACAAAGTCCTGTGGATTATTACCATGTGTTAAACTGTGATTTGCAAACACAAGCTGTTTCTAAACAAAAACAAAATGGCAAAACCAGATGGTTTTAAGGTTCAGTGTAGTTTTCTGGAAGGCAAGTATTTGGGATTTTTTCCCCTCCCTTTCCACCTGGCAAGTCCCATATGTAAACAACATGGTTCATATGCCTCCCCCCCCTTTTTTTAAAATGACATGTATGACAGAACTCAATATCTAAGCTAAAAAAAGGCATATTTCCTTTAATAAATAAAATGGAGCTCTGACAGGCATCTGAGAGTGATCAGGCCTGCTACCCTTTTTTTGTTTTTGTTTCTTGCTCAGAAAGCTATAATCTCAGTGAAAAAAAAACTTAATTTATCTATAAATCAATGATAGGAGAAGTTTGGTACAATGGTTAAAGGCACTGGGCTAGAGATCAGGTCACTGGTGCCTTTAGGCCAATCCCACTCATTCTCAGCCCTAGGAAGGAACAAGTAATAGCAAATTACTGAAATCTTACCAAGAAAACTGCACATATAGGACCATGTGGTCCCGAAGGAGTCACTGTTGATTAGAAGACATGCACAAATATATACACATGCACAAATAGAGAACATGGTTTTAAGAAGGATGGAGCTTGCCATGTTTTCATCTTAGTGTCAGAATGTTTATGGAGATATTCACTCATACAGGTCATGGTTGTCCCAAACATGTTTTTTCAAGAGGCACTTCTCATCCAAGAATCTTCTTCAGCTCTGAATAAAGAAACTTCTTGGGTGAGAAGTGAAAGGTCTTCAGAAAAAAAAACCAGAAAGTCCAGTTGCGTCTTGAAAAAGCATTTTTGGGACTTGGTGTCAGAACTTCCACCTCACGTCTGCTTTCTGCAATCACCTCAGTTTCAATCTGCCATGAGCCCTTAGGGGAAGAGGGAGTGCCGAAGGGGGAAAGTGAAAGCTAAAGAAAGTGAAAGCTAAGAGAGTGTGAGTGCCTGGCCGAGACAGCATCCCAAGGTCACTCCGTGATGAGAAGTATACAGCTGCAAGCCAATCTGTGATCAGAGTGGCCATTTCCAAATCATCTTATTCAAAAATGATTGGACAGTGGGGGAACATCCATGGGAAGGGCCTAAGCAGGGAGAGAGTTTTGGCATGTGAACTCCAGTTCTAGCTTGTCTTTACTGTATTGTCTTGCTTGTCCTTTAGTAAAGTATACCTTTCTCATTAAGCGGAGTCAAGGATTCCACTTAATGTTCTTTTTTAAGGGCTCTCACTGATTCCAGACTGATACTTAGACAAGGCAATCAAAGAAGCCTGAGGATAATACTTCAAAAGAAGAAAAAGAGTCAGTCTATATAGAGTCAGTATAACCTACTAGGACAAATACATTGTCTAGGCTGCAAAGACCTCAACAAGTCAGTGATTATGACCTAAATTCCTTAATTGTAATACTAATAATTTTTATTATGAAGTTTTCACTGTGTTTGGCATTTTTATCCACCTATTGAGTCTTTACCAAGAACCTGGGATATCCATATGTATTAGGTGTCAATGGGTATATATTATTACTATGAGACACAAACATGTGAAATTATAGTTGTCAGTTCTTTGACTCTAGCATTCATAAATATCAAGTTCTTCCTATGAACCTAGGATGCCATAATGTGTCTTTGTAGTATATGTGGATCCAAGCAATGTGGCCTTTTGTAATTGACAGATGGAAATGTTGTTAATGTACAAATTTGCTGTCCAAGAATTTTTGGTAAGGTACCACTAAAGTAGGCAAGTTGTGCAAATGCAACTAATAACAAACATGGTCAGTGTATCCACACCTGATCCCTTTTCTATTTGATGTGTATGCAGAGGCAAGAAAAATGGCAAGAGTTTCTATGTGCTGCAGAAACAATTTACGAATTAATTTATTGCCTTTATTTATGTACATAACATTCTATCTTTCCATTAATAGATAGCATCAAAGTAGCTAATAAACAATCTAAAACATATAATTAAAAGACAATTAAAGCACAAAATGTTGTGCTTCATGTACATAATTATCCTCAATTATCACCTAAACATTCACTTACATTTCAATTTTTTTCCTGCATCCGAATAACTATATTGTTTTGCCAGTGTAAGGGAACAAGTAGATATAACCTGAGAGCTACTATTGAGCAGATTGATATATCTGGTAGATAATACTTTAAAAGGACTTAATAATGACCAAAGACACTCATAACTGGAGTTATCTGTTTGTATATATTCAAATAGCCTGGTTCCATGTCATTTAAAAATAAAAGACACAACTAACACACACATAACTGTGTCCAGAGATCTGTATCAGGAAAAGGTTGAGCAAGAGAAGTTCCGCCCTCAAGGAAATTTTGAATGCTTTTCAAAAATAGACTCATGTGGAATATATATTACAAATAAGGTGTATATATCATAGATAGTCTCAAAGGTGCTTTTTCCAAGATGCAATTGGACTTTTTTTTCTTTGAAGATGTTTCACTTCTCATCCAAGAAGCTTCTTCAACTCCTTTTCTTCAGCTGAAGAAGCTTCTTGGATAAGAAGCAAAACATCTTCAAAGAAAATCTAGAAAGCCCAGTTGCCTCTTGAAAAAGCACCTTTGGGACAGCCATGACCTGGGTGACTGAGAATCTCCATAGACATATATCATAGATACGAAAAAACACCCCCCAACGGGCCGGGCAGGGCAGGGGGGGAAGGGCCCCCGGCGGGCCTGCTTTGGGTCTGCTTTCGGGCTGGGCGGGTCTTCCCCCTCCCCCTTGTTCCGGGCAGTTGGCTTTCAGGGGGGGTGGGGGGCTCCGGGGTGGCGGGTGTTCAGGGGGGGGGGGGGTCGTGCTCAGCTGGTCCTCCAGCTCCGTCCGCCCCTGGCGGTGTGGATCTTTGCTGGGGGGGGGCAGGGCACCCCCCTCCCCCCGCGGGCCCCCCGGGTGGGGGGGGGGGGGGGGGGAGGCCCGCGGGTCCCTCCGGGGGCCGGCGGGGCCTGAGCGGGGCCCCCCCCCGCCCCACGGGTGCCCGGGGGGGGGGGGGGGGGCGGGAGCCCCGGCGGCGGGGGGGGGGTGGGGGGGGGGGGGGGGGGGGAGGGGGGGGGGGGGGGGCAGATGTTTTATTTTTTCACTTCCTAGCTTAGCCCACAGCTCTGTGATTTCCTGTTGAACACCCTTCCAAAGACTATCAAAGACTGACTTTCCTTAATTTGATCAATGGAGGTCAGGCATGTAGGTCACTCATTTATTATAGCAGACAAATAGGTTGCAATTAAGTCATGCTTCATATTTATATGGCGGCATAGTATAACCCATGAACGTACACTGCATTTTAAAAGGTTTCATAATTATGAATCCTTGGCGTGAATGCTTCAGTGGGCAAGGCCTATTCTTGTGACTTATGTGAATCCTTTCCCTTTTTTGCATATTAAGCAAAATATCTCACCATCTCCTGCAATCTAACCTTTATCCTGCATTTCCAAAATCTGATGAATATCTTCCTAGGATTAGTTTAGCCAATTCATTCTGATTTGTGGAAGCCGTTTATTTAACTGACAAGCTGAATTGAGACCAGGCATGCTTTCTGGAGAAAGGAACTTTTGCCTGGCCCCTGGAAGAGATCTCACTGGAACCTTAGTACTAGCTTATCTTGGGCAGTGATGACATCTCTACTACCACTGTTCCTCTAAGTCTAATGCAGGCTTCTATAGAATAGTCCAGGCATGGTGTTCTGTCCTCACTACACGTTAGTCTCTGTGCAGCTAAATCCACCTATCCTCCAATAAAACAGACCATGTGTATGGATCTGAATGTTTTATTGAAAAAACAGGATATGGTGAAACTGGGGAAAATAGGAATACATACAATGAGAATCAAATACAATATAGATAGCATTGAGTTACTGCTGAACATAACAATTAATAAATACAAGCAATTTAAATCTCACCAGTGGTGCTCTGTGTGTGGGATATGGGTATGTCCTTAGATGACCATGTGCCATAGATTAAGACGGATTCCTCTTTGTGCTTCTGCCAAATTCTAGAGGAAATGGAGTTTGGCTTCCCAGTTTGCAGTTGTTTGAAAGTGTGGGCTGGTGGGTAAAATGGGTTGGGTCAGCTTCAAACAATATATTTGGTATTTGTCTCTCCGGCCACTAGATGGAGCTAGAGAGCAACAAAGTATATAAAAGTTATATGCTGGGGCATGACATATGGGGTCCTCAAGAAGGAGAGTCCAGGCTAGCTTAATAGCTGGGGATACTATAGTTGTATAGAGTGCAGTATCAGAAGCAACATAATGTCCAATTGGCGTACATCAAACCAACTGAGTCCTGACTCTTCGTCACAAGCTTTGTGGGTGAAACTCAGCAGCTATTTGTCAGCTACTATGTCAGTTCTGAATGACCACAGGAATCAGGGGGGCTGCCTATTTTAGATAAAATCATTAATTAATGTTCCTTGCCATGCCATCTTTATCAGAAACCCCCCCCACACACACACAATTTTGACTAATAGGTTTATAAACAAGTTCAACCCTTTGTTTATGACAGAAGCATCTGTTTTCTTTTCCATTCTTAAACCAATAATTAAAATGATGGGAAAAGAAAGAAAGAAGTGGCACGTTGTGGCTACAGTAATGCCATTTAATAATCAAATATTAATGATCTTCTAAATGTTACTGTGTTGTTAAATTAAACTGTTGTCAGGGATTGGCAGTACAAACAACTCTTCTCCCCTAAAAGAAAGAGCACTAAATCAAACATTTGACCATTTAACAGCCATTTCATAGTCTCTTTTGTCATTCTGAATTTCTCCTGCTAGAAGATTATTCTTGATTATTTGAGGGTGGGGTGGTGGTGGATTGAGAAATGGACTCAGTATAAAGAAGGAAGAAAATGCTTTTCTCTGACAAGGAGTATTATATGCTCCAATTATGAAATTATTGGAGTCAAGTATTCACAAATTGCATTGCATGATGTTGTTTAACTTGCTTTGCTAACCTTCCATTTGTACAAAGGCATCCTTAATTATCCCCCTGAGTGTCAGTTTTCTCTTTGGAACACCGTGTTTTAAACATTCAGCATTAAAATTCTGAAATTATTGCAACCTATACCAACTGCATTTCTCTATCTGCCCTAATTTAGCTAACTGGTTCTTACAAGTCTGACAAAAAACCCAGCTGTTATGGAATGCTATTGTATTGTATTCCATGATTTCTTTTTGTTTGTTGGTTAAAATATTTGATATATTCTTTTGTACACAACTTGCTCGGTGTTATGTAAATTACATGAAAGGATATTATGCTCAATGATTCTGCCTTGTTGAGATAGTGGTAATATTTCACCCTCTTTATGTAGAAGTGGAACATGCACAGTTTAATTGGAGGAGAATCTCTTCATTTAACCATGGTGGCAGTAAAATAACTTCCTCTGGGGGAAAAAAAGCTGTTTTCAAAAGCATGATTTATGCAACTTGTCATTCAGAGCTTATGTGTTAGAAGTGCTTAACTCACTTCTGTCAATATTTTCAATTAGGAATCAACAAAATTAGAATCCTTAGCAGATTTGACTCCTTGAGAAATAGCTGTTCATCAAGATGCTGAAATGCTGTTGGGAGACCTACAAATTAAATAAACAAGCAAATAAATAGTGTGATGCTGAGAGTTCTGACCGAGGATAAAATTGAGGGTTAAAACAATCAGAGGAAAACAGAGGGATTTATTAATAATAATAATACTTTACTATCATCGTACGTATATACACAGTATACACATATTACTATTTACAAGGCAAAGGATTGGGTTCCTTAGCATCTCCCAAGAATGATTGAGGTATAATTGTTGCCCCCATATAATCCTTTTCTGCAATCTACACCAGCCAGCCCTTTTTGAAGATTGGTGTTTTTAGAGGCTAGACTGGGTCAGGGTTGAAGGAGCATCTCAAGGGCTGTGAGGATTATTGTTTTATCTGATGGATAAAATTGCTCAGATCCATTTTGAACTAGAGCAACTCCCTCTAATATGGCTGGTCTTGCTCTATTAACTGGAAAAGTTTGAGCATGTAAATCTTGAGGAAGTAGACAGGTTGTTAGCATGACCAGCTGTGTGTTAGATTCATGTCCCTCTTGACTGATCAAACCTCCCAGGAGCAATGAATGGTTGCATCCAAATGGTAGTCAATTTGTCTTTGGTAGAAGGGATAGTTCCACCTGACTTTAAGGAGATGCATTCTCTTCTCAAGAAGCCATCACTGGACCAGTGGTAGGATTCAATCTTTTTTTACTACCAGTTCTGTGGGTGTGGTTTGGTGGGCATGGCAGGGGAAGGATACTGTAAAATCTCTAGTCAGAGGTGGTATTTGCTGGTTCTCTGAACTACTCAGAATTTCCGCTACCATTTCTCCAGAACTGAACAGAACCTGCTGAATACCACGTCTGCACTAGACCCAATATTGTTAGATAATTTCTGCCCAGACTCCAACCCTTTGTTTTTAGGAGAAGCCTATGGGAAAAAGTGATTGGATAAAGGGCTTTGGGAAATTAGAATTACCTGGAACTTTTTTAGTCAAATTTAATGCTGGGATATAGTATTGAGGCAGCATTTGATCCCACTAGTGCATAACCTCCGGATGGACCAGGATAAGAAGGATATCAATATCCTAGACTTTCTTGTCTATCAGAAGCTTTTGATACCATCAATCATTGCATCCTTCTAGACTGGCTTTGGGACTGGAGATAAAAGACACTGTTCTTCATTAGTTGTCCTTTCTTTGAACTTAGTTCTAGTCAGTGTTGGTGGGGGGAATGAATGAGTTTTTGAGGGCTTGATGATTTCTCTGTTCTTACTTTACATTTGCATTATTTTATTGGCTTTTGTTATTCAATGACATGGAGTCAGGTATCATCAATATTCTGATAACACTCTGTTATATATGTCAGTTGCTGTCTGAGCAAGCAATGCCATCAAAGTCCTGTTGTGGTGTTTGGAATGTGTTGAGGTATGGATAGGAATAGACAGATGTAGCTCAGCAAGATTGTATGGCTGTGGATTCAAGAATTTCCTATTCTGGAGTTTTCAAAAGAGAACACTTATGCATAATTTAGGAATATCCTTAGATTTGCTTAAAGAGGTGACAGCTGTGGCTAAAAGGATCTTTCCATAAGTTCATCATATGCACCAAATGGATCAATTTCTGAGTTGAAATATTCTGACAGTCACTCATACCTTAATCCTCCCACCCCCCCAGATTATAGCAATATGTTCTACCTGGGATTGCTCTCTAATGGCATTCAAAACTATTGGTCCAGAATGTAGCAGCTTGAGTATTACTGCTTGTATACCTACCACCCAGAGTTGTTATAGCAGGGGTATCAAACTGGCAGCCCATGGGCTGGATGCATCACACACTTCCCACGCTTGGTTGAGTGAAGGAAAAAAGGTTTTGATATATCACGTGATGATGCAAGTTTGACACTCCTGTGTATAGCTTTGAAATGACACTGAATAAGTGGTCATTAACTGAAGACTGCCTGTAATCTCTTACAAAGATGTATTTTTCATGAACAAAGAGGTATCATGAGAGTAGAAATTTTGATAATTTCCCTAATGTGGTGGTATATTTTTATTAATATTCTGTTGAGTAGCATTGGTTGAGTGAAGGACGCTTGGTTGAGTGAAGGCAAAAAGGTTTTGATATATCACGTGATGATGCAAGTTTGACACTCCTGTGTTATAGCTTTGAAATGACACTGAATAAGTGGTCATTAACTGAAGAATGCCTGTAATCTCTTACAAAGATGTATTTTTCTTGAACAAAGAGGCAACATGAGAGTAGAAATTTTGATAATTTCCTTAATGTGGTGGTATATTTTTATTAATATTCTGTTGAGTAGCATTCTATTGTTAATTTGTCCAGGTTTCCCCCTCAAATATCACTGAGATTGCTTGTACAACAGAGAAAATGTGTCATAGCAGAGAAAATAACACCTACTAGATGGGTAATCCAATCACTTGTGAGTAGATGGCAACACTGCCATCCCAAGATATCATGACCTGCGAATATTTCCTTACTGTATCTGTCTTACTGGTGTCACATCAGCAGATCAAGTTTTGTGGGGTCAGAAAGTTACTCCAGACAGCAGTGATTAAAGGCAGCACAATAAATCAAGAAGACAGAGAATAGGGAGGATTCCTATCTTCATCTTAGGTAGTGTGAATGAAATCTTAATTATACAGTTGTGCGCTAAGTTTGCATCTGAACAGCTGGGATGAAGTTCATTATGGTACACAAATTGTATTGGGTTTGATAACTGCAATTGTGCTAAATTATTAAAGGCAATAATGAACCTTCAGAGAGAATAATAAATGTTGATGAGACTACTGAGAGGAAGGAGAAGACATTATATTTAACATCTGCACTTATCATCAAGTGGCTTGCATACTTACATACTGGCACTTATATCAAGGGGGACTCTGTTCCTGTTCTTCTAACAACCCTGAGCAGTTTTGTCCTCTTTGATGGATCACGAGTTCAGAAGAAATATCATTTTAAAAGCAAATGCTACTTGGTTTCCCATGATTTAATTATGTTTATTTTCAATTTATGTATTAAAATAGCCTATGGGTATGTCTGTCAATCAATCAATCAATCAATCAATCAACCAATCAATCAAATTTTGGCTATTTTTTGGAATGTTCTAGAGAAGAGGATCTAAGTTTATATGTTTAGTGAGCGCTTACCACAGTGTTGGTGAATCTTTTTGGCACTGAGTGCTGAAACAGGAGTGAATGCATGCAGGGGAATGCTGGAAACCAGAAGAGCAGCTACCTGACATGCATGAACATGCTGGGAAGTTGAGCTTCCCATCAGCCACCTGGTCTTCTGGTTTCTTGCATGCATGCACGTGCAAAGACCTACTGATTGGCTTGCATGCATGTACTGGAAACCAGAAGAGCAACGGGTGATGGCTGGCATGCCCGGAAAGATGGCTCTTTGTGCCACTGTTGGCATGCATGCCATTGGTTTGCCATCACGGCCCTACCATAATCCACCCATGGACCATTCGAAATAAATATCCAAAGGTCAACCATCGGTGAGAATAATACAGATCACAGCATCTATCCTCAGCATGCACATCTTATACAATATCCAGGGAAGCAGGAGGTGGTACCACATCAATATAACAAGAACCAGATAATGTGTCAATAACAGAGAAAATAACACCTACTAGAAGGGGAATCCAATCACATGCAAGCCTAGTAGAACAGGATGCAACTAACCAACAATCCCCACTCTTCAAGATCATATCACTGGAAAAAATATTTAGACAATTAATAAAATATTCACTGTGGTGGTACTATTGGCTGAAGAAGAGGAGGCCCCATAGGAAAGTTAAAAAACATTCCAGCCTAGACTCCATGAGTGGAGGAGGGAGCATTTGAAATTAAGGAGTTTTAGGAGTATACCTGTCCTTTTCCAAGAGGTTGCATATAGACTGGTGAAGTTCTTGTACACTGGTGTTCATTAATAAAGAAGCCACTTTAATCATTTCTCAGAACTCTTCTGATTGTTCATGCCAAGCAATGAAAAACTAGGTTCAGAGAACTCCTATAACCCAATTTTTCGATCCTGAGCTATATTCCCTCTTTTTGTGGAGTATTATCTCATCAGTCTTGATGAGTTTTTGCAGTTTTCTGGGCAACATTTTCAGAATTTGTTTGCCCTGCCTTCTTCCTAGGGTTGACAGACATTGATTAGCCCAAAATCACCCAGTTGATGTTATGCCTAAGGCAGAACTAGAATTCAAGTTTGTCTACTCCTGATTAATCACTAGACCAAACTGGCTTTCTTTTATTCTCTACCAGCACAATATATGATAAAAAAAAATAGATACAATACTTTTACTTGTTTAAATCTTAGTCACCATAACACAGTAATTGAGATCCAAGATGTGATTGTTAAGTTCAGACTGATTCCTACAAAGCAGGTAAGTCAGGGGAAAACCTTTTTGCTCTGCCCTGCAGTCACTACATAAGATACTCCTTTTCAAGGTGCATACCATGAGAAGGAGTACCTTGCGTAGTGACTGCAGGGCAGAGCAAACAGGGTTTTCCCTAACTTACCTGCTTTGTAGAAATCAGTCTGAACTTGTGAATTGGTTACTAAATCGACTAGTTTCAAAATACGGTTGGATCATTTCATGGAAGTCATGAGAGTCAGTGATGATAAGCCTTGATGACAGCCTCTGATGAGAAATTAGTGGATTTCCTTGTGCAATTGGGTGGCCACTGTGAAAACAGACTTCTAAATTAGGTGAGCTGGGGATCCAACCCAGGACACTAATGGTGGTAGAGTACTAAAGGCAATTTCTGCCCACGGCCTGGAGTTCAATCCTGATGGGGCTCAAGGTTGCTTCAGTCTTCCATGCTTCCTAGGTTGGTAAAATAAGGACCCATATTGCAGGGGGGGGGGATACACTGACACTACAAACTACCCAGAGACTGCTGTAAAGCACTATGGGACAAAACATAAGTTTAAGTGGTATTGCTACTACTTATATTTTCATGTTATTCTCTTAAGGGCATATGACATCACTGCAAGGTGAGGTTTGTGCAGTGATGCTCATACACCATGAAAGCACATCCTGTTCCCTGCTTGGTGGCAAAAAAAAAAAAGGCCAGTTGGACCAGTCTGCTTCTTTTCTGCTAGTAATGGCCAATTACTGGCTGAGACCAGGATAGATGAAGCATAGAGCTGTTTTTTTATCTGCAAGGAATAGATAAAGTGTGCTTATACTTTCATACCTTGCCACACTGTCCTTGGAATTTTTTAAAGAAAATAATTTTGGGGGAATTAAATGATTCCACTTCACTAGTTATAGTGCAGAAACCCTAGTTAAGTCACAAGTGAAAGAGTGAAAAAATATTAATTTGGCTTCCAGGGAATTTGAAAAACAGGACAATATGAAAGGGATTTGGAAAAAAAATGAATAACATTTGTTTTAATCCCAAAGATGGTACTGGTATCTATTGTATTTTTTAAAAAAGAACACCCCTCTTATTGCCACATTATCTCGATTGTGAATAGCATGTGTCATTCACAGTTTGCCAGCCTACATTCCAGAGAAGGAAAAACTAGAATTCACATCTTCACAAGATAGAGGTGATCATTGTTTATCATTCACAGAGAGATGTTGCAGTCCTTCCTTTCATTCCAGGGTCAGAAAACTCCTCTGGTCCTTCTAAACATCAAGATACAAATTGCTGAACAGAAACTAATAAAAGAGGGGATTAAGATTTTGACCAAAGATTAAAGGATGGAATATTTGGGGGAGAGGGGGAAGAAAGTCCATATAAAATACAATAGGGATATTTATCAGGAAAAAAAAAACAGATTTTGCTAGAAATATATAATTTTCACTTTTTTATTATTACATTTAAATTTGCTGCCCATCTTACAATCCAAAGTCACTCTGGGAAGCTTACAACACAGTCAAAATATAAACATAAGATCAATTTAAAATTCCATGAATTAAATATAGGCTGAAAATCCAAAGAATTGAACCGAGAGGCGATGCTTTTGCTATCACTGCACCGATCACTTCTGGTAGCCACTTTCAGCCTAGAGCACACCCATCAGGGCCCTAAAACCAATTGGCAGAATCAGCTTTTAAGATTTTTCCGGAGAGCTAGAAGGATAGGGAGGGATTTTTCCTCCGGTGAAAGAGGTTGCAAGGAGCAAAGGCCACAGTAATAAAGGCTCTTCTGGATTCCACCAAATGATATTCCTCGGCTGACAGGATACACATTAGGCATTCTTTATCAGAATAAGTGGGGCAGACTGGGCCCATTGAAACAAGATGGTTTATTGAATATGCTGGATATCTACATACACTAAATGCATATTATCTAGCTGCTGCCAATACACTGCCCTCAGTGGGCATTGAGGCCAGTGTCAGCACTGAAGCCATTTTTTTTTTATTTTTTTTTTTGCTGAAGCCATTTTAGGAGCATCTTTAGGGCTGCCACATCCAGGCCGGTTGGAGCTGTGAGAACTAAAATGGGGAGATGGAGATAACTGGGGATGTGTAGCCAAAACAACATTCTTTCCCATGGGAGCCAAGGATGTTCTACCAGAGGTTGGAGAGGCATGGACCAAAGGCAGGCAAGATAGTGGCTGCGACCTGGTTGGACCATGTGATGGACTTGTGAGCTGAGGGGAAGAGCTTTGGGGTTTGATTTGGGTAGGGAAAACTTCACAACCTCCAGAGTCGGGTTTTCCCTAGATGTGCCAATATGACATTTATTTATTTATTATTTATTTATTTCTCAAGCATGTATTAGATAACAAATATAAATATAAACATGATTATTAATACATTAAATGGATAAGAATAAAAGGGAACATTAGGACAGAGATAGTAGGCAGATTGGTGCGGCAGAATGGGTGAGGTCAACAGTAGACAGTCTAAGGTTAAAGTTTTGGGGGTTTGTGGAAGAAACCACAGAGTCAGGTAAAGTATTCCAGGCATTGACCACTCTATTGCTGAAGTCATATTTCCTGCAATCGAATTTGGTGCGGTTTACCTTGAGTTTGTATCTATTATGTGCTCATGTATTGTTGTGATTGAAGCTCAAGTAGTCATTGATGGGTAGGACATTGCAATAGATAATTCTATGTACTATGCTTAGGTTAGACCGAAGGCAGTGTAGTTCTAAGTAGTCTAAGCCTAAAATTTCAAGTCTGGTGGCATAAGGTATTCAGTTGCAAGTAGAGGAGTAGAGGATTCTTTTCATAAAACATCTCTGGACTCTCTCAATTGTATTAATGTTGATATGCAGTGCGGGTTCCAGACAGATGACCAATTCAAGAATTGGTCTAGCAAATGTTTTGTATGCTCTAGTTAGTAGAATATTACCAGAGGTGTCTAATTAATCTTTACTTTGAGGAATATGCCTGCCTTGGAGTTTTGATTCCTTTGGGTATGTTAGCTGGAACCCTGACAGCCAGTGTACTGGTGGCAGCTGGATAATATGCATTTATGTAAATATACGATAAACCATCTTGCTGATTTCAATACTTTCAATTGTTAATTAGTAGAAGTTGACTGGTCTAACTAAGATAGCTAGAAGAATGTGATGATGGTGAGGATGATGGTGAGGATGATAATGATGATGAAGAAGAGGAGGATTATTACAAAGCAAGTATTATTTAAGGTACCTTCCAACTTTCCAACTGCCTTGCATTTCAATTAAATTTATTCAGACGCTAAACTTTTTTTTTTAAAAAAAACTTTTAACAAACTTTTTTTAAAAAAAATCCTTTCCCACTAAAACTAGTCTGCTGACAAACGTTGTGTTTCCTTTGCCCTTGCTTTTCAGCAGAGTAATCACACTAACAGCTCATTTGGTATTTACACTTACTCTCTGAGACAGATTTTAATATTAATATGCTTTCATCTTTTGTATCGATGAGTGGGCCAATTTATTAGGCATTGTTGTGCCATGTGTAGGACCAGTTGAACCTGCTGTTTGGGAATGCATCAAATGGCCAGTGACCAGAGTGATTGTGGTGCTAAATGTTTGTCCCTTTGGAAGCTTTTTGGACACAGTGAATTGACAGAAGTGATTAAAAATGCTTTGTAAATAATTAAAGGGACAACCAACTCTTTTTAATCTTCTTTCATTTCATTCCCTTTTGGAACTAAATGGCTTGGAGAATTCAGTCCAGGGGCTGACTTGCTTTAAGAATGAGTAGTTCTCTAGAAATAAAGTTATTGAATGTTGCTGTTCCACTTGCCCTCAGAGCAGCCCATGGCAATGACAATAATCCAGAGGAATCATGGTTTTAAATTGAGCTACAATAAATGCCTGCCTAAAGATTTAGGTTCTGGTGCATGAGCCCTGTAGGCTTTTCACTTCCTTTGCTGCGGTGTTGATAAATAGCACTAAATGCTCTTGAAAACTCCACAGAATGAAAAAAAGAAAAAGAAAAGCAGAAAGGGAAGATTAGAGTTTGCTCCAGCAAGATACACCTTATAGCTTTAAACTTAATGATGTAGCAATGTATGTAATCTAATGAAAGGAAGGACTAGAAGTTACATGGTAGTGGTGTTCCAATATTTGAGGGTCTGCCACAAAGAAGAGGTGGGTCAACCTATTTTCTAAAGCAACAGAAAGCAAGACAAAAAACAATGGATGGAAACTAATCAAGGAGAGAAGCAACCTAGAACTAAGGACAAGTTTAACATTGAGAACAATTAACCAGTGAAACAGATTCCTTTCAGGAATTGTGGAACAGATTCCCTTCAGAAATCCTTGGAGGCTATTAAGAAGAGACTGGACCGCCACTTGTCTTGAATAATATAGGATCTCCTGCTTGCACAAGGGGTTAAACTAGAAGACTGCCAAGGTCCCTTCCAACTCTGTTATTCTGCTCGTACTGCCCTTACTATTTATTTATTTGCTGTTTGTTGTATTTATACATATTCTCATTCAATCATTCTGGAGTTTTACAGAGCTGTGGTGGAATATGTTCTGGATTCCAAGGAGGAAGGGACTACATTCCAGAGGACCAAGAAACAGAGAATTAAGATGGTTTCTCCAAGCGATTTTCAGAATATATATTTTTAACGATGCAAGTAGTTGTTTTAGTTTGGCAATATTTCTTTATGTGCCTTTCTTGGTTTTTGTTTTTTTTTTTGGGGGGGGGGGTAGCGGTGGTCCTCATAAAATATTTTTTTTAAAAAAATTATGTTAGACAAAAAAATCCAAGAGAAAGACCAATTTTAATGGGGTAACTAATTGGAGAAGGCCAAGATAAAGGTTATGTTTTGAAAGGCTATCTGCCATTTTTTTCATTAGATCCTGTCTTTTCTCCATGGACTCAAAGCAGCTTACTTGGAGCTCTCACAATCACAATGCTATGAGGGAAGTTGGGTTTCAGAGAGTGACCAGCCAATGAATTTCCACAGCTGAGAGCAGACTTGAACTTCTTTGGCCTTAATCCAAGGCTTTATCTCCCATACTTTATCATTTGAGCCTGACATATTGGAGCAGGGGGGGGCACACCCCATTTTCAGCCTCCCCGGCCTCTAGCAACACTCTGGTGGCCAAAAACATTTTGGCTGGCAGAGTGCTGCAGGAGGTGTCCATCCCATCTCTCTGCTGCCCCCACCCCCACCCCGCTGGCCCGTGGAGGAGAACTACAATACTGATCTGGCCCTTGAAGAAATCCAGTTTGACACCTTAGTACAAAAGCCAACATGGGTAAAGTCAATGTTAGATTGCAAAGCCACCCCTGAAAATTGTAAGTTCTGTGAAAGAGGATCTAACAGTTGATGACATTCTTTTATTTAAAGAACAAAAACAATTTTCTTATATGGAGCTTTGTTCTTGGCACATCATCGTTTCTTTTTTGTTCTTAGACACATCAAATTAAAGTGACTAAAGTAGTTATTAGCTTTCACTGATGAAACATGAAGGAATGCAGCTCTAGGATTTTTCTTTTTTACAGTTACACCATCCAGAGCTTTTGCCTGACAACCACATACATACATAACTGATCAACATTCTACAGGGTACAAGAAAGGAGTAAGAAGCAGTAAATCAAAGAAATTAAAGCCATGAGACAAGAAAAGGAAGGAAGGATAGCTAGAACCAGTATGCAGTCATACTATTCATCATCATAGCAAACCAACCAGTCAAGCATATTTTTGCATTTGTAAATGTATTCCAGAGCATCCACCATCCCAGCATGCAGGAGGGTAAATGACCCATAACACCATAATCAAATATTTCAAGAGAGCCAACCAAATCAAAGCAGTTAGATCCAAAAATGTCTCCCTCTGGATTTCTTGCTTTATTCCAATGCTTCATCTAATCATTTTCTACCCAGACTAAACCATGATGGGTCCCTCCTTCTGTAGTGGCCCAGATAGATAAGTTAAAAAGCTAACACCTCAATTGTAAGAGGCAAGACAATTTTCAGCAGCTGAAACAGGACAAAATATCTCAAACACTTCAAGCTGGAACAACCATGTTTCAGTCCCAGTTTGAAGCAAAACAATTCCTCTTTTGGTCAATATCTTGGACAAAATATTCAATATCTTGGACAAAACATTCAGGTGCCCCAGGTAAAATTATCTGAAAGCAGCAGTTCCAGATATGAGAACAGGATTATATTTCAGCACTGCTCAGGATACTTCACTGAGAGTTAAGAAAGACACCTCTCCAGATACCGGGGCCAAGAATCTAAAATTACTCTGTCTTTCTAGGGTTGAGTTGAAATAGTCCTTCATAGTCCCCAGGCATTGAGTCAGCACCTGAATGGAATTGTCTGCCCAACCAGAGGTACAGTTGTATAACAGGGTTTCATCAGCATACACTCTTGAATCCTCCAGAAAAAGTCTTCAGAAGGAGCCTTAGTCTGGAGATATGGTATATGTAGGACAGCCCAGTGTAGTGCAGATCCAAAGCATGGATATGTGTTCATGAGACAATTGAACACAAAACAAGAACTTTACATTCATTTCCTCCTGCAGCAATTCCCACCACTGAAGAGATAAGCCAATGTGAAGTTGACTTCAGGTTTTAAAGCATCTTAGCTGATTGGTTTAACTGTAGATAAAAGCAGAAAAATAACCATATTTCTATGGTCTCTTTAGAGTTGCCAACAGAACTCTGGGGAGGGGGAGTAGTGCAGCAGCTTGCTAAACCAAAACTGCATTCCATAAATGTTTTCAAAGATAGTAACTAGGTGACTGAAGTTTCTGCCATGCAAAATTATAACTGGAGAGCATGATTGATGATTCTTGGCTATGGATGTGTCACATTGGAGAATATGAATTATGATATACCCAGGGCGTGGGGGAAAACCAGGGTCAAGGATGACAATGAATGATGAGTCTCAGAGTCGGCTACACCCAGGCAGTGCCGGCATGTTAACTTCCAATAAATCCTTTTTAAGTTTTGGAAGTTTGGCTCAAGACTTATGATTTAAGTGGGGGTAACTGCCAGAGCCCTGACAAGGTCATTTTCTCCCATGCACACCTTCTCTTTTACTCAATCTTGGCAAGAGCCATTTTTAGTTCTCTTTATTTAGACAATTGTAAAGTAATTTATTTCCTTCTTGGCTTTAATCCTGTTGTCATTTAGTTCATTTCTCTGCAGGTTCCTCTAGAGACTGTCATAATACTAGAGCATCTACCAGCTAAATTTCCTGTTTAATTATGCCCACAATATGTGCTATAATGCACTAACTGTTCTCCCAGAATGAAGCTTTAAATTAGCTGTTGTCTATAGCCTTGCTGATGAGTTTGATTTTTCCTCAGCAATACGTGAAGATGGACTTAGCTCCTCTAACACCATAGTGCTTTCTGAGCATGGTTACTTGCTTACAGATGTTTCATTAGCCAACTAGGCAACATCATCATTATGACGGGTTCCTGTTAATATGCAATAGCTTGCACTGCTAGTGTTAGTGGTAGTGCAGTTTTCTCCTTTGTAGTGCCTTGATTAGAGTATTGTTTTCTGCTTGATTGTTTGTCTGTGGTTAATCTGTTTATCTGGTTGTTTTCTGTTTTTTTTTTTTTTTTTGTTAGTTTGTTTCCTTCACAGCATTTTTATTGTCTCTTTCAAATAGTATATAAATGTGTTTTATCTCTATGTATCTGTTAATGACTGCTGTGTCTAAATGCCAAGCTTTCAGGAATTCCCTAGATGTATTCTATTAGTGTAGGTTAGTTAGCTAGTCTAGATAGTCTGTTGGTCTAGCCTAACTAGTCTGCTAAGAACTAAAGATAAGAAAGAAAGAAAGAAAGAAAGAAAGAAAGAAAGAAAGAAAGAAAGAAAGAAAGAAAGAAAGAAAGAAAGGAAGGAAGGAAGGAAGGAAGGAAGGAAGGAAGGAAGGAAGGAAGGAAGGAAGGAAGGAAGGAAGGAAGGAAGGAAGAAAGAAAGAAAGAAAGAAAGAAAAAGACTGGATCATCTCATCTAGTTGGGCAAAGAAACATCCACAAGCAAACAACAAATCTCAGAAAGCACCAAGGTCTTCACAACTCCACAGTTCAACCCTGATCTCTATGTATTCTCTTCTTCTGTTCTGTTTTTTAATCTCCCCCCCTCCCCCCTCCTCTTTTTCTCTCTCTCATGTCATGCAGAGTGGCACAATTTTCTTTCAAAAATAATCACAGATGTTCATTTTTGGTTTTTCCACTGAATTTTAGTGAATAACATTTTATCCCATTATTATGGATGTGTGGTTTGAGAATATGAAACTAGTTTGTGTGATGGTGTGAGAATAGACTGAAAATATCATATCCTAGAGATGGAGCAGGCATGTATGTAGAGAGGACAAAAGCCAGGAATCTTGTCAAAAGCATCCCTCGGTGAGGTAACATAAGAAGGAACCAAGTCAATTAGGATCAAAGGAGAAATGCCATTGGAAGACAGGCAAAGAAGATTGGGCACTGAATACACAGTACAAACCCCAAACCACTGAAGGCTACAAACTTGTCAAATGACATGAGTCCTGGGCTCGTTTCGGGCTCGCCACATTCTTAAGGTGGGAGGAGTGGTTAGATAGAGAGGATTGTTCTTGCTAGGTGCCTTTCCTTTCCGTGGGAACAGAAGCTGTCCCTGCCAAGACCTGGAGGTGGAGATTGAAGACACCAGGCAACATTGATTTACTTCTCTTGGGAAATGTGACTTTTGTGGGTTGTTTCTAATTTGCAATAATATGTGGTGTAATTCCAGTTTGTGTCAGATCCAGAATTGCAACAGACTTTGCCAATTTGATGCTTACCTAAATAAAATAAAAAATGTTTTGGAAGATGGATTTTGCTTATTTCTTTTTGAATGAGTTTTCATCACTTGGAAACCTGACACCTAGCACTCTAGATGAGAAAGATATGTGTAAGTGGGATGCATGCATGTTTTTATTTTATTTTATTTGGTTTGTCAATTGCTTACAAGATAATAGGTATAAGTAAAAACATAGTTATGAATACTTGGATACATATAAGAAAAATAAAAGAAACAATAGGACAGGGATGGTAGGCACGTTGGTGCACTTATGCACGCCCCCTAGGAAAGGGGTGAGATCAATAGTAGACAGTCTAAGGTTAAAGTTTTTGGGGTTTGGAGAAGAAACCACAGAGTCAGGTAGAGTATTCCAGACATTGACCACTCTGTTGCTGAAGTCGTATTTCCTGCAATCAAGTTCGGTGCGGTTTACCTTGAGTTTGTGTCTATTGTGTTCTCTTGTGTTGTTATGGTTGAATCTGAAGTATTCATTGACAGGTAGGACATTGCAATGTATAATTTTATATACTTTACTTAGATCAGACCGAAGGCATCATAGTTCTAGGTTGTCTAGGTCTAGAATTTCAAGTCTGATGGCATAAGGTATTCTGCTATGAGTAGAGGAGTGGAGAACTCTTCTTGTGAAATATTTCTGGACTTTCTCAACTGTGTTAATATCAGATACGTAATGTGGGTTCCAGACTGACGAGCTGTATTTAAGTATTGGTCTAGCAAATGTTTTGTATGCTCTAGTTATTAGTATAATATTACCAGAGAAAAAGCTACTTAAGATTAGGTTAACAACTCTTAATGCCTTTTTGGCTATGTAGGTACAGTGGGCTCCAGCACTTAGATCATTAGAGATGAGTACTCCAAGATCCTTGATAGAGTGTGTCAGAGGGAGCAAAGGTTCATTATAACTGGTAAAATTTAGCTGTGATTTTGAATTCATTGGGTTACCATGCATTCCATCAGAACCTGACATACTCTAGAGTTGGATTGATGGTTACTTGCATGTGTTTTTAATTAATTCTGGCTGTCAAGCAGGACAGTGTTTCTTTTATGCTCTAGATACAGCTGATTGGAAAGCCCAGGTAGAGAGTAAGTGATGGTGTGAGATCCATGTTTCCCAATAGGTTATATGGACATGAGTGAGAAATAAAAGGTCAAACCTGGAAATGATTGTAACTGTGGTCCATTATGACAAGGATACAAGATGATACAAATTATCTGGATCCATTGTAACCTGACCAAGGGCTTAGTCTTTAGTTGCCATAAAAAGAGTAACTGCTCTGGAAGGGAGAGAGTATAACTATGTGACCATTCTATGCCTTTTTGTTGGTTAAAAGGTTTAGGGTTGATGGTTATGCATGATTCCCAATCCTTCTTGATCAATAGGTGCCAGAAAGCAGTGCTTAGGAATTTATGCTCAATTCCATGAATTCCTAGGTGCACCCTATATTTTCAATACCTTTACAGAAATAGAATCAACATATTTTCATCAGCTTAGTTATTATACTCAGCTCAAATTTTGTTTTAAATTATGCCAGAAGAATTACAAAATATGTAAAAGAAGCTGGAAAACACAACACCAGAACAGGCAACTTTGGACAAAGGGAAGGGAAGAGCAGGATTATTACAAGTGGAAGATGAAACCAAGCAAGAGAACAGAACAATATGCTTTGAATGCAAAGGAAAATAAAGCTCAAGAGAACAGATGGGGATAAATCTAACAAGAATTAAAAGGAAAGCACTTGAGATATTGAGCATAATCAGCTTATTCCAAAAGTTACAAAACAAGTGGATGGAGGGATATTGGAAAGTAATTAAATTTCAAAGGAAGATTGAAATAAGATTTAAGAAATATGTGAGAGAGAATGACAAACCAAAACACACTTGAAATCAGTTGGAAAAGTCTCAGTAGAAAAAGAAAGACCAAAGCTATGAAGTAAAGAAAAAAATAAAGGATTGTCACAGAATATTAAAATAATATGGTCATACAATCCAAAGTTTCCTGCTTATTGATTTTTTAACTATGCAAAGCAAGACTAACATAACCTGATATTGATTGATTCATTGGTTGATTGAATTTTATAGCCATCTCAAGTTCATGACTTGGAGTAGTGGAACTAACAATATTTAAAGCAAGATTTAAAAATAATTCAAAATTATAAATAACGTATATATATATATATATATAGAGAGAGAGAGAGAGAGAGAGAGCTGAGGACAAAGAGCAATCAACAAATTAATTAACTAACCCATGATATGGGATCAGACACACAAGGGCCAAGCTTGTTGATAACACCAGGTTTTCAAAGCCTTATAAAAGGCCAGTCGATGCAGGTTGAGTCTGATTTTAGAATGGTGTTGAATAATATCTACATTTATTGCATCACTTAGTTTAGTACTGTTGAATCCTATCTAATACATTTCATTAATACTGCTTTATAATGCCCTGGTAAGACCACACCTGAATATTGCATTCAATTTTGGTTACCATGATATAAAAAAAGATATTGAAAGAGTGCAGAGAAGAGCAACAAAGATGATTAGGGGACTGGAGGCTAAAACATACAAAGAATGTTTACAGGAATTGGGAATGTTTAGTTTAATGAAAAGAAGGTCTAAGGGTAATATGATAGCACTGTTCCAATATCTAAAGGTTTGCCACAAAGAAGAGGCGAGTCAAGCTATTCTCCAAAGCACATGAAGGCAGAACAAGAGGCAATGGATGAAAACTAATCAAGGAGAGAACCAGCCTAGAACTAAGGAGAAGTTTCCTGTCAATTAGAACAATTAATCAGTGGAACAACTTGGCTATAGAAGTTGTGGGTGCTTCAAAACTGGAGGTTTTTAAAAAGAGATTGGATAATTGTTTGTCTGAAATGGGATAGGGTTTCTTGTGTCAGCAAGGGGGTTGGAATAGAAGACCTCCAAGATCTCTTTCAACTTTGGTATTCTGTTTTTTTTTAATTGGCTAAAATAAAAATTCACATTACACATATGTGATGACCTTGAAGGAGGAGGGAAAAACATGCTCCCTAGGAAGCAATCTGGCAAGCGAAGTAAGAGCCCCCAATAGATTAATGGTTAAAGGAAGAGATTTAGGAAGGATGAATCAATTAAAAGTGGTAGGAGGTTGGTACCTTTAGATTTGCAAAATTGTGTTAATGCAGTCTTACAATAAAGTGGGATTAGTTCATCTAGCCTTGTTTCCTGTCTGACTTACACAGGAGGCTGACATTTCTTGATGAAAGGGTAAAGAGATCATAGACACTAATACAGCATTTTTTCCAGTGTTCAAGCAGCAAACCTCTGAATGATGATTCCCAATTAACCAATAATTGGTCATAAGATATGTCTACTCCAAACGGAGATGGTGATATTAAAATAAATAGGCCATTCTGTTTCTGATCTGAATACTGGCCATGTAAAATGATATGGTAACTTCATAACCTGGGAAGCAAAATCTGTATTTCAATTAGCTCTGATAAATTTTCCCAGAATAAATAGATTGTCAGGTTTCCAAGTGATGAAATCCATTTAAAAAGAAAAGAACAAAGTCCATCTTCCAAGAAAAATTCTTTTATTTAGGAAAGTATCAAATTGGCAAAGCCCATGGTAACTCTGGATCTGACACAACCCAGAATTACCCCACAATATTAGAAGTTAGAAACAAACCCCCAAAAGTCACATTCTCCAATAGAAGTAATCAACGTTACTTGATGTCATAAATCTCTACCTCAAGGGTCCCAAGCACGGACAGCTCGTTTCCCACGGAAAGAAGAATCATCTAGCCAAAACACTCACTTTATCTCCACTCCTCCCCACTTAGGAATGTGGCAAGCCCAAAACCCTTCCCCCCATGACTGCCACAGAGAAAGTAAGAAAAAGAATATATACTAAGCCTAACTAAAATGGCTGCACATATGTCAATTTTGGGCTTGACATAGGTCCAGGCTGAAGTGTAAAAACAAATCTGCTCCTTAATTTTTCTAGGTTGGTTTTTAGTAGCATATGTTCCCAAGCGTTAATTAGAGTTTACAGGTGAATGTTTGGAAGAGTGGGCTATTCAGAAAAAATCACAAGGATTGTGATTAGGTTACCTTAGTCAGGGATGGGATTCTACTGGTTCGGCCCGGTTTGGGCAAACCGATAGCTCCGAGGATCATCTGTGAGCAAATTAGTTTGCTCTGATGATCAGCTGCTGGGCCTGGCCACCCACCCCAGCTCTATTCTGATCTTTCTTTCCTGGTTTTCAAGCTCAACTGCTTCACCCAGCACAGTGGATTGCCACGTGTCAGCTGTTTGACACACAGGGAGATTGCAGGATTGCAGGTCAGTAACAAACCTTCTGCATGCACATGAAGTGTGTGGTCACTGAACCGGTTGTTACACCAGTTGAATCACACCCCTGATCTTAGTCCTGGTCCCATTTGAGCTTCTTCCCCAGCATGGCAGAGTTGCCAATAAAGCTGTAATCTTGACATGGGTGTGGAAAGAAATGGGAGGAAACTTGTGTTTTGGAAGCTCTTCAGTCACCAGAAAAGAGAAAACCAGTCTAACTGAAGAAGGTGAGTATTTTTTTCCCTCTTAAAACAAGTGGATGGTCTTGTGGGAAAAGAAGCATTGAGGAAAGCAAAGCACAACATAGAAAAATGCAAGTGTACCCTACATGTTGCCCATTAACAGAGAATAAAAAGCGTAGAAGAAATCCCAGCGAGAGAGGAATTAGGTATATATGTAGTAGAGATTAGTCATCTGTACACTCATAAAATAGCTCACATATAACACTTGTGTCAGGTCTCTGCCATTTTGGTGGGGAGGGGATCTGGTTACATTCTTCAGTTTGTAGCCTTTTTCCTGATACCTATCTACCCTGTACTTTGATTTATCTTCATGGGTAAGGGGGAAGGGCAGGGGTGGGATTCCACCTGTATAACAATTGATTTAGTGTTCGCACATGTTTGCACCAAACACATGCTCCACACGTGTGCTCCACATTTTAAGAAGCCCATACTTACCTGCAGCCTCTGTGAATAAAATAGCTGCCGTGTGGCAAATCGCTCTGCCATGTGAATCAGCTGTGCTCTAAACAAAGGAAATAAATGACAGGAAAGAACAGTGGTGGGCGGGCCCACATGCTCCTTGCAGTAAACTGGTTTAGAGACAGCTGATCTTCAGAACAAGGGGTTTGCCTGAACCGGTCCGAACCAGTAGAATCCCACTCCTAGGAGAGGGCCATCTGTTTTGTCTCAGCTCTGGAGCCTCTAGCAAGAGATGCCTGAGAACAGCTTCTTATCACCTTCTCAGGAAGCAATTCTCCAAAACAACTTTGCACCTGTGGATTGGCTTATTCAACACTGGACTGAGGAGAGGAGGTTTCTAACTGCCTTAACCTAACAGAATTGTACGGGAATCCTCAGCTCCTGATTCCTTTGTCTTGCTATCTCTACTTCAATCAAAGGCTCCTTTTGAATTGTTAATTGTTTCAAGAGTTCTACTTTCTTAAATGGAGAAGAGAAGCCAGCCCTTACAACTTGTGTATAAACAATGTACTTATAATAGAGAACACTATTTTATATACTGAGACAGTTACTCAGATGTGATGTGGCCTATGTATTGTTGTGTATGGTATCTCTTGGTGGTTCAGAAGATAATGAGAATAAAGTATATCTTTCATTATTACTATAGAATTCACATTTTTCAATTAACAAAGAGTAAAAAAAGAAAGTCTTTGGATCTTCATTAAATGGATTGTTGTTGTTTTTTAAATCAAAGTACAGCTGCCACTCTGACATTCCAGTCTACTCAGGGGGATTTGTCTCAGATAGTATTCCTGGAAAAAAAAACCAAATTATTATAAATATAAGTGATTCACTCGGGTGTTTTTTTATAATTTACATTTTATCTGCATGCCACAAGCACTATTTGAAAACTCAGAAACTGAATAAAAATGGTAATGAAGTTTAAAAAGATCAGCTGGCATAAATTGATATGGCAGGGGAAAGGACAGAAGTCATAGGAAAAATAGTGATTACAAAGCAATTTAAGGTAAGTCTGGAAAAAAAAAGAGAAAATCAGGAGGCCATCTCTTTAAGACTTCTTTAGAGATGATATGGTCCTAAAACTATGGGATAGATGTTATTCTGAGTGTATTTGTGTAATTACTCAAAAGAGTTACATTAACAATAATACAAGACCTTTTCAACTTGGAATCTCGCTTAGCCACATAAGAACAAATAATATCCAATAATTCAATTCCATGCAACATAATAATTCTGTTCAATAATTAAATATAACATATATAAGAAATTATGTAGGAAATAACCAGGTTGAGCCCAATGGAGGGGTCATATGCATCATTAGTTTTGAGTTGCCTCATACCACAAGAGATCTAAGTCCAGCCCATCTTAAATTCCATTGACTCTTATTTACTGCCTATTTGCTTTGAATGTTAGTAGTTCAGATTCTTATAGCAAGCATAAGCTTGCAATAAACCTTTATATTAATCTGAACTGCCTGGACTTCCTGATTTCACCATGCTTGACAGATGAAGTGCAAAGGGGGGGAGTGGGAAAAAGACAAACAACAACAACAACAACAACAACAACAGGAATGAGACATCTTAAGATTATGAAAGAAAATATATTTGGGAAATTTCAGTGATAACATTGCTGAAACCACGGTTATGAAGCCAAAGAAGATGAACAAAAAATAGCAGTATGCCCCTCAAAGAGAAAAGTAATTGTGGGGGGCATCTTTCAAACATTTTCAAAATATTTCATACAAAACATAAGTCATTTGGGAAAAAAAAGTTGTATAAAGAATTTGAAAATAGAGTAAATTTCTCACTAGCTGAAATGCTGAACCTGGACAGAAGTGATGGTCAATTCACAGAATCCCTGATACCCTAGACATACAGTAGCTAGCCAAAGTTTCTTTAAAAAGGATTTTGGAAGAAAGTTGCTTTTCTTCTTGACAAAACAATACTGTAGTGGTCGGTGGCAGTAGCTAGTCTAAAGACTGTTCATGTTAGATTTTATTGTCTGTCAAACAGGACATTGGAAGGAATGTAAGAAAAAAAAGTGACTGTCAATGAAGCACTTTCAGAAAGGATTGTGGTGGTCAGAGGGACATCCAAAAATGATCTCAGGATTACTGAGGATCACCAGCAAACAGACTCAGTTAATATAAACAAGGAATTGGAAATCACTAACAAAAGTTCTGGCAAGCCTTGGGCTTTCTTTTATCAACAGAAGAACATCACAGTGTTCAATAATTCAGCTATTCAGTAACGAGTTCACACATACTTTTTCTAAAACACTCAGAACTCTTATGTAAAGCTGCTGAGAACAAAGATTTGGTAGATTTAAAACATCTGAGTTTTTAAATGAGCATTCTATAGCTCAAAGAGCCCTCATCTGCTTCTTATGAAATAAAGAAGCTTCCTTTGTCCCCTCGCTCGGAAACGAACATTGTTAAGAGATTAGAAGAAGTGCAGTAAGAAGGCCTCAGCTTCCTTGGTGGAACTGAAAAGGGAGAAAGCTGCATAAAAGTTGGTGAGGCTATTCAGACAATGTAAGATGGCTCACGGTCCAATCTAAGTATATATAAAATCAAACATTGCAATGTCCTACCTGTCAATGAATACTTCAGCTTCAACCATAACAATACAAGAGCACACAATAGATACAAACTCAAGGTAAACCGCACCAAACTTGATTGCAGGAAATACGACTTCAGCAACAGAGTGGTCAATGTCTGGAATACTCTACCTGACTCTGTGGTTTTCTCCCCAAACCCCAAAAACTTTAACCTTAGACTGTCTACTCTTGACCTCACCCCTTTTCTAAGAGGTCTGTAGGAAACGTGCATAAGCACACCAACATGCCTACTGTCCCTGTCCTATTGTTTCTTTTATATATTTTTTTTAATTTTTCTTATATGTATCCATGTATTCATAACTATGTTTTCACTTATACCTATTATCTTGTAAGTAATTGACAAAAATAATTCAATAAAATAAATCAATAAATAAATATGTCTGCTCCAGTGAATTTTTATTTTAGCCAATTGGAAAAAAAAAAAAAAGAACAACAATACCAGAGTTGAAAGAAACCTTGGAGGTCTTCTAGTCCAACCCCTGCTGAAGCAGGAAACCCTATACCATTTCAGACAACTAATTGCCCAAACTCTTTTAAAAAATTTCCAGTGTTGGTGGCACAGCGGTTAGAGTGCAATACTGCAGGCTACTTCTGCTGACTGCCTGCTCACTGCAATTTGGCAGTTGAAATCTCACCAGGCTCAACCATTGCATCCTTCCATCCTCTGAGGTGCGTAAAATGAGGACCCAGATTGTTGGGGGCGATAGGCTGACTCCGTAAACTGCTTAGAGAGGGCTGTGAAGCACTGTGAAGCGGTACATAAGTTGAAGTGCTATTTCTATCCACAACTTATATAGCCAAGTCGTTCCACTGATTAATTGTTCTCATTGTCAGGAAATTTCTCCTTAGTTCTAGATTGGTTCACATAGTAGTGACCCTGGTATGTGCCTTACAGATCTAATCTGTGTCACAGAATCTCAAAAGAGCTCTAACGCAGAGAAGCATCTCCAAACCATTTAACTAGAAAGCTATTTCAATCAAGCAATAACATTATATGAGGAGCAGCCCAGATGTTCTGATCACAGTGTCCTGACCTAAGGACTGTCACATTTTCCAACTTGGTACTCCTTCGGCTATTTGCACCTAGCCAAGGAACTTTAATGGAGATCGAGAGGAGCTAAATTAATCCCCAGAAATTCCATCCCGTTGTATTATTTAGCCAAGATAACCATATCAAAACAAAATGGTAAGAGAAGACCCCTTCTTTTTTAATCTTTAGACCAAGGATGGGCAATTAAACTGGGAATGTTGTAGTGGACCAAACCAATAGGATTGTGAAGGTCTATAGACATGCACATATGTAAATTGAAAACAAAAAGGTAATCACCTTCGAAATAAAAACAGTCCATAGAGGTTAGACAGGAACAGCCAAAGGGCCGTATGTGGTCTGGGGACCATAAAATGCACAAGTCTGCTTTAGATCTAAAACAGCTCCCCTCCCCCTGAAAAGTATGGAATTGCTGTGGGGGTGGGGGAAACTTGAACAAAAGCCATTAAACACGAAGGAGGAAATGAACCCCATTTGGTAACGGAACCAGCAAACCCCATGCTTGTGAATTAAATGTGGGAGGTCCAAACATTGCCCAGAGAAAGATCTGCAACAAAGGAAGTCTTAAGATACAGTCTGCTCCCCCCACCACTTCCATCCCCACCCCACCCCATTCACACATACATCGTGACTGGTCTTGAATGTGCTTGCTTTGGTGCATTACCATTGATTTACCACCAATTTTCAAATTTCAATCCATTTTTTCAACTGGTATTTTTTCTCAGTGAAAGTCTCGGAACGACACCTTGATCTCCAGCTTTTATAATGAATACATTTCCAAGATTTATGTATGGCTTTAATCAGAGGTGGTATTCAGCAGGTTCTGACCAGTTCTGGAGAACCGGTAGCAGAAATTTTGAGTAGTTCAGAGAATCGGCAAATACCACCTCTGACTGGAGATTTTACAGTATCCTTCCTGCCACGCCCACCAAGCCACACCCACAGAACTGGTATTAAACATTTTTGAATCCCACCACTGGCTTTAATTTTAAATATTATTAGCAGTGCAATGCAGTTGAGGCTTAAAGCCTAAATAAATGCCAAAACTTCTGGATGCAGAGATCAGAGGACATTATAAGAAATATGAAGCTGAGTTTAAGCTTTATAGATCTTTTTTATTTTACACAGTTTTTTTCCCCTATGAATGCAACATTTAGTCTGCTGTAAAGTATATTATTGGGGTGAGGAGGAAAAATACACAACTAAGAATATTAAAATCTGTACTGAGATTACATTAACTCTGCTGAAATATATATGTTTGTGTGTGTTATATTTCTATAGCCATGCAACTTGTGTGTGTGTGTGTGTGTATGCACAAGCATGTGCCTTTCATTAAAAATGAAATAAAACGTGTGTTTTCATCCCAAGCCTATATTCTTTAGGGCTAAATATAATCATTTTCTTGAAAAAAGGAACATATTATGGATTGATTAACATATATATTTCATCAGATTTGTTTGCTCATTCCAGGGTTGTCACAACCACACTGATATAAAAAAAGGAAGAAATTAAATTAAATATTTGTTGAATTATTCAGGGTTTACACCCCCTTAAAAAGTTATGGTATACATTATTTGTGCTGAAAATCTTCTTTGTGACTTGTACTCCTTATTGATAATTTATTTTATACAACAAATAATTCAGTATTGCTAGTAAGTTTGTGGAAATCATTAACCACCACCACCCTTTATTAAACTACAATGGTTTAAAAATGGTTTAAATTTATTCCAGCTACACATATTGATCATTGTGTTTAATATAAAGTTGTGTCAAAGCTCACTACATCCCACTTGTTTACTTTTCTTTGGCTGGAACAGTGAGATAAATATTTTAAATAAAATGTCAAAAGGATATTTTCAGCTGCATATATTTGTACTCTGGAAGCTCTTGCCCTGAATTTGAGTTTGCTCTGATAAATGCATTTGACAAAAACATTGTCAGCGACAAAATTCTGCTTCTGTTCCAGTCTGTCATTTGTATCAAGATGGTATTCTATCAAGGAAGGTATATCTGCATATAAATTGAAAATAAAGAACACACATAAATAAAAGTTGGGTGATTCACCTCTGCCACTCTGTAGGACTCTTCACATCCACACATATACAAAAGCAGCTGTAGACAAAGAAGTCACCCATAAAGGGTAAGATTAGTTCAGAGCCTCTTTTGCTACATCACCACACTTATTCTGATCATACCTTCTGTGTTGGAATGAGCAATCTTGCCTTATTATTGTTGGTTGCACAGTCATCCAGATGTTTAGAATGGATTTGGCATTTTCATCTACCTATCATTCCTTTCCAAGAAGCTGGCATAGGCAGATGTTGTTGTTTCATGGTGTTAAAGATATTGATGCATGGTATAAACTGTTCAAAGTAAAGCTGCCTTTTGCAATTGACTGATGGTGATTTTGTCAATGCCAATGGTGTTCCAGCGGGGTTCTAGGTGTTTTGGAATTGCATCCGAGGTTCCTGTTATGGTTGGATCCAGAGGTGGTATTCAGCAGGTTCTGACCAGTTCTGGAGAACCAGTAGCGGAAATTTTGAGTAGGTCGAAGAACCAGCAAATGCTACCTCTAACTGGAGATTTGTTATCCGTCCCCTGACACGACCACCAAGCCACGCCCACAGAACCGGTAGTAAAAAAAATTGAATCCCACAACTGGTTGATACTATATTTGCTTTCTTTTGCTACAGTTATTCTATTTCTATTTGCGGGCCTTGGTAGCTTGTGATTTTCTCCTGTTCTTTCTCTTCCCTTCTGCTGTCTCTAGGTGCTGCAGCATCCCTTTTCAGTAGCAAGCAATAGCAGAATAGAAGAGAAATTATTATTATTCTAAAAAATCTTGTTTTAAAAAATGCAAAATAATCATCACATAAGAACCAGAACAAAAATTGCACCAAAGTTTATAGGATTATTGTCCTATTGTACATATATTTTATTATTTTATCAATTTACTTATTTCATGAATTTATACCCCATCCATCTCACTATCCAAACAACTCTAGTGACTTTCCCTTTTGCACTGGTGTTTTTCCAATGATGTGGCTTTTTTTTTTTTTTTGAAAGTCTAATTTTGTACATTTTTCTCCTTTATTGTACCCTTTGCTGTGCATTTCTTCTGATGAGCCCATTTTCGTGTGAATTGCAGATTGAATTAAAATGGTCTCAGAATATATTTGCCCACATCTCAAGTTTGACAACTTATCCGGCCAATGGGAATTTTTATTTTATTCATCATTTTATATACCATTGCAATCATTAGAGTAAATTTACATGGTCAACACATTAGGGATGGTTTTTTTAAAAAAAAAGTTTGATCATTTTATTTTTTTAAAAAAGTAGAAAAAGATCCATGCTGACAAATGTGTCATAGATTACTAGATGTTATTCCAAGCTTTATCAGAGTGATTTACATCACAATAACTACAAGGCCAACTCCACCAACTGACTTTTTTCCTTATAGACATTTATGAGCTTATTAATATAATCTCTTTGCTTGCTTTCGAGTAATCATTTAGACATCCAATTTCATGTTCCTACTTCTGCTTGACTTGCAACAAGGCACAGTCAACAATTTTCCTTGGTAATTTCAAATGATCTATGGTAGGTTTGGGGTATAGAGTATGATGTATTGCCTTTTCTTTTCAAATCTTGCGGTCTAAAGCATCTAGTTTTACTTGTGTCCCATCAACAATATCTGTTGTATAGCATATTACAGGGGGAGGCAAGTAGTAATGACTTTGGTTGTATTGTGGAGGTAAAAGGTTAACCCTCTTTACTCATGTTAGCTAGATATAAGCATTCACTACCAAACGTCTCAGATGCTCCCACTCCCCAATACATATTTATTTTATTTTTTATTTATTTATTTTTATTTGTCAATTGCTTACAAGATCATAGGAATAAGTAAAAACATAGTTATGAATACATGGATACATATAAGGGGGAAAAAAGAAACAATAGGACAGGGACAGTAGACATTAGGTGCGCTTATGCACGCCCCCTACAGACTTCTTAGGAAAGAGGTGAGGTCAATCATAGACAGTCTAAGGTTAAAGTTTTTGGGGTTTGGAGAAGAAACTACAGAGTCAGGTAGAGTATTCCAGACATTGACCACTCTGTTGCTGAAGTCGTATTTCCTGCAATCAAGTTTGGTGCAATTAACCTTGAGTTTGTGTCTATTGTTTGCTCTTGTGTTGTTATGGTTGAAGCTGAAGTATTCATTGACAGGTAGGACATTGCAATGTATGATTTTATATACTATACTTAGATCGGACCAAAGGCAGCGTAGTTCTAGCTTTTCTAGGTCTAGAATTTCAAGTCTGATGGCATAAGGTATTCTGCAACAAGTAGGGGAGTGGAGAACTCTTCTTGTGAAATGTTTCTGGACTTTCTCAACTGTGTTAATATCAGATACGTAATGTGGGTTCCAGACTGATGAGCTGTATTCGAGTATTGGTCTAGCAAATGTTTTGTATGCTCTAGTTATTAGTGTAATATTACCAGAGAAAAAGCTACGTAAGGTTGGGTTAACAACTCTTAACACCTTTTTGGCTATGTAGTTACAGTGGGCTCTAGCACTTAGATCATTTGAGATCAGTACTCCAAGATCCTTGACAGAGTTTGGATCATCAACAAGGTCTTGACTATTCAGCCTGTATTTTATTTTCTGATTTTTTTTGCCAATGTGTAGGACAGAGCATTTATTTGTTGAGATTTGAAGTTGCCATTTGTTTGACCATTCTGATACATAGTCAAGGTATTTTTGAAGGGTAGCAGTATTGTCTGTGGTGTTGAATAGCTTTACATTATCAGCGAAGAGAACGCAATTGCTGTTGATATGATTACAGAGGTCATTTATGTAGAGTATGAAAAGAGTTGGTCTAGAACACTGCCTTGGGGGGACACCACTGTTGAAATGAACAATTGAAGGTACATTTTCAAGAAAACATTCATACCTAGCTGAATTGACTCTGAGTAGCAACAGGGAGAAGGCTCATTCAGGAACCTGTGGCCCAGTAAGCCAAATTGCATCTGTTCACTATAGCACAGATATTACGACTAGCATGCTGACCAGTGGTGGAATTCATTTTTTTTTACTATAGGTTCTGTGGGCGTGGCTTGGTGGGCATGACAGGGGAAGGATACTGCAAAATCCCCATTCCCTCCCCATCCCACTAACTTGCTTTCCAGTTCTGTTCTTCTGTACAGAACAACAAAAGAAGACCCAGCCTATCAGCTGGGACTCGAGAGGCAGAGAATAGATGGGGGTGGGGCAGTCAGAAGTGGTATTTGCTGGTTCTCCGAACTACTCAAAATTTCCATTACTGGTTCTCCAGAACTGGTCAGAACCTCCTGAATACCACCTCTGAATTCCACCTAGCGGGAAGGGATAAAAAATAAGATCACATAGATCAGGGGTGTCAAACTCGATTTCATTGAGGGCCGCATCAGGGTTATGTTTGATCTCAGGGGGGTGGGGTGGGGTGGCATGGCCAGTGTGGGTGTGGCCAACATGACATCACTCATGTTGGGAGGGCACCTGTGGTGGCCCGAGTGCTCTGCCAGAGAAAACGGGCTCTTGAGCTCCATTTTCATTTGTAATGGCCTCCTGCAACCCTCTGCCAATGAAAATGGAGCTGGGGGGGCAATGTGTGGCCCTCGTGAGTTCCATTTTTGGCTGGAATGGCCTCCTGTTTAATTTTGACATAAATGGCCTCTTTAACCCCCTCTTTCAAATCAGTGGTCCTCTCTATCCAAAATATGGACTCTGTCCAAAATATGGTCACTAAATATGTCCCTCCCTAATAGTTCGCAGAGTTTTTGGTAGATGCAGATAGTAGACTCTTCAGTCTGCCAAGATTTTGTCTATCAATGTAAAGCAATAAATAAGTCAGCTTGGAATGTGACTTATGTCATGTGTCAGTTTTGGTTTTAGACCTGACAATACACTTCTTTTCTCTCTCTCAGATATACTGTTAGTTCCATTTATTTACCTTCTTACCATCATTTGTCATTAGTACCTTCCCTTTTTCCCAGCCCTGCATTACAGAGACAATATAATCACATTTCAAAAAAGCAATGCCAAGAGTTGTTGGTTTGGTTGCTCTCATCCCTCCCCTTTGCAATGCATTCCATTTAATTAGGCATTCAAGTTTGTCCTTTCCCCAGAGCCTTCAGACAACAACCCATTCTTTCCCTTTCTATTGACTTGACTGATTTATGGTTACGGCAACTTGGTGCTAGTCAAGCTTGCCTTTCAACAGCGAGGCAAATTTGATGTTCACTGAGCCTAATCAAAATGTTGAAAAGATAAAATATTTTCCAAAGGTAAACCTGACATTGCCTGGATGGATTTTGACCTTGCCCTCTGGAGCAATGCAAAAATGAAGGGTTTGTTCTCTGTGGGCTCGGCCTGTACTGTCTGAAGATGTTCCTTCCCTTCCTTTTAAAACTTCTTTGCATCATTGTTGCTGACATCTATCATTGTCATAGGAATCAAACATTCCCTGCTGAGTGCCTACGGAATACATGCAATGCTGGGTTTTGTTGTGTTTGTTTTTCTAGTTCAGATTCAAAATTGCATTCCATCCCATCCCTGCTTCCTACCACCAAATTCTCACATGGTAGATATATATGAGGAA
Source organism: Notechis scutatus (assembly GCF_049901735.1). Lineage (NCBI taxonomy): Eukaryota > Metazoa > Chordata > Lepidosauria > Squamata > Elapidae > Notechis > Notechis scutatus. The sequence continues at coordinate 18,472,861 of NC_142011.1, read as the reverse complement.
CTGAGAAAAAAAGAGTCTAGACTCAAACCTCCAGGCTATTATGTTCACAGAGATAAGAACCCAAACATACTTTGAATCCTAATTAGGAGTTCATCTTGCTGGGACTGACTGTATTCCCGGATGTTTATGTTTTAGAAAATAAAATGAGAAAATCTGTTCATTCATTTGCACTGACTTCTAATTAGGATTCATTGGTGTCAGTTTCCTTCCCAGCTCTGAAATGTGTGTTTCTGTGTGTGTTGGGGTGTGTGTGTGTGTCTGTGTCTGTGTCTCTCTGTGTGTGTGCATATGCTCGTTCTCACAGATAGTGGTAATGGAAAAATGAGGGACAGAAGAGAAGCAGTGGTCTTGGAAATTTCTCCCCATCTTCTCTATTACGCTACAATATAAGCATCTGTTCCTGATAACTGTTCCTGCCCTTTATTTAGGAGCTCAAGGCAGATTGGTATCACATCTTATGCAGACCATAAGTAAATTCTTTTAGTATTCTAATATTCTTGGATACAAATAATGTGGTCTCATTGTATATATTCTGAAGAAAAAAAATAATGTTGCTGGATCATATGGCATGTTAACCTGGATATTATTTGGGAAAGTTTTGATTTACCTTATATTGTGAATGTATCTATATCTGTCCGGGACTTTTTAATTTATTTTTATTTATTTATTTTGTCAAGCATCAGATATAAGTATAAACATGATTATTAATACATGAAATGGATATGAATAAAAGGGAACATTTGGACAGGGACGGAAGGCACGCTGGTACGCTTATGCATGCCCCTTACAGACCTTAGGAGTGGGATGAGGTCAACAGTAGACAGTCTAAGGTTAAAGTTTTGGGGGTTGTGGAAGAAGCCATAGAGTCAGGTAGTATATTCCAGACATTGACCATTTTGTTGCTGAAGTCGTATTTCCTGCAATTGAATTTGCTGTGGTTTACCTTGAGTTTGTATCTATTATGTGATTGTGTATTGTTGTAGTTGAAGCTGAAGTAGTCATTGATGGGTAGGACATTGCAATAGATAATTTAATGTACTATGCTTAGGTGAGACCAAAGGCAGCGTAGTTCTAAGTTGTCTAAGCCCAAAATTTCAAGTCTGGTGGCATAAGGTATTCAGTTGCAAGTAGAGGAGTGGAGAACTCTTCTTGTAAAATATCTCTGGACTCTCTCATTTGTATTAATGTCTGATATGCAGTGCAAGTTCCAGACGGATGAGCTGTATTCGAGAATTGGTCTTGCAAATGTTTTGTATGCTCTAGTTAGTAGTACAATATTACCGGAGAAATATGGTCATTGGTGGACATCAGAATGACTCAGCAGTCATACAGAGTAACTCTTCAGTCATACTAGAGTCTTGAAAAGAGATTTAATTTCATTATTAAACAAACTTATATAGCCATCTATCTCTACCTAAAGGAACTCTGGGTAGTGAATAAAATAAAAACAAAATAACTATTTAATAAAACAATTTAGGTCCCAAGGCACTTACTATCACTGATAGTTTCAGTAATTTGCAGAGAAGCAGGAGATACAGTATTTTTCTTTAAAGGTATCAGAAATCTTCCACTTTGCCTCCCTTAGTTAAGTGCAGAGGGTATTTTTGCTAAGATGAATGATAGAATGGTAGCCAACCTGACCTACCTATGACCTACCTGAGCTGAGTCCCCTTGGCTCTAGAAAGTCCCTGTAGGTATGAGGCATCACCTCTAGAGACCTATAAATTGCAGTTCTGAATGTGACTGAAGGGAGGAAATATTTATTCTCATCTTTATAAATGCCATTGACAAAAAGCTTTGGGCACCTAACAAAGATGAGAATAGAACAGTTAAAAAAGAATTTCAGTAGCCATGTCAGGAAAATAAAATCAAAGAACTGTACAAATTTCAGCCTAATGATGAGACATTAGCCCAGGGTTTGTGAACAGACCTATGAAATAAGCAGAGCAATAACTATTTTATTTGCATTTAATTTTAATCATATTTAGCTGATACCTTTGTTCCACTCACAGTTTTGAACAGTGAACATGTTTTCCTGTGTTGTCTGGGGCTGGAACTAGGATTTAATTGTGTTAGGAGGAACGCCTGAAAATTCTCAGAATCTTCTCATTAATAGAAATGTGGATAGAGAGGTAGTTACCTTCTCATTCTCACCTTAGAACACGGATGTCAAACTCATGTCATCATGCAGGCATCATGTGACATATCAGGACTTTTTCCCCTTTGCTAAACTGGCTGTGGGCGTGGCCAGCATGTGATGCATCCAGCCCATGGGCCAGGAGTTTGACAGCCCTGCCTTAGAAGATAGAACATAGAATAACAGAGTTGAAAGAGACCTTGGAGATCTTCTAGTCCATCCCCCACTTGACCAGAGACCCTATATCATTTTAGGCAAGCAACTGTCCAATCTCTTCTTAAAAGCCTTCAGCAATGGGGCACCACAACTTCAGAAGGCAAAGCATTCCATTGGTTAATTGTTTTCACCGTTAGGAAATTTCTCCTTACTTCTAGGTTGTCTCTGTCCTTGGTTAATTTGTTTCTTGTCCTGCCTTCTGGGTTTTGGAAAATAGGTTGATCCCCTCATCTTTGTGGTAGCCCCTCAAATATTGAAACACTGCTATTATGTCTCCCCAGTCCTTCTTTTCACTGGATTAGACATACCCAATTTCTTGCAACTGTTCGCCATAAGTTTTAGCCTCTGTCCCCCAATCTTCTTTCCTGCTCTTCTCTGAACTCTTTCCATGGCTCAACCTCTTTCATATTTTGTGGTGACCAAAACTGGATGCAGTATTCCAAGTGTGGTCTTACAAAGGCTTTGCAATACCTCACATGATCTTGATTCCATTCCTCTATTAATGTAGCCTGAATTCCTCATAACACTTTTTAAAATGGTCTTCATAACCAGACACAAAGGAAGACCCATCAGATAGCATCACTCCTCCAATTCATATGGTAGGCAGAGCTCTGTTGGATCAAAAAGACAATTACTGATGTAAAATTCTCTTCTGTCTATGAGACACCATTATGTTTCAATTCAGTGTATGATTTCTCCCCATTAAAATATATATTTTCCTTAAGTTCCTATGAAAACATCTACTTTCTTCTTGTTGTTGTGTCATATCTGTCATCAGATGTTGGCAATCATGTTGACAATCCTATTTTTATCAACAGCTGCACGAAAAAGTGCTGCTGAGTTTTGTCCAAACCAGTCCCTTAGATTTTGAAGTCATGATGTTCTTCTGCTTAGACCTTGTTTGCCTTCAATCTTTCCCTGGAGAATTAAGTGAAGTATGCCATATTTTTCCAGCTGTCACATCACATGTCTGAAATATTCTAACTTTTGCTTTTTAATGGTTTTGATGATTTCCCTTGGCTTTCCCAGGAGGCTTATCACCTCCTCATTTCTGATTTTGTCATCCCAGCTTATACGTAACAGCCGAAAACATCTATGAGCACTTATTTCTATATCATTCTCACTATTTAGGCAAACACTATGGAAGGTTTATTCACCAGGGATTTCCTTTTAACTTAAACACAGCGTGCAATCCTAGCTTTCAGTGAGTAGTGGAAAAGAAAAATGGGACTGAATTGTATACAAAATTCCTATTGATCTTTGGAAGTGATATTCTGATCTTCTCAGGGTTGAGACTTTGATTTTTGTAAGTTCTTTTTTCTTCTTCTCATTGAAAAAAAGCACACACTCAGTTAGGACACACCTCTTGGCAGGTAGAAATGTTAGATACAAAGGCTAGAATCAGGTTGCCAGTACACAATACCAGCTTCAGACCTCTTTCTTACAAAGCAAGCTTGAAATATAAAAGTGATTTTTTTTCGTTACAGTCATTTATTATAAAAAGAGGAAGCACGGGAACCTGTAGAGTTAAAAGCATAAAGAATAAAATAGAGGTAATGGCAACAGAAAGTGGACAATAATCATTTGGGAGGTACCATAGAACAAGTCTGCCTTGTGATTGCAGAATTGTTTATTTATTTGATTTGATTTCTATAGCCACCCATCTCGACAAATGAATACACTATGATGTTGCTTCTAATACAACTATGTAGATATTCCAACTGTCAATATTACTTACTTGTGTTTGACTTGGTTATTGAGTTCACTCTGAGTTCATACCATAAACTGAAATAAATTAACAAACCGGGTAAATCTGTATAACCAAAAGGAATCCAAGTTAAAATTGTCCATGCCATTTTACAACTGACATTGATTCAGTCAATTACTATTTTGATTATTACTTCTTTTCCTGTCCTCAGATGCTTTGGGAATAGGCCTACCTTCTCTTCTCAACCTCTCAAATATTGGCAGGCTGCCATCATATAAACAACATTAAGTAAGTCATTACTTTCCATTCATTAGATCACAGGTTCCATTCTGTTTATTGTAGCTTATCTATTCAATAAACATACATATATAAAAAAATGCATGGTTTTTTAAAAAGCACTTTTGTCTTAAGACTTCCTTGCTCCTCTGATGCCAATATTGGGGCTAAAAGGATTTCAAGATATTCTAAAATGCATCCTGCCTACTTTCAAATGAAATGCAGTAATTAAAAACCTCAATCTTCTTTGCCTAAATTCTCTGGATTTTAAATGGATATAGGAAATGGACAGTTTGTGTCTTTTATCTTTCACATCGAAAATCAGCTCTTCATTTTTCTTTGATGTAGTTCTTGAAGTTTCATGCCTACTTCTTTTTCCTCCATCCTGTTAAAAAAACAGAATCAAAGGAAGACAAAGATTCTAACCTTCCTTTCAGATGTCAGAAAACTCTCGCAAATGTATTACAACAAGCTCCAATTTGAAATCGCTTTCATACATGCAATCCCTTTTCTTTCTGCCTTTCAGAAATCTAGGTCCCTAGTCTTCCCTTTACTTGCTGAGGATGTCTTGGTGACCTTGGCTATTGATAGTTAAGTGGGCTCTAATCTGATAATACCACTGATCCAGTTCTATATGATCCTGATCCTGATCAATACTCTACCTGACTCTGTGGTTTCTTCCCCAAACTCCCCAAACTTTAACCTTAGACTGTCTACTATTGACCTCACCCCTTTCCTAAGAGGCCAGTAGGGGGCATGCATAAGCGCACGAACATGCCTACCGTCCCTGTCCTATTGTTTCTTTTTTTATTTTTTCTTATATGTATCCATTTCATGTATTCATAATTAGGTTTATACTTATACCTATTATCTTGTAAGTGATTGACAAATCAAATAAATAAATAAAAGAAAATAAATCATATTGAAATATGTTCTAATCTAAAGCCAGGGGTGGGATTCTCCTAGTTCAGCCCAGTTCGGCCAAACCGGTAGCCCTGAGTAACATCTGTGAGTGAATCACTTCGCTCTGACGATCAGCTGTTGGGCCTGCCCACCCACCCCAGCTCTGGTCTGACTTTTATTTCCTGGTTTTCAAGCTCAGCTGCTTCATGTGGCACAGCGGATTGCCACACATCAGCTGTTTAACACATAGGGAGATTGCAGGATTGCAGGAGAAGTTTGGCAGCAAACCCTCTGTGCACACAAAGCTCACGCTCACCAAACTGGTTGTTATACCAGTTGAATCACACCCCTGTCTAAAGCTATTCAAATTGCAAACAGTCACCCTGAAGTTCAGGGGTAGCTTCCCAGCATGGATAACAGTACTCTGTTCCAATACTGCTGTGAAAAAGGGAGGCCTAGCACGATTGGTTACTCCAACAACTGGGATAGTAATTGGGCAAACATACTCTAATTCAACTAGAAATTTATTCCAGGAGGGAGGTGGGGAACATGGACTCCCCAGGCTCTGAAAGAGAAAAAAGGTTTGATGTGGGTGATGTGGGTGAAGGCCCAACTAGGAAGGTGAGGCTCTCGCTCCTGGAGCACTATCTCCCTATAAAGCCACCACCTGCACCAGAAATCACTTTTAAAGCTGCCGCCTGCACCAGTAACCGTGAGTAAACCAGAGCCCAAAAAACAAGCCCCAAAACGCTGGATTCTGAAGCCGTGGAGACCTAATAATGCTGGCGGAGCTCCTGCTAACTGATGGGGAGCCCTCCTCTCCTTCCCCAGAGAAGTGAAGTTCTTTCCATCGAGCCCTATTAACCACACTGGTGGAGCTCTTGAACTGGATCACTTGGAGCCAGCGGAGTGCAAACAGCGTACCTTCATTTAAATCCCTCACACAGCTGATAGAAGTATCTTCCACGCCAGACAACGTGTTTCCATTAATATCCCCCACACAGTTTCCCCAGAGCCACATTGGAGAGCTGGCAGGGAGAAACAAGGAGGGAGGAGAAAGCCCTGAGGCTCTTAGGAGCCGAAAGTCACCCTGGACGGGTGGTAAAGGCAGAGGAATGCTTCAGTGGTCGCGAGGACAGGAGAGTCTCCTCGACTGACCCGAAGAAAACCCCTCCATCCGAACTAAAAAGAGAACTGCCAGCATGGCTGAATCGAAGCCAGGAAGGCAGCTGAGACAGAAGTGAAAAATAAAGGAAAGATCTTGTAACAGCGTGCTTAGCCTTGGTAAAAATCACTCCAATTTCTGCAGTGGAATTTTCCTTGTAAAGTGGGACTCAAAGGAGGAAAATAGCTGCGATTAACAATCTGGAGTGACTGACAGATTTAGTTTTTTTTAAAAAAAGATATTGCAACTAGAAGTAACTTTAAAAGTAAAGGACAGATTGGATTGGTTAACCCAAATTTCTGGACTGTATTTTTACTACTACTTAACTTGAAGAACTTTAGGAAACTATTGGAAAACAATCTTATTCAGAGACATATTGATTGTAGTTAAAGTGTTTTAATTTTAATTCAAAGAGTTTTGCTCTCTTTCAAAAATCCAGCGTGCTTTGAACATCTTGTTACAGCCTATTGTTTACAGAGTAATAGCAGCAGCAATCAGAGCAATAAATTCCTCCCACCCAGTAAATCACAGCTGCTAGTAAAACAATTAACCCTTTCCTTACAGACCTCATTACTTTAATCAAACACTGATTAATTCATTACCTCAAAACTTACAACTTTTCTACCTCATCACCTATATCAATGAATAGATAATCAATTTCTATAAAATATTTAATGGTTTAATTGATTTATTGTTTTAATTGATTAGTGTGAATAGAGTGTTTAGTGCAAATAGTGTGATTACTGATTAGTTTAAAAGATCAAGATTCATGTAATTTAATTGAATAGTAAAAACCGGTGATTTAGTGAATTTAGTGAACTTAATTGAACAGTGTGATTAATGATTAGTGTAATTAATTGATTAGCGATTAGTGTAATTAATTGATTAGGCTGATTGTTGCTTAGGAAAATTATTTGACTAGAGAGATTACTGCAATTGATTGATTGGTGTGATATTGGCTATATTGATTACCCAAAATTGTTCCATTAATTAATTTAATCAACGTACCATCTTAACAAACCTACCATGCCAAGAAAAAATTCCAATGCCAAACCACAACCTAAAGAGAAAGTAATCCCCACAAATGAACCACAAGACTCCTGCACATGCCTTAAATGCTACAAAACTCGAAAGGATAATGAAAACTCCATCAAATGTTCTCTATGTAACAAATACGCTCATCATGACTGCTTGGGATTACCTGGGCAAATGATTCAATACCTAGAATCATCCAATGAGTTTCCATATCTCTGCAAAACAAACTGGATCTGTTGGAAAGAGTTGATACCATTGAAACATGAATAACATCCCTTGACACCATAGTAGCATCCCTGGACGCCTTAAAAGAAAGATTATCCAACCTTGAAAAAAAAGACACAAAAACCTGAACATCCAATAGCTACAAACCACATCTCTACCAAACAACCACAACCCAATCCACAACCCAATCCACAAAAAAACATAAGCCAGACAAATAATGATATCCCAATCCTCATCAGAGAAGCTGTTGAGCATGAACAGAAACGTCCAAATGCCATCTTATTTGGTCTAGAGGACATCAATAACAATGATGATATCACAATTGTCCGCAACATCATCAGTGACTATCAAGCATCAACCATCTCCACTGATGAAATACTTGACATTTCTCGCATTGGCCGAGAGCTCAAAAACAGAGTCGGCTCTGTGGCCCTACGCTTCTGCAGGGTCATTTGCAAAAATGAATCAAGCAAATGTAAATTCATTTACACTATCAATTCACTCGCCAAAACCAACACCAACCATAAGAACCTCCATTGTCGCCCTGACCTAACCATACAGCAACGTGCCCGCTCCCATGTACTCCGCACTGAACTCAAAAAACATCTAGACAATGGAGAGAAGGACCTGTACATTGACTACCATGCTGACTGTATCAAAAGTAAGTCACACAACCCGCAACTCAGTTTTAACCTTCAACCACAACCCTACCTCAACCAATCCACCATCACCCAAGACTAGGCACGCATGCCCCTAACTACCTCAATTCCAACTAATTGCTGGCCTTAAATGCAAGCTACTCAATGCAAGAAGCCTTGCGAATAAAATACCTGAATTTCTCCTCTTACTAAATATGGCTAAATTCGACATCATATTTGTCTGTGAAACATGGCTCAACACATCTCTCCCTGACTCCATTACCACAGTAAGAGACTATCATGTTTACCGATCAGATCGTGAAATTCATAGAGGAGGTGGTGTTGCTATCTTCTATAAAAAGTCCTTATATCTTAGAAACATCCAAGTTACCCAGGAGCTTGCTCTTCTTGAGACCATCATCTGTGAACTATCCTTAAATATCACATTTCAATTCTTACTATGTTACAGAGCATCTGATTATGACATCGAACACGTAAACAAGCTAAATACACTACTAACATGGGAAGCATCCTGCCCACACGCTTTTATCTTTCTTGGTGACTTCAATCTACTTCATATTGACTGGACCCTAAATGAATGTACAACTGAACCAACAACAACTAGTAACCAACAACACTAGACTAAACAACTGCCTCGATCTCATCTTCTGCAATAGTTTGAATTTAATTTACGGAATACAAACTAAAGAACCCTTTTCCAGCAGTGACCACAATATGATTGACTTTTGTCTCAACATACGCCCACACAAAAATCATCACAATGACATAATCACCAATTATAACTTCAAAAAAGGCAACTATGATCTTATAGACAACGATCTCTCATCCCTTGATTGGCAATCTCTATTCACTGGATGCAATACTGTTGAAGACCATTACAACATATTTTTACTTGAAGTCAAAAGAGTCATCAAACTATATGTATCAGCAACAACTCCCAAAACAAAAACAAAAGCAAATTACCCATAACAATAAGGAAACTTCAATCCAAAAAGAGATCACTCTGGCGGAAAAACAAATCTGTTCACGTTGCCAATTTCAAAAGCCGATACAAAAATTTATGCCACCAGATAAAGACTGAATGCACCAATTATCACATTAAACAAGAGGAAAATCTTCTATGCACAAATTCCACCCGCGCTTTTTACAATTATGTAAACAACAAACTAAAAGACTCAGGGTCCATCCCACCCCTGATAGGACCTAATGGTAAAGACTGCAATGACGACACCATTGAAGCCAACATCTTTAACACATTCTTCGGCTCAGTATTTGTAAACAGCAATGGATCATGCCCAGTATTTCCTAGCCAAACCACAGACAACTACAATGATTTAATACATATTGATTTTACAGAAGACAATGTTGAAAAAGCACTACGCATTCTAAAACTATCTCTATCTATTGGGCCGGATGGAATATGTGCCTACTTCTTAAAAAAGCTATCCACTGCCATAGCCGAACCTCTAAGCATAATCTTTGAAAAATCTTTCAAGACCAGCTCCTTGCCTAACCTATGGTCACAAGCCATGGTCATCCCCATCTTCAAAAAGGGAGACCCCAGCCTAGTTGAAAATTACAGACCAATCTCCTTATGCTGCGTCACCTGTAAAGTCATGGAATCAATTATTAACCAATCCATTATCCTCCACCTACTCTCCAATAAACAATTTGGTTTCAGAAAAAAACTATCCTGTAATCTGCAACTCTTACACTGCAAAAACATATGGACTACACAACTCGATCAGGGCAAAGCAATAGACACAGTCTACATAGACTTCTGTAAAGCCTTTGATTCAGTGGTACACGACAAACTACTCCTAAAACTAAAATCTTATGGTATCTCTGGACAACTGCATAACTGGATAGAAGCATTCCTGTCAAACAGACAACAAATAGTCAAAATTGGGAGTGTCCTATGAAATTCTGTACCTGTCAATAGTGTTGTCCCCCAAGGCAGTGTTCTAGGACCAACTCTCTTCATACTCTACATAAATGACCTCTGTGATCATATTAAGAGCAACTGCGTTCTTTTTGCTGATGATGTAAAGCTTTTCAATACCACAGACAATACTGCTACCCTTCAAAAAGATCTTGACTATGTATCAGAATGATCAAACAAATGGCAACTTCAAATCTCAACAAATAAATGCTTACATATTGGCAAAAAAAAAAATCAGAAAATAAAATACAAGCTGAATAGTCAAGATCTTGTTGATGATCCAAGCTCTGTAAAGGACCTTGTAATACTCATCTCTAATGATCTAAGTGCTAGAGCCCACTGTAACTACATAGCCAAAAAGGCATTAAGAGTTGTTAACCTAATACTACGTAGCTTTTTCTCTGGTAATATCACACTACTAACTAGAGCATAAAAAACATTTGATAGACCAATACTCGAGTACAGCTCATCAGTCTGGAACCCACATTACGTATCTGATATTAGCACAATTGAGAAAGTCCAGAAATATTTCACAAGAAGAGTTCTCCACTCCTCTACTCGTTGTAGAATACCTTATGCCACCAGACTTGAAATTCTAGACCTAGAAAACCTTGAATTACGCCGTCTTTGGTCCGATCTAAGTATGGTATATAAAATCATACATTGCAATGTCCTACCAGTCAATGAATACTTCAGCTTCAACCATAACAACACAAGAGCAAACAATAGATACAAACTCAAGGTAAACCGCACCATACTTGATTGCAGGAAATACGACTTCAGCAACAGAGTGGTCAATGTCTGGAATACTCTACCTGATTCTGTAGTTTCTTCCCCAAACCCCAAAAACTTTAACCTTAGACTGTCTACTATTGACCTCACCCCTTTCCTAAGAAGTCTGTAGGAGGAGTGCATAAGCGCACCAACATGCCTACCGTCCCTGTCCTATTGTTTCTTTTATTTTTCTTATATATACCCATTTCATGTATTCATAACTATGTATATACTTATACCTATTATCTTGTAAGCAATTGACAAATCAAATAAAGAAAATAGATAAATAAATAAATATTCTGTTTCATTGGAAGCAGAAGCAGAATAAGTTAAATATTTGGTCTACTCTAGAAGAAGTCAGTATACATGTTGCTAAAGATATAACATTGGGCAAGGAATCTATTTTTTTCCACAGTACTTTTTTTGTAGCTGGCTCAAATCCTCCATATTGAGTGATTTCTAAATACAGAAACATAGGATAGCTGCTCAAGAAAGACTCATGATAATATTAGCAGTCTAAACATCATGTGGATGCTCTAGGAAGCCTCCCTGGGAAATACTGATAATAAAAAAGGAAAGACACAAGAGACCTGATATTTGTATTATAATTTCCAGGTTCTCTTTGCAAACTTGATTGTCAGAACATTAATTTCATTTAATGACTGACAGCTGGTATAAAACCAGCCTGATCACATTCTTTGCTTTTTGCAAACTTCGTCTCACTGAGAGCAAAGTTTATTCAGGCTTTTCCTACATTGGCCTCAGTGGGATCTAGACTTTTCATTGTGGGAAACCATGTTGTAGTATTACACATGAATTCAATTTCAGCAGACAGCTGGTGAAGAAAAGATGAAATCCACATAATACTGTGATGATCCTCCAAACTTTCTTGCAGGTTGTTTGTTTATCAGGGGTGTGATTAGGTTTGATTCAGAAATTGATTTTGCAGATTCAGTTCAAAGCCAGTGGGATTTAATTAACTCTCTGAATCACACTGGAAGGTTGAATTGGATTGGGTGAACTAAATTGATTGATTTGGCAATTTGGAAGAGCCTTTGTGCTCTTTTCTAAATTGATAAGGAAACTCAAACTGAGACAACTTGAATAGCTCAATTGATTTGAAATGTTAGATGGGATCAATAACTTGCATAAAATTTGAATCAGATCTTAGCTAATGTGTGGGTAGGCTATGGACTATATCAAATGGTACAAGTCACTATCAGTTACTTGTCTTTAACCAGGAATACTGTTGCTCTCGGTGTCTCATTTTTAACATACTTGTCTATATTTTATTTGTACCTATAGAAAGAACCATAGTGTGGATGTTAAAGTACCCCATTGGAAACAGATTATAAGAACTACCTTAAGCATGAAATGTGTCTGGGTGACTTTGAACCAGCCACATGCTCTCAGCCCAACTCATAATGTTGACAATGCCTGGAGACAGCAGAAGAGAAGAGAAAGAACTGGAGAAGATAACAAAATACAAAGACCTACAAATAGAAATAGAACGACTATGGCAAAAGCAAGCAAGGGTAGTACCAATAGTAATAGGTGCCTTGGATGCAGTCTCAAAACAACTGGAGCACCACTTGAACACTATAGGTATTGACACATTTGCCATCAGTCAATTACAGAAGTCAGCTTTACTTGGAACAGCTTCCTTCCTGTGGCGATATCTGTAACACCATCAAACATACAGATTTGCCTATTCCAGATTTTTGGTAAGGAATTGATAGGTGGACCAAAATCCCAAACCCAGTCTGAACATCTGGCTGACTGTGATGATGATGATGATGATGATGAATAATAATAATGATGATAATAATAATAATAATAATAATAATAATAATAATAATAATAATAATCCCCCCACAGGGTGCCACCCTGGCATGGCGGGGGGGCTTAACTGTTCCAATGAAGCTGAGAGCTGTGCTGTCGGTAGTGCAAACTACCAGCAGGTCCAACCATGTAAGAGAGGTCTAGGCTGAGGAGCAGAACTGAGTGCACCCAACAACCCATGCAATGAATCATGGTGAAACACAACTGAACGAAGCCTATACTGGCTCGGTTGTCACCCGGGTTAACAAGGACTGTGTCGGGTGCTGGGGAACCTGGGCATCTGTCGACAAGTGGGCTACAGGCCACGGGTCCCAAAGCTGAGCAACCAGGGCATGGGCCTGCAGGGCTACTGGAAGCTGAACAACCTCAGAAGCAACAGAAATACACCATGTCAGAGAACTGCACTGTAATGAAATGCTACTACAAAGCAGAACCAGAAAAATGAGGGTACCAAAAAAAAAGGATGTACAAGTTATGGAAACAAGAATATCCAGACTCAAGGATAACTGAATTACGATTAGCTGATCAATGATGATTTATCACTCGGAAGTCGAACTTGAAGAAATACGGAAAAATTGTGAAACGGGAACACATACTGCTGAACAGCAGACTGCTGAAGTGGCAGCAGAAAATATTCCAATAACATCTGGAGCAGCTGAACAGCCTGAATTTGAAGAAAATGCAGATATTTTGTAAAAACAAGATCAGCAAGGGCCTGCAGTCATCACTGAAACACCAGGAATGCTCAATGCTAGGCAGCAAGAACTGAAAGCTAAAATCTTGGCACACGCTGCAACAAATGCAGAAAGAAGAAGGCTTCCAACATTGAAGACTGTGCCTAGAAAATATTTGGTGCCATTGATGATAGATGTGAACTATGCAGTTGCAGCAGTCCAGATAACATCAATTGAACAAACAAATCAGCTTGCCTACAATACAGCAGCCATAGTAACAGAAGAACTGGGGATTCAACAGCCGCAGCCCCCGAAAATCGAGAAAATCGAAAATCAGGTTGGAGTTGAAATCAAGAAAAACCAAAAAACCGGAAAACCGCAGTGGAAAATCAGGTTGGAGTTGAAAATCAAGAGCCTGCAAGCAGATGCAAGCAACTTGAAGCATTTGCAGGAGAAAAAGCTGAAGAACCGCAAGATCAAGAAACATCTGATAAAAAAATATGGGCTCAGCACAAGAAAAATTGATGAAGCATTGGAAATTGTGAAGCAGCAGATAACAGCAACAGCAAGAAAAATTGAAAGATACGAAGCCAGAGTCATCCAGTACAAACAAAATCAATTGTTCCAATCAGACCAAAGATGGTTCTATCAGAGTCTGAATCAGATGGGGGATACGAAAATTGAAAAAACAGCAATGACTCAGTTTTTGAAAGACCTATGGGAGACTGAGAAATGTTACAACAAAAATGCTGAGCCTTTGAGACGAAATTCTCCAAGAACAAAATGGACCAACTGGAAATAACTACTGAAATGATAAGCAACCAGGTGAAAAAAGTCAAGAACTGGACATTGCCTGGCAATGATCAACTGCATGGCTTTTGGCTCAAATACCTGACCAGCCTGCATGGAAAAATGTCCAAACAATTCAATGAGATGCTGCAGACAGGTAACATCAGTGAATGGTTAACAGCTGGGAAAACTTACTTGATACAGAAGGATCCAGCAAAAGGGGCAACACCTGCAAATTACAGGCCAATAATGTGTCTGCCAACCATGTTCAAGCTGCTGACTGGCATCATAGCTGACAAAATCCAGGACTACCTAAAAGCAAATAACATCTTGCCAGTAGAGCAGAAAGGAAACAAACGAGGAAGCAGAGGCACAAAAGATCAGCTCCTGATTGACAAAATGATTTTAGACAACTGCAAAAGCCAAAAAACAAATCTGCATACAACTTGGATTGACTACAAGAAAGCATTTGATTCACTACCGCACAGCTGGATCATCAAGTGCCTGGAAGTCATTGGAATATGCAAGTTCATTGGTACTTTCACTGAAAATGCGATGAAGCACTGGAAAACAGAACTGTTTATTGGAAGTGAAAGCTACGGACTGGTCAACATCAAAAGAGGGATTTTCCAGAGTGATTCTTTATCACCTCTGCTGTTCATCATTCCCATGACCCCCTTTTCAACAATTTTACAGAAAACTAACCTGGGTTATCAAACTGCTAAAAATTCACAGAAAATCTCTCATCTGTCATACATGGATGATCTGAAGTTATATGGAAAATCAGAAATTGAAATCCAGTCACTGACCAATACAGTTCGAATTTTCAGCACTGACATCAGCATGGAGTTTGGCCTGGACAAATGCGCCACAGTGGCACTGAAGAAAGGGAAGATCGTAGAAAGTGATGGAATTGAAATGCCCAATGGACAAACCATCAAGTGCCACCAACCCGAAGCCTACAAATACCTGGGCATACTGCAGCTGGATAATATCAAGCATAGGCAAGTGAAAAATGTGGTCAGCAAAAAATACACACAAAGGATCAGAAAACTTCTAAAAAGCAAACTGAATGGCGGTAACACCATCAAGGCTATAAATACCTGGGCCATACTCGTCATCAGATATACTGCTGTGATCATAAACTGGACACAGGCAGAGCTGGACAGCTTGTATAGGAAAACAAGAAAACTGATGACCATACACTATGTGCTGCACCCGTGTAGTGATGTCGACAGGTTATATTTGCCCAGAAAAGCAGGCAGCAGAGGACTTTTGCAAGTGAAGCAGACAGTCGAAGAAGAGAAGCATGCTCTGGCAGATTATGTGAAAGACAGTGTTGAACCAGCTTTGATGGAGGTCAACAAGAGGAAGCTGCTCAAAGTGCAGCAAACCAAGAATCAATATAGAAAAACAGAAAAACTCGGGCTGACAGCTGGTGTAACAAAGCACTGCATGGACAGTTCCTTGAAAAGATCCAATGACAAGTAGATAAGGAAAAGACCTGGTTATGGCTGACCAACACAACACTGAAGAAAAAAACAGAAGGCCTGATTCTTGCAGCCCAAGAACAAGCCATCAGAACGAATGTAATCAAAGCCAGAATAGAAAAATCTGCTGATGACCCCACATGCAGACTCTGCAAAGAAACAGATGAAACCATTGATCACATACTGAGCTGTTGCAAGACAATAGCTCAGACTGACTACAAACAATGTCACAACACAGTCACTCAGATGGTCCACTGGAACTTGTGTCACAACTACCATCTGCCTGTAGCAAAGAACTGGTGGGATCATAAGCCTGAAAAAAGTTGTCGAAAATGAGCATGCAAAACTACTGTGGAACTTCCAAATACAGACTGACAAAGTTCTGGAACACAATACCCCGGATATCACGATTGTGGAGAAGAAAAAAGTGTGGATCATCGACATTGCCATACCTGGTGATAGCAGAATCGACGAGAAACAACTTGAAAAAGTCACTAGATATCAGGACTTGAGAATCGAACTGCAGAGACTCTGGCATAAACCAGTGCAGGTGGTTCCAGTGGTACTCGGCACACTGGGTGCTGTGCCTAAAGACCTAGGCAAGCACTTAAAAACAATTGGTGCTGACAAGATCACCATTGGTCAGCTGCAGAAGGCCACCTTACTGGGATCTGCTCGCATAATCCGCCAATACATCACGCAGTGCTAAACACTTGGAAAGTGTTCGACTAGTGATTTGTGATATGAAACCCAGCATAGTTATCTCATTTGCTGTGTACACTGTCATTTCTGTGTATTATTATTATTGTTGTTAATCATCATCATCATCATCATCATCATCATCATCATCATCATCATCATCATCATCATCATCATCATCATCATCATCTTTACTTGGGACAACTTACATCCTGTGATAATACCTTTAACACATCATCTGTGTCAGGTGTACCATTGTCTATTATGGTGTCCTGCCATTATGCTATGGGGGTAGTGGGGAGGATGGCATGCTTGAGAATTTTTCCACTTGGGCTGTTTACTTGGGAATTAGGGAGGGGAACTAGCTTCAGAGATAGGACTTCTTCTCAGCCAGTTTTTGCCAGGTTCAAGGTCGTCACATCCTGGGTGTGAATGATTATCTGTCTAACATCTCAGTATTCTCTCTCTGTTTTAAAGGTTTACAGTTTTTATTAGTTTATAATATAAAATATAAAAATACAAAATCAAACAATAGGAAAAGTAAGGGAGGAAAGGGGGAAGAAGTGTAAAAAAGAATGGGGGGAAGGTTTTGACTTCCGAATCCCACTCAGCGCTCTCAAAACATCTTCTCAGCATTGCATTGGCTGCCGGTGGACTGGTCAAGGGGGTTGGAATTAGGAAACTAAACAACTTGCTTTGTGCTTTGTGCAGAAACCTCAGATTCCACTTGACTATATTGCATCCTACATTTTCTCTCAGTAAAAGTTTTTTTTATTCAACTCAATGGATTCAAGAGTGTTGCTTTCCTGAAGGATGGACTGGGCAAGTCTGATATTCTGCTTATTTCAGTTCCTTGAGAAGGACTTGATAGGTGGATAAAAGTACCAAACCAGTCTAAATATCAGTCTAAGCAACCAGGCATAACAATAAATCATCTTAACAAAATTTAAGGCTATGAAAATATTCTGTTCAGATACTTTGCTCAGAATAATTGTATTGATTCACCAAATCAACCCCCATTCCAATCAGATAGACAATTTGGACTGGGCATTGCACTGGATATGCAAAATCCTTTTTTTAAAAAAAATGGATTAGAAAATTGGATTCAGTTAGTTTGATGAAACAATCCACGTTGAACTGAACTGCAAATTCAAATCAAATTGATTTGAATCAGATGGGAGCCAATGTACTGTATATAAAGACATCTGCAGAAATGGTTACTGGTATGACTGGGTAATCAGAGCACTGCTCTTTTTAATGTGAAATCTGTACATTGCACACACAAGAAGAGGAACAGGGTTTTGATCACCTACTCCCTCGTGCCATTTTGAGGGCTATGACTATCACTGTAGAATCCTCTGATCTTGACATAATCTTAGAAGACTGGGTACATCTAGTTTAATAAAAAGAAGCACTAGGTGACATGGAAACAGTGTTCCAATATCTCAGGGGTTGCTACAAAGAAGAGGGAGTCAACCTAATCTCCAAAGCATCTGAAGGCAGAACAAGAAACAATGGGTGGAAACTAATCAAGGAGATAACCAATTTAGAACTAAAGAGAAATTTCCTGACAGTTAGAACAATTAATTAGTGGAATAACTTGTCTCCAGAAGTTATGAGTGCTCCAACATTGGAAGTTTTTAAGAGGAGACTGGACAACCATTTTCCTGAAATGATTTAGGTTTCCTGCCTGAGCAGGGGGTTGGACTAGAAGACCTCCAAGATCCCTTCCAAACTGTTATTATTTTATTCGGTTAGATATTGGACCTTATCATGGACTCAAAGAATCAGCCTCTTTTATCTCACGAGAACTCTGAAGAGTCAAAACTCCAAATTCATGAAAATGATGGTTGTTAGGAATGTAAGTCACCAAACAGCTATTTGGGTTGAAAATATATAAACCAGGATAAACATTTAAAAACTGTATCTTTAAGAAAATGCAAAACTGTAATTGGGTGTGGTTTCTCAAACGGCCATAAGATGGAGCCAGAAACCTGGGTTGTTTAGTCTTAGTCTCAGAAGAGAGTGTGTCTCAGTGAGTCTCTTTTTTCCTTCTGTTGGAGAGCATTGTCGTTCCTCCATTTTTCCTAATTGACTGCTATTCCTGGATGTAATGTAAGTCTGATACTGAACTGTTTTTGACACTGGAATTTATTATTGGATTATCCCTGGACTTAAAACTGACTGATTTAACCTGTGAATGACTTTGAACTGCCTATTTTGAACTTTGCTTAAACTTTTCTGGAAGTAAAAACTAACATTTACTGTATAGTGTATCTGTGTGCTGTGTGTATATTATTCAAACACTACTTTCAATACGTCTCCCTATATGCACTCATTCTCCTAACGGGGAATTACCTCAACAGTGGTGCAACAAGAAATAAGTAGTCTTCCAGTTAAATTCCTTGCTAGTAAAAGAATGTATTCTTGCTCCTTCAAGACACAACTGATGGAATTCTGGTAAAACTTCTATTATGTCTGGACTAAAACTTTGAGCAGAAAGTAGCCAAACACTGAAGGTAATGTCTGTTACTACCTTTGGGTATGCCTACATACCCACCACTTTGATTCAGCTTGTTCATGCAACAAGTTTGTCTTTTCTTTTGACAGTGCTTTATATATTCTCTTCTGAGTTTAAGATGTTGTGTTGCCTCTGATAATTTGAACTATTCTGTGCCTGATGATTGGCTTTCCTTTGCTGTTCTGTGCCTCTTACATTTTTTTTTTTACCTTAGTTTTATAAACCATCACCTTTGCTTGGGTTCCCAGTGGAAGGGATGACCTGCTCTGGAACATTGAAGCTTCAGATAAGACTGAAAGTAGCTTCCAGGTTTTAACGGTTATCTTAGAGTGTGTTCATTTTGTCATGTAAGCCTGACTGGCTGCCTATTTTCTTCTGAGACCAATTCAAGCTGCTGACACTACTCATCTTTAAAGCCTTAAATATTTTAGGAGCCAAATCTCTGAAGCATTTTCCCTAGATGAAATCAGTTGGCCTTGTTCCAATTTTCTCTCTGTACTTGCCTTGTTGAATTCTGCTACATGCCAATGAAAGGGAAAGCTTTAGGAAAGCAATAAAATAGGGAGGGGGGAAGACTGTACATACAGATAAAAAGGGCATGGACCATACATCCAACTCAAACATAAAAGAAATATAGCAGGCCTCACAATACCTCAATAGGATAGAGCCAGGTTTTCATACACATTTTTTTAATATCATCCAAGTGAGAGCCATATGGAACTCAAGGGGTACTACTCTAGAGGGCAGATGCCATAACAGACATACAAGAGAAATACAATTGAATAAATTACAGCATAATCACCATATAATGATACAACTCAAAACACCATCAAGAGCAATTCAAAAGAAATTAAGCACGCAGAAATGAGATAGAAAATTAAAAGACTTTTTCACATGAAAAAGAATGCTTTTAGCACGATATAAAAGTAAATTTCCTTCCTTCCTTCTTTCTTTCTTTCTTTTCTTCCTTCTTTTTTCCTTTCTTTCCTTCCTTCCTTCCTTCTTTTTTTAGTAGCATTTTTATTAAGTTATAAGATAAAATAAGATACAAAAGTAAATAGGAAAGCAGGGGGAAGGGGAGAAGAGAACTGAGGAGGGGTTGGGAGAAAGAAAAAGAATGACTTCTGACTCCCTCTATTGCAATAAAATAAAGCATTAATATTGACTTTCCCCTTCCCTCCCTCTCTACCTCCCTCCCACCCTCCCTTCCTTTTAGATCCCTTTTCATAGAATCATATGACTATCTTTTGAAGTTGAGTGCAGCCCCAGCAAAAGGTGTATTTTGTTTTGGGAGTTACAGGTGGGCATGGGCACCGCTGCCCACTCTGGAGCAGCTTTTGCCATCCAAACCAAAGAACAGCACAACCTTATTTGTGGTAATCTTTTCAGGAATGAGCATGTAAGCTTTCAGGTACTGTAAGTAAATAAAGCTCCATGTTTATAGAATGTTGAAACAGATGTTATTCTGCTGAGGGAATATGTGAACAGCAACGGCCTTTGAAATACAGTGGCTGTGTAAGAAAGCAAAGCAGCAAATAAATTACTGAGTTTTCCAAGTGCTCTTCAAAAGTTAGACTATTTACAATTCAAGTAATCAAGAAATTGAATTTACAGTTTAACCACAGAGACTCCCGTACATAATGTCTTCTAAAATACCCCTGTGTTTTAGTTCCTTTATACAGGGTCCCCAACGCCGGTCCGCGGACCGGTACGCGAACAAGCCTTACCGGGTGGTTGTGGCGCCGCCATCTTTTGTAAAAGCAAAAGATGGCGGCGCCAGCGTTGGGAGCTTTTCCGGGAAAGCCATTTCTACCGAAAGCTCACCAGAAGGCGCCCATTTTTGACAAATCACTCCGTGACGCAAAAGATGGCGGCGCCCAGCTGCGCGGAACCGGGCGCGCGCAGCTGCCGAACCGGCCGGCGAAAGGTTGGGGATCCTGCTTTATAGCATAAAAAGCATGTCACCCCAACAACAAATGATGTCCTTCTAATGTCAACAATCTAGTATTTCTTAGTGTTATCCATTCCTTAACCCACATCAGATTTGTAGCTTGATAATACAACTCCCAATTAGGCAAACCAAATCCTCCTCTAATTCTAGCATCTTGCAAAAGTTTTAACTTTATACTCGCTTTTTTACCTTGCCATATATATTTCAACACAATTTTATTTAAGTCTTCAAAGTAGTTTTTTCCAAGCCTAATTAGAATTGTTTGAAACAAATATAAAATTCTGGGTAATATATTTATCTTGATTGGGAGAAGATTAAAAGACAATGTTATTTGAAATTTCCAGTCTGGCTATCGACTATTGAAGCATTATCTTATCCTATAATATACAAAAAGGAACAAACAGTTAGATATGGTGAAATATTGAATGAAAAGGGTGAACTCAAATCTATAAAAAACTAGAGGAACAAGGTATAAAGATGAATTGGTTTTCATATGCGCAAATACATTCAAGGTATGATAAAGATTCTAAAATGGAATGTTTCTATGATAAATTGACTGATTTTGATAAGATTTTGACAGGTACTGATGAAAAGGTGATTAAAAAATTGTATGGATATTTATTAGAAATTAAATTAGAAGAAGACAAGTTAAAGAAACTATGATTGCTTGGGGGAAGAATTTTGGATATGGGATTGATTTAGAGAAATGGCAAAAATTGTGGTCTCAAAATTATAAAATGACAATGTCAACAGCATATAAAGAAAATGTGTATAAGATGTTTTACAGGTGGCATTTCCCCCCGACAAGAATAGCAAGAATGTTCAAGAATAAATCCGAAAAATGTTGGAAATATCATCAGACACCTGGCTCATATTACCATATGTGGTGGCCTCGTGCGGATGCTAAAAAATACTGGAGTAAAATGCACATGTGGTTGGAAAAAATGACAAAAAAACATATAGACTTGAAACCAGAGATATTTTTATTGGGAATTTTACCTGAAATATATAGTAAAGACTTGAAATATCTGATTGTAAATGTATTAACAGCGGCTAGGATTGTATTTGCCAAAAACTAGAAAAATGAGAAACACCATCACCATCATTAAGAAAATATTGGAATGTGCTGAAATGAGTAGATTGACATTTGAAATTAGAGAACAAGAGGATAAACAATTTTATAAAATCTGGGATCTATTCTATCAATGGTTAGACAGTAAAATACAGTAATGAAATATGTAGACTCTTAGAAAATAATAAATATATAAAGATGTATTTCTTTCTTATTATATCTACAAAATGATTTTAGGATAGATTTGGGATGATAATATGAACCGTTATAAAACAAACTAAGTAAATTATGATTATCTTGTAAAACATGAATGAATAAAAGTATAGTCAAATGATTGATTAATAATGATACTAAGGTATTTAATTTTTGATTGAAAATACGAGATTATATGCAATGTAATTGTAATTGAAGACTACGAAATGGAAGCACAAAACAATTTGTAAACCAACTGGCACGCTGTATTTATTTATTTATTTATTTATTTATTTATTTATTTGATTTGCCAATTGTTTACAAGGTAATAAGTATAAGTGTATACATAGTTGTGAATACATGAAATGGGTACATATAAGAAAAATAAAAGAATAAGAGAAACAATAGGACAGGGACGGTAGGCACGTTGGTGCGCTTATGCACGCCCCTACAGACCTCTTAGGAAAGGGGTGAGGTCAATAGTAGACAGTCTAAGGTTAAAGTTTTTGGGGTTTGGGGAAGAGACTACAGAGTCGGGTAGAGTATTCCAGACATTGACCACTCTATTGCTGAAGTCGTATTTCCTGCAATCAAGTTTGGTGCGGTTTACTTTGAGTTTGTATCTATTGTGTGCTCTTGTGTTGTTATGGTTGAAGCTGAAGTATTCATTGACAGGTAGGACATTGCAATGTATGATTTTATATACCATGCTTAAGTCAGACCGAAGACGGCGTAATTCAAGGTTTTCTAGTTCTAGAATTTCAAGTCTGGTGGCATAAGGTATTCTACAACGAGTAGAAGAGTGGAGAACTCTTCTTGTGAAATATTTCTGGACTTTCTCAATTGTGTTAATATCAGATACATAATGAGGGTTCCAGACTGATGAACTGTATTCAGTATTGGTCTAGCAAATGTTTTGTATGCTCTGGTTAGTAGTGTGATATTACCAGAGAAAAAGCTACGTAGGATTAGGTTAACAACTCTTAATGCCTTTTTGGCTATGTAGTTGCAGTGGGCTCTAGCACTTAGATCATTAGAGGTGAGTATTCCAAGGTCCTTTACAGAGCTTGGGTCATCAACAAGATCTTGGCTATTCAGCTTGTATTTTATTTTCTGATTTTTTTGCCAATATGTAGGACAGAGCATTTATTTGTTGAGATTTGAAGTTGCCATTTGCTTGACCATTCAGATACATAGTCAAGATCTTTTTGTAGGGTAGCAGTATTGTCTGTGGTATTGAACAGCTTTACATCATCAGCGAAGAGAACGCAATTGCTCTTAATATGATCACAGAGGTCGTTTATGTAGAGTATGAAGAGAGTTGGTCCTAGAACACTGCCCTGGGGGCACCACTATTGACAGGTACTGGATTTGATAGGACGCTCCCGATTTTGACCATTTGTTGTCTGTTTGACAGGAATGCTTCTATCCAGTTATTCAGTTGTCCAGAGATACCATAGGATTTTATTTTTAGGAGTAGTTTGTCGTGTACCACTGAATCAAAGGCTTTACAGAAGTCTATGTAGATTGCGTCTATTGCTTTGCCTTGGTCGAGTTGTGTCGTCCATATGTTTTTGCAGTGTAAGAGTTGCAGATTACAGGATAGTTTTTTTCTGAAACCAAATTGTTTATTGGAGAGTAGGTTGTTTGTCTCTAAGTGGAGGATGATGGATTGGTTAATAATTGATTCCATGACTTTACAGGTGACGCAGCATAAGGAGATTGGCCTGTAATTTTCAACTAGGCTTGGGTCTCCTTTTTGAAGATGGGGATGACTGTGGCTTGTGACCATAGGTTAGGCAAGGAGCTGGTCCTGAAAGATTTTTCAAAGATTATGCTTAGAGGTTTGGCTATGGCAGTGGATAGCTTTCTTAAGAAGTAGGCACATATTCCATCCGGTCCAATAGATAGAGATGGTTTTAGATTGCGTAGTGATTTTTTAACATTGTCTTCTGTGAAATCGATATGTATTAGATCATTGTTGTTATCTGTGGTACGGCTAGGAAATACTGGGCATGATCCATTGCTGTTTACAAATGTATGTATACATATGGATGTATACATATGTAAACATTGCTGTTTACAAATGTATGTATACATATGGAAGATGGCTTCATGTTTTTATGTTTTGTTTGTTTATGTTTGTTTTTAAAAACCAATAAAAACTTAAATAAAAAAAAAGAAATTGAATTTACATCATAGCCTGAAGAATTAACCTCCTTTACTTGTGAAATCTCATTAAAAATTGCATTAAAAACTGGGCATAAAAGTATTGAAAATGAAAATGCCTTTAAAAAAACAATCAAAGCACACGAATATAGCATTTTTTAAAGCAGATATGTATTTACCGCTAAAAAGTTAAAGTTCTGTTGTCTTTTTTAATAATATTTTTATTGAAGGCTTTGATTATAATAATAAAAACAAATACAAACTAAACTAAGAGAGAAGGGTGGGAGAAAAATTACAAGGAAAAAAAGAAAACAAAGAAAGTAAAGAAAAGAAATATTTAAAAAAGCAACATCCAAACTTCATCATAAGTAAAAACTAATTTGAAGCAACAGCATTTAGACTTATATACTGTTTCATAGTACTTTATAGCTCTCTCTAAATGGTTTACAACGTCAGCATATCATCCCCAACAACCTGAGTCCTCATTTTACCAATCTCGGAAGGCTGAGTCAACCTTGAATCCCTCAGGTTTGAATTCCAGGCTGTGGGCAGAGTTTGCCTGCAATACTGCATTCTAACCACTGTGCCACCTCCAAAATAATAACCCTTGACCCTCTATAAGTCTATGGAGATTCTCAATCATTGAATCACAGAATCACAAGTTCAAAACTGTGGAAATCCACTGTCCTGTGGTCTCCTCATGAGAACCAGCTATCCAGAGCATCCATATGTAATCTCCTGTTTTCTCCTTAACTGGAGAGGTTCTGTTGAACTGGTTTATTCTCCAGCACTTTGGTCTCTGCCATGATCATTGTCTCCATTCTTTTGGAGATGCCACGTTTTCCCTAGCAGCTGAAAGTTTGGATTACAAGATAAAGGTCACCTTTGTGGTAAAATATTGTCTACTAAACATTCCAAAAATTGTTTAATATAGGATCATAAATAGTCACCTTAAGGCACTACATTAAGATACTTTAGCCTTTAGAAAGCAACACTAGCATATTTTCAATCTGCTTTTTTATAATTAACTTGAAGTATTTTTTTCCATTTTAAAAGAAAAACAAAAAATAAAATATTATCTTCCTCACTGCCCATAGTTCAATCTTCAATCTATTGGTTTCTGTCAATCTTCATTTGTATTCTGTTTTTGTTTTGCAAGTCAGCAGTAAGGCTCCAATATGCCATCTTCTTGGGATGAAGTTGTGAAATGCAATCACACTATTTCTGATATTCTGAGAGATAAAACAAAGAACAATGAATGGCATTAATGTTATTTTTCATTTCTCTTCATATTTCATTCATATTCTTCCCCTAGTTTAAAAACAAATGGGAAAGAAACTTTCCACTTCAAAATAGATTAGTTTCAAGAACTTTGGAATAATATGATGGTTAACAAATTGATTCATCTTTAGAACATATGCATTTGTTTATCTGACCAATATATATGGCTGCCCAATTTGCCATTGGTATACTGAGCAACTAATGCAGAGGTTTAAAAAAATAGACCAAAAAGTTTAAGAAATAGTAGTACTCTGATACATTGACTGAAGTAAATCTTACAATAAGGATTTGGAGGAATAGAAACTAAAGTGAGAGAAAGTTTTATTTGACCTTTTGTTTTCTTAGTAAGTATTAATGTATACTGGCTTGCTTTATTTTACCCCCAAGAATAAAAAGTTTAGGATGCATTTTGAGGTTCCTTTGATTTGGCTATGAGTTTCTATGCTTTGGCCCTAATTTGAAAAATATAAAATCAAAAGCTCTTTTTCTGATTGCAATACCTGAAGCCTTTTAAAAGTTTTAAGACATTAGACATAGTGAATTATTGAAAGCATAATTTGGCTGTCTTTGTAGAAATTTGTGGAAGGAGGAGGGAGAGAGGAAAAGGCTGCATTCATTTAAAGAGTTTAAATCATGGCATGTTATCTTGAACGTTATTTCTGATCAAAGAGGACCTCTTGTCATATAATTGAATATTCTCTCTCTGTCTCTCTCCTTCTTTGAATATTAAAAGTTAATTTTATTTCACCTTAGTTGTTGTAAAACAACCTCCCCTAAACTAATGTTCCTCAGACACATTGGACTTCAGTTTCCATCATCCCTGGCAAGCTTTAAAGTTGAAATGTTCAAATTAAGTTTTTCTTGGTATGGCTACCATTCCACATTGCATTTTTAAAAGCCTGCTGGTCTTCACCATTTTCAAAAATACGAAATCTACTTGCTATTCCGAGCTGTCTCCATCTTTAGGTACAATAGATTCTTATTTTGATAGGAGGAAAAGAGACACACATAGAGAAAATAGCAACAAAAGTAGTGATAATTTAAATAGTTCATTTGATTAACATCAAGTGACTTGTGGCAAGATTGGGAGGGGGAACATATTATAAATAAATGAATAGAGTCAGAATAGAATTTTCAAAGTGTAATAAGTGCTACCCTCTACATTGGGCTGCCATTTATGGCTATTGTGTTATTATTTTATTGGTCAGCTTTTTATCGTATTTTGGTTTTATCTGCTTGTAAACTGCT
This sequence comes from Notechis scutatus, assembly GCF_049901735.1. Lineage (NCBI taxonomy): Eukaryota > Metazoa > Chordata > Lepidosauria > Squamata > Elapidae > Notechis > Notechis scutatus. The sequence goes on along the minus strand of NC_142011.1, from coordinate 18,445,893 downwards.
ATAAATTTGATTCTGAGTTATACAAATATACAAATATAATCAATAAATAATGGATACACACACACACACACACACACACACACACACACATTAGAGCTGGAAGGGAGGTCTTCTAGTCAAACCCTCTGCTGAAGCAGGAGATCCTATACCATCCCAGACAAGTCACTGTCCAGTCTTTTCTTTAAAAAACCAATGATAGTGAGATACCTCAGAATTCTATGCAGTATGGGAAAATTTCTATGTATGGAGGGATATGAAAGGAAGCCTAAAAAATGTGAACTAGAATTTAGGAAGAGATTGCATTGCAACATAATGTCTAAGATAGAAATCGATATCAAGATCAAATGTAAATATGTATATAGCTGTATATATGTATATAAATGTTTATATTGTTTGATGATATTTTGCTCATGTAACAATGTAAAGAGTGAGATATATATGTCAAAAAGACCACCACGTTCAATGTTTTTAAAGCTTAATTTCAATTAAAAAAAAAACTATTTAAAAAAAAGCTCCCGTGATGAAGCAACCACAACTTCTGAAGGCTGTCCAGTGTTAGGAAATTTCTCCTTAGTTTTAAGTTTCTTCTCTCCTTGATTAGTTTTCATCTAATATTTGATAAGTAAGTAAGTAAGTAAGTAAGTAAGTAAGTAAGTAAGTAAGTAAGTAAGTAAGTAAATATTGCAACGGCATTGGGACATACAAAAGACTGTTTTAGGGTTTCATTGAATCTTTGGGTTACCAATTGACTCTGCCTGGAATAAACAGTGTAATTCTTGTTTATGTCAACACAAGAATAAATAGGAGTTAGCTTAGCAATCAGTATATTGTTTTCAAAGCTATTTACATAGAATGTTTCTTTTTCGTACAAACAGCATAGATCTTTCCCCAATTTATGATTGCAGGCCTGTGAATTGGTGCCCAGTGTATTTCTGCAGATAATGGCAATGACTGATTGGAGGGACATTCATGTCCCTGGTGGTATTGGACACTAAACACTTCACAGTGAACTCTTGGGGAAAACAAATTGAATAAATGTGCAAAAGTCAGTAATCCCCATCTAGAGACTCAATCACAGTCCAAGCAAGCCACAACATTGTACAATTAAGTAATCAATTATGAAAGCAGAGGGGGAAGTAAAATCATGGAGGTATGCTTTTAGCCAGAATTAGCTGGCATGCTTTTAGCCAGTTTTGACAAACTGAAAAGTATAGAAGAAAACATCACAATTTCCAAAGTTTAGCCTAGTTGGACCGCATATTACTTTTGTGGGTATTATCATGTTTTTTTTTAAGCAGCAAGAGATATTATACAGCTCAACAAAACTCTGAATTCTGAACTGAGCATACATAATGCAGAGTTATCAGAATGAAATAAATTAGGAAGCAGCTAATCATTGGGCTACATATCTTCTCTTGCCACCTGTTTAATTTGTTTCAAATCCAAACGTGAATTTTCTTGGGCTCACACAGCTATCCTCAAAGCCAAGGAAAATGCCACTCATCTCCCCTATAAAGTACCTTTCCCATTTCATATCTGATTCAAATCAGAATAGTTGACCAGGATTGCAGTACAGGTAGTCCTTGACTTACAACAATTCATTTAGTGACCATTCAAAGTTACAACAATACTGAAAAAAGTGACTTATGACCGTTTTTCACACTTAAGACCATTGCAGCATCCCCACAGTCACCTGATCAAAATTCAGATGCTTAGCAAATGGTTCATGTTTATGATGATTGCAGTGTCCTGGTGTCATGTGATCCCTTTTTGCGATGCTCTGACAAATAAAGTAAATGAGGAATCCAGATTCACTTAACAACCACACTACTAATTTAACAAATGCAATACTTCGCTTAACAACGGTGGCAAGAAAAGTGGTAAAATGAGGCAAACTTGCTGAACAAATGTTTCACTTAGCAACATAAATTTTGGGCTCAATTGTGGTCGTAACTTGAGCACTACCTGTAGTTGGTCAGGATTGCATGCTGTTGGTTTAAAATTTAAAGTCATTAAGATGGTCTCCAAGCAGCACAAACTGCTTGCAAGTTTAGGAAAGTGAATGTTGCAACTACCATGTGAGCTAGCAAGTTGATAATGCTGTGGTTATCCCTTCTCCCTGTCCTCAGCTTGAAATCCATTTATTTTGTCTCAATCTTTCAACCAGAGAAATGGTATGAATTTTTAGAGAAAGGTCAGTGTGATGACACAGGGTGGGATACACAAGCAACAAAGTCACAAAACAGGTGAAGTCCCTTTAATTCCTTCAACTTGGTTTCAAAGGTCCAATTATCATTGATTGGAGAAAAAAACTCTCCCACAAACAGTTGCGAAAAGGAAGAAATTCCATTCAAACTCAAAATACATATAAAATATAAATAGAAAAAACAACACAAACCACACTGAAGCAATTAGTGAGACAAGGCAGGATAAGGGCTTGAAGATGTCCACAGATATTGAGATACACATACTGGGAAGGATGCCAGAACTCAGATAAGAACTGAAAGACTAGAATTATTTTACACTTTGCTTCCAACACTGGGCCATGCACAGTTTGTCCTTTTAAACAGTCCTCACAGCTGCAGCTCGTGAAGGGGATCAGGGCCCTTTCCTCCCTCATAGACCACGCCATTCACATTTCTCCCTTATTCGTTTCTCCATGCGTGCCCTAGGATGAAGATGGGATGGGCCTGGGTCTTTCTCTGAATGCCCATCCAGCCTGTGCCCTTCCCCAGTTTCCTCCACAACCTCCAGAGCCACACTCCACCTCTCTATCGGCTCTTCCTCCTCTCCCTTGGAGTCAGATTCCAACAGGGGCATGACAGTCAGTGTGATGGCTCAGCAGTTAAGATGCTAATCTTGTCAGCTGAAAAGCTGATAGCCAGCCCAGGTTCGAAACTCAAATGATATATCTTTGGAGATCTTTAGTCATCCAGGTCATGATTGTCCCAAAGGAACATTTTCAAGAGGCAACTGGATGCTTGAAGCGAAATAACTTCAAAGAAAAACCAGAAAGTCCAGTTACCTCTTGAAAAAGCATCTTTGAGACACATGATGAGATGACCTCCCGTTAGTCACCCTAAAACCAAACAAACAAGCAGTTTGAAAGCATGCAAATGTGAGTAGATAAATAGGCACCTTTTCAATAGGAAAGATTACTGTGTTCCATATTTTCATACTGGCCACAGGATGACAGAAATCTCTTTTCCATAATGCTGGCTACCTGAGCTGAGAATTGGAGATGACCATTACCTCCGTGAGTCAGTCACAGCTGGATAAGATAAACCTTTAAACCTTTAGCGAAGTTTTCAAATCATCGTCTTGTAGTATTCAGAGGAATTAAGAGCAAAGTAACCAGTGATGGTACAAAGAATATGTGTCAGTTCATGTGTGTGTGAGGAAAAAAAATCACAGGAGTTTTAAAATAGGGAGAACCTGTGAATCCATCCCTAAGATTCAATATTTTTCCCCAACTCAATCCAATTGGAAACAATGATTTTTTTCACCCTTAGGGAAACCTTTTTCCCAACCCATTTCAAACCATTTGACAATGTATGTTAGAGTGCACCATACACTGGTAGATAAAATAAAACGCTTCCTACATTTCCTCACCTGTTAAACACTGCACAATAGAATGTGCTCCAGAAGGACAGGATGCTAAATAATGGAAGAATATTGATCTTCAAATTGAGTTACTAGGTCAAGAGTGTTTCCTGTATTTTTAAAAAGTGAACTCATCCTGCTTGCTGCTGCTGCTGCTGCTGCTATAACTGTAGCTGAAACCCAAGTGACAGGCTTCAATAAATTTTAACAGCAACCAGGAAAACTGGCCTTCAAAATGTAATAAGGAAGCATAATGGAGCTTATTTATGCTTATTTAAAGTTACCCCTTTCAGCACAGCCTTGCCCTCCCAGACAATGACTCTTGGTATACCAAATTGAAAATAGAAATCAATTCTGTTATAGGAAGCTTCCAATCTGCAGCTGTTTTTTTATATCGTATTTAAAAAGCTCTTTCAACTTATCTGCTTACAGTGTGAACAGAACTTTTCCTTAATCATTAGATTATTACAGCCAATGTTCCTATAATTAGTAGAATGCATTAAAGGAATTTAAGGCAAGAAGTGGTTACTTTGAGATGTGTGATGTGTCATACGAATATTTTTTTATAAGGTGAAACTCTTACTATGTGGAGCTAGGTGCTCTAATGGTGTAAGAGACACATGGTGCTCTAATGGTAAGGGACACATTCAAAGGAGAAAAGGCAGAGACTGGGATGGAGTCAAGAGAGGACTCAGCCCAGAATCATTACATGTCCACAAATGCTACAAATCCAGCCACTACCAACCCACCTTGATTTTTTTCTTTTTTTGTATTTTTTGTATTTTTAATAATTCCATCTTTAATTCCAATTTTAATAATTCCATCTGGGTACAAATATCTTTGTAGAATAGTAATCAAAATTTAAAGCATTATTCATTACATTGGGCAGGTGGGAGCCCAGGCAAGTGGGTGGGCTCAACAGCAGCTCATCAGAGAGAATCGGTTTGGTCTCCACTGATCTTCGGTGCTACTAGTACACCAGAACTAGGCCAAATTGGTAGAATAGCACAACTGCCACATATATGAATCTACCATATTAAAATAATAATATTCAACATAGTAATCATAATATTTGCTTATCTCTCTTAACTATATCTTCTTTATTTCGTTTCCCTGTTTCTAACTTCCATTTATTATTTAATGATTGATGAAATGAATCCCATATCATATAGTATTCAGTTTGCTCTTTCTCCTTAATTGCAGGCATTAGTCTATTCATTTCTGCACATTCTAATATTTTCCTAATCACATTCTCATCTGTGGACACGCCTTGAATTCTGTTGACTCTTGTCTAGGCCAATTTAATACTGACTGTTAGTTGACTAGATTTTTGTGTGTAGGTTTGAACAATAAATCTTCTTAACTGGAACGCAAAGTTCTTGTTCTGATTCTTTGTGCCTGACATATTTGCCACAATCTTTCAGTTTTAAAAAGAAGAAAACATCTAACTCTTTTAGAACACTATTCTGGGCATTGGATTGCATCATTAGCCTGGTCTCTCTTTCAACTGTTTTCTAAAGACAAGCTACTGAAGTCACAACAAATCAGAACATCTACTATTTTTCTTGTTCCATTTAAAGACTATAAGGAGATGATGATGATGATGATGATGATGATGATGATGATGATGATGATTTTAATAGGACAGAAATTTAGAAAACCAGGAATATAATATATGTGATGGGATATTAATGGGAACTCAGCAACAAAGATCAGATCTTTCTCATTTAGTTTTAATTTCTATGGAGATTCTCAGTCATCCAGGTCATGGTTGTCCCAAAGGTGCTTTTTCAAGAGGCAACTGGGCTTTCTGGTTTTTCTTTGAAGATGTTTCGCTTCTCATCCAAGAAGCTTCTTCAGCTCTGACTGGATGGTATGGAATAGATAAGTTCTCATTCAGTTCTTATTGTTGAAAGATTTGAGAAAGGTCTGAAATTTGTTATTGCTTTCTGATTTGGAGTCATGAGACTGCAAATCTTAGTCCCACAAGCAATCTATTTTCCTGGAGAGGGAGGATGATACATTTTATAACAACTCTTCAGTATATTCCAATGTTATTTATTTTATTTTAGCAAAACTCAGAAGGGTACTTATAATACCAGTGCAATGCAGAACAGGATGTGATCACACTATATTTAAATATGTTTAAGCAAAGCTGTATCTGGTGTTTTCTCTTTCTTCTGTGTGAGTTTCTTCCATTCTCTTCACAAAGACTATGCAGCTGAGACTCACTGCCAGAGGTGAAACACTCCTTCTTTGTTACAGTAGTAAAGAATTTGAAGGTACTTAAATCTCAGATTTAGAAAATGGAATGTGCCAGTTCCCATATTACTATGCCCATCAAAGGGAGTCCATCCTCTGTCTCTCACACAATCTGTTAATTCTTTGGAGTGCTTCCCCCAGCCCCGAGAATCCAGCCTACTACTTTCCATCACAGGTAAGTTTTCTTTATAAATTTTTACTGGATATAGGGTTTTGGGGGGTCTAATATAATCTTGCAAACACTTTTCCATAACTGCTGTGCCAAATCTGCCACAAAACATATTGTGAAGTATGCAGATGACACGGCAGTGGTGGGGCTTATCCAGGATGACAATGAAGGTGTTAATAAGGAAGAGGTGAAGGCTCTGGGGAACTGGTGCAATAAAACAAAACAAAGAAGATCATTGTGGATTTTAGAAAGAACCAGCATAGCCATACTCCACTCAGAATCAAGGATGTAGCTATAGAGGTGGTTAACTATGTTAAGTATACTTCAGATTGTAGTTAACAATCTGAATTGGTCTCTCCACCCATCATCCTTAGTGAAGCATGCAAACCAGAACCTGCATTTCCTGTGTCGGATGAGGAGACCACATCTTTTTCCTGTCCTGGTCACTTTTTACAGAGGCACAATTGAGAGCAAGCTGCATCGCTGTTTGGTTTGGTGG